>NC_081289.1:51883956-52491456 GCF_030490865.1 Poecile atricapillus | reverse complement strand
GGAGAGAAATATACCTTTCATGCCAATAAAACAGAGTATAGCTGCGAGCTCCATGATAGTTCCATGACTGATTCATTTTTATTTCATTACTTCACTTTTTTGGGTGAGAATCACAGAAACCAGCTGAATACTTCAGTCTCTGTGTGAACAGCTTTGGGCAGCTTTCCTTCCAGCTCCCTTCTCAGGTAGAAAATGTGATTTCTGCTTACAAATCCAATTGTTTCCATATTTTATGCAAAAAAATAATAGAAATTTGCATCCCTTGGAACTTCCTAGTCATTATCAAACTCCACAACTACAGCTAGATCAAAGTCTATAACTGCAATTAGGTGATAGAGTCAGTAGGGAATTAAGAAAATTATGTCCTTTAGAAGAAATTGAAATCTGGTAATAAAGGGAACTTCATAAATGGCATGCTTTGGTTATATTCAGTGCTTGAAAAGTAGAAGAATTAAACTCTCTACTGTGCTGTCTTCTTTCATGCTGTGCATCATACTGGAAGGGACAGAGGGAAAGAGGGAACAGCTGCCTTGGACACCAGCAGGAATTCATAATCAACAAAAGATCCCACTGAGTTCCTGCTCTGTGGGCTACTGATGACTTCCAATCCAGATGCACACTTCTGCCACTACCCTTGCCTGCCTGCTGCATGCACTGAATTAAAAATTGTCTCCTTCCACTTCTGTCACCCCCACCCATTTGCTTCTTTTTGATCTTTCATGCAGCCACTTTGTGATGGTGACTGGGTTTTTTCACTGTTCAGGGAAAACAGAATCCAGAATTATAAGCAAGCAGCTGAGAACAACATGAAAGTGCTTACAGCTGCTTGACTTACAGTGTCAATTCAGCTGGACACAGGATCTAAGAGTTTTGAAATAGCTTTGGCAATCCTCAAGGAGGAATACATTCCTGATGTCACAGGACACCAGCTCTTGGAACGTCTATCATGCTCACCTCCTGCACCCAATTAGCATTTAAGTCACTCCAGATACGTTAGCAGGTAGTTTTGGACCTGAAGTGTTGATTCCCAAACACATATTCTCACCTAGATTATGTAATTAATAATGAGTTTTCAGGTTTCCCTCTCTGATTCTTTTCAAGTTGAAAGATAAGTAAGGAACTTCCTTCATAGAAGCAAGCCAAAATTATCCAAAACAAAGATCACAACTAACTACAGTACCTCACATTCCCCTAATTTAAGGAATAGTAAAAACACTTTAAATAGAATTATTAAGGGTCCTTTCAGTCTAGGAAGACAACAAGCACATTTTGAGCTAAAAGGAGACAAAAGAGTAACACACAAAAGCCAAAACTGGAAACTAAAATCTGAGAACTATTTTTTACTTAAAACCAAATTGAAAACCTTTCATCTTTCTCTTCAGAATAAATCTGGCAAAATTCAAGCTAAGGCAGTTTTGGAATGGATTAAAGCAAGGTTTATATTGAAGGATTTTTTAACAGTAACTTTAGAGAGAAGAATGGATTGGTGAAGCTTTAGATGGAATTCAGCTCCCCTGGAATATGCTATTTCAGAAAACTAGATATGCTCAGCAAAGAGAATACAATGTAAAAATTTTGATAATTTGTTTTCAAATAGCTTCATTCTGATTTTTTTGCCCTACATTGTAACATAACAAAATATTTAAAAATTCAGAGATGAAGAGAAATATTTCTACTCTAATGAAATTAAATGTTTAGTATGAATTTAAAAAATATTCAGGTGGGATTTTTTTTTCTTTTTCCTTTATGAAAAACTTTTAACATTTGGGAGTATATTTCACCTTAAAAAGTTTGACAAATTTTGACAACTTTTGAAAACAGAATGTCCATCATACAGATACTTGCAGTCACTGGCTTTTCACCTGGCATAGAAATTTAACCGTGCATGCTACGCTTTCTAGGTTGTACAAACATTAGCTAATACTTTGGAGCATCTTGAAATCCATTTTAAGGTAACTGAATATACAGCAAAATATGTGCACTCAGAATATGTACAAGGAAGGCAGGGAGAGCAGAGGAAGGACATTATAGTCACCTGAGACAAAAATAATTAAAAATTTTTGAAAACAAAACAAGAGAGAAATTTGGGTTACTGAACTTTTAAATTGTCATAGATGTGGTTGTTACTGATAAAGTTACTTTTATCACTCTAGCATTTTGAAATACTTTCTCATTAACTTTGAAATGCTTCATCCTCATTAACTCTTGTGTGTGACTGCTGCAATTCTCCATTATTAAAGAACTGTATACACCTATTGCATAGAACAATAAATCATCATGTGCACTAGCTTCAATAAATTGTTAATCCCTTGTTCCAGAGTTGCAATGAGTTGGTTAAAATTACAGCCTCTCACTATAAAAACATATTTTTTTAGTACACTAAGATTTTAGCACTTATGTCTCCTCTATGGAAGATGCTTAGGAGACCTAGTTAAGGAATTCAAGAAGGAAACATGCAATGGACAAGTTAGCATTAGAAAGTAGGCTACTTTTTACATCCTAACTGAAACAACAAAGGAGCAAGGAAATACAATCATGTGGCATCTACTTAGATATTAGAACTTCAGCAGATTTGTGAGCTCTCATAATTTTGTTGATGATGTGTCAAGGCATCCTCTGTGTTCCTGCTCCTCAAATCCACCAAACCAGAGGACCTTGGGATTGCACTGCCATTGCTACCAGTTCTGAGAAGTACGGTTTCCTTGACATGAGAAGTAGCATGTACAAGGGTGTGAGCGATACATGCCCAGGGTTCATATCTTCCAAGAGACAGTGGTCAGATAAACACTCCAACACAGACCTAGGAAGGTCTCCAAGGCCAAATAACCTAGGTGTAGTCAAAGAAGCACAGACTTGGAATACAATAATAGGAGAACAATTAAGGAAAAAAATTATAATTTAATAAAATAAAATCTTTTATGAGTCCTCCCAGTATTTTGATTTGGTTCTGCTCAGCAGTGGTTTTTGTAGGGGCTGAAAAAAAGGAGGCCACCTTCCCCTGCTCCAGCACTACTGTGATGTAGCATAACTAAGTGGGTAGATGAAGGAACATGAACAGCTCTCTGTCCAGAAAATTGCATTCAGCTTTCTGTTTTGTGACAGCAAAATGTTTATGCTTTTTACCATTCTACCAGCCACTCTGAGTTTTCTGCAAAAGTCCACTGTAAAATGCACAGAATTTCTTCAGCATTTATTTTTGCCCTTTCTCTGTAATAAATGAAAGACTCACTGCAACTCTGAGAAGGTATTTAATAATTGACTTTATTTCTTTCAGTCACAGAAAATAGAACTTTTCTTTAAAAAATAGATTAAAAACTCCTGATTCTGTTTGATGAAAAGTGAGTTAATTATGCCACAGTAAATTGCAGAAGGTCATACTGACATCTGGCGGCCTTTCAGATATACTAAAATTGCTCCCAGCAAATACTCAATGCAAGAACAGTAACAATATGAAAATGACATTGTGGTTCTCTTTGTATCTGTCCACATTTAGCAATTATTATTCAAGACCTGTGTTAAGAGGTAATGAGTCCACGCTGAAGTATGGCATTTAATTAGCTGCCATGTTAAGTCACTTTTGATGCTGCCCTGGCTGCAGGCATCAGAAAACCACAAGCTTTTATAAATAGAAATTCAGGGTGCCAAAGCTGTCACCACCACTCGGCAACTGCTCTAGGAGTTATCAGGATATTTCACAGTGCCACATTTATTAAACAGAACTGCAGCCAGTGGGAGTAAAACCATCTTATTACTAATATTGCTATTGTGGGATCTAGTAGATCTAATAAATGGACCAGAAGTCCATCACAGAAGGCACTATACAAACCATGAAAATGATGGGCCTGTCCATATCAGATTATAGTCTAATTATAAGGCAAGGAACAGTCAACAAACTGATGCAGACTGAAGGTGCTAAAGCCCAACACATTAGAGTCCAGTCTCTGAGAAAATATCACTAAATAGGACCACTTTTTCAGGGGGGAGGAGGGGGGGTGGAGTAGGGGGGGTGGGAAATAAGAGGAAGCAGAGCTCTCCTGTGGCAGTGTAAGAGAACCAAACTCTGAAGGAAGAGACCTTTTCCTATTAAAACAGCATATATTTTGAGGGGGAAATATTTCTTCTTCATCTGTAGAGGAGATTATTTGTGTAACAGAAGATGTTCCCCTAAATCAGGTCTTGGGAGGCACACTGCACCACTACTGCTGCAAAAAGAGGAAAGAAAATATTGCCTTCCCTCCTCTGAAACAGACTATTTTGTGCTTTTGCACTCACTGTTGTGAAGTCTGCTATGATGTTTCTAAATGTCACCCAATGGAGAGGGTGAAAGAAGTGATCTGATTCACTCCTCCATGCACTAAAACACACAAAGAAAACCAGATGAGCCTTTGCTGTTAGCTTTCATCAGAAATTTTATTTTAGATTGAGAGAACAAAATCCTGTCAGCAAAGGTTTTCCTGTCAATTCCCAGGCTGCTGAGTCCATCACAAGAGATTATCAAGAATTAGGGTCTCCATCACAGAGAAACAAGGACCTCCAGAAACTGTATGATAAATGATAGAAACTTCATCCTGAATCTGTTCAAATAATGTGTAGATATTTCCCACACCAAGGAAATTCTGAAGGACATTGCATAATAAAACTTTAGCTTTTTTGTGACATTTTGGTTCATTTAATTTTTTCTGCTACATTTTAAGACTAAGGGTGAGGTAGTCAACCTGTGGTTTATGGGCTACATCTACAACATTGCCTGAACGATTTATTTGGTTTGCAACCTACCAGCTTACCAGATCCTTTCCCTGTGTCCTTCAGATGCAGGCAGAAAACATATCATGATCCAAATAAATTATTGTCATAGCTCAGCACTTGCTTCCTGAAGCCTGGCATCTTGCGCTCCCTATCCATATGATCAAAAGGAAAGAGCCTTCTGAGTGCAAAAGCCAACACCCACTAACACTTGGCTGCTAGAGGGCCATTGGATGAAGTGACACAAACACTTTTTGGTGGTCCATCCAAAAAGTCCTGCTCACTGCTTTGCTTCCTCCGTGCAGGATCCCGAGTTCCACCATCTCATGATAGAAAGGTGCCAGAAGAAGCGGCCAGCTTCTGAGATGGGAGAAGATGTGAGGGCAGGTTTGTGAGGACAGGTTTGGGCAGCATGATGCAGGAAAGGAAAATAAACAAAGGAGCTGAGATGAGGAATAGCTTCAGAAGTCTGTTTTGTTAGGGACTCTAGCTCATAAAGTGTCTGCAAATGATACCAGGGGTGAGCAAGGAAGAGATGCTTTTGAAGGAAAAAAAATTCTTCAGGCACACAAGTCCAGCAAAAAAGGAGGCATGGCATAGAAAGAAAAATATAACCTATTCACTGTGTTCACTTTCACAGCAGCAGAAGCAAGACTGCACATATGCCCCAGCTCTATCTCAGGGTGTTAGTCCACTAATTCAAATAATGAGTGGTAGAGCAGTATCAACCTTGGGATACTTCCTGTTAGAAAATACTCCCCACACTATCTTAGCTATTAGTATTTCTATTTACACAATATGATAGAATTTTTATCACTCCTAATTTAAGAAAAAAAAATTTATCCTCAGAAAATTTAAATTGCTGCTGCATAGCTTTATTCATTGAGATAAATAGCCCAGGTAGTGCAACAGTTTAACAACGAAAAAATTCTCGTATTTAATCTGAATCTCCTGTTTCATCGTAAGGCCATTTCCTCAAGTTGTGTTACTGCAGGCATGGCAGGAAAAACCAGCCTCTATCTCATGACAGCCTCCTTTCAGGTCACTGTAGAGAGTGACGAGCTCCTCCCTAAGCCTCCTCTTCTCAAGACTAAACAAACCCAGCTCCCTCAGCCACTCCACATAATACACATTCTAGACCTTACACAAGCCTTGTTGCTCCTCAATGTCCTTTTTTAAGTAAGAGGCCCAGAACTGAACACAGTACTTCAGGTGTAGCCTCACCAATGCTGACTACAGGGGGATGATCACTGCCTTGGTACTGCTGGCCACACTATTCTTGCTACAGACCAAGATTCCATTACCCTTTTTGGCCACCTGGGCATACACTGGCTCACGTTCAGCTGGCTGTAAACCAGCACCCCCAAGTCCCTTTCTGCCAAACAGGTTTCAAGCCACTCCTGCCTGGGCCTGCAGTGCTGCATCCAGTTGCTGCAACATGAGTGGGAGGACCTGGCACCTATTGAACCTCTTGCACTTGTCCTCAGCCCTTTGATGGAGTCTGCCCAGCTCCCTCTGCAGGACCTCCCTACCTTTGAGCAGATGAGCACTCCTACCCAACTTAGTGTCGTCTGCAGATTTACAAGGGTGCACTCGATCCCCACATCCAGATCATCAATAAAGCTGTTAGACAGGACCAGCCCTAAAACTAAACCCTGAGGAGCACCACTGGCAACCAGCTGCCAACTAGATTTAACTCCATTTGCCACAATTCTCTGGGCCTGCCAATCCAGCCAGTTTTTTACCCATCAAAGAGTCCACCCATCCAAGCTTTGAGTAGTTTTTCTGTGGGAGACAGTGCTAAATACTTTAATGAAGTCTAGATGGACTACATGTACAGCCTTTCCCTCATCTACTAATTGGGTCACTTTGTCACAGAAGAAGACCAGGTTCAAGCTTTTGTAAATCCATGTCATTGGGCTTGATCCCCTAGCTGTCCAGCATGTGCCATGTATTGACACTCAGGATGTTCTCTTCCATAACTTTGCCTGGAACTGAGGTCAGACTGGTAGGTCTGTAGTTCCCTGGATCATCCTTCTGGCCCTTCTTGTAAATGAGCATTACATTTTCTAATTTCCAGTCAGCTGGAACTTCTCCAGTAAATCAGTGCTTGAGAGTGGTTGGAGCATCTCGATATAACCCTGGAGAAGCTGCTGTCTTTCCCTGTCTCAAAGGTGCATTGCTGGCTCAAGTTAAATTTTATTGGCCACCAGGACCCATAGATCTTTTCCTGCAAATTTTTCCCAGCTGATCAGCCTAGTAGAGTATACTAATCTGGAATACTGTGTTTGTCCTTAGGTACAGGACTTGCTATTTCCCTGTTTTGTACTTCATTAAATTCTCATTTGTCCATTTGTCCAGATTGTCAACATTTTTCTGAATGGCAACAGAGCCATTTGGAGTATCAACCAGTCCCTCTGCAAACTCCCCAAGGGTGCACTCTGTCCTATCATTCAGGTCAGTAATGAAGGTTTTAAACTCTACCGGCCCTGATATCAGCCTCTGGAACTAGTAACTCGCCTCCATCTGTACTTCAGGCCACTGACCACAGCACTTGAAGCACAGCTGTTCAAGCAGTCAGGCCACTTGAAAGCCATATCACCATACACTTACCTCGCCTGTACTCTGTTACTTATGAGAGTCCTGCAGTACTATTAAAGACAGGATTAAAAATACCCAACACTCTTCCTTCATCTACCAAGCAAATCTTCTTATCATAGAAGGTATCATGTTGGGTAGGCATGATTTTTCTACATAAACCCACATTGACTGCTCCAGGTCATCATCTTGGCCTTTGCATTAGGAAAAAGCATCCAGAAAGATATGCTCCATCCAAGTCCCAGGGAGTGAGGTGAAGTTGACTGGCCTATAATTCCACAGATTCTCCTTTTTACCCTTCTTGGTAACTGTCTTCCAGTCCAAACACCTGACCTAATGGTGCCACGTGTGTGTATTTGTGTGTTCTGAATCCAACTCACCATGTCCTGATGAGGGGTGGAAGAGAGTAATGCCAGTGCAGCCATGCATGAACATATAATTATCAAGCATCCAGAAAGATTCTTGCTAATGCCTCACCATGCTAGAACAAGCTAGAAAACTATCTGTATTTTTCTAAATCACTTCAGTAAATCACATACTTGTGTATGAAAGAAAGCTACACGGTAGGAACCTCAGAATCTGAAGTGCTGGGCTCAGAGACCTCTCACTTCATTTGGGCATATAAAGGTTAAACACCTAAATATAACCTAATCAGCTGGGGCTCTCTTCAGAGCCAGAGGAAAGAGGCAGATCAGAGAACAGTTCAGTGTAAGAGCCCTAGGGCAGACCAAATGAATCCTGTTGTGCAGCTGTTTCTTTCCCCACAATATCTGGAAGCCAAAGATTACTTATTTAATCTTGAACACCTAACCTGTATTCTCTAACATATAGCAAGATATCTGCCTCATCACTTTATCTTCTTGAATTTTTAGTTAATTAGAGAAATACAGAGGTAAAACTATCAGCTTAGATAACTAGCAGCTTAGATTCTTTAGGCATAAAATCTTAGATCATTAGTTCTAATCCTTCACTCCAAGATGAGAAAAAATATATTTAGACCATTCTTAAGAGATGTCAGTCTGATTTGTTCTCAGAAATTTTCATTAATGGGAATCCCATTCCCATGCCTTGGTAGCTTGTTCCTGAGGAATCCTCATAACTAGAAGTTGCCCCCAGCCTCAAGTCTCCCTTAGAGAAAAGTAAGGAAGTTAAATTCTTGCACACAATGGACATGTGGAGATCACTCTCTAGTTTCCTTTTGCAACTGCTTTTAATATTCACTATTTCTCTTCTAGAAGAAACAACTCAAATGTTCAGCCTTTCTTCTTAAATTTTACATTTTAAACTTCTGATTATTTTTATTACTCTCTTAACCTGCTCTCTGCAATTTTTCAGCATCTGCTTTAGTATGAAATACCCAGTACGGTAATCAAACTCCAGCTGAAGCCTTACTACTGCCTGCCAGCTTAGCAGAATGATTAGTTGCCATGCCCTCAATACAAATCTTGCATTAGCATATCCCAGAACGACACCTCTTGTGAATAGCTTAGCATTGTGCTGTTTAGTCAAAAACAGTTTGTACTCACTCAGATCCTTCTTTTCTGTGTTAGGTGTAGCACTTTGCTTTATACTAATTCTTAGCAATGAATCCTTGTTCTGCTATTTTGTGCAATGTTGTCTTAATATCCATCATTAAATCATCATGACACACAACAGTTGTTTTCTCCTTATCTTCACCCTGCACTCAGATGTATCATGCACAAGGGAAGAGTGGTTGCCACAGAATCATTTCACTTTCAATGTAACTTTAGCAAAATAATGAGTAAAATTATAGAAATTATACAGTCAAATACATTCTATACCAGGAACATTGATGACAACCCATGGAGCAAAAATTCTTCCCAAAAGAAGTAAGCTTTCCAAATTCATGAACTATGTAACTGGGACAAATAGAACCTGTGAATTAATACAAAATGCTATAAGAGACAACAACTTATTTGTCTTACATGCTTAACTGCTCATGTGTAAAATACAAAACATGTTAAATTAAAACAACTGAGAAAAACAAGACAGAGGCTAAATGTTAAAATACAGACGTGTATCTCTAGGAGATATTCTGGCTAAGGTATGTAATGTCAGAGTATTTATAAAATGAAAGGGGAAAGTGAACTGTAACAAAATGGAAGCATCTTAACCAGGGCAAGAGGTAATTAACCCCAGTGATAAGGTACCAGTCTGCAGCAAAATTTAAAAAAAAAGATAGAAAGGTGATTGTGCATTTAAAGACAGACACCATGTCAGCTCAACCAAAATGCAAATGTCCTATGAGGGAGACTTAGAATCCAATACAGGATTATTCATTGATGCCACCAGTACACATGAACTAACAACAGTAACAAAACAAAAAAAAAAACCATCCTCACCAAAACCAGGTACTCTGCAATGCACAGTATGGAACAATGATGAACTAATAAAGAGCCTGACAGACACTCTGAATAATCCTGCCTCGAGAAGACTACATTCGAATTTTCTAAATGATTTAGTACAAATATTCAGTAATGTCACTGTAGTCATTACACAGTAAATAGCCAGGGAGTATTCTAGGTCTTATGAAGTGGAGGTCTAGAAATGTCATCAAGATATGAAGATTGTATTTATGGAGGTTTTCTTTTTCTTAATTATGTTTTTACTATTTTTAATATTCCTTTGTTTATAAATTATATTCACTTATACATTTCAGTAATCTTCTCAGAAAAGAAAATACACTTTTATTTGGTAGGGAGCAAAAAGAAAGCAAGGGAAGCAAGGGAAAATGTTTTCCTTCTTGTAACTTGCATTTGACACAATAAATGAAAACAACGGCTGCATTTTAGTAGTCTACAGGTTTCGTACTCCAGAGAATAAAACAAGTTACTGCAGTCTTAAAAGGAATCACTTTCTCTGAGATCACCTCGAAAAATGCAATTACACAAATCTTGTCTGTTAATTGCAGATGTGTGGAGAAGCAACAGATGTGCTTTTTGGCAATACAAATACGAGGACTTTGCATAATTTGTCCAAGGACCTGTGTACAGAAATATTTCACCAGGTTTCATTTCATCACCTCCCCAATTTAGTGTCAAAGAAAAGACACAAAGAGGAAACTGAGAGGTTCAAGTCTATACAGTTATCAAAATTCAACAATACTTCACTACACACACCTTTCTTCAAGTCATATTTTTCAGTTTAATTGATCATCCAAAAGCCTAGCTGTACAAAAGTGGAATTACCTCTAATGAATTAAACCAGAATGCTGTCACTTATGCAACTAAAGTAATTTCCTGAGTCAGGTTTCAGTCAAATTCACAGCTAAACTGGATTCACAAACAGCAATGGTGACCATGTCAATATTCATAGCCTCCATGTTCCCAGAAAGCTTCATTATTTTTTCCAGGGTTTTCAGAATTCACATCTTATTATACATTAGCTCCAAAAAGAACTGTAGAAGGTTTCAACTTTAACTCACTCTAAAATTACAGCCCCTTTAGAGTGCATTTCTCCAAATTCAGACTAGTACACATTCTTACAGGCACAGATCATCTGCTCTGAGGTCCGTGTATGACCTCCCTGATCTCACAGCGCAACTCAAAACACTGGTCACTGTGTTCAAAGACTCAAAACCTTGCAACCTGAACTCTCAAATACAGAGGCAGGCATTGCTTGAAACTGCGTTTTAAGGATTTTTTCATCAGCATATAGAGATGAATCCTGTTATTTCTAGAGACTTGCTGAGTCTTTAATGACTCTAAGTTGCTTGTTATAAATTGCTTGCTAGAAAGAAGTGATATCATTCCTATTGCTAGAAACTCAAAACTAGGCTGCACAGAATATAACAAAGTGCAGTGTGTGAATCATCGTGAATTGGCCTAAATCCCAACTTTAGAAAGCTTAATATACCATTTCATCTCCTAACTTCTATGGTTGTTTCTGCAGTAAGACCATGATTGATCATTAATACCATGTTTTCATGAGTCTAATCCGTGATGCTAGCTTTAATAATTCTCTGAATCTGCTCTTACCTTTTAATACACATTATCTCTGTTCTGCAAGCTGTCTCCCCCTAGGAATTTCTGGTGCTTTTTTTGTTCCTTTAAAAAAGAAAAAGGGCAAGAACATTCAGACTACCACCTCCCCCAAAACAAATCTCTCCTTACTTTGTAAGAGCTACAAAGCCATTGTACAAAACTGCTGTTAAGCCACTGAACCTTTGTCAGGCTGAGACATCTGAGGGAGAACACTGAGACTGAAAGCAGTCTGCAGTTAAATTTAATTTCAGTTAATAAAATTGTCTACACCTTTAATATGTATAAATAAAAATATTCAAAAATATTAACTAAGATCTTAGTTTACCTTTCATACCACTTGACCTGATTCCATATACCATATATAGTATATATCCCATATACTATACCTCAGACTTCAACGAATCAGTCACCCAGTAACATTGCAAGATGGGACATGTTAATGGAAAATCATTCTCAGTCACTATCCAAATCCAGCAGATTATTTGTAATTTCTTTTTAACCGCAAAGATTTCATACAGTAAGTTCATTAATATTTATCCAATGGTCAGTGATCAGAATTTAAAATCAGTAATAGAAGCAACACAATTAGCACACATGTTCAAAGTAAAAAGGGTTATTACCATGATTAAGTAGAATTGAAGAAACATTTTTTACAGCTTAGAATTCATGCTTCATAGGAAAAAGCAGTGCCTAGACTCAATTTTCTCCCATTAAAGTGTGCAGGAGTCCTCGCACCAAGTTCAAGGACAGCAGAATCATGCCCCAGTAAAATAGATGTCAATAGTCAAATTCAGAAGTCATGAATGAATATGAAGTTTAGAAGTTGAAGTTTTTACAGTCACCCATAAAAAATGAACCATACTATGGTTTTTATTCTTCTTAAAACTATTTCCAGGAAAATGATATATCTTAATACTGATATACTTGGTGTTAGATATCGTGCATTGAATAGTCAAAGTGCTCTTCAAACCAAAAATCAGAGAGTGGTTTTGCTTCATCTTAGCTTGTAACTTAATTATGGCAGGGCAGATGTTTCTAGGGCCTGTAGGTGCCCACATAAAGTCAATTAATAAATGCAGTGATAACTACGATTAAGAAATCCATCATGCAAGTGAGGTCAAAACTGAGTATTTGGGGGTGGGGGGGGGTGTTTCTTAGTACAATAAATATCCTGCTACTTTTTAATCCTCTAGCAATTATATTACCATGAAATGATAAATGATAATTTAATATTTGTACTGCTGTATGTAACCAATAAGTGCTTCCATTTTCCAGTATATGAATAAGGAGATGAACAGTAGGTCAGTCAAACCCTCTCAAACAATCCATCAAAAAAGCACCATTTTGTGTGCCTGAGTGAATAGGCAGAGGCATGAAAGTAGCCCCACTCTAAATGGCAGAGTGATAATGCACAATGCAAGAATAAGACACTGCACCTGTGGCATGGAGCCAGAAGGTTTTGATAGGAAAGCCAAAAGCTCTGGGCTTTGCTCTGCAAATTCATAGAAACCCCACCCATGTATTTACATGTGTGTACATGTGCATACTCTCCCACCTAATCAGATATCCCACACTGCGTGTGTACTTTGTATGAAAAATGTAAGATCTTCACCTGGCTTCTCCTTCATTTCCAGAGGTAGTGACACAGGAATATATTTGTGCCAACTGTAGCATCCTTTTTTCCTCATTTAAACCTGGAAAATTCTGATAAGCACATCCTGGGGTGTAAAAGAGATTGATGTAATACCCCTATTTCTAGCAATGAATCAACTCTTCAGAGTGATACATGTACCTATTAATTATGTAGCGCTCCCATTTTATAAAATCTGTTTGCAGACTCTGTCTGGAATACTAATTAATTATACAGTCCATATTATATTTCTCTCCGGCCTACATTCAGCTAGCCGCTGTTATCCATTATGGCTGTATCTGAATGCCATTTATATTGTTTAACCCTTCGCTCTTCTGGCACTGTACTGAACCCCTAAGACTCAGCCACAGAATCCCTAACCAGGGTTCCTGAACGAGCTGAGGGTCATTGCCTGACTAATACCTGAGCTTGGAACTTGGGCAAGGGAGGAGGACTTCACAGTCAGGAACACAGGTAAGAGAGATGGTAAGCCACATGCCTTGCCAAGAGAGGCAAAAGAAAGTGTAATCATGCTCTCCAGGCCAAATCCAGGGGTCAAGACTAGATTAAACATATTCTGTGCAGACATTTATGCCACCTTCCAGGTGTATTCAGTGTAGTCATTGCCTGACTGATATCATATGTTTCTAATTTAAAATCCCAAGGCTAATATATTTATATTTCACAGTGACTTATCCTATAGCCACTGATCTTTTAACAAGAGACTTCATAATTGCATTTCAATCTGTTATTTTCAAATATATCATTTTCTATTCAAAATGGAGGGGAAATTTTAGCTTTCAGTGGTCAGCAAGATGTGGATGCTAACTCTGAAGCAGGCAGCAAAGTGCCTGTAGAATTGCAGGCCACATAGATTTCTCAAGTCCTGCCTGAGAAAGTGGCCTGGGAAGTTTTAAGGAGGATTTAAAACAATCCTCACAGACAGAAAACAGCCTTGCCAGGTGCTGTTTGTCTGTCCCTTGTTTTCTTTGCGGAAGAAAGTCAGGGGGTAGTGTGCCCCACTGACCAATGATGGTAATGTAGTAGTTTGCTAACCAATAAGAGTTTCCTTTCTGTACTTTCCACGTATCAGTCTATAAAACAGACCTGAAGTAATAAACTACGAGATATTCTCCTAATCGACTCCATAGAGAGTCTGTGTCGTTCTTCCCAGCCGTTCCTAATAGAGCGACAGCAAGACATTTCCCAATTGTTGTTACAGGATTTGATCACTACTTAGATGAGCAGCCTGTCCTTGGCCCATTAAAAGAAAGAAGTCCAACTAAGTGATTCAAACTCACGGTATGAATGAAAGAAACAACAACTGTAACTTTCTGTTGTCCCGGTGCCTATTTTGTCCAAATCACACATACATACAAAAATATATTTTGATTCAGATAAGCTATAAAATGAGATGTCTCAGTTCCCCTGTGGAATTTCTTAAGCAAAAGCAGAAGAAAAAATGGAAATAAAAATATTCTAGCTGCTGAGACCTTGATGCTCTAGTTCTTCGGGAAAATTTGTATTTGAGATTGATAAAAAAATCAGATGTTTAAAAGCAACAGGGTCTGAATATTCAGTTAACAAGGAGCAGGAATACCACTTCAAACACTTTAAAGTAACACATGTAGAAATTAGAGTAAGTTATCTGCACTATGAAATGTGACCACAGAAAGAGTCATTGTGGTGTTTTCTTTTAGTAATTCTCCCACTAGTTAATATTCTTAATGTAGCACAGAGAGCACTGCATAGCCTTTAACGTCACATGGGAAACACAGATTTCCACATAATTTCTGGACATCAGTGGATAAAGTTAATTTAATTACATCTCATCCTATGAAAGAGGAAGTAGGATTTGGTACTAAGAAATTATTATTCTAATTTACATAGAAGATGTCTCAAAGGTGTCATCCTGTAACACTTCCTCTTTGTTACAGGACACATTATGGAGAAACCTCTGACATACTGTGACTTGTTCCCAACATTTTTTCAGACAGTTTTCCTGGAAGCTATGTAACTCTTTTTTCTCACCTGAGTTTCCATTTTCTTACCTATTCTTTGCTTTTCAACCTAACTTTTGCAGAGATCACATCTTACTATTTCTGGGATCAGAATATTTTTCTATTCCATCTATACATCTAGAATATTTACAATTGCTCTCAGAAATCTACAGACAGGTTCTCCAAGCATTCATCTCTTGACTAGTTGTTAAGACTATCTAAACTGCAGTATGGTTTTATTTTAGGTCTCCAGCTAAGTCTATGTCATCAAGTTATAAAGAATCACTGAATGAGCTAAACTTCAGTGTCCCAGTTTTTCACTTCATAGGATCTGCATGCAGTGAAATTTTGAAGACTTCTTTCATTGTGTTCCAAGAAGGCATTTAAATTTCATAAGGAGACAATCAAATTGTTTTTAACAGAGCTATATTTGTTCTTTCCCCCTCTTTCAGTGAGTTATGAGGTCCAAATTAAGCACTTCTGGCAAAGACTGATATCCCCTATTCCATTTCAGACATTATTTTTATTTTCTAAGGCCACTTTCAACCACCTTTTCACAACATGTGGGCATGAATGTAAGACATTCATTGATCTATTTTCACTCCAAATAGGACAGGTTATCAGAAACTTGTGCTCTTCCACATTATGCCCTGAGCATTAAAAGCCTTTGAGGGACTGATCTTTCAAACACTTATTCATGCAATCAAGTTTTATGGAGCTTCTTACATACTTGAAATTAAGCACCTACTTCAGTATAATGCTGAACTAGACTCTAACTCTTCTTTATTACCAAAAATTACCAAAGCCCCATTTTTTATTTTAATTTTACCTAGCCTGTGAGACAAACACACCCATAAAACCCAATCTGTTATTGTCATTCATATATACAATAATCCCCAGCTGACATCATCTGAGCCTGAAGCAGATAATAAATAAAGAAACCTACACCTGCCAGGGATAAAACAAGAAAGTTATAGCAATGAATTTGAGCTTGACACATTTTAAATATTTTTATATTATAGCAAGTATAATCTTATTCTCAAGAAAAGGAAAACAAATTAACTTTGCTTTAGTATTAGCTGTCAAACTATCAAAGAAATTTCTGATATCATGAAACATAAAAGAAGCCTGAAAAACAGTTCTGTGATGCAGAAAACAACACCTGATGACAACATTGTCTATATTTGTGCAAATCTGACATGAAACTTTAATTTGTATGAAGACACAACCCTGCAAATCTGTGCAAGTAATCAATTTATATCAAATTTCTGGAGTTTATGACACCATGTCCACCTGACTTTTGAAGGATGTAGCCAAGGATTCATACCTTCTTATAATTTCCCATCATACAAAATCACTGATCAGAAAAATCAGTAGACCTTTAAATTCCTCTGTGCATTTTTTGCAAAAATTTGGGGTATGACATTTAAGCATATCTCGTCTGATGCAAGCCCGTGACTTTTATACCTTCCCACTCTGTACTCAATCTCTCCAAGGCTTTTATCAAAGTTAGTAGGCTGATAACTTTCAAAACATATAAATTCATACCTGTCAAAATACATGGACTCACACCGCTACCTCTTTCCACACTCCATCTGCTGCTTTTGTTATTTCTGACCACACTTCCTGCCATGCCACCTCCCACTTGGGCCAATTTGCCTGTAAACTGAGCTCAGTTAGAAATTAGGAATGATTCTGAACTCTCTTGTTCTGCCTCTGTCTGTGTTTTAGGCATTAGATGAGAGGTATGTCACCACCAGGATACTTTCTTCTACGATAGAACACAAAATCTTAATCCTGTTATTACTTCTGCAGAGTTACATGATGGCTCGTTAATAAACACTCAGAAAGTCAAAAATGGGAGGCCATCTAGATCCCCAGGCAGCTGAGGACAGCACCCACATCTAGACCATTGCTCTTCTCAGTGGAAGCATGTGGAGATCAGCAAGCAAAGAATCTATTTCCAGATTCCATCATGAATCATTCAAAGTTATCCAAGTTTTGCAATGAGGGTAGACTTTTCACTATTTTTATTATCACTGCATTGAAGTGATACCAGTAAAACTGAACGACATGAAATGTAGTCTCTTCAAATAGTTACCATGACAATACTCATTAGATGTTCTATGCCAAAACAAAATGCCTCAGGTTACTTTGAAAATGTGAAAAAAGCTTGAAATTGTTCACTTTTGTCCTAATTCTGTCACTGCAGGTATGACAAAGACAAAAATAAGAAGTACTTTGATATATTTTTTTCTTTCTTTTTACAGCAGTATTTTCCCAAAATAGGATGCTTTACTTATGCCTCACATTAAAAAGAGAGGGAGCAGAATAAGTGTAGTGGCTTAGGGCAAATTTGAGAGAAAACCTCCAAATGGGGCCCCTCCAGAAAGCAAATTTAAGCAGCCCTTCCCCCAACTGGTTTGGGAAAAGATTTCTTTGGAGAAAAGAGGAAAAAACTGTTTATTTAACAAGCAAAGTATCTACAAGCATAAAAAATTAATAATATTAAACAATAAAACCTCTCACTGTTCAAAGAGATGGCAAATCCAGAAAAGTCCTTGCCATGGGGTGTAGCTTGGCTTGCTCAGTCTGTTATCAGTCCCTCTGGCGCTGGAAAGTGCCAAGGCCCAGCCCTTGATGGGCCACAGGCCTGAGCTCCTGGTGTTTTCTGGGTTTTCAGTCCAGAGCAGGTCTGAACAGATCCAAGGAAAAAGCAAAAAAAAAACCAGTCTGGGGAACTTCTCTGCCTCAGCTAGCTAAAAAGGAACTAAAAGCAGAGGAGAGCTCTGTCCTGCGGTCTGTCCATGCTGCAGACACCACAGTCCAGAGAAGCACATGGGGCAATGAGTGCCAATTCTGAACACAAACTCCACACTTCTGCCCCAGTCTTCACTCTCAGAACCAGTCTCAAAGATGCAGAACTTTATATCCAGCATAAACAGATCAGACAGCTGGGGATACAAGCATCATAAAGTCACCCCAGGACTACATCATTACGGACACAAAAGAAGTCAAAATAGCATTAAAAAAAGAGGAAAGAGAAAGAAGAAAGAGCACAACAGTAGCTGAGAAAAAAATAAACATTCAATTTCACAGTGATATAAAGAAAGAAAAAATCCTCTATAAAGTCAAGACATCCCTTCACTTATGCTTACGAAAGAATTCAAATGGGGACGGACCCAAGCACCATCACAATGATTATAGGAATAGAGAATTTTTGAGAACTCTTAATACATCTTATGATACAAGTAAAATAACTTATCTACCTATCCTAGAAGAAGAATATGGTAAGCTTTCATAATCACAATAAGGGCAGTATTTGAGATGATGGAAGATTACCCAAATTCAAGGATAATAAATAGTAAAGACACAAAATCTACTGTCTATTAATTGGCAAAAAATATAATTGCAAAGCAAAATAGAAGTGTTCTTGTCCTATACTGATTACTGTATTTAAACTGAAGTAATTTTGGAAAGTTTGTGTCCTTTTCACTGTACCTCATGTCATCTCCCTCCATTTTGTTGTAGTCCCTGCAGTGCCAATTTTCTGGGTTTTTTTAATTTGCATTTTTCTGATCATATCTCCTTTCCCTAGTGTTTGTTCTCTGATTTCAAGATTTCATTCCCTTTCCTGAATGGAAATGAAATTTTGCAACTTCAGTGAGGATTAATTGGGCAAGCTTAGGTCCATTTCCCCAGACTTCTTGTCATCCCATTCATTTTCATTGTTTTCAATCTGTTTCAGAATTTTTCCTTTTTTTTTTTTTAATATCATTTAATTTATTCAAATTCTTCTCTTGTCTCTCTACTTACATTTCTTCCCAGATTTCATGGTAAAATCAACTGTCTAAAGTCTGGGGATCCATTAATCTCTGTTGATTTGAAAGGTGATTTATCTATGAGATAGAGGAGTCTCCTGGGCTTTCAGAGAGTTCCAGCATTACCGCAGACTTGCTGTTATTCCCGCACAGTTGTTCACAACCAAGCGTGCAGCTCTCCAGCCAGCAATGCAATCTCCAGCCCCAAGGATGTAAAGCTCAGTTACAGTCTGGATGAAAACTGGTGGTGTGTTTGATGCACAGAAATAATCCCAGCCTCCATGTCAAAACTCAGCAGCAGCAGCTTGCCTATATAGGACACATGCAGGTCACACCACAGGGATTTTATACCATAAGATACAAGATTACTGTTCCCTGGACTGTTGTTATTGTTGGGGTGCAGGACAAATGTCCCCTGGTGTTGCATGCCCTCATTGTCTCTGGGCTGACGCAGTCTCACTGCAGCAGCAGACCTCCAGAGCAGTCAGTCCTTCTACCATAGCCCCCAGAGCATACTGAAAATTAGCAGGTTTCAAATCACTTCTTTGTTTTTTCATTCAATGCATAAATGCTAAGCAGCCACCTTCTCAGCTCACCCACACCCACCACCAAATTCCTACCTATTATCTTTCTTGATGGAGAGGAAAATTTTGTGGATGAGGTGCTCTAGATACACAGAACTAAGAAAGATGAACAGGATTTTCTCACCCAAAAGTACACTGATGTTTAATTTTTTTGTTGTTGATTTATGGCTATATCTGTTAAGCTTCCTGTTATCTACAACTGGACCTGAAAGTACTGTCTTCTCAATTTCAGAGCCCTGGGCTATAACCATTCATGCCAGAAGTTTCTTTTATTCGAAAGGGGACTAAGCCTTGCTACACATTGCAGCTGTTAGTTGCTTGACTGAATGTCAGAAGCAGCTGAGTTGATATAGAAGAAGTTGTTTATAGAACTGCTTGATTTGCAGACACCTCCTGAACTTACTTTAATTGTCCTAGAGCACCTCAACTGTAATGACAATAATAGTGGGCAACTGCCATGGAAAGAAGTTTGTAGCACACAAGAGATTTAATCAACAGAGGAAGGAGTACATTTTTCATTTTCCATTAAGGTAAATATGCTTTCAACTCTGATTGTATGCCAGTTTACTACAGATAATAAAAACTACCTCCAGTTTGAGAATTAAAGAATGCCCTCCATCATTATGCATCTGACTTTTCCTGAGGTTTAAGTCATGATGACTGTCCCAGGAGCTTTGACTATTCAGCACTGCCTGAAAATGAGATCCTTCAGTTACGTACAATTTAAGTGAATGCCAGCTCGGGAATCAGGTGGCTGTGCACTGCTGCTCTCCTGTGGTCTACAACGGAGCTTCCTAGGAGAGGGCTGGGAAGCAGACACAGTGAGGTACACACGGAGAAGGGTCTTCACAACAAGGGACAGACAGGTGGTAAAGGATGCTGTATAAAAGGGGCAACACTGGGCTGCCAAACAAACATGGGGAAAGGAGACAGAAGGAGAACAGAGCCGAGGGCAGGAGGAGATGGTTCTCTCTCCTGCATTCCCTTTCAAAACTGCAGGCAGAGAGGAGTACAGTGCCCTGCAGTTAGGAGAAGCAGAGGTAGGGAGGGGCCGGGCAACCTATCCCCCCAAAGTAGCATCACCGTCTGATAACAAACCTTCTTCAGACATTTCCCAACAGCCAACTCAGCAAGACTGCTCCCAGCACTGCTCTGCCCTGGGCAGAGCAGGCACTGAGGCACAGCCTGATCCATAACTTGCCTTATGCATATATATTTGCATAACTGCTGCAATGAATTCAATACCCAGTGTTTTGCAGGAAAAGAATATGATTGCTATGTATACATTAATAAATGCAATTGACCACTGAATTTCGTTGAGACATTAAGGGTAGACCTAGAGGGACAGCCTAGAAGGAGGTAGACAGCAGGTAAGTAAATTATCATTTTGTGCTTTATGTTCTCAAAAGATAAGTGGGATAAGGGAGGAGAAACAGGACACGTGAAGCTCCTGAGTGGAATTATAATAGAAACTAAACAGCTTAGATAAATCTGTAGCAAAGTGGTAAGGCTCTAATGGACTGCTATATTTTATGTTGTATTCTGCCTTTAAATGGAATCATTCATTTAAGGAAGGACTACAAGATACTAGGACTAAATATAAATGAGAGGGAAACTGAGGAATTTGTTACTAAGAAGAATAAGGTATATCCAAGTGGGCTTTGCTTATGCACATTCAGCCAGCCACTGACTACAGATAATCACAGCAAGGCTGCAGAACAACAAGCATTTACAAAATCTTAAAAGTCACGACAATCCCAGAGCAGGAAAACTATATTTGTGAAATGGACTTCAGCATCAAACTTTTATTTAAGGAGTCTAAGTTTCTGAGATTATTGGGCAGGAGACTAAAGGGCGATGCAAAATTCTGGCATTTGGAGGCAAGGAGAATTAAAATTCCTCAAATGGCAACACAAGACTGAGAAACTCCCCACTCTTTGGACTGCAGATTTTCTTTCTAGAGTGGTATCTTTTCAAGTTATATTGTATGCTCCTGTAGGTTTGTGAATTCTCTTTGGCTCACCTTTTGGTTTGCCTCTATTTCCTACCTTATGGCTAGCTCAGAAGAGAAAGCAAAATACACTGACTACCTAGACACATAGCAGTTTTCACCCACTACCTTAGAGTCAAGAGATCAGAGCAAAAGAGAATGTGTCCATCTTCCTTGGGACCATTCATGGAGGAGCCAGCATTATTCTGTCAGTCTTGTCCCTACATGAGCCTGAAACCACCAACTCCAAAAGCAGAGGGAATGGTGTATTCATGTGTCTCTAATTTACAGTACCACCCATAGATTCTCTGCAGCTGGTGGCCATCAGTCTTACTGCGTATGTAAGCATAAAATATGCATTAAAATACCCAGGTTTTGTTAATTACTGTGCATTAGAATCAGAATCATAAATAAAAAGGTAGAAAACTAACAAAGATAATGTATCTAGGGCATTGAAAACCACATAAACTCAGACCTAGATTCATCCTAGCTAAATGTCAGAAACAGCTGAGGATCATCCATAGCCCATAGGCTGGGGAGTATGAGGCATCTCCAAGAGATTGGAGTCTTATGTCTCCATAAGACACCTGAGTGCTGACACTCTGGGGTCTCCCTGGAGCCCTGTAGGACCCGGGCCTTCTCAGGGCAGAACTAGATTCTGCAGCCACTCATATTCAATAAATGCTGAGAGTTGCTAAATGTGAGGCTTGGACCCAAGATGACAGACACTTGATCTTCTTCACAGAAAAAAAAAAAAGAAATTAAAAGAAGAAATCCAAAACATTTTTTAGTAATGACAAAGAGCTGAGGACTTTTTGACATACAATTGCAGAACTAACTTAGCAAGGTTTCAGTTGCTGGCTGTGTGCTTCAGACCACAATCCTGATGACGATTTTGGGATTGTAGGAGCAAAAGAAGAAATTTTCAAAAGAAGGACAGTATTTGCCATGGAAAGTTATAAAATCATTTTGATGAATGGAGTAACAAGTTAACTGTGTAAAAGCCATTCATCCATCATGTAACCACACACATCATAAGATAGGCTGCTCAAAAGATGCTAGTTTTAAAAAACAAGACAAAGCAAAGAACTCAAAAAAAAACCCACTATAATTAAGAATGGCAAAATATGCAAAATATTTTAGTAAAGTGGGTTTATTCCATTCTAAACATAAGAATGTAAAAATGCTTCAAGGGTAAGCCTGAAAGAAAAATAAACTCCTGGTTTAAGCAATAGCCCCATCCTTGAACAGATGTATTAAAATAGTAAGAAGCCTTCATTGTACCAAAAGTAAGAAAAAGTTCTTGATCATTGTATAGTAACATATAATATTAGTATTATACTAATGGATATTCCTCTCTCTCCAAAAAAAGCCATCATCAGCAAAAAATGTAAAGAAAAACCTGAAAACTTCTTTCCAAAACTAAATTACTCAGAGTTCATGGATTTGCCAAAAGGAGCCTGGTCCTTTTCAATTAGCAAGGATAATAAGTTTCATTGCAGAGAAGAAAGAACACGTGAAGTTATTGAATAAGTTACACAGATGAGCACTGTTTGCAGAAAATGCTAATTTGACTAATGTCTCCTTGCATATCAATATCTCCACCATATGGTGAGGGTTGAAGATGAATAGTTGTTCCTGTTTCTTTAACAAAAAGTGACATGGTTGAACTATGATATCAAATTATGATGAAACTTAAGTAGCACAGTGAAAATAGTACACAATGGGAAGTCATCTGTCTGTGTTGTCTGCAACAGCAATTTTCTTAATCTCAAAAGAACATAGCTGGTACCTCACTTAGAGAAGAAGGAACAATTAGAGTTACAAACATGCTGAAATGAGTTAACCAAATATTCTTAAAGATTATTCTGAAATTGCAAGAAATTTTATTTAAAACGTGTGTATCAGCATTTTTGCCATTTTGATACCCACACAGCTATATCACATCATTTAATCTTAAATAAAATACTTCAATGTTTCATTACTGCCTCTGTACTCAAAAACCAAGTTTATTTTTACTTAATTCCTGACTTGAATTTTATACCCACACATTTAAGTTAAAAGAGACTGACAAAGACACATAAATATTAAAAATATTTTAATGAAATTACATGGATATAATGACAGTACTCAGAGATATTAATTTTAGATTCAGGAGACCACTTCATTCCATCAATTCCAGGAAGAATCCAGTGAGGCAAAACGAATAACAAAGGTTGGAGAGGTTGCTCACTTTCCAATAATACTCCATTATAAACACAGAAATATAGAAATTTCACACAGAGAAGAAGCAATTTTTAAAGTATGGGTGAAAGAAGTATGTTGATCCTTTGAACAGACTGGGGTGAGGAAGGTAAAACCAGGCATGGAATAGCAAAAGAATAATAAATACTAATACTAAAGAACTAAAATTATTTTGGCAACAATACCTTCTTCCCCTTATGTCTGCATAGTATGACATTTTTCAATTACATAGTGAACTACTGCACTGCATGAAGATTTCTGCCTCTCCCATTGAACTGGTTGTTACATTTCCAAGCAAAGGATCATAGGAAAGAGAATTACATTCTTTTTCTACATTGAAAGTATACTGATCCACTGTCTATGAATGACATGGAAAAACAAACAGGCCATTTTTACCTCTCTTCCCATCTCTCATTAACTGGAAAATAGCCAGTCATTTAATTGAGCACTTTTAATGGAGGACAGATGTGATAGATTGAAGCTACAAAATTCCATTTGGTTTTATCCATAAAAGGTACAGTGTGGAATCAAGCTATCAGAAGGTTACATACACTGTTGTATGAGGCCACCAGCATATATCAAAGAGCCTGACAGATCTTCTGACATGAGTAGCCATTCACATCATAAGCGACCACTTATTTTGGGAGGGATGAAGTTAAGTCTTAGAAAATGGATTCATTCTGCACAAAGACAAAGAAGCCATTGCTGCTGCTGTAAGTGCTGAGAAACAACTGATGCATAGGGAACATATGTACAACGTTTAATGGAATCTGTCCTATAACCAAGAACAGTTTGTCTGACAGGCCATTCACTGATATGCATGATGCTATGTTTTTATATGGTGGATTTCTTGGCATGTAGTATTACCAAACACTTAAGGGGAAACTTCTCTCCTCAAAGATATGTCCATTTTGAATAACATTTGAATGACAGAAAAAAAGGGGGGGGTGGGGGAAAGGGACTGTCCAGTCCATATCTTTATTTGAGCTACTTTTAATAACTCTTTTTAACTGTTTAAATTATGGTGAATGAAGACAGACAAAACAGGTCAGATTAACTTTGCTTTTTATTTCATAGGACAGATATTTTGCTGAAAATTGCTCATTAAATCATCCATCACTTTCACTGGTAAAAATATGTCCAAACCCTATTTCTCAAAAAGAAATTCTTAATTCCTGTGTTACAACTGTCTGAAGTAAAAGTATTATAGGTAAAACTCATCACAAGCTTTAGATTATGATTGGATGTATCCCAAAAATTATTTCCTTTTTACAGCTAGGATGCAGACTGAATTTGTATTGAGCACCATATACCTGCTAGCTTTGTACACTATCTAAACTTATTTTAATTATTCACAACTCTTAAATGAGCAGAGGTTCTAATGAGAAGTATTGCATGCAAGTTGCACCACCTGAATAATAACTTCTGCACAAGTTAAACACTTGGTTGAGCAAACAAGACCTATTACGGCTGCCTCCTGAGGAGAGCGGCTCAACAACTTGTGTTTTCAATGAGCTGTCCTGTCTTTTTTGTAACCATGACGGAACACTTTGTTCCAAAGCCAATCAATAAAAGACAGCTTGAGTAGTAAAGACAGCACTACGTCTGCCCTCTATCTAACATTCCACAGAACAGAAAGCTTTTCAGTGAGACTTATATATGTTGATGTGACAGAAATAGAGAAGAAGAAAAACTATGGCAATTAGTTCGTCTCAAGAATAATCTCTTCCTGTAGCGAATTCCAGTAGCGTGAATGAGTTTGAGATAAGAGTGGAGGAAACAGGCTAGAAACAGATTTGCATCAATGCTTTACACTAGTTAGGCTTTAATACTCCTTTAAGCTGAGGTATTTTTATGTACATTCTCAAGTTAGACTATACAAACCCTGCCTTGTAGGTGGAATCACAACAAAATAAAGTCATATTTCTGAAAGGGGAATAAATCCTGTGCCAGACACCGACTCAGCTGGTTCCAAATATTTTCAATTTAATGATGTAGCTTTCATGCCTACTCAACTGAGGCAACTTGTTAGAAGACGAGTAGATACAATTGAAAATTAAGAACTAAACCCAGAACCAATTCACCCCGACTGCCTTCGAAGGTGCTCAACACAAAGTCTACAGGAAAAGTTTTGTTTGGTATTGTCTCTCATGTACTTTAACCAGTGTAATCTTCCCTGTGTATCAACTGTTCTATTAATTATTTACTCCTGGACATATAAATCATTTTTAGTAATAGTACTTCTAACATGATTTATAATTGATCTGTATAATTTATAAAACTCTAGTTGATGTTTTAAAACATCTGTTGCACATCTGGGAAAATATCATACTTCAACATACACAGTTTAGTGGAATGGATACATACAGAAACAAATCTGTCAGTGAAGGTGATAGATGTTCCCAATTCTCTCAATGGGTACACACAAACTCTCTTTGCTTTTACACCCTCCAAGTAAAGAAGTGCTGACATCATTATACCTGTGTCATAACATTACACTGATATATTTATTCACCAAAGGTGACATTTTACTGCAGAAATGGTGACCCAGCTGACTGTAAGTTTGCTATGTGAAAATCTTTAATTTTGATGCTTCACTTTGATTAATAGATGTCTGGGCTAATTAAGTCACATATGATATTGCCTTAGAAGTTAAATCCCCTTTTTATCACCACTACTGTTATAAACTCAGAATTCAGCAAAGAAATCTAAGCATTTTCACATAGAACACTATTCTATATAAGTAAAGATCTGAATTAAATATAACATTTTTTTCATATCATGTTTATGGATTCCTCTTATAGGAATTTTTCATGCTTAGAAAAAAATCAGAGATAGATATGACTTGAAACTTCTGGACTGAGTTACAGCAATCATATCAGTTTACAGATGCCCTCATGGCATTCATAAGGACTACTACTATGCATTCTGCAAGGAATGGAAGAGACTGAGAATTATACTATCAGAAAGTTATTGCAAACTTCTGTGTCAACTCCAGAGGCTGCACTCTTAGTCTCAAGCAAACGTTAGCCTGCATGAGCTCAGACTGAGCAAATGTTTTCAGAAATAATGTGATAGACTTTTCACTAGCAAATGCTCACCAAAGCTAACAAAACAAAATTGCACACAACAAAGAATACTCACTCTTCTTTATAGAGTACTTGCTTTTAGTAATCCGGCTACTCATAATCCATTGCTCCCTAAAAATTTCAGGTGTTCAAAAGACCTGAGAAAGAGTAACAATATTGCTTGAGGTCAGTGCCAAGTTCCAAGATTAATAGTAAGAGTGCCTACCAATGGAAACATTTTGGAAGTGATTCATGGGAAGAAGGGCTTGAGTTACCCAGACTATCAGCAAAAGTCACAGCTCCTAAGTGTTAGCTCTCCCATTCAGGCCAAGCAACACCTTTAGCCACCTGCAGAGACCCTGCAAGTATATACCTTGTTTAAACTAAAAAGGAATTGTTTATTGACCCAAAAAGAGCAGAAAACTTCCCTGTATTCTTCTCCTCTGAGATTTTATATCTTTTCAAAATGGCTTTTATTTTCTTCTCAATCTCTGCCTCAACAACCCTACATCTGATTGCAATTTCACATTCCTTATCTTTCTGTAGACTTCTCATAGCTGGCTCTCCCCATAAGGCAATTTCTTCAGCAATGTGAACCAGAGTTATGCATCTGGCCCATGCAAAGTAGAGCCAAGGATCCTTGGATATCACCAGTGCCAGCCTGGGCCAGGAGGAAGGCTACAGAGAGGGTTACAGTGCGAACAGGTTATGTAAGTGACTACTTAAATGAAATTCTAAGTTATTGTTTCAAGTACAAATACAGTTCTGGTTCTTGTACTACTTGAGAGGGAAGGTTTTACTTCCTGCTAGCAGCCAAGGACACCATCCTACTTCAGAGGCAGCACTCAGGATGAACAGCTTCAGAGAACAACCTCTGCTGAGTCCTTCCAAAAATAGTGCAGTCAAAGTGAACTTAGCACAAGGATCTGCCAGATACAATATGAAAATGAAATACTCAGGGCTTCCAGACATGCAACTTCATATTACCACAATGATAGATACAGTATAATGTCCCAAAAATAGAGACAACTTTAGTCTTACCTGGGGGGACAGATGGGTATATAGGCTGTACATCCACAAAACCAGGGTCATATGGAGTGATGCAGGAGAAATGGTTATGTTATCTACTGCCCATACAGCTTTCCCCATCTTTTATTGCTTCCTGATACCAGATTTTTCCATAAGATTGTGGGAATCTTTCAAAAACAAAGGGGTCTTGATGTGGTTAACTTCCATTTGATGCCCACAGAAATCTGAGTTCTTACGTTTATTTGTACCTCTCAAGATGTCACTAAAATTACTTTTGATTGAATTATTATATGCAAGGATAATAAAGTTAATTCTTCTTTGTGCTGTGGATCCTGAATTACAGCATCTCCATGTTACATTAATAATCATTTTGCCATTTAATTTCTCTTGACTAGCTCTTCAGAATTGATTAATTTATTCCCCAAAGCAGCATAATGACTTTTGGCACACAACAGAATACATTTTGGATTAGACTTTACATTTGGTACAGTACTTTCAGGCTCCTAGACAATCAAAACTAGTAAGAGCATTTCTACAGCAAATTCAGCTTCTGATTTGTACAATTCCTCCATGCTTTTAGCTTACAAGTAAAAAGGTGTAGGTTACAAAGGTTTGCAAAATACAACTTAATTATGCAAAATTTAATCAGGAAATTACATTTTTCTTATAGCTTGAAGTAATTCCTAAAAATCCAATTAAAATCTCCTTAATTAATGCTGACAAAATTCCTCAAGTGTCAAAGGAGATCATATTCCTCACCTCTAGCAGAAATGATAAAATCACTTCACAATTTATATACAACTATCACTTCTGGGGAAAATATGGCCATCTGATACTTTCTAAACACTCTGTTCAAAAATGTTCAAAGAAAAACCGCAATGAGTCATACTGGCATTGTACTGCACATGACAGGCATAAAAAGTGATGATTATTCTGGCAAAAACAGTGGTCTGAGATGTCAAATACTGTGTCAGTCAGCAATGCTATCTGGAGTGTACTCGGATTTATTACCAACTGGGTAAGGGAAGGTGCTCCATTCTGTCTAATGTGTATTTTTATTTGTTCATTAAACAATAACTTTTGAAATTTATGTCTGATCAGTGTCAAAAATGCAGGGAATGACCAGCTAAATCTCATTTTTTGTGCCTACAGCTGAAAAAACATGAGACAGGAAACTGGGTACTTGTCGCACTATATTAGGAACAGCGGAAAGTACTCTCTTGCTGGGTTGTCTAAGAGAGTAAGTTTATTATTCTCAATCATCTTTTATAGACAGGTCTGAGAACGTCCAAGGGGTAAAACTCTTATCAGTCATTAAATTTACACATCACCATCATTGGTTAAGTGGATGGAACACCACCCCTTGACTGTTCTTGCAAGTAAAAAACAAGGATCCTAAACAATGCCTGCAAAAGGTTGTTGTCCTTCTCCAAGGACTGTTTAGATTCCTCCTTATGCTTTCCCAGGCCAGAGTGACTTAGTTTTACACAGGCACTGTGCCTCTTGCCTGCTTTCAGCATCCATAGGTACTCACAAAAGCTATTTGTGTTTGTAGCAGCAAAAGCTGCACAGGTATACCTGTCCTTAGAAACATTGGCATGCTCTAGTGGCATGCACACAGAAAAGGGCTTGAGCCTTTGCAGTGCAGGAGTCACATGCACTCAGCCTTTCATCACATGTGCCACATAGTAAATAGGTTACTCATATTGTGCATCTCACTCCACAAGCCTCTGCCAGCTGCATGTTCCATGACCACCACAGCATGCTCCATAGAAAGGACTGCAGCTGTCACAGCCTCCAGCCATTGCTCTGAATGTCTTCCCAAATCATGGTACAGCCTCTTGCATTCATGGCAGACAGTAAGATGAAGACCAACACTAGGACCAGCATCTCAGGAACATCCTCTCCTGGCAGGAGAAACAGTGTAATTGCACAGTGGCACATACAGGGCTGACAGGGGATGCACAGTGGAAAGACAAGAGGGAGCAGGCTGAGAAGGATATAAGGGGAGGACAAGAAGCAATGGAGATGTGGAACAACACAGGCAAAACAGAAATGGGGCCACAGAGAGTCAAACATCATGTCAAACATCATGCAGCTGGGGGTGAGGGGCCAGAGAGACTCCCCAGACTTGAGGAGGATGGTATGAAGACAGGGAATCTCTAAAGGAGAAAGTCAAGAGGAGGCCGCAGTTGGAAAGGCATGCAAGAAACACATATTGAAGTTACCTTCAGTAGCCGCAGTGACACCAGCCAACAAAAGCTAGGAACTGCGCAACTCACTGGTCTTTAATAATACAAATACTCTTGGGCCAAAATCAGTAACATGAGTTGGTGAGAAGGATCTAAAGTTCTCAAGTTAATCCTAGTGCACCATTCCTGGTGTCAGCTGTTCCACTTCTTTCCATGCAGGGTGCCAGAAAAATGCCAGGCACACTCAGCAGGTCTCCATCTCCACACACTGGTATTAATGCAAGATCTCTCCTGTTTGTTTTTGTGCCTAATGGAAACTCACCTGGGAAGTGAGTACAGCCACTGTACCAAAAGATCCCTGGCTCCCAGACCAGAGAGCTATCTTCCTCATCACTGCCATGGATGTGCTCATGCAGCATAACAAAAAATCAGGAATACAACAAAGATAAACAGATTGTAGAATCATAAAATCTTTTAGGTAGGAAAAGACTTCTAAGATCATCAAACCCAACTGTTAACCTAACACTGCTAAGTCCACTAAACCACATCTGAGTTCCACGTGCAGACAAACATGCAAACGCACATTCACACCTGTAATCAATTCCCAGCTAAAATTCTCCTAATTCCGTGACAAATTATGAGACCCACACTACCTTCTGCCTTTCCTCAGCCAGGAAGTAAAGGTATAGATAAGTCTGGGAGCACAGAGCTAGTAAGAACATAAGATATCCACATCTGGTTGGTTAAAGGTTTCACCTAGAGACCTTACCACAACCCAAAATTGAGAGCTCCCTCTTCCTTCCAAAAATACTTTCCCTACCATGATGGATAGAGAACCTATCACTCCCCACATAACAAAACGTTTTCTAGCAACTTTGTTTTCTATGTGTTGTTAAGAACCTGAACATCAGTTCTGCCTCCTTCAGGTCAGCAGGCTCAGTCTTGTTTTTTGAGTACCTCAATTAGCTAGCAGTAGTAGTACATTTCTCATATCAACTGCCTTTTTCTTATTATTCTTTGAAATATCTCAGATGCACTGGAGGAACTGGAAGAGACAAAATAGAGGTTTGAGGGTCATCTCTATAACTGGAATCTGATGCTTTCAGAGTTAGAACACCTGCAAACCACAAGACATTTGCAATAAATTATGTTTCTTATTAGGCATAAGAACAGGCATTATGGAGAGGGATCCAACAAAGACTCCCTGCTTAGTCACATACTGCCATTCCTCCTGACTGGCTGCTGTTATGGTTTTTACTACTATAATTAATGCTAACAACAGTAATAATAATATTATCCAAAGCATGGTAGAGCTCTCAATTAGTAGATCTCATAATACTTCCCAGGAGCCATTAACTTCTCAGTTTGTCAGTGGCATAAATGAGATGAACTGAAGTGCCATTTACTTTCAAACCTGCATCACTGTCTGACACTAATAGGACTGCAATTGCCTTCATCCATGTATGTGAACATAATTACTTATGGTTGCTGTCTGAAATGCTAGCATAAACTAAGAATTTAAAAGTCTCAAATGCTTTTAAATAAGCCACCTGCCAGAAGAATCATGAGGGACCATAAGCATACAAAATTTTTAGAGAAATAATTTAGACAGCAAAATGTTTCAGTCAGTTTTCCATATTTTCTTCCTACCAAATCACAAATGGAAATTTTCTATTATTATCAGACAATTTTCTTATTGTATGTTTCTGTTTAACAATTTCTGCATAGAAATAGTCCACAACTGGTGCAAAGCCAATGGCAGCTCTGTGCTTGGGCATCCATGCACCAATGCAAACCACTGTGCTAATACAGAGCATCAACACCACAGCCAATCCACAGAAGCCAGCCCAGCTCAGAACATATAAACCCTTATTCTCCCTAACAAGCCCTGCTAAGAAAAGTAATTACCTGAAGTATAAGGCCACCAGAATGAAGTCACATGATGTTGAAGTTATGGGAACTTTTTGTGAGTTTTGATGTGCATTTGGATTTAAAAGTAACTGAAACAGTTTGCAAAGCCTAACTTCTTGTTCCTTTTATTATGGGTATGAGCAGGGAATACAAGGTCCTAAGAACAAGTTAGAAGATAATTATTTATGTACATGCAATGTAAAATTATCTGCTGGAAGCATGTTGCCAAGCAGAATAATAAGTGTTGTATTAAAATTTGCAGGATTACACCTAGTATCTTCATTTCTCTTTCATAGTCAAGTAAAAATTTCTCTTTATCATATAATGATGACATATTCTGAGAAATAATTACATTTTTAATTAATTATGACAAAGTTCATACACTGCAGGATTTAGAACAGGCTAGTAAAGATTAAGAACTATGCTATTAGTTGACTCATGTATTTCACACTGTAAAAACACATAATGAACATAGCAGTTATAAAATTTATCCTGGGAATAAAGTTTTAAAGTTTAATGCACAGGCTGCTAATTTGGTCACTGCAAATAAAAAGAAGATTCAGTTATGCAGGCAAGTTGGAATCAGATGCGGTTGAACAGTGTGGCCAAGCAATCAAGGTGCCTTTTACTTCCAAAAATGAGTAATTTTTGCACCATACTCAGTACAGCTACTCACAGCATTACCTTTAGCTTTGGTTGCAATAATGCACTGGAGTATCTGCTCTGAGCTATGAGTTTGTGATGTAGTACAAGCAAGTCTTGGGCAGACTCATTACAAGGCCCAGCCATGACCTAACAACTCTGTTCTTACGTTGCAGGTAAAGCTTCTTAAAAATTGCTAACAAAAGTTGTTGGAAAACTGCATAAGACCGGATGTAACATGAAGGCATGTAAGAGTTCCATTTGTATACTTTCCATGGATACACTAAGACAGCCAAGGTATTTCCTTCTGGTTTACATTCTTTTAATTGCAAGACTGGGTATGCCCAGTCTTGCAATTAAAATTGTGTGAAATTAAAATTTATTTCCCCCAAATGTCTGTGCTAAAATTTCCTCCTCAACACCTCCCTTGATTACCCAGAAGTGTTGCACTGACCTAAATGGAAAATCACTAAAGCATCATTGTAGGAAAGAAATGTTGGAAAAGGTAGTAAATGCATAATCTTTTCCTCATGAAGATGATCTGGTTCCTATTAACAGCAGAGTTGCATACTGCAAAATATGTTTGGGGTTTTTTTAGACTGAAACATCCCATTACTAGCAGTTCATTCATTCATTAAGCACTGTGGAAACCATAACTCTACTTGTATGAATTACCCCCTTATGTAGGCTAAATATGGACAACAGCTGCATTTAGCAGATTTCATTGATTGCTCAGTGCTCCCAAAGTGTAGAGAAGTACAGTGTACATTTAGGCCTAAAGCGTTTACAGGCTTCTTTTTCCTTATCAGCCAAGGGCAGTTAATCCCTGGAGGAGAGGAGGTACAATGTGTTTTCAGTTTTCTGTTCTCAGTATCCATCTTGATTGTCTTTCATTCTGCTCTGTTCCTTCCTAAAGCAAACAACTGGTTGTCTGCTTCCTATTCCCCAGCAGCTCTGCTATTTCAAGCTTGTCTGAATTTCCTTGAAGAATCCTCTTTTTTCCAGTCATACTTCAAAAGAGAATTACCAAGTGGGCATGGCTGTGTAACTAAAGATTACTCTTGCACTTAGCATCCTCATGTTTTTCCATATGCTAATTTTTTTTTAAATCTCAGCTTCCTCTGTACTTTGAACAAAATCTTAATCTTCTCTGTCCTATAGTTGTCTCCGGTTTCATGGAGACAGAAGTTTGAGGGAGCACACAGCTATGATGATTACTGATGTACTGTCTGAGGAAGGAAGAAGTGTGAGATGATGGCTCTTAGCACAAATAGTGTTAGCAGAAGTCCAAGATGAGGTCCTGAGGGATGCACTTCTGCTAGGAGGAGTGCTTTGAGGATGAAGATGAGACAATTTAAGCTGGGACTGTAGGAGATGTAAAAAATTGGGAAAGATTAGGAGAGAAGGAGAATACAGTCATGAAATCACAGCAAGATGAAAAAGAAATAGCAAGTACAATTCAGTTCCTGAAAGAGAGGCATTTAGTGCTATTTGAGATACTCTATAGTACTTTAGACATCTCCATGGAACTGGCAGCTAAAATACAGAACACAAGTGAGCTTTCTTGGACTTACAGGGTAAAATTTCCAAGGACATTTCAAAGAAAAACAGATCCCTATGAGTATTTGATTGAGCTATTCCTGGCATATGTTGCAAGACAAATTAGGAAGGAACAAGGACCACTCTATAAGAAAAACACAAAAATTTAACCACAGAAAATGGTAAAAGCAAAGTAGAAAAAGGAAAACTTGGCAGGTCATTAAAGAGAGGGAACATGCTGAAGAGTAGAAAGCACAGAAGCAAGGGCTCTCTAGGGTAATAGTAAACAAGCATAAAACTGCAGTGCTGCTTAAAAGCTCCACCAGTGAAGTACTGGCAGACAGTCACTATACACAAGTCAGGTTAAACTTCGAAAATATCCATGTTCCACAAGCCCTCAAGTTCAGCACAGCTCTTATACTGTAATGTCAAAACCTCATCCATGGATATATTGAATTAACATGTGGAGGTTCAAATGATACATTTTACTTAAAGGTACTTACATTTACTATTTTCTAAATTAAAAGCTAAAACTAAGGGCATTCCATGAATGAAAAACAATGAACCTTTCTGAGTTCCTGTAGCACAACTGCCTGTTACAAGTACCCAAAAAATAACTGGCCTCCTATCCTATATACTCAAGAATATATGTACATCATCAGAAAAGTAAGATAGTGTTGAGTGACAAATACTTTAAAAAAGATTGATCTAAATTAATAATGCCCTACACTCTGGTTGATATTTTGTTTTTTATTCACCTCTCAAACTTGGAAAAAATGATAAAATTATTTTTTTTAAAAAAGAAACATTACAAAGTGAAATAAAAAAGGGGAAGGCAGGGGAGACAGGGCAGGCAGCCCATTGCAATGGACATTTTTCTTGTTTCAGGAAAGCTTGCTTTGTGGTTGAACACAACTGTTTACCTGGACAATAGAGTCCAAAGGACTGAAGACATGAGATATAAATGTGTTGGGCCAGTGCTTCCCCTATTCACGAAGGATGGGATATAGTAAACTTTGTTAGGGATGGCAGAATTCCTAACTTAGAATAAAATGAATTTTCATTTGCTTTTATAGAGACAGTACTGAATATTCAAGAATGTATTTTTCTTTTGTAATATCCATTTCTGTTTGTCTGACAGGAGACTTACAGGGATCTAGATGATAAATTTAAAATTTATTTCACACAGTTTTTCTTCTGGAATATTGTTCACATATAGTATTACATAATTTGAAGACTGCTTTGTAAGGCCTAAAATAATTCAAATATCCTGAAATTATAAAATACTGTATTTCCAAAATCATCCTTCCCTTCTATAGCATTACTCCTCCACACTCATTCCTGGAACAGTTTTGTGTATCTTTCACTTTGAGCAACCTCACAAAAGATGATAGGATTTTTTTAAGATGCGTACTTCACTGCAAAGTCTCATCCTGATTTCATCCGTTCTGATCATGGACACTCCAGAAAATTGGTGTGGCTTCTTCATCCTGCAACTGAACTTCAGAAAGAGCATAAGTAGAGACCAAGAGCTGGAAGATAGCAGGTCAGCCATTGAAGCACATACTTTGCTTATATCTGAAACCATCTTTCTTGCCAGTTGGTAAGAGTGAGCAAATCAAGGACCATAAAGTCCTTTATCCAGTAGAAGGAGAAAGGAAGGAAGAGGGTGGAAAGGAAGCAGCTTCATCCTCTTGCCCTAGATAAATTGGGCATGACTTCAGACAGTGGGCTGTTTTTTCAAGCTGTAAGCAACAACTGAATTGATATGTTCAGATCCACGCTCAAACCGAACATTTTTCCCCATGACTTGCATTTGCATGTTCAATTCAGATCCTGATTTATTTTGATTGATAAAGAATTTGAAAAACATGTTATTTAATAAAAACTCTGCCTGGATAGACTAAAAAAATAAAAGATGGCAAATGATTCAGTCTAATAGGCTTTGTTATTGCCAAATAGAATCAATGAAATCTGTAAATATTTCATGGGAACCAGGGATGTATTCAAGATGGGAGACATTCTAAGGGCTTACTTTCAGTGGCCCCAAATTGCCCATTTTAGGGTTTAAGTCTGTACAAAATGCTGATGTACTGGAAGGAAAAAATAGAATTATTGCAACCCCTCACCATATAACCAAAATTCTGTAAGCATTGATTGTTCTGTGTAAAGCACTTTAGCCAGCAAGATACTGCATTAAGCATCAAACCTGCTCTGGCAATGGTCAGACATGCAAACTTGAATTCAATTGTTGCTGTGTACCTTTGCCCCTTTTTCTTTCACTGCTAATGGGCTGCAGCACCTAAAAGGTGTTACGTAGTAGCCTGACAAAAGGAGAGTCACAGTTCCTATAAGATCTGTGAATGCAGGAACAAAAATATTAAGAAAGGGTATCCATACCATGCAACTGTATGATCCTAATTTAGCCTAGGAGCCTACTCTGTTAGTAAATGACAGCTCTAGGAGTCCTCTAGGGCTCTTTACTGCTAGGCAAATGTTACATGTGTTTAGTGAAGTCTGGTGCCTATTGTTCAGCAAGATAATGTCCTCTCAAAGGAAATGTATACATTTGGAGAGGCCTCGTGGGCCTGAAATGAAGCAAAACAAAAGTAAATTAAGAAAAATTCAGTTTGGCTGCTGACTTTCTACTGTACTTCTCAAAGAAGAGGGAGAGCAAGAAGAAAGACACAGCAATGTAGTTTCTACTTCAGAACAACTGAAAACCACCCACAGATCACGGTAGCATACAGCCATTTTTCTATATGTGACTAGAACCATCAGTGCCCAGCCTGGGAACACAGTTTGTGTTCTTCCCTAAGAAATTAAAGGAACATTAATTTTTGATGAATTAAAGTGTCTTTCTAAATAATCCAAACTCTTGTTTTAAAGGCTTTTTTTTTTTTAACACCAGACTGTAAATTCAGCAATATGCCTGTAAGCATGTCACTCTGTAGAGAGCAGTAGCTAAATATCTAGGACAAAGAACTAATTAGTCTACATTTTTTTAAACAATATTTGCTGTCCACCATTTAAACCATCTTTCTGGAAACACATTTCCCAGGGAAGCAATTGAAATGACAGGAAGTGTATCCCTAAGAATATAAAACCTTTCTCAAAGAGGAAGGATAAATTTCTTTTGATTTATAAAAAAAGTTTATTTCAGTGCTATTTTATATTTGAATTGCTAAGCATAAAATTAAGGAAAGATATATTTAAAGGTTTTTTAGGGCTCCAGAAACAATACTGTTCAACTAATGTACAATAGCTCATTTCAAATAGCAAGGCCAATGATTTATTTTATGGTATATGGTAAGTGTTCCTAAACTTAAAACAGTTTAAAGCATTGCTGTTGCTTTTCCAGAGGATATAAAGCTTATACATTAACAGTGGCATGAACAGAATAGTGTGAGGTTGAAGAAAAAGAGCTTGAATATTAAAGCTCTCACTCCAGGTGAAGATGGACGCTATTTTTGGATCTTCCTTTAAAATTGTGCTTAGAGCAATAATGCATTCATTAACAGACTCCATGGGTACTTCTACAAGGTAAAACTCATTCAGTATGTAGTGGTACAGAGGCTAGGTACTTTCTAAAATACTTTTACATAACTTAGAAAACAAAGCATATTTCAATAAATATTACAATCTTTAGCAAAGCTCAGAGGAGCTATTATCCAATACCTCATTATGTATCATGCCTTCTTATTCTAACAGCAATTAGGCACCAGGGAGGAAACAGATCTAATACCAGGAAAAACAACTAAATTAGAGATGCCATAGACTTGTTTTGTTCCAGTTATATCCCTGAAAATGAATCTGATATGATGTAAACAAGAAACTGCTAAGAACAGGTGAAAACTCAGCTTAATTATTTATTGGATATTGGTGTTTATAGATTTACATAATCTAGCTCTTCATGTAGTGCAACTTGTATGCTGTGATTTACAAATCACTTACAGTTAACTTCTGGTTTTTTTTCAAGGCCAGGGTTCTACAACTTTAAAGTTTAAAAATTAGAAAAGTTTTCATGTTCACACTTACCATGACTTTCAGCAAAGCATTACTCCACAAAATGCATATTCTCTCTCACCCTTAACACCCAAAGCACTATGAAATTTAAACAGGGGCTACTGTTTGCTTGGAAAAAGTCTCTATTTCATTTTTAACCTTGGAGAAAGATTGTGATATTTGGCTTTCCAATATATATAAGCAGAAATAAAAATCTGATAATTTTTATATGCCTTTGAAGCACAGAGCTAATCACTACTCTGAAGTTTACAAACTAGAAGCAAAAAACCCCAAATATCTCTTTTGCCGTCTGAATTGGCAGATACCACATGTAGGGGGTTTTGTGTTTCCTTGCCATTCATTATTGGAAATCTCTTAAGATCAGCCTTCAGGAGTACTTTTGTCACTATCTGTGAAGCAAGAACCCTGATTTTCTTTCTATATTCAATATACAATTGATAACAGAGATGGTACTGCAAATAGAAAACAGAAGTCCCTGAGCTTCATTAAATTAGTGATTATTTGACTACAAGACCTAACATGAACATTTTCCAAAATCTATGTTCATTCTTTCAAAATACTAAGTTCATTGTTTTGCAAAAAAAACCCCAGCAAATCAATACCTTTAGACATATTGCTTCTATGTACCTATGTGCTTATATCTAAGTCTTATCTCAGCTGGCCTCAAAAATTTCAGAAGATACCCCTTCCCTTATACTGCAAGGACACAGGACAGACTTAGAATTCTTTCTATTTAAAAACAATTTCTAGGAAAGGATTTTTAGTTGTATGTATATATATACAATGTGTTGGATCTTTCAAAATAATAATTTATTAATATTGAATTGACTCTGGGAAGAAAATGTGATATTTAGTTAGCAATAGTAAAAATAACCCATTTCCACTACCTTTAAGGTATTAACTACTGAGTAGTACAACAATTATGCTCATAACTTGAATTGTCTTTTCAGGGTTTCCATAGGGTATTACAGTATTATTCAAGAACTATAAATCTATTCCTAACTCTGCTTGGAAATACTTTCATTTTAAGGCATGCTGCTATCAAGAAGAAAAATTACACAATCTGTGTCAAAGTCATTTCCTTCTTGGAGCTAAAACACTCGGCAGTCCCTACATTGCCAAATAAAATCACTCACATTACCCCACAAGTACAGAATTGTGCAAGGGGAAGAAACTTCCAAGGAATGCCTCACAAAGTCTGCATTTGAAAATCCGTTTCCAGTGTTAAAAGTTTGTGCTATTTTGGGGGCTTTGTGTGGAGCACACACTGATATAATTTACAGATTATTTTGAAGATGAGAATTTACTGAATAGTGAAGGTGGTGGCCTGAGTTTTCTCTCACTGCTGAGCATATCACAGTTATATATAAGAAGCTGCTGCAGAGTTCCCCTCCAGACTTGGGAAGTACTAAAAACTCGAACTAAGATTGTGCCTGTAGTTCTAATCTGTTACCAGGGAGTTTGTTTTTCTTCTTCCTATTTTCTATATTCATTCCCTCAAACTAATGAGGTTTGTCCTGACATTTATTATAGCTCTTGATTTAGAGCCATTACCACAGTTATTTTCAAGGCTTTGTCAGCAGTGTTGTTGCAAACTCCAAGCTACATTTATGTTGAGCCAAAACTCAGCACTTAGATTCTTTCCTTATTTTTCACTTGCACCCTGAGTTGCAGGTCTCTGTAGATGGGTACCCACCCATCAGGTTGTCATTGCAGAGCAATGGATATTAACTGAGGATTTAGCTGTGAGGCATATCTTCAAACCAAGGCATAAAAGAGCACAGGTTTTGTTTTCAAAGGTGTACTGCTCAATTAGGCACTCTTCTACGAGATTAATTAATTAATTTTCCTAAGTGAGATATAAAAGTATGACAAAACCAGGTAATTTTTCTCCTCATTATGTGTTTGCTTTTTCTGTTTCCAAATTTTAACAGTTCTAAAGATAGCTGTCCTCAACAATTTTTCTCTTTTCTTTCCTCAGGTTATTTCTTTTATGAAAATGATAAATCTAAACATGAACTTTTCCCAGCCTGAACTTTTCACTGAACTACTGTTTTTTACCAGCTGAATTTTCAGGAGAATTTTTGTCCCTTCTGTATCAGTCTTATCAAACCAACTAGCTGTGGACCATGCTTATAGGGCACAAGCTACAGCCAACTTGCCAATGCTGGGACTGATCTTTTGTACAGCATCTCCTCCTATGAATTTTCTTCAACCAGAGAGATGAGAATTAAATATTAACTTCACAGCGAGTTGGTATCTCTATGCCATATCCTCAGACAAGAAATTAAGCTGCATCAGCTATCTTACAACTGCTGCGACTATTTCCAGCCATGGCAGGCAGTGGCTGACCTCATGCTGTGTGCCCCATCACAACTCAGGAGGTGACCTGATGTTCCAGCTGGGCTCCAGAGTGCCATCGTTGAGGACTCATAGGTTATACATTTGATCAGAAGGCAATTCAGCTGGCAACAACCATCACAGTCTGTAGCCCTTAGATGTCGCTGAACCAGGATTATAGCCAAATTTAAAGAGGCTACTGGAAAGAAACATCTGTAAAAAAAACTCTGCCTAAGCAGTGAGTACATCAATCCATGGTCTCTTATGGTTCTGTGTGTCTCCAGCCTTTCCCATGCCACCTTCCACAGACATCATGACATTATTCACATGCCCACTGGCTCATGTAGATTGACATCAGCCTTAAGCTGCCCATGGGCTTCCAGACAGTTGTCAGCCTTCTCAGTAATGGAGATCGCTCTCCTGTATTTAGGGACCAGTCATAACCAGATTTTTAACAACTTGGACATGCTCAAGATCTCAGTTCTTCTCAGAAATGTGAGCCTTGGTCAAAAATTTGAAAAAATACTAAGAAGGAAAAGAACATACAGAAAAGACAGCTGTATATGTTGGGGTTTTTTTTAGGAAAGAAAGCTAAAAATGTTTCAGTTACTATATATCTTACCTATGTATGTTCCAAAAAATAAAAAAATTAGTGGATTTTGAACTATAACTACTTTTCCATGTTACATGGACCATCAAGTTTCAATCACCAACACACCAGTGACACCACTGAGATTTTACTTTTGTACAGTGGGAACAGAATCCAGACAAGACTGGACAAATACATCAAACAACAATACGACATATTGCTTAGGTGTATGTTTGGCTTTGATTACACTAGAGTGGTAGACTCTGTGAAGAAACAAATGGACTCTAAGACAATATTCTTGGCTATACCAATATCAAAAATTGAGAGCCTGATTGTGAAAACACTTGGCATACCACATCAAATGTGACAAGCAATGTATTAAACAAGCTAGTCACAAATTTATGGTGCTGAGCTATGGAACCAGATCACACTGTACTTTTGTGTAATTTTTAAAATGAACTCTGATCATGTCTCCCACTCTCCTTCATTTGTTCTGTCACCAACACTTATCTCTTTGATGTCTAATTGCAAATTGTCTGTTTAATGCAATTATGCTGGTACCCACTACACCAAAGCTCTATTTTATGAAACCAAATTGGTTATTACTGGTCTGAAGTTATAATTCTTGATTCAGTTCTCAACAAAATGTTGAGATGTTATAAATCCTCAGGTAACACAAAGCCTTGTAGGTCACACATGGCCCTTCTGAAAAAGCAACTCATAAACTTGCAGTCCCTGTGAGAGTCTAGTTACTGCAAACAATTCAGAGAAGAAGGCAACAAAAACTGGCATACCATCCAAAAGAAGGTAAATGACATAGGGGTGTTAGTACGGGAAGAGCACAGGAAACATGGCAATCATCTATGCCAATTTGAAGAGGACATAGGTTACTACCAAATGTTACGTGTTGTTAGGGTCAGAGCCACAGAGAGTGTGCCCTTATCTCTGATACCTGGCTCTGACATCCAAGAAAGCACTGAATTTCATATAACATCATGAAAACAACTGTTAAACAGAAAAACTAGGAGCGCAAGTGTGTAAATTAGAGAGTTTTCTTAAGTCACTGGGTGAGAAAGTTAAATGTTTAAGCTAGTTTAAGAAAGAAGAGGCAAGATGAATGCTTTAAGGTGTTGTCTCCTGTCCTTTCTTCTTCTAGAGGTTTTTGAGTTGTAGTAGGTGATTAGATAAAGAATTCTGCAGTGCAGCACACAGGTGTTAGGTCACTGGGTCACTAAGAAAAATAATTTACTTGGCATTTGCTAATTGGGTTAACAGACATATAAAAGACCTTGAAGAAGATCTTTGTTAGCCATTTTGCACCTTTCTACCTTAGTCCACCTAGCTCCTTGTACCTTGTATGCATGTAATGCAGATAAAATAATAAACAACCAAGTCCTAACAAGAGAAAACTGCCTCTCTCTCATCAATGTCAGTTCAAGGGGGAAAAGAACCCAACCACAAATGTCAAGACAATGTATAATACTAAGAAGGAAAAAACAATGACAAAGAGAAGTACAACAGAAGAAAAAGTTTTTTCAGTGAATATGAAGTCACAATGAACATAAGAATTGGTAAAGTCATCACTGCAATGCAGTTACAGGAGAGAAAATCAAATAAGTGAAGAAATTGCCTTTTAGAAATGTTTCCATGCTTTTATTACAGAATCAGCACTAACAGATTTAAATCTCAGGGGTTTTTTCACATTTATTGCTATGTAAATTGCTAATGTTCCAACTGGAAAAAAACTCCAGCCCTTAGTGTAGGTAAAGGGGGAGAAAGCACAACATTTTTAAAAATAGGAACTTTTCTATTGCACCAAGCTCTGGAACAAAATCTCACCACTGGGGCCCATGTTAAACTCTTACAGCTACCAACATAATTGAAAAGGTTTATCTTCCTACAAAGGAGACAACTTCCACTGAACTATTCTAAAGCACACTTCTTACCATTTTTTCCCCAAGTTCCTCTTGGCTGCCATCCAGTAGATCGTATATAGGAGCCATGCTGCAGTATGCAGTGGACTTTAAAGCCTTTTCTGCAGGAACTAGTGGCACGTATACTTTTGCCGTTGCATCGTGCCATTAAAAGCAGAATACACTTTAGAGTGTAGTAGTAGACTAGCACATATCTTAGATGGGAAAAACATTATTGCAGGATTATTTATAAGATCCATTCAGTTCCTCAGAGATGCACCTGGTATTGGCCTCACATAATTACTTCAATCTCTATTTTTGCTTCTAGAATACAGGTTGTATTCGTAGTTGTAATGCACCATCCTAAACATTACATGGTAAAGAATCTGCAGTAGGGAATACACATTTTCTCATAAGATGCTCTTGAGATTTGAGCTATCAATATGGATACAGAGAATTCCTGTTGGCTTCATAAATTTTTGTGGTTCCCTTTTGGTTTACTGAGTCACACTAGACAATAAAGAGAAACTGTCTCCACCTATAGTCAAAGAGAATTACAGTCATAGAAAGCAATAATATTAGGATTTGAATGTGAATCCAGTTTAAGCTTGACAGAGGACACTGAGAACATCTTCAAGCATCAGCCCTTTGTTATCTAAAAGCTCTCATACCTTTTCTTTGTAACCTTGACATGGGCAGCTCCATGCAGCACTGGCTCTTTCTTTCCTTCTTCTCTCCTCCTTTTGCAGGACTAGCTAACTCCTTCCTGTCCCTTGTATGATAACTTACCCTTTCTGTCACTCACAAAACCACCTGACCCTTCCTCCTCACAGCACAGCCAGCAGACTTCAACTAACTCTCAACCAGCTAACCCACTCTTTTATAACTCCCATCCTTATTGGACACAGCTGCGAGGGCAAGGCTGCTCCCACTCTTTGGTTATTGGCACAGCTGAAATTTATCATGGACAAGATTGCCTTCAGCACTATCTCTATCTGTCCTCCCACATAAGCTAAATAATCAAATTTAAAAGAAGACTCTGAAAATTTGAACATAGCTCTAATGATATTGTAATAACAGTGTGTGAACTCCAAAATAGCTGAAGTCTCCTGAGTTTATCTATGTGCACACATCAGACCAAATGTAAGAAAGAAATGACGATGGTAAAACACTGGCACAGGCTGCCCAGAGAGGTGGTGGATATCCCATCCTTGGAAACATTCAAGGTCAGGGCTCTGAGCAACTGATCTGCAACTGATCTAGTTGAAGATATCCCTGCTCATTGCAGGGCTGATGGGAGCAGATGACCTTTAAAGGTCTGAGGATGCGTCTACTTCAGCATCATTGTAATTAAAATAAAATTAACTCATCAGATGTGCAGGTTTCAGCTGGGATAGGTTTAATTTTCTTCTTTCTTCTCTTGTATCTGGTATAGTGCTATGTTTTGTATGTAGTATGAGAATAATGTTGATAATACACAAATGTTTTAGGTGTTGCTGAGTAGTAGCTACTCTAAGTCGAGGACATTTCTTGTGCTCTGCCAGTGAGGACCTGCACAAGAAGCTGGGAAGGAGCATGGCCATGACAAAGGGATATTCCACACCACAAAGCATCATGCTCAGTATACAAAGGGGGGAAGCTGGCTCAGATTTCTGCTTGAGGACAAGCCAGGCATCCATCAGTAGATGGTGAGCAATAGTATTGTTCATCAATTTTACTTTATTTCTGTGAGAACTGACAGTAGTCAAATAAGAGATTTTCAGGCTTCAGGAACTAGCTTGAGCCTGTGGGAAAGTCAAGTACTCAACATTCTCACTCTGGCCTGGGAAATCATAAGGAGGAATCCAAACAATCCTTGGAAGGTGAAAAACCATTAGCAGGTGGTGTTTTCCTAACTGGTTATTTACTTGGAAATAACAGTCAAGGGGTGTTGTTCTAAATGACCAATCATATTCATTGTACTGAAGTGCTGTATAAAAAGAGCGTGTTTCTAATAAATCTTCGCTATATGCCCTCCAATGAAGGCTCAGAGTCTCGTATCATTATTTTGCCGTTCCAAATTGTAACAATATATTTCTATCATTTTTGTCTCCCTTTTCAGTACATCACCATCATCATCATTATTATTGTTTTTGTTATTATTAATATTCATAGAAATATAAATATTATTTGAATTATTAAACTGTTCTTATCTCAACCCACAGGCTTTACTTTTCTTCCAGCTCTCCACCCTCATCCCACTGGGGCAGAAGGGATGTGCAGTGGGCTATGCTAGTGGCTGCATGGTACTTGGTTGCTGGCATGGGTTAAACCATGACATCAGTTAACTCAGCACTTTTTTCTTGAGGCTGGGAAAGTCAGTCGATCATTGCCATTACTACTCTTAAATCCCTGGGAGGCACTCTGATACTCAAGTGATAGAAGTACACAAAATCTGAGGTAGGTAAATGGATTTTCAAACTGAAATCCAAAATATTATCAGGTTTTCCAGAAGATGTAATGTTAGTCCCAAGGGCAATACAGTGATGGGGACATACTGCTTGATTTTATAAGTCCCATACCGTTTTTCATTTCTGTCCCTTTCATCTCCCTTGTAACATGGCCCATCCACATACATAGAACTGAATGGAAGGGACGTTTTCCTGGGAAGATTTGTGCCTGGAAGGAATGAAATGCACTTTCTTTGTTATCTTTATGAACAGTGGACGATCTTTTCTGCAACAGTGACTAACTAGGCATTACTGAATACAGATGTTAAGTCATGAATATTTCACAGTATTTTCAGAAATGGGCAAGCAATTGTAGGGACCAGAAACTTTGCAAGTAGATGACATTACACTGCAACTTCCATCCCAATTAGTTACCAGTTGAATGTCCAGAAACACATGCACAATTTTTTCTTTTAAACTATGAGTTATAGAAAATAGGATTTTTTTTTAAATAGGAATGTAGCCTTTTTTGTACATTTAATTCTCCATCTGCCTAAACTGCTTCCTTTAAAAATTTTTTTTAGTGTGAAGCTTTATAATGGAAATTGTTTTTTAGTCTTTACTGTGTATCCAACACAGCATTACCTTTCATCACGTAGGGAAATTTTATCTTCAAGCAAAATCATCACTTGGTGTGTGGAGTACAAGTACACTTAATGATTCTGATGTTGTTATTGTGGTTTTAGTAAATTGTTATTTCAACTCACAATCTCATTTATTGTCCCTTCCTTACAAAAAAAGGGGCAGAGGGAATGGCTTAGTTGGAGTTTAATTTCCCTAGTGGTGGTAAAACCAGCACACAGATCTACAAGCTGGCCACAAACTATACTGACAATTTAAAAGACACATTTGGTAAAGTCATGACTTTAACAAGAATTCACACTTAATCATAACATTGCTGAGATGATGCTGTATTTCATTACCTGATGAGTTGTGTTCAGGGTCTATCTCTCTGTGTTATCATTCGCTGGTTTATAGTATTTAAATAAATGTATTTGAAGTACAGACTATGACAGGCAATAATGGAGTGTGTTTAAGTACAAATTCTGACAAGCAGTAACCACTCTCTGGTTATCAGGGAAGTATTGTATTCCTAGATATCTTAGAACACTAGTGAGAGAGATTAACACAAGTTTATAAATCTAGTGAAGACATCTGCATTAGTCTTTCTTCCTGTGATAGTGACAAGACAAATTTCAGGCTGTAGCTATCATTAATTTAACTTCTGACAACTTTCTTGTTAGGGTGCAACAAATATTAAATAGCTGGTTACAGGTCTCCTTAGGCATCGGTGAGAGACAGCAGAGTAAATACTCAGGAAAAAGCAATAATGGTAAAAACAAAAGTAATAATACCCATAAAGCATCTTAAAATAGCTCTAATATAATGGAAGTACTTTGTATGAACTTACACTTAATAGTTCAGAATAGCATGCACCATAAAAACCATGAGGAAAAAAATAAAGCATGGAAATGTATAAACAGCAACTTTTCCGTATGCCTTTTTCAATGAACATGTAAAGTTTTAATTTAACATCAGCTCTAGCTTTACAACTGGAAACTTAGGCATTTTGCAGTATTTAGCCTCTAGTGCTTTGGAAAGAAATTGCAAATAGTAATCTAGTTATTCTTTCAATATAAATTGAGGAATGGCTGTGCTGGGACAGGGCTATGACGAGCCCAAGTGTTTCTTCCTGTTAATCTAAAGTTTGCAAGCAGTCCAAGTAACTTTGAAAAGATCATTGAATATTTAAATAGCTACTTACCACATCAAGGTCATAAACCTAACCAAAAAATGCTAACAAAAATATAAATTCAATAAAATAATAAAATACTAAGTTATAAAAACAAAATTGACATGAATCAACTCATTCAGATAAGAACTCAGTTTTACATTTGTCATGCTGAAAGAAGCATGTAGCATGTATTTTTTTTTGTTCAGTCTAATGTTCTCCCAGCTGAGCTATTGAAATATGCAGATCTTGACCTCACTTGCAATGGGACAATGAGCTGTTCCAGCAAGATGTTTATTTTAATCTTTAGAAAATTTAATAAAACATAAAAGGCATTTGCAGTCCTTTGTGACAGAAAGCATTAGAACAAAGGAATGCATGCTACCAAGAATTTTTCAAGTATTACATGCTGCTTCCTTTTTTCTAGCTGCCCAGTACTTCGACTAAACTATAAAACAAGTACCAGAAAAAAATAAAATAGAAAAATATACAGGGGTTTGATAAAAACTAAGCAAATCCAATAATTCCTTTTTCCTTCTTTTGTCTTGGAATCATGGTTAGGTGAAACTAAGTGCTTTTCATGCATCTTAGTTTTTCTTTATCTTGTGAAAGGGTAAGTAACTGATTACTTTTATAAAGGTTTTTTAATGCATTCCTGTCACTGAGATTGCTTTTTATGACTCATTCAGGTTCATCTACTGAATTCTTCTATTTATTGCTACCTGAAATTTTATATTCAGGGAAGTCTGTAATGACTGCACTTGCACTCTTAAGAATTTTTCTTTTCCTTTCTCTATTCTTCTCCATCATCCAGTCTCACCCCACTGAGGTTTTTATTGCTAGTGAAAGAACATATACTTACATGAAGCAACCACCCCTTTTCACAAATACATGTGAAATAGATGACACAGCTATAGAAAACAAGATATATGCATCCAAGTTATACTGTACCCTGCAAATTCAGTTTGATAACTCAATATCAAATGCATAGGAGAAATGTGCCCCTCAGGTCAGCATTATTCAGATCAGTAGAGCTGATTTGGTAATTTGGCTTATTCAAAAAGCATTCTTTTATATGATTTATGTGTCATCCATTGAGAAGAAGTAAGTCTTCGGACTGTCTCCTGTAGGGAAGGAAGATTTTATTTATGACAGAAAAATGCTGAGCTGCAAGCACAGGTCTTGGGTTCACCAGCCCTTTATTAGTCCAATCTCTTCAGTATCTATTTAATATACTTATTGTCTCCTACTGACATAGTTTCTGCTCTGAGTAACATATTCTTAAAATCTTGGGGTCTGAGAATAGCATTGCTCCTATTCTCACAGGTGGGTGGAATGAGGCACAAGTATTTTAAACCATTTTTTTCAGGATCAAAGAACAAATTCCTGCTCCTCTACAGTTTAAGTCTGAGCTACAAACGCTCCAGTCAATTTAATGACTTCTGACCTCTCAAACTCACTGATGAAGAAGGAAAGCAGGGCAGTGCCTTGGTAGCATCAGTTTGATGTGGGCACATGCATGCCTAATGAGTGCACAAACTATGTTACAGCAGACCAACATCTTCTCTTCTGCAGGTCATTGGCATATACATCAGAGCCTTACTGGTGGACAGAAATTCTAGGCCTGAGACAGAATAAAACCCATTTAAGTACTGAAATCAGGGTATCTGCACAACAGTAAAATGGGGTAAGACTACAATGACTCATACATGCTGCTGAGTGCACGTGTCCTGAAAATACAAAGGCACCTTCCCCAAAGCAAGTCTGGGAAGAGGTAGGTTCAGCAGAAGCGTTTTTTTACTTCTTTCATCCTGATGCAGCTGGTGCAGCAAGCACACAGCCTAGAGCCATTAGAGGCAAAGGAAACAAACTGCAGCATGAAAGACAAGGCTGCTGAAGCACAGCTGTGCTTTGGTTACATGGTGCTGGGCCTAATGACTTCAGTAGGAAAGAAAGGCCTCTTGTGCCCCTGAAAGCCTTCCTGGGACTACTTCTGGGGAAAAAATGCCCATCATTAGTATAGATAGGAACAAGGATCTCAGACTGAAATGATGTTTTGTCAGTGACACAAAGTCTTATTATGGCATTTGCTATTGGCCCTGGGAAAAGAAGCCACAGAGCTGTGTACTTAAATCCTCTGAGTCCTGTGTGTTGGAAAAAGGACTTTTATCTGCCCTGAATATATAAACCCATCCTCCTCTTTCAACATTGCAAATACATGCTTGCTGACTCTTTGAGATCCAGACAGTCTCTAATAAAGAAGCTGAGGAATTTAACATTCTTCCTTTTGTCTCTTGAGAGCACTTGCCCACCACTATTATATATGTCACCTAGAACCTCCTTTAGTAAACTTCCTAAGTGCAACTTAAATCTAAAACTGATCTAAGCACTGACAGAATAAATCAAGCCAGATAGGGGCACTGGGCAAAATCTGAGCAAGTTTTCAGAGGTAGCTCAGGGAGCCCTTCCCAGGTGGGAGGTGACCAAGCTTAGCTGAGCCTTCCTGCAACCCCAGGCTCCCAGGAAGAGCGCAGCATCAAGTGAAGGGTCATGATTAATATCAGTAGTTAAGGAGCAAGAGTTTTCAGAAAAGAAGACCTGTGTTAATTTGTGTGAACAAATTGTGATAGGTTTTGGATTTTTTTATTCCTGTTCTCTCACTTAAGCTTCAACATAGCCAGCATCTTTGCAATGCATGTGTGTAATATTTCAGATGTATGAGCATCCTGTAATTACAATATGAAAATCTGTGGAGGAATATTGTTGTCACTTCCTGGCCCCAAAACAGTTACAAGGGACCAAAATTGTTTGTATTGTAACTGAAAGATAGTGTTATTAAAACTAATTTATTCTAAATCTGTTAGCTCCAAAATAGTCTTATTTGTACATAACTTGGTGATCTAATTTCATTCAATTGCCTGTTTCAGTGTATTACTCTATCCGATTCAGCTGTAGGAATCAACAAGAAAAAATCACTTTGGTGAATTGATCTGCTTCAAGCTCATGCAAATCACTGACATCAAATTTCTCAGTGGCCTAATTTGTGAATCAGCAAGAGTTTTGCTGAACATAGAAATTGTCACTGAAGTCTGATAGCATATTAAAGTACTTGCTTCCCTAATTTTTATCACTTTTGATAGATAATACTTTATAATAGCTTTAAAATTTTCCCATCTCCACCACTATAGTTTTTTCATTAACAGCAGCCTACCAGCTTGAATATACTGTATATAATTGTACAGTTTTTAAAATTCCCTGACTACTTTCAATTTACAGTATCTCCTTTCATCCCCCATCTCACAGAATAATGTTATATTTTGAGCCCTTTCTCCTATTTATATCTCCTCAACTGCAATAGCTGTTGCCTTTTCCCTGCTGTTTAAAATGTCCTTCAAGCCATTCATCATTTTATGTCAGAGTGGTGTAGTGAAGGAAATGCAGCAGGGCTCTGTACCTGCACCAAATCCAGTGTTATGCTGGGCCAGTCAATAAAAACAGCAAACAAGCTGCAGCATAACAAAAAACAATCTAGAAGATTGATTGGATAATACTAATGGCAATGGATAATTGTAGCAAAGTATCTGAACAACTTCAGCCATAGCATGTCCCAGCCAAACTGTAAAATTTCTTATCAGACCCTCCAGAATTTGTCAAAGATTCTAAAACATAAATTATTCTAAAATATAAAAGAAAAAGCTGAGAAACAAAAAAACAAGACCACAAGAACCAGGTAGCAAGAGGCAGTCAAACACCTGGAATGTAACTAATCACATATCCTGAGAAGTGTGTCCTGAATGCATAGACAGAATAAAGACACCTATCAAAAAATGTGTGATCAGTGTGTGCAATAGTTTTAGAATCTACAAATAAGTGCATAATGTATACAATAAACAGCTTCTGCGTAGTCACATTCGTTCGCTGCTCAGAAGTCCTGAGCTCCCACAGATAATACTAATGTCTTAAATTAAATATGTCTGACAGCATCCTCAACTATTTCTCACACTTGATGCCAGGATGTTCTTAACTTCTAAGTTATGGCACAGGCCATGGCAGCCTGCAGCAAAATAACAGGGATGAAAAGAGTCCTGATCCAAACAGGGGGAGAGAGTGGGGAGGGGGCAGCTATGCAGCTGTACAGCACAGACATCAATGGAAAAATATGTTTTGCGTCAGCTGATCCTAATGGAAAGAATAAAGCCTCATCCCTGCTGCTATACCTACAACTGGTTATTACTTGGACTTCCTCAAAAATACCAATTAAACTAATTCATCTGCCCTGTAGCTCATGCAATTAACTTGTCATGACTAAGAGGTAGGGATTCTTGTGATATTTACCCATCTTCCAAAAGCTGGTACAATATAATGTATTATCCTGACATAAGGCAACTGAATTGAGAAATGTATTTCTGAAACATACAGACTTTTTCACAACACTTACTTGCCCTTACTTAACCTCCAAGCTAGTTTTGCTTTAATATGATCTATACATAGCATTTGCATGATAATGAACCTGAAACTCTGCCCCAAGCAAAAGAAAAAAGGAGAAGTGGTGGCAGTGCAGGGCCAAGCTGTGCAGAGCACGAGCCCCAGTGGAGTGACACCAGTGCTGGAGGCAGGTACTCAGAGCAGTCTGAGGTGGCAGCATGGCACAGTGCAGACGGTCTAGTTTCTGAGTGGGTTTGTTTGCCCTAGATCTCCATTGCTTTGTTAGACAGGGCCATGGGAGCATTAAGCTGTAGAAACTCTCATTAGCCATATTGCTTCTGTTTTCCCAAATACCATGTGGCCCTGGTGCAGAGCCAGTTGCCATATTGCCTTTGTCTGGAAAACCACACAGGGCACTATCTTTGGGAAATGCTCTTGTTTGCATGGTGGTGAATATCCTTTTGTGGGTAAAACACCCTGTCTCTTTTGTACACTTTTTGTTACTAATATTGTTGTGGTTATTGCGATTTTCAGTAAATATTTGTTCCAATTCATAATGTCTCCTAGTGTTCCTCCATTATCAGAAGGGGAGGGGGAAAGGGAGAAGCTTGAGTGGGTTTAATTTTCCAGCTAGGTCTATATCCTTCTTCTTTTATATAGAAGCCTATCAATCCTGCAACCCTCCCCAAGTACCCATCTCTTGCACTGCACACCTGGTCCCTTCCCCACTTTCACTGGGATGCAGGGATACAAGCAGTCCCAGCAAAGAAGGGCCATGCCATCCAGTTATGCATATCCACATAAGAGAAGCTAAAGAAAAGGCCCACCATGAGGGGCAGAAAAGGTTAGGTCAGCTGAAAAATGTAGACCGAGGGCTAATTAGAGAGCTAAAATTCTTTCTGCACCACAGTGAAGCACATGTAAACCATGTTCTCTGCCTGACTTCAGTGAGTTCCTTCATAATCTCATGAAATACAGAAGATGACGCAACATTAATAGAGAAGCACTATCCCAGTATGATCCTAATCTCAACAATACAGCACACAAAATGCATACATTTGGAAGGAGCAATATCATACTTTGTCTTGATTAATACTATTTTCAGGCTGCAACTGAGTAATAATTAAATGCAAAAAATCTGCCCTTCTAGTGCTAGAGTTAATAGTTTACATACAGCATGAGTAAAGAAGGAATAGAATTCTATTATTTGTCTGCGAAATCAGACAAAATTGATCTATGCAGAAGATTTTATTTGTAAAGAAAGAAACATGTTGCTCACTAGAAGGGAACAATAAGACTCATTATTATTATTATTATTATTATTATTATTATTATTGCTATTAGAATACTACAAATAATCTAATTTGTATCATAGATCACATCACTACAGAATTTTGAAGGGTACATAATATAGTCTTGTTCTCCATCTTAGGAAATCGTTCTGTGGGCATATGTTCCATGTTATGCTTTTATAGCTTGAAATAAAAGGGATAGCTAATACTGAGTAGGGCTATTTAACAAGAATCAAAACATTTAACTGCATCAATGTAAGAAGCAGTCTGAATAGAAAAAAATATTGTAAAATGAATCATTCCAAATATTAGCAAATCCTAAAGTGTCTCCATTCTCAAGTAAATTACTCTGTTACCTTCAAAATATCATTCTCTGGAGGGAAACTTCCTGAAATCTCAGATACTGGTCTTGCCTGGCCCCCACTGTCTTCCCACGTGCACTTTCCTGACCTCTGTTAAAGCCTTCCTTGTGTCCTTTATCCATCAATTTTTGTGTAAGACATTACAATGTTCTCTGGAGTTATTTGCAAGTGACTGAAGTTGAACAGATAATCTGAGAACTTCCACTCATATGCCTTCTGAAAAAAGGACTGAAATTCTGAAGAACTCAATTCTGATTAGAGTCCTCCTACATTAGCAAAGAACTTGGCATTTCCTTTACTATGCAACCAAATTGCTTACAGCACCAGAAATACTAACATCAAGGTCTTCATTTTTATCTTACCTGCTTTTCATCACCTGACATAATGAAAACCCAACTGAATAACTACTATGGGAACATACCAAGAAGAAGAGAAAGGAGGCATAAACTTTTGCTTATTATAGAATAGTAGCTGATATCCAACTGTCCAAAAGAGAGATGCAGAAAAACATCATACTTATCTTCTGTTTTCCTTTTCTGTCTCAAAACCCACTTATTTGCTGTGATCAAGTTATAAAACTGCTCTTCTTAATGACTTAAAAGCCAGAAAAAATTCCACTCTCATTCACATCATCTGCAGTATAAAACCTGCATGACTTGTGTCATTGTGTTTTGGCATACAAGAAGCCAGTATAGCCTATAAGAATGATGAATAGTGGATTCTGGATATTCTGATGATACGATTCTATAAAAGTAGAGTTTCACTATTGCTGAAAATATCCTGTAGTAGTTCACCAATTATAAATAGTTAAAATCTCCCACTGAACAGCCACACCTCGTTAATTCACACTGATTATTAGGAGGATCAAATTAGTGAGTAATGGATGAATACATAACAAGGCAAGGCAATGTAGCAACAAAAGTCTGTTAATGTTTGCTCAGAACAGTTTCATTCATTTATAATGCAATGATTTATGATAAGACTCAATTACAACTCTTTATTTTTATAATTATTTTTATTTATTTGAAAAAATACTTTCCCTGTGGCAAATGTCATTTTGTTAAATCTGAGGCATTCTGTAGTAACATCTCAATGCAAGAAAAACATTTACAGAGAAAAGGTATATACCTCCTTATCTCTTTGGCATCCTACCAGATGTTACATTGCTTTGTTCAAACTAGTGTCAGGCAAAACCACTGAGTCTATCTCCAGATAAACTGGTGTTCCCACAGAGCAGAGGTCAGTGTTATCCAGATTTTATCTTGGGTCCCATATGCAGTACCCAGCCCATATTTACTCAAACCTCAGCTCATGCACATTAGCCCAAACAATGCTGAGTGCCTTACTTTTCAAGAGTCAGGTTTCCAGCCTCGCTGGTTCAAAAAAGCCTTGTCCTGTACATTCTCATGCCAAGAGACACCCAACAGCCTGGCAGCTCTTAGTCAAGTTTCCAGTAGAGATTAGGGAAGGCCTGCAAGCATCTCCTGCATCCCCTTACTGAAAGTATGTATGAATAGTGATGGCAGGATTTCCTCATATCTATTTTGGCCCCATGTACTGTCCATAGGGCTGATCAGGACTGTTTCATCCACTGTAAAATTAGCAGAGCAACTACTTATCATTTCTCTAAACTAAAAAATTTTAGTCTAATTCTATTTTCCATAGAAATTGTTTAAAATTAACTCCTTTTTTTTTAATTCATTAAATTATAGAATTTCAGAAAATGCAGTTCATGATGTGATACCTCACGTTCACTTAAGCCCTAAAATTCAAACTAAAGGTTACTGTTGTAGAAAACCTGAATTTTCTTAATGTGGATGTGTTCTAAATTTCTCCCTTAGGAGTATCCCTAACATTACCAGCTGGATAGTGAAGGATATACTGGAGCAGGCAACAGTTCCCATCTGGCATCAGGCATCTGTGTTACCTTTCAGACAGTGTATTTATTGGAAATATATCTTCCAGAGGGATTTGAATATGAAGGAAATCTAGAAGAAAACTTATGTAAAAAATGCAAGTTAGTAAAATGCAAGTTTGGAAAATTTTGCTTTAATACTTCTTCCCAAAATATGATTGATAATCTGCCATAACAACAAAAAGGCAAAAAAGAGACTATACATATAAAATAGGAATCCAAAGGCTGCTAATTAAATAAGAATGTTGAGCTCCTATGATCACTGTGTAACTCTCTGTAAAGGAAATGCACCACTGAATTTACCTGCTCTTCTAGCAGCTCTATGCTGACTTATAGAAAAACACCAAAAAAGGGGAAAATTGCAGTGGAAGTTGAGTCCATGGAGGTTAAGCCCAGGGGGGATGTCTACACAGATGGATGGATTTGTCTTGAGCTTCTCCCTCCCATGCCCTACCACTGAGCCATGAACAGGTTCATCCCAGGAACCACACAACTGTATTTGTAAAATGTAGAGCTGTGGGCAGTGGGAACAGACATGGCTATGTCACTCTGCACAGGAATCATGCTCCAGGCTGGCTTGGCTTACATCTTCTGCCAGGGATTTCTCTGTTGGTGACTGTACACTGTGTTAGCAGAAGTCATGCTTTGCCTGAGCTCACAGGTCTACCCAGTGGTGCTCCCCAGCCTGAGAAAAGAGCTCCTATGGACAACAAGGCTTCACACTGTTCCAACAGAGATGAAGCAGTGCCCCTGAGCCTCACCCCTCTCTCTTCATTACAGAGCATATGCACAGAGTGTAAATAAACTAATTCACCAGGGAAATTATTTTTTGTGTCACTTAATTTTCTAAAGCCTCCCCTTCCAGAGGCCCGAAAAGGCTGGTATTGAGCAAACAGGCAAAAATAATTAACCTCTCTCACCTTCCAATTGATCAGTTGCATCCATCCTCCCTTTTATCTGGCTACAAGGAATAGGTTTGTGGAGCAACTTTTCTATAGTTCACCTCTAGTCACTGCATGAGACATTATGGGATCTACTGATGCAGAAAGGACTTAAAATTAACTATCTGAGATCTTCAAAAAACTGAGCTAAAGGGTCAGAGATGAGACCTCAGCCTTTATCACATGTTTGGGGAAAATTACCAGCTCAGTGACAGAGCCCAACCTCCTGCTAGCAGCAGTCTAGTCAAGAAGGATTTAATTCTTGGTCATTATTTTTCACATGGAAATTCTGTCATGGTGCTCCAATGAAACACCTTGAATGAATGCAGGTTTGTCTTTCTAGTAACCCGGTTGCAGAGATTTCTAAATATTCACAGGTAATGGGTGATGCAGGTCCCAGAATAGCTGTCTGCCTCTAAGCACCTTTCAAGATTATTCAATAAAGCAGCTGTGAAAACTGTTCCAAACTTTTGTTACAAACAATCTTCTCAAGATAAGACAGTTCTCCCCATATATGAGAAAAGACACAGGTCTTTTTGTCCTGGACAAAACCTTCTGCAGATTTGCACTAATGACTTGTGGAAATGGTCAGGAAGTATCTTAAAATAACTGTTTTTTTAGAAAGTCAGTGCTCTTCCATGGACTGTTCTGTATTATGAACAAGACCCTCCTTGCAATGCTGACATAGGAGTTCTTGTAACTCTTCTTGCCCATTTTTAGACAGAGAAAAGACAGAAGAGATTGGAGATCACATAGACTGCTGTATTGTGAGTGGCGTTTTTGTTCAGTGATGTCATACATCTTACAATCATGACTGAAGGTTTTTTGAGGGAGAGAAGGGTGCTGCTGAACTGAAGGGGGAAGTGGAGCCTTGCTGGGCTTCACAGGTGGCACTGCTTTCTGGAAGCAGAAAGCATGACTGCAGCAAGTGAAAAGTTTAATCATCACCAGGTGACCAAGGAGATTGTCTTCCTGTGTTCATATCAGAGGTACTGTCTGCAGTAGGCAGGTGACAGTCTTGGAGAAAGAGAGGATGCTAGTGCTGATTTGGAGGATTTACTATTTAGGCATCTCAAACAATACCAGAACATAGAGACCTGTTACCCAAACATCTCAATGAAAACTGGATGGGTAGCCTGTCTCTTAGATCTCAGGGACTGTGGGGACCAGAGTAACCCCATTAGTTATTGCTTCTGGGTCTATGGACAACGACTTTTTACTCTGCTATTGACTGACCTAGACATATTAATTATGGTCCTTGAGTCAGTGGACTCAGGTCCACTGACTCAAGGACTTTTGAAATCTACATTCATCCAGTTGCTGTGTGCCTGAGGTGCGTGAGGTTTTACTTCAAAAGCAGTCAACCATGAAGAAGTTTGCCTGCTGTTCCCTTAAAATTCAGAACAGGTCTCCTCTCTGCTCTGTGTGGAAACACAGACACTCTGTTCCCCATCTCTGCAGTTAAGAGTGATCCAAATCATGAACATTTTACAGACTGGATTTACTGGTCTCTTTTAAACATTTTTCTTTTGAGTATCCCTGTGTGTAATTTCCTCTCTTTCATTCTTTATACCTGTTTTTGTCTGCTATTTTCAGATCAGTGCACCTGCTAATTCGTGTTGCCACTGAACTAAACTTGAATATACAAGGAATGAGAGGCCGATATTATTTATCTTAAACAATCTGCTGTACAGCAGATTATTGCTATCTCACCATAAACCAATACTCCAGAGCTGTTTGAGAGACATAGCACAGCTAGTAGTTCAGTGGTAGATGACAGACCCTGGGGATCTCTGCAAAAAAAAAATGAATCAGGAAGAAATAATTGAATTTGTGTACTCTACTGAGGCCTGCATGTTGTACTTCTGTGAGAAAGAAAAAACGGCCAGTAGAGTAAAACAACAGGAAATACAAAGATGCATAAAGATAATGCCAAATAATATGGAAATCTAGTGGTTCTTCAGTAAACATTCATGTTCATCCATACCTGGACCTCACCAAAACTTCTGAAAACAACAGACTGCACAATATACAAATAAAAACCTCCACTGGGAACTGAAGGAATTCAGCTACCTAGCCAGCAATCTGATTGCTAGGGTGGGACACAACTAAGCCACAGCCTCTTGCAGACAAAGTGCTGAACAAGACAGGTAAGCTGTCGCTAGAGGACAGTGACAGTAACAATGACACTCTTTTTTTTCACTGTGGTCAAGACTAGAGATGTATTACTGATATTAAGTAGAATGAAAATCTCCATAACATCTTTCCCCAAGAAAAAACAAAAGCAGCCTGCTAAAGAGGTTGGCAATATCCATCAGATCTCTGGGAACAGCACTAGTATTCACTACTGACCCACTCACTCTAAAGTTGCACATAGCTGCTAGGTGCAGACGAAAGCCTTCTGATATGTAATATTACACGTATGAGAAACAAGGCACTTCAAATATATCTCTTTGCCTTTTACATAAGAAAATATTCTTCTTTCAATCCTTATTTATCACCTGTTGGAACAAAGAGAAAAATATTCTTGTCTGAATTTGATCCTTGATGAATTAGAATTAATTATCACAACATGGAATTTCATTTTTGTTGGGATTTTTTTGTTTGCTTGTATCCTGTATACAAAACAAAGGAAAGGATATTTTTCCCAAGTAATCTAATACCACAATTCGTCTGAAAACAAATGAGGTTTGTATTCGAATTTGTGAGGCAAAGAGTACACAAAGACGTTGCTGCCACTAGATGGCAAGAAGTGCCCATGAAAAGCAATAACGCGTTTCTGAGTGCACAACTAATGGTCTCTTCACTCGGGGGGGTTTACTCCTTCCTAGGGAAACAGAGGTAGGAAGGCAACAGGGCAGCGAAAAAACCCTGCCTGAGTACATACTGAGCCTTTTGAAAAGTTTCATTTTATCCCAATGCTGTCTAGCTACCAAGAAAAAAAAAAAAAAAAATTGCAGCTGGAGCTCCAAAGGCTGTTCAGGGAAGCCTTGAAGACAGTGCATAATGGAGTTCAGAAATCTGGGTGCAAGAGACTATGAAGTTGTGAGGATAGTAGGAGAGGAGGAAACATAGGAAAATCCTTAGCCATTTGAAAGGATTTACTCCATAAGTCTTCTTGTTGACTTGTGAAGTGATTATGGGACACACCACATGATGTGAACAGAGACTTAAATAACACAAAATGACCTCGCCTACACTAGGCCTGGGGACAGGCAACACTGCGGGAGTCACTTGGGAAAACACTGGCACCGAACACTAATTACCACAATGACAGTGGTGTCTGTTTTCTTTTCCAAACACACTGGGGAACAGATCTCCCAACATAATTCCCCCATCTATACAGCATCATCTCCTTTTAATACCAGGCCGAGAAGTGACTCTTACTGTCGCTGCAGCTCTGTGAACACAAACCAAAAGCTGAATGACTGCAAGGGCCTCAGGTTAATATGGCAGCAAAGACTTGTACTGTACATCCTGGCAGGTCTGCTACAAAGGACCATCATTACTGGCAAGTTTCATTTAATTTGGCACAGAGCCTATCCACCCCCTTGTTGCATCTACTAAGTTTCTTCACATCAAAACCCCCTTTCCAGTATTTGTTCAGTTTAAAAGACTTCGCAACACCTTGCAAAGCAGAATAACTCAAGAAAGTGCAAACTGAAGCCGCCCAGAAAGCAAGTGCAGAACTTCTGGGCCTTCACTTTCTGTTGTGATTGGGACAAAGTGGGACGTGTTTTCAAGCGTGTGTGTAGCGGGCTGTGTGCCGTCGCTAGGCTGGTGGAGCGGCAGAACACACAATCAGCGTTGGCAGCTGGCACAGCGGCAAGCGCCGGCAGTTACGATGGCGTAAGGGGCGAAGGAGTCTATCTGGTCTTCAAGAGGGACAAGACAGAGGAGCTGGGGATTTGTCCTGGAACTCCGGCATTGCAGCCTTGGAGCGATCATCTCTTGAGTGCTCCGGTGGCCCCTGCCCGGTCGGATTGGGATCGGACCCCACCCTGAGCTTCATTTCGGCGACGTGTGCCCAGCGGCACCATGGCCATGCGCTGAGGGAAGAACCCAGAGTGGGTGAGGTGAGAGCTGCTCGAGCGCCTGCCTCAGCCTCCGGCCCGGCCGGAGCAGCCCAGGCAGTGCCCCGGGGCAGCCCGAGGGGAGGTAGCGCTCCGGTGCCGCTGGCAGCCTCACACGCCGCTGGCCGCCGAGGCCGCCTTCAGCCCCGCCGTCACCCGCCCAGTGCCTCCTCCTCCCGCGCCGCGGCCTCTATGACGCCCCCGGTAAATCCCCGCGCGTGCCACCGGCCACTGTGCTGTGTTGGTGCCCGGAGCTGCCCAACCCGCTCCGGGAGCAGCAGCGCGTTCCGCTCCGGGTGCACTGCGCGTCCCTGCCGCCCCCTCGGAGGCTCCTGGCCGCCGCCACTGCGCGGGGCGACCTCTTCGGCCTTGTGCCGACCGCCTGTTCTGGTCCTCTTCGTTTTCCGGTCCCTCATCCTCGTCCTGTCCGTCATCCCCATCCAGACCCGGGACCGAGCAGCCTGCCGGGTGCGTCCTGCTGCTGATCGCCCCCAGCAGGGCCATGTCGTTGCACGCCCTGCAGAAGACGGTCGGGTGGCTCTTCAGCAGTAGGCGACAGCAGAGGCCATCCAGCAGCCCGTCTGGGCAGCCCTGTGCCGCCGGTGCCTCCAAGCTCAGCGGCAAGGTCCCGGGCGAGCTGCACCGCGCTGCTGCCCGCGGCGACCTGAGGCGGTGGCGCTGGTATTTCAAGAGAGTCGGCATCGACCCGCAAGACCAGCAGAGGCGGTCAGTTCTGTGAGCCGCTGATGGGACACCTTGGCTGCTTCTGGCAGGCCCTGCCGCGGCATTTTCTGAGCCAAGCTCCACTAGTCCTGCAGGCTTAAGGAAAGGGCAGAACAGAGCATCAGCATGGTGCGACCAAACCCCCCAGCAGCTTTGGATGCCGTGTGGAAACACCCGCCCTTAAGGCCGTGTGTAGGATCGCGTTCAAGCGTCTTGAAAAGCGAAATTTGTCTTGTCGTCTGGGAGAGTGAACTCTAGAGCTTTTAATGGCCTGGAGCTGGTTGGCTCGAGCGCTGTGGGAATGCGTGCTGCCGCCCTGCTGCTTTGCCGTGGTTTCTCTGCAGGGCTCTTCGGCAGCTGCTCAGACCTCACCCATTCCCTTCTGCCCTGTGGCTGGCTCATCAGCGCAGGATTGCAGCAGCAGCAAGTGGGAGGAACAGAGACCGGGTCGGGTCCCCAGGGCTGCATAAGGAAACAAATCTTTTCATCTTTCGTCTGTGTTGAGACCATCTGTTTAAATTTTAGGACATCTCTGCATCTCGCTTCTGCAAATGGCCATGCAGATGTAGTTAGACATCTAGCAGGAAAGAACTGCCAGCTGAACCTGGTTGATGACTTAAAAAGAACTGTGCTGATGAAGGTAACTGGATTGCATTCTCATATTGGAAGTGGAGCCTATTGACAGTGCATTACAGAAGAGGTGTCTGGCAGGATTCGTTACACAGAAGGGCCCTAGGAACATGCAGGTTGTTATCTGAGTGGCTTAGGCCTCTCTCTTTGCACATGTCCTTCAAACTCAGCATTCAGGAGATGAGTGAGTTGTGACAAGAGCAAGACAAAAATGTTCAAAGTCTTCCCCCTTATTTGTGGGTTGTTCCCAGGCAGTACAGTGCCAGCAAGAAAAATGTGTGGCTATTCTGCTAGAACATGGGCCTGACCCAAATCTAGCAGATGCTGACAGCAACACTGCCCTTCACCTGGCTGTCCTGCCTGGTGATACTACTGTAGCAGGGCTGTTACTTGAGCTTAGTGCCAGTAGTGATGGTCAGAACCAGGTAACTTTGGCATGTAGGTAAAGCTGCTCTTTCGAACAGCTGCCAAACTTGTCTCCGTTTTTCTAATGGAGATTCTTTCTCCTTTCAGGGGGGATATACGCCCTTAAATCTTGCAGTCTCCAAACAGCATGAAGAGATGCTGGAGTGCCTTCTAAAAAAAGCAGCTGACCAGCATGCTGCAGAGCAATGTGAAAGGTGAGGGGTTTCCTCAGGCCTCCTCAGTTGTCAGCAACTGAGTGTGACTGAGGAGAGGTGTGGGGATGAGTGTGAAAAAAGAAGAGCCACATGGAAGGACATCCCTATGTGAACTGATAAATGCAGGTCTGCTCTTGGCTGCTCTCAGGCCTTCAGTACTCTTGTATTTTGTCCACTGAGGAGTGCCAGAAAGTGTTGTCTGTGGTGTGCTCTCCCCACACAGACCCAGACTAACTGGGAAACTTGCCATTAGCTCAGCAGCAATGTCATTCTTCAGGAGAGGGGGGTTTAAGCAAAGGAACAGTTGGTTTATTAAGTGGTATGAATGGGAGCATTGGGAGAAAGAGAAACAGTTTGTCCAAGGGGACAGGATAAGTTCCAACATAAAGAGAAAACATCTTGCCATGTAGATGGTCGGGCAGTCAAACAGCTTGCCCCAGGAGTTCGTGCAGCTGCATCCAGGGGGATTTTGAAGAGTAGTGGAAGGAGCCCTAAACAGCATGACCTCACCTCATAGTCGAAACTGCACTGGGGAGGTGGTGGAACTGGAGACATCCTAAGGTCTCTTCTAAGCTGAATTCCCCAAGCTTCCATGTACTTGGCTTTCCTTTCACTGTGCTTGTAGAAAAGGGGGAAAGAGTTGATTTGGGAGAAAGCAGGGAAAAAAACTATGCCAAATTGGACAAGTTTCCTGTAAAATTTTCGATGCTTTAGGACTGCTCTTGCAGTTACTACAAGCAACGAGGCTGATGTGGACGAAGACAATCTGCACTTGCAAGAGGAGTTGGAGAGGGTTGAAATGGAGGTATGGAAAGCCTGTCCCTACAGGATTAAATCATGGGGTGTTTGATGCTTTCCTGTCCATCATGAAAAAGGACAAAAGAGTATCCTGGGAGCCAGAAGGAGAGAGATCTAAGGAAGTGGTTGTTATATCGGGCTTTGATCTTCCTCAGTCCCTCCTGCCTTCACACCCCACATACCTCTACCAGCTGAGGTAGAGCTTGCCTGTCCTCAGGGTTTCCTCACTCCTCAGTCAGGGGCATGGGGCTCCCTGTCTCTGCTCTACATTTGAGGTCTTCCTGGTTCAAGAACATTCCGCAAGCACCCTGGTGCAATTCCCAACTCCAGAGCAGGTCTGACAGCGCAGTTCAGACCTTTTTCTGAAATGGTGCTCACCAGGATATATCTGCTGTCACCTTCCACTCAGGGGGAACTGGATACCTCTCTCAATGATGCATCTGAGGTCTCTGCCACTTCAGAAAACTCCCCCTGGCACCATGCTGTGCTCCAGAGCAGGTCTGCTGCAGCAGTTTTCCTCTGACACTTCCAAGACTTCTTCCTTCTTTAGGAATAAAAGCAATTCAGTCCATACTTTCATGCAGTAGCAAATAAAGTGAATACAAAGAGCATCATCACAGGTCCCCAAAAGAGTTGAAGTGGCAGTGTTAGTGCTTAGAACCATGCTCTATGAAATCAGTGGAAGGATGGGAGAGGCCGCTGTAGAAGATTGGGAAGTAACACAGCTTGTGTTACTTTTACATTTTGTACATTGTGTTACTTTTTACATTTGCTAGTAGAAGCAGAGCTATGAAGGTACTTGAGATGATTACAGTTCTTTGGGCACAGGGTATGGGCAGATGCCTGCAGCATGTGAATCCTTGGGCAGCAGCTGATTCCTCTGTCAAAAGCTCACCTGACAACTGTGGATTCTTTCTGTGATTTTACAGTTGCAGGAAGTAGAAGAAAAATACCTAAATTCTGAGCGTTGTGTTCAGAACTTGATGACTGCCTTGGATAAGAAGGATAAAGAAGAGCTAGCTGCTGCTCAGGAACTGCAGGACCAGCTGTCAGCATGTTTTCAGAACCAGACTACTGTGAAACAACTGGAAGAACATGTGCAATGGTAAGGGAGCAACACAGTGGGAAGAGGTGTCTGTTGCTTGCAGGGGCTGGGTGGAAGCCACAGGATAGATACTCTGATTTTGAAGGAGACTCTTGCTTTCAGTTCTGTAACTTCATGCTGTTTATCTGGGATTGGTGCTTGTTCTGGTGGATTTTCTGGCAGTAAGACCTCTATTTTTTTTTTAAGCCTTGAAATTCAAAACACCAAATTGGAAGCCACTGTTCAAAAACAAAGTGACAAGATTGAAGCCCTGCTGAGAGACCTGCAAGCTTCTGCCTCAGTAAGCTGCTCATAAATTTCCCCTTTCATGACTCCTGTGCCTAGTTACCCAATTCTGTGGGCACATTTTATGGTGACGTTTTCCTGGAGAGCCAAGGAGAGCCTGATTCCTGCATTTTGCTGAATATAGGCTGCTCAGAAATCAGCTGAGGACCTACCTGGCTTTCATAGCAAGTGGCCTTTGAATAGAAGCAGTGAAGTCTTCTCTGCTTCCCCCTGGCAGCATCAGGCTGCTGGAAAAGGAGGAGGAAGTGTTCACTATGATTTTTTGGCTACCTTCTGGTGGCCAGCAGGATTTCTTTGTTTGAATTCACTCTGAAAACAGGCCTAATTCTGCAACAGAATAAATAAAAGCACCCATAATATGCCCAGTGAAAATTTCATGCTTGTGTAACACCATTTCCCTAGGGCTCCACAGCTGCAGCAGAAGGTTGCCAATGCAGTTCTAGAGCAATCTACATCCAAAGCTTCACTAGCAGTTACTATGAGCCACGAGGCTGACCTGGAGAAAGGCAACCTGTACTTGCCTAAGGAATTGGCTGGGGTTTAACAGAGTTAGTGAAAGCCTGTGCCTTTAGAATCAAGCTTTGGGTGCCTGTCTCTTCCAATACATCCTAAAAAAAAACAAGACAGTATCCCAGGAAGCAGGACAAATCTAAGGAAGTGGTGGTTATATTGGGCTTTTATCTTCCTCAGTCCCTTCTGCTTCTGCCCCCCACTAGCTGCCTGTCCTCAGGGTTTCCTCACTCCTCAGTCAGGGGCATGGGGCTCCTTCTCTCTGCTCTACATTTGAGGTCTTCCTGGTTCAAGAACATTCCGCAAGCACCCTGGTGCAATTCCCAACTCCAGAGCAGGTCTGACAGCGCAGTTCAGACCTTTTTCTGAAATGGTGCTCACCAGGATATATCTGCTGTCACCTTCCACTCAGAGGGAACTGGATACCTCTCTCAATGATGCATTTGAGGTCTCTGCCACTTCAGAAAACTCCCCCTGGCACCATGCTGTGCTCCAGAGCAGGTCTGCTGCAGCAGTTTTCCTCTGACACTTCCAAGACTTCTTCCTTCTTTAGGAATAAAAGCAATTCAGTCCATACTTTCATGCAGTAGCAAATAAAGTGAATACAAAGAGCATCATCACAGGTCCCCAAAAGAGTTGAAGTGGCAGTGTTAGTGCTTAGAACCATGCTCTATGAAATCAGTGGAAGGATGGGAGAGGCCGCTGTAGAAGATTGGGAAGTAACACAGCTTGTGTACATTTGCTAGTAGAAGCAAAGCTTTGAAGGCACTTGAGATGATTACAGTTCTTTGGGCACAGGGTATGGGCAGATGCCTGCAGCATATGAATCCTTGGGCAGCAGCTGACTCCTCTGTCTAAAAGCTCACGTGACAACTGTGGATTCTTTCTGTGACTTCACAGTTGCAGGAGGTGGAAGAAAAATACCTAAATTCTGAGCGTTGTGTTCAGAACTTGAAGACTGCCTTGGATGATAAGGAAAGAGAAGCAACAGCCTCTGCCCTGAAACTGCAGGACCAGCTGTTGGTACATTTGGAGACTGTGAAACAACTGGAAAAATACATGCAACAGTAAGATAAGAACACAGTGGGATGAAGTGTCTATTGCTTGCAGAAGCTCATTAGAAACCACAGAATAGATACATAGCCTTGTTGCATCACAGCAAATCATTATGGTTTTGAATGATGCTCTTGGTTTTGAATATTTTACTCTGTTCTTTTGGAATTGGTGCTCTAGGAGATTTCTATAATAAGACCTGTATTTCTTTTTAAGCCTTGTATTTGAAAAGACCAGTTTGGAAGCCACTGTCCAGCAACAAAGGAACAAGATTGAAGCCCTGCGGAGAGACCTGCAAGCCACTACCTCAGTAAGCTGCTCATAAATTTACCTTCTCATGACTCCTGAGCCTAATTTCATATTTCTATGGGGAAATTTTTCGGTACGGTTTTTCTGGAGAGCCAAGGGGAGCTCATTTTCTGCATTCTGCTGAATAGAGCCTCCTGAGAATGCAGCTGAGGACCTACCAGACTGTTATAGCAAGTGGCCTTTGAGTGTTCTTCATGCCCTGTCCTACAGAGATAGTGCCCTTTCATTAGTACCTTTGAATAGTAGTACTGATTTGGGTTTCATCCTGAGTGAAAAGAATTATTTACTATACTATAGCAGGTCCAGGGTTCTGCCTTAATTGCTGATGGTAGTGAGGTGATGGTAGTGAGCCTCTGAGCCAAGCTAGGCCCTTGAACTTGGATAGATGCAATTGACAAGTGGGGAGAAGTCTTTTCCTTTGTAGTAGTTGAAGGTGAAATGTCTCTTTCAGGAACAGGCAGCCATTCAGGACTTCATAAAACAAAACAGAGCCAGTCATCATGACTCAGTGACCAACCAGCTAAAAGACAGAATTAGAGATCTTGAATGTGAATTGGATAAAATAAAAAATACTCAACAAGAGAGTACTCTACAAAAACAATGTACACAGGCAGAAGTGGAAAAGTACAAGGAGCTGTACCTGGAGGAAGTGAAAATTAGCAAATACCAAGCAAAGGAACTGGAAAGGCACGTCCATATTTTTTTGAGCGGTAATAATAACAACAGTGACTCCTGTTTCCTCATGCACCTTCCTTCCAAATCACTCTTCTCCACCTGCTCAGTGTCAGGTGTAGACGCATGAGATGACATAATTCTGGTGAAAGACTCTTACCCTTCATCAGACTTAATTTATTTTAGTGTTTCAGCAGCAACACCACAGTAGCAACATCATGGCATTAACACCATACTTTTCGAGTTGATTTTGTTTTAACTGGCAGCTTTTTTAACAGTCTCTATAATCTCTTCATCTGGCATACCACACAAAAGATTGATTTCATGTCAATTACTCTCTGTGTATAAATAGGCCCCTCAGAAAACAGAACTGGATTCTGTGAAGGAAAAACAGAAATTATCTTTTTTGATTTCTGTTTAAGCAGTGGCTCTGAGCTCTGAGTTTTCCTTGGGAAGGGGGGACCAGCTCAGAGTTGTTATGGAGGTGACGTACCTTCCAGAAGAAGCTGTGTAAACACATGGCTTTCACAAAAGGCTTTGAAGCCCTCATGCTGAGCAGTCCTAAGCGTTGGTGACACTTGCTGCTCATTGCACCCTAGTGTGACATCTTAGAAACAGGCCCTCCAAACAAGCTCAGGTGAAATGATGGACTATTTTTGGAGGCTCTTCATCTCAGAAATAAAATAATAGTCAAGAACCTGGAGAATAACTTTGGGAAAGTGTTACTACCAAAGGTAATTGCTTGTGTGCTTCCAGATTTTTCAGAGCTAATGAGAGACTTGAAGAAGCCAATGCTAAGCTCCTCCGGGAGCGCCAGAAAAGCAAATCGTTAATCACAAGCAGCATTGTCAGTGGAGGTCTGGCTGCAACTCCAGTTCTGTATTCAGCTGCACTGGGATATCATGGCAACAGTTTGGGACTGAACAGAAGTCTCAGTCTAGGAGGAAGCTTCCTAAGCCAATATGAGAAGATCTTATTGTCAAGAAAGAGGCTGGCAGACTCTGTGGCCAAGGTAAGCATTTTGAAATACCATTCTCAACTGCTGCCGATGAGTAGCTGTATGCAAGGTTGTCCTTTTCAGCCTGAAGTTAGAATCCATTTATTGTTCCATGCCATATTCTCTAATATGCAAAGAAACCCCTAATCTTCAGAACAATGCACAGCACTACATTGTAAGGCTGAAGATTTTTGGTCATCCGGATCTTAAAAATTTAAAGTCTTAAAACCTGGTCTTCCCTCTCACAGTCATAAATAGGAAGCACTGTTAGTGGTCTGTGTACCAGAATATGGAAAAAGAGGCCTTAGTGCATAGCCCAAGGCTAGGGATGTCTTGCGGTCTGCTACAAGTATTGCAAGTGCTGCAAGAAGATTTTGGGACTCAAGGCTGCTTGTTATATTTACAAACTGACAACCTTCCATCCTAACAGCTGTGCCAAAGGCTGCTGCAAATGCATGTGGGTATCTTGACATGGAAAAGAATAGCGAACACTGCTAGCTGCAGCCAGTGTCAATTGGTGGATTTATGAAATCAGTTTCCCTACATAATGTGAGAAAGGGAATGTCAGCTCCCTGTGCTTTCTCAACTTCTGTTCCTCTTCTGATTTCATTTTCCAACTGCCCTCTTGTATTTTAGTGGTCTTTCTATTGTGAGCTATTTTCCTTGCCTCATGCACATGTAGGCCATGTTCTTGTGACTCACTGAAGACCTTTGAACTTAAGGCTCTTTTTCTTTCTTCCTCAGCTCCTTAACCAAAAATCTTCTCTCTCAGTGCTACTGCAAATGTTTTGTCAAGTTATGCTGTTAGGTTTTGATTCAAACTTGCTGATGCATTCACATTGGCCTAAAGCTGGAAATGCTTTGAAGTTGCTGGTTTCCCTGAGTGAAACAGTGACTGCTGCTGAGTACTTCTGTGCTTTATGTATTTGTGAAGTTATGGCTTCTGTGGTAGTTCCGCTTCTGTAAGATGGCACCGTATGTATGGATTTCATGTCTTCTAATGGAACTTGGTCAAACTAGAGGAGAAGGCTCTTTACTGCCCTTGCCTGTTCTGACAGTCAAAAAGTTCTGGGTAGCAACAGCAGTTGTGTGTGGAGTAGCAGTACTGCTCTGAAGTTGAGCTCCTAGACCCTGAGTATCATCTCATGGAGGCTTAGAGGATCCAAATTACCCTGTGCTCAAGAAGCTTCCTGGGTAAGTAGAAAGTCAACATCACTTCCTGAACCAGAATGACAGAGATGGTGACTGCTGCAAGTCACCCAGTATGTTACTGCCTGAAGAGCTAAGCAGTGAGAGGTGCCTGCCCAGGAGGTTTGGGCTAGTCAGCAGTGATGCCTTCTCCAGAGGGTTAGGGGCCAGGAGAACAGTGAGGACACTCTCAGAGTCCTCAAAGGTGTATTTTCATTCAAAGGCCTTTTCATTCCTTTTCAGAGAAATCCATGTGTTGGCTTTATTTCCACCTATTTCTCTGTCCTTGGGCGGGGAGGAGAATCACAGAAAGGTTACTGGGATAAATGAGGGGCAAACAAGACCTTTTTCTTCTCTTGATTCATCTGCACATCCCATTGCAGAGGGTCCTGTGGACCTTCTGGTCGTTGTGAAGGCTTCATAAACTGGGGAAAGTGGTTTCTTCCATCACCTCAACTACTACAGCGTTGCTTAGGATCAGTCTTGCTTTAGGCCATCTTTTCCTCTAGGCCTTAGATTTCCTGCTTCCTTCTACTGCCCATGTCTCATTTCATGTTCTGGAGGGGTCCCTTTTCTCCAGGATTCTACTGTCCACATTTGAAAAACACTTGAGGCTTGGGGGGAGTTGTTCTTTTGGCACCACTGAGAAGAGTTTGGCTCCATCTCTGTAACTCCACCCACAGTAGTGGTAGTTAATACACACAGACAAGGAGCTTTCACTGCTCGTGGAAAGAAACAGTCGCAGCTCTCTCAGCCTTTCCACATAGCTCATGTGGTCCAAGCCCTTCAGTATCTTCTTGGCCATCACAGGCCATCATCTCCATTTGGGATGATGTTATTTAGGTTTTATCACATTGTCTGTGGGGTATAAGAATGTTGTAGGAGTTTTAGCAGTTACATTTGGGTCATACTATGTCTTAACTGTGTATTTGACATATCATTCTAGGTACGACAGGAACTGGATGAAAAAATCACTAAGGAACTGAAAGAAGGTAATGTGTCATTACATTAGGAGTGTTATTAAGGAAAAAGGTGACTGCTTCTAAGTCTCGACAGCTTTCAAGCCTTTATTTTCAACTTCCACTGCTAAGCACAGAGATTTTTTTCCTGCTAGCTCTCCAGTTTAGACTTGAAGGTAAAAAATTCCTGCTTCCCAAAATATTGTATAAAATGCTATACACTTGGCTAGAAAAAAACAAGCAAAAAGAAAATTCACCCACTGCCCCACACAGAAATACTTGGTTTAAGATGAAGTTGCCCTTCACTGGCAGCAAAAATATCAAAGAAGCCCCCATATTTTTATAGTTCTTTACAGACTGCAGCCACTCCTTCCTTCCATGTACATGGATTGCATTCAGTACTAAACCATACCATACATGTTCCTACTGTTCAATCTTGATTTTTCTTGCTATGATTCATGGCTTGCCTTTGTAGCTCAGGTGTTGCAGTCCTGTTCTGAATAAGTAAGAAGAACATGATCAGGGATAAAAGACAACATTTCTTTAGGAAGAGATCATTCAGTAGTGTTTAGGCAAGCATGAGCTCAATGCTTGTAACATGGAGCATAAAACCCACTCTACAATTTGAGACCAGAAGACAAAATCCACCTGCTTCATGATAGTTGGTCCTCCAGAGGAACTGCTTTGCAGGGACTGTAGCTGTGTAGTTGTAGAGTTCCAGTAAAGCACAGCTTTGAACATTGAAGGAAAGCAAAGACCTGAGGTTGAAGAGCTCTGCAGGGGCTGTGTTAAGAAGCACTTTTGAGGGCCACTGGAGTCATGTGTAGCCTCCAGAATGTCACTAGCTTTAGAAATGCAGTTGACTGATATGCACGTGTACACAAAATGTGTTTCTTCCTTTGTGCCCAGCTCCTCTCTTGTTAGGTGTCCTTGGAAATTTTAAAGTCTTGGTCAGGTTTGCAGACTCTTGAGTTATGTAAAATGTTCTTACAGGGCCTTATTTCTCCCCGTCTGATGCAAAAGTAACATAAGGAATCTTGTGTCATTTCTCCCCAGCCACTGCTGAACTTGAAACTGGATGTGCTGGATCTTCAAAAAACCTTCATGTGGATCAGGATCCCCTTTGCAGAGCAATAGATAAGTACTGTAATGTTTTAACCAAAACTTACCTAATTAAATGAAATGCTATGGAAAGGCTCTGGACATGTTTTGCTTTCATAGGACATCTATGGTTTCCCTTCTCCCTGCTTCAGATGTGAATACTTGTTCATTGCAGTCTGAATATAAACTCTGAAGTCTTTTAAATGGATGTCAAGCACAGTGCACTCATCTATTGGGATTTTCCTGCATAGCTGGCTTCTTTTGCACTCACGGTAAGACTCAAATCTGTTTTTCCTGACCAGCAGATTGACTGATCTGCATTCTTGAGCTTGACAAAACTGTGTTTCCTCTTACAGTAGCTGTGTTATGTTGCTCCACTCACGTTCTGTGTTTTAACAAAAGCGTTCTTTGTTCTTGCTTGTCTTTTCACTTAATGTGTTTGGAATGTTTTCAATGTTATTTTCATACTTACAAACATGTTTGAGACCTGGCAGTTGAGAAGAAACACCTACTTCCCAGCAAGACCTGGGAGTGACATTTATGGAAGTCCGCCTAACCAGTCCTCATCTTCTCAAATGCATAAAGGCAGGCATTAGAACTTTGACACATCACTCTCCACACAAACACCAAAACACAGGCAAAAAGTGCATTAAAATAATGTTCCACCTCCTCTCTGGGTGATCCCCTTCAAAGTTACACATATAAAGCGAATGTAGGGGGTGTAAGTCCTAAATGCCCTTTGGAAGCCAACAAATTTAATTAAACAGTACATTGCACGAGTTCTTCACATAATTGAGAATGACAGCTCTGCAAATGAGCAACAGTACTGTAAACTCCAAGTAAAGGCAAATGATGTAAGAAGCAATAAACTCTGTGATGCCATGTGAGCCGATGAAATCTAGATGCTTAGCAGTTTGATCAAAGACTATGCAATATAAGCAAATCACTTGCATCCATATTTTGATTTAGCACTGATTTCTTTTTGATGCTGGTTTGATTTCAAACATCAAGCATGCATAATTATTTCAGAAAGTCTCAGTCTTCCAAGAAATTGAAACTAGCTTGAACTTGGAAAAAAAGCTAATAATCATTATGTGAAGGTCAGAGAAAAACTGTTTACCAACTGAAGCTTTCAGGGGACTTTTCTGGGAACAGTCATGGTTCTTTCCCTCAGTGTCTGTTGAAAACCATGTCTAAGCCTATTCCAAACTAAAATTTATCATATCTCAAACACAGCTGGCACAAATGCTAAGCACAACAAAACATTTCATCCAACAACAGACTGAATAATGTCATCATTAACTTTCTGCCTACTCTCTTACTTGTATAATTGTTTGCTGCTGGAAGGATGAAGGCTCCCATACCTCTTCATCAGAATGTTTCTCACATGTTCTCTGTACTCAAGCACACCTCTGGACAGGGCTGATAGGTGCACTGTAGACTCAGAATAACTGATAAGTTAAGTTCACTATATGGATGCACCAAACCCAACCATAGGTCTAACCCTACAATGCATTGTAGCTCAAATTATTTCACTACCATTACTGGAATCACTGATAGACTCTCCATTGAAGAAGAACATACAGCCTTGATGCAGTTGGATTCCAAACATTCAGCACTTTGCAGCATATGAGTAAGACTGGAAAGAAATATTGGTTCTGCCATCACTGTTGCCATAAATAAAACTTTCTACTTGATTTACTTGATTATTTGCCATTGTTCTAATTTAGCCCAGGGGTATCCCAAATATCATCTACCTGAGTAGGCCTGTGCCTGCTCAGAACCTGACATTTGTGGCTATCCCAGAGCAGGTGGTCCAGGACTGCACTCTTGGGACCCAACACTGCTCAAAAATAGCAAAAACACCTCTATACTATCATTACTGTTCAGAACAAATGCAAAACAGCATCATACCAGTCACTGTGAAGAAAATTGACTCTACCACAGCCCAAACCAGCACAATAACACACTGATGTTTTGGCTGTTGCTGAGCAGTGCTCATCAGAAGTCAGGGAGTTTTCAATGTCTCATGTCTCAGACAGTGGGGAGATGCACAAAAAACTGGGACAGGACCTGGCCAAAGGGATATTCCACACCATAGAAACCAGGCTTAGTCAGACAGGATGGGCATCAATTGGTGGGTGGTGAGCAACTGTATTGTGGATCACTTGTTTCTTATGGATTTAGTTTTTCCTTTTTTAAAAATTACAATTCTTATTTTGTTTGTATCAATTATTAAACTGTTCTTACCTGAACACACAAGTCAGGGTTTTTTTGTTATTTTTCTAATTCTCTTCCCCATCCCACTGTGGCAGGGGAGGTGCTAGTGTGTATGCAGGGGGTAGTGATCACACAGCTGTGTGGTACCTCAGTTTGTGTCTGGGGTTAAGCCACAGCATTTGGGAATCGAAGTAAGTTCTCAGTGCATTGCAGGCCTACTGTCAGCAGACATTTCTCCCTTTCTTATGGTTTATAATTTCCAAGTAGCTTAATAAAAAGAAGACAAAGGTCTTATTTTGAATTTTTCTCAACTAAAACGAAACAAACCTCACAAATCAAATTGTGACCTACCTGCCTCCACAACAACAGACTTCATTTCCATGATTGGTAGCCCAAAAAGTGTGAGCCAGTGAGTATGTGTGGTTCTGAACATGCTAGGAAGCCCCTTCTGAATCACAGTATCACAGAAGATTCTGAGTTGGAAGGGACCTACAAGGGTGGATCAAGTCCAACTCTTAAGTGAACGGCCCATAAACAGATTGAACCCATAACCTTGGTGGTGTTAGCACCATTCTCTGACCAACTGAGCCAATCTCAGAGTAGCTCTTATACTGTATTGAAAATAAAATGTCTTGTTCATCACATAGTGGAAGCTACAAGAAATCCCTTCTACATTCTGAATGGAAAGCTAGCTGTTAATCCTACTGTGTGCATGGGATATGGTATGTCAGGCTGGACTGGGAACAAGTCAAACTGCCCCCACTTGACTTGGTAACTACTCAATGACTGTAGAAGGCTTCAGAGGCAGCACACCAGAAGCACCCCCACAGCAGCAGCTCTCAGGGCAAAAGCTGCTCGAGTCCCTGTCTTCAGGATGTGTGCTAATTACCCCATCCCCTAGACCCTCACAGTTGGCACTACTGAGACACACAATCCTCCCAGCTTTTCTAAGTTGTACCACTCCTATAAATACAGCAGTTGCAAAGCAGGTGTACTAAACCAGATGCTTAGCAGTATATTGTTACTAGCCCAAGTCTTTACTGGCACTTTTCCTTCCTGGTAGACAAAATACACCAGGTGCTCTAGTAGGGGAATTAGCCATATTGGCAAAGGGGAATTTCAGACTTCCATTTTATACCTTGGCTGAGCTAAAGGTAAGAGCAGAGTTAAAGGTTATAGCAGACTAATCCAAATACCAGTACTTATGAAACACTTAAGTCACACTTAAGCCCTATTTGGAAATCTTCCTCTGGTACACAAGTCTTGTAATGAAACAAGAATTCAGGAACAGGAATGAAACATTTCACACAGACAGAAAAAGAAACAGCTGCTATTAGATGATACTGAGAAAACTACAGAGAAGCATAAAGCACACTAAACAGAAAATGCAACAGAATAGGAAATACCAATATCTAAAAAAAAACCCAAACCTAAATCCAAAAATGAGCTATAAAAATGAAATTAAAAATATAAATGGATCAAAACTAAAAACAAACACTTTGATATCTTCAACAGCACCCTGAGCCAACACAGTTAAAGAAATAGTGTGAACAAAGATTGAGACAAAGTGCTGCCAGTTGCTTTAGTGACAGAGACTAGCTATTTATTTTGAATCTTTTTTGGTTAGTAAGAAAGGAACAGTTCCTGTTGTACCCATATGGCTCTATGACTCCATCAGCATCCCCTTATCTTTAAAAGCATGAAACCAAATTTTAGCCCATTCAGTTATCCAAGTCACCACCTAAAACTGACATTGTAATCACAGGTTTTTTATTGATACCATTCTGAAATATTTGAATGGAATTAGGGTGTCCTGGTCTTAGCCGGGGAGCAAACTGGCTGTGCATGTGTCCACTTGAAAAGAAGTTGAGATTAAATACTTCCTCCTGAAGAACATAGAGATGACTCGTGTTTACCCCATGTTGCCATCTTGTAAATAAAACTTGCCTTTCTTCTAAGTCGGCTGGAAGAAAACAAATATATCCAGTTAAAAAAATGAATTTTGCTCTCCATTCTTCCATTAAATGGTCAGACTGACTATAGAGACACTCAAAATGGTTACTAATAGTAATCTCCTAATACTCATAGAAATTTAGGTTTTGCAACCTGAACCTGCTTAGCTGTGGTTTCAGCAAAAGAGTATTTTTTCATCATTTTTAAATTATTGTTATTATTTTGTCTCTTCTTTCTAGCGATCAGGTCTGAAAAAACAGAACACTGCTAATACACTGAGAATCAACTAATGAAAATGACTCTACATCAGTCACCTCAGTACAAGAAAATACTGCCAAAAGCAAACATTTGATAAAACCATGAAGACTCATTCTGGAAAGGAAAATAAAAGATTTTAATGTACATACCATTCTTAGAGATAAAGGACAAGAAAATATTTCCAGGGGCTGAACTACCTCCCTAAAAAGTGGTCCTATATTCCTGTCCCATTGCAATAACTATTTTGTTTGCCATCTGTTTTTCGGAAATTCAAATGCAAAAAGCAGTTTCTAAAGATAAGAAGGAGTGTTCCATTAGCCAGACACCCTAGGGTATACAGTACCATGGCATCACCCCCAAATTATATGGTATATGAAGTACCCAGTGCTATCACTGTAGCAGTACAATATTGAGAATTATGCCAAACTTACCAAATATTTTGCTTTCTGTACTACATTCTCATACAGGCCGTCCGCACGCATGTTTGTATTCCTCTATGTCGGTACCAACTTAGCCTCATTTACCAGAATGTAACTTTCTGACTCTGTCACGGGTGTTCCGGAAGCTTCCCCGTGTGACCCTTCAGCAAACTCTGCCAGTCACACACGCAGGCCCAAAGGCTTTGAGGGCTGGAGGCGCAGCCCCTGCACGGCGGGCGGCTCCCGGGAGGTGCGGGGCGCCCCGCTTGAACATCTCCCCACACCCTCCTCTCGCACAGTCACACCAAGTTTCCTTAGCGGTTCGACCGCACGTTTCCCATAGCAGAGCCTCAGATACCTCGTTCCATAAAGCAATTTATTCCTGCGCAGTAACACAGAAACAGCTCGAGCTGGTGCCTCTGAGGAGAGCACCACCATAGAGAACCTGTGGGCTTCCACAGCCTCACAGGTGCCCTCTGACCCAGTCTTGCTCTTCCGCCCGAGTCTTCGGCTCTCGTCCCACTCCCCATGTCTATGACTTCGCTGGAGTCACCGGTCTTCACCTCCTTTTTACCCAAAAAGTTGGCAATTCCAGGCTCCAGCTGTCTCTCAGTCTGCTCACCTGACTAGCGTCACCCCCCCCTTCGCGCCCCTGGTTATCCCGAACGTTGGCAGCTCACTCTTGGCCTCTTGTCTCGGGCTCGCATCCAAAGCTTAACCTGCATCTCAATCGGCGCTTACGAACCCAGCTACCTGGACCATATGTATTCCTCTGCATCTGGTCAGGCTCGTTACTAGATGATGTCTGAAGCTCCGCTCCATCTCCTTTCCTCCTGCATTAATCCTCGCTGTCTATTCTTAGCACCCACTCACCCAACCCTAACAGCAGCACCCACGCAGCATTAAATGCCCTGGGACATTAATTCCGTCCGGAACTCCCCGCCCCCCGCGGCCGCGCCTGCGCGGGCCCGCCCGCCGCTGCCCTCCCGCGCCTGCGCGGGGCTGGCCGCGCGTGGGGTCGGGGTGGGGGCTGGGGCTGCGGGGGGTAGTGGGCTTAGTCTCTGTCCCCGTCCCCGTCCCCCTGCTACGCCCGGGGTTCGCTCTGCCGGAGCCGCGTCGAGTCGAGGTCGCTGCCGGGAGCTCCCCTCCCCTGTCCCTGCTTGAGGCACGATACAGCCTGTGCTTCCCGCCGTCGCTCTACTTAGACGGGACTGTGCCTGCGTTCCTGCTGCGGGATGAAGAGGATCTTCGGGTTCGGGAGGAAGAGGAAGGGGCAGCCGCCGCCCGGCAGCTCCTCCACTCCCTGCCCTGCCGGTGCCTACGAGCTTCGGCAGAAGGACCTGGGCAAGCTACACCGCGCGGCCGCCAGCGGCGACCTGGCCCAGGTGCGGCAGGGACTGAGGAAATACGGCATCGACGGGCGGGACAAGGCGGAGCGGTAAGGGCGGGAGCCGCAGGTGCAGCTGTAGCAGCCCCCGGAGCTCCCCGGCGCAGGAGTGGAGCGGCAGCGTCGCTGTGAGGAGTGGGAGTGCGGGCGCCGGAGCCCAGCGCAGCTTTTGGCTGGCTGTGGAAATCAGGCTTCTGCCGCCAAAAACCCCTTGAATTCGGCCGTCTGACGCCTTAACATTTTTGGCCCGGCCTCCTCAGTGCCCTCATTCCCGGAGTCGTATGTCTTGGTGCAAGGGTGGAAGTGAGCCATTAGCCTGGCAGAGGGGACTTGGAAGAGGAACCTCGTGGCCATTCTGGCCAGGGTTTGAAGTCTGAGTGTAATTGCACCCATCTCTATGCATCTCTGAGGGCTCAGCGTGCAGGTTCCGTAGTTAAGCCCGAAGAATGCACTCAGCTGGGAGCAACTTAAAAAACAGGTGGACAGTGCAGTTAGGAAGGATTTAACACAAAATAAACGCGTTGTTTATTGATGCTGCATGCATGTTGTATTTTGTGAGTGTGATGCGGCAACCTAAGCCACAGTGTGGTTTTTAGGTGGCAGTTTTTTGTTCTGAGGCTTTGGTACCGCTAATAACTTCCTTGAACTGGAAGATCTGGTCAGTGACTTGAAGAAGAAGCTGTTGCTTCTACAGGTGTTGTTCTACGGGGGTTTGAGTCAAGCACAGCAAACACTTTTAACAGTTGTACCTTAAGGAGAAGCCCTGGGCTACAGCAGAGTTCCTAGTGAATCTATCATGAGCATAAGGGAATCACCTTTTCTGAAAAGGCTGAGTCCAGTCCTTTGTGATATTCTGAAGAAATGCTGGTTTTAGCAGAGTAGCTCAGCTTCCTAGGCTGGCTGTCGAGAAGGCTGGACTTCCAGCAGCAATAAAACTCATCTTGTTTTATTGCCCTAAAAACACCTAGATTTCTAGAAGGAAACACATGCAATGACTTCCTCAGTGATTGTGTCTTTGTGTACAAGTAGACTGGTTAATTGACATCATACCTAAGATGTTGTGGTTTGAAGGACTGCATTTCTTTCTGGCAAGGCTTTAAATTGAAGAAAAAAGTACAGTTTTCCTGTGCTGGTTATATAGTGTAGAAACACAGTATTGCCACCTTGGAGAAGACTTCTTCTGTACTGGGCTTTTAATGACTATGATAGTTAAACATTACAGGAAAGTCAAAAACTACTTTCCTGTAGTCAGGATCAGAGTGTTCTGCTCTCTGGTTTGCTACATTTTGTTGGAGGCGCTTCAGTAGTAAAAAAATTAGAGAAAATGGAGAAATACTCAAAGTGCAGGGAAACTGTAATATTCTTGCAATTAAACCCATCTCCTACATCTCCAATACACTTCTGGCCCATGAATGATCAAAGAAAAACTTAGAAGTTGACTTGCCATAGTCCTCAAATTCCCTAGCTTTGGTCTCTGTTGCTGTGCTATGTCTGTAGTCCCACTGAGGGTAATACCCAATGTCTGGGCACAGGAATCTCTGCAGATCAGTTCTACGGTGAAGGAAATGTCCCCTTACTTACTAAGCAGATGCTGTGGAGGTTTTTTGCTAGCAAGTCCCAAGCATTTGGTGTGCAGCTACTGGTACTGCTAATGAAGTGGATTCTTAAGCTTGAGATTTGCACAGTGAAACTTGTAGTCATATCTGTTTATCAAAAAAGCCTGAAATTATCCCTGTCTGTGCTAACTCAATTTATTTAATTTTTAGGACAGCTCTGCATCTTGCTTGTGCAAATGGCCATGTGGATGTAGTTATGTATCTAGTAGAAAACAAGTGTAAGCTAAATCTTTTTGACAATGATAACAGAACGCCGCTGATGAAGGTACGTGGACTATGGTATGCTCTTCCAAGTGAGGCTTACTGATTATGAACTAAATTACGTATTTTTCAGTATTCTTTATGAAGACCTTTGTAAAATCACGCAAATTGTGATTGGTGGGGAATGGGCATATGCTAGCTAATCTTTGAAGGTTCTCTTAATTCCCAGTATTGGGAAGATAGAGGAATTGCAACAAAGTGAAATGTTAATGCTGGAAGTTTTTTGTGTTTTGTTTCCAGGCAGTACAGTGCCAGCAAGAAAAATGTGTGGCTATTCTGCTAGAACGTGGTGCTGACCCAAATCTGGCAGATGCTGACGGCAACACTGCCCTTCACCTGGCTGTCCTGCCTGGTAATACTACTGTAGCAGGGCTGTTACTTGAGCATAATGCCAATATTGATGCCCAAAATAAGGTAAATTTTTATATTTGTTGTTGAAGTGCTTTCCAAAAGTTGTATTCATATTCTTCTTGAAGTTTTGTTTTCTTGGTTGTTTTGGTTTTTTAACTTTGATTTTTAACTTTATCTGCTGTTTCAGGAGGGATTTACTCCTCTTATTCTTGCTGTCTCTGAACATCATGAAGAAATAGTGGAGTTTCTCCTTAAAAAAGGAGCTGACGTGCATGCTCGAGATCAATGTGAAAGGTGAGGGGCTATCAAAAGTTTACATGAGTCTCTTTAATATTCTTCAAGTTAGCTTGAAAGAGGCATGGGAATGAGATCTGAAGAAATACAAAACAAGGAGCCACACTGAAGCAGTTACTTCTGTGTGACTTGTGAGAGATGATCATACCTCATTCCATGCTTTCCACATTGAGAATTGCAAAATGTTACTGTCTCTGATGGCCTTCCTGGCAGGAAGCCTGCCACTAGCTCAGCAGCATTCCCTCAAATTGAAAAGCCAATCTCTTGCGCAGTAGTAGAATTTTTAAGTGTTGTCTGTGTGGAAGCTTTAAGATTAATCATTTAATTGTTTTGAGACCCTCTCCCATTTTATTGTTTTTCTTAATGAAAATGCTTTTTCTTTTGTTCATTTTAAAGTAATGGGGAGAATACTTTTTTGAGGGCAAACAGAAACAAAAATAATTACAGTGACTGTATAAAACAATCTATTTCATATCATATTCCTTGGATCCTTCAGAACCCCACTTATGACTGCTGCTTCTGGTGGAGAGCTTAATCTGATAAAGGTTCTTCTTCGGTATGGTGCTGATGTTTCCCATAAAGACACTAATGGATGGACAGCTGAGGATTATGCTGTTATTCATGGATATTCTAGGTAAATTTTAAGCTGTATCATTAGAGCAAGTTGTCAGTGTGGTATTCTAAAAATTTTTGATAGCAGCAAGGTTTAATAGTGTGGTGAGACGTGAAGGGTTGAAGGTGTGCTCAGTGATGTCTTCATGGAATCATTTAGATTGAAAAGGCTTCTAAGAATCAACCTAACACTGCCAAGCTCACCACTAAACCATGTCCCTAAGTGCCAATCTACAACATCTTTCATATACCTCCAAAGGTGGTGACTCAACAGCTTCACTGGTCAGTCTGTTCTAATGCCTGACAACCCTTTCACTGAAGTAATTTTTCCTAATATCCAGTTTAACCTTCCCTAACACAACTTGTGGCCATTTCCTCTTATCTTCTGATATGTATCATTCCATTGTCTAGTGTTAACTTGGGAGTCCAGGAAAATTTTTACCCAGCGTTCTCTGTTAGATTTCAAGTTTTATTGCTAAGCTCACATTTGCTCAATATAAACCCTAAAATATGTCTGTATCCTACAGTTCTCCAGAGGTGAAACCTGACAGGTACCCAGCAGGAGTTAATACCTTCATAGGTTTGAATATGACTATAGAGTGAGCATGACTGTAGTGAATATTGAAATGTGTAATAGTCATGCAGTATGTGCATATAAGTATATAAACCTATATGGCTATGGATAGGATTAGAATAGGCTGGATAAGAAGTGGCTGTTAACTCTTCTATTAAATGGTGTATGCAGGTATGTGATTATTTTTTACCAAATGTATTTCCTCTCTTTCTCTGTGCAGTCTTAGTAAACAACTGGCAGAATATGCAGACTGGGAAAATGCTGGAGAAGGTGCTTCTACAGGTGGTGGTGCACGAGGCATCACAGCACTTGGCACTCCACACCGGGCAGCAGCTGCTGGCTTTACATTGGGTGCACCTGCTGTGGACAGGGGAGGTAAGACCCTTAACCATAGAGTAGCTCACAAGGAGAATCAGTGTGACCTTTTCTTAGTGGGTTTGTGTTGTCAGTGCTTACTGTGTTCATGTTGGTTTTAGTGGAGGCATCAGATACAGTAGCACAAGCTTTGTGAATGTACTTATTTGATGATAGTTGGAAGTGCTGCTTGTCAGCCTGTGAAAACATTTGATTTGTGTTCTGTGTTCACTTCTTAGGGTTGTTACTTTCTGTCTGTCAGAACAGAGCCCATCTATATGGGTTTTCCGAGAGACAGAAGGAGGATAGGGAAGGAACCAGGTAAAAGTGGTTTTACTTTTCAAGTGTGTACTTTTACCTAGAGATAGCAACTCAGATTGTGAAAATCCAATTACAAAAGCAGTGGGTTCCACCTGAGTAGTTGTTCCTCTTTCTGTAGCTGGAAGGCTACAGAGAAAGCAGCAGAAGGGTACATGTCTTGTTGATTTTCATGGAGTTTGTGTCTTCATTTTAATTTTAATAGTTCCATCTGCAAGGTCCTTTTTGTGTGTTCTATTTCTCAAAATCGATTATAACTGTTTCCATTTAGGCGCTGTAGAGACATACTTAGCAAACATATTGGAAAAGTAACTTCGTTGGCAATAACATTGCAGTGTCTGTGTATGCTGTATTGGCTTAAACATAGTTTGATTTACAATAAAAATAATGCTTTTCTTCCACTTTCAGTAGTTTTTATGAATTTTTTTTTAGAAAATAATTATTACCTTGTGATCCAGAAAAACAATTAGATTGCCTTGTGATCAAAAAATTAACTCCTTCAATGAGTTTTAAAAGTCCAGTCTATGGTTATGAGTGCAGAGTTCTAGAGGAATCTTAGAAAATGAATACCTTAGTATAAATGAAATAGTTTGTCTTGTACGTTACATCTCAAGTCCTACAAATAGGAGATTTTATTATTTCTGAATTTTTAAGGGTGTTACTCTGAAACTGTGTGGCAAATGGGTAGAAGACAGTGCTCAAACACAGTTCGTTATTCTTTTAAATACAGTTTCTTACACCATTTTTAAATATGTCCAGAAAATAGAGCAAAGTATGGGATATTTTTCCTCACTGACTTTTCCGAGATAATAGGAATTTAAATTAGAGTCACGCTTCATTCCTTTGACTTAGGAACACTTGATTTGACCTAGTCAGAGATTTGGAAAGTTTCTTGATAGATTGCAGAAATTTTTTCTTTTTTAAAGGTTTTGGTACAGGTGGTTTAATCAGGAAGATGTTGCTTTTGCCTGAACAGTGTACACTGTTACTGTCTCTGAGAGATTAGTAACATATAGAAAATATTTACCTGCATTAATTCTGCAGTCTCTAGCTTGCACACAAGAAGTGCAGGTCCTGTATCGTGAGAGTCCTTCTGATATGCTGCAGTAACAGACTTTGAAGCCTTTGTTAGAGGAAAGGTTGGAACGATCTCAGGAGAGCAGAGAAACCCATTTTGGAATTATTTTTGTTCCTGTTGTTCTTCTATACAATTTTTGTGGGATCTTCAGTGTTGTCCTTGTTCCTTTTGCTGCTTTTGCACTTGCTGAATATTTTTCAAAATATTCTGCTCTAATGAACAATATTGCCTACTTCCTAAGTTGGCTTTTGTTTATTTGAATATTTACTGTACGATGTATTGTTCCTTTCATGTTCCTGGGTCCCTACAGAAACTGTTTGGTTTCCATCATAGAACTCTTAGAAAAGGATTTAGTGCTTCAGTGATTTCTCTCTCCCAAGGTCAGTAAAAGCTGTCCTGTATTATCTCTTCAGAAAACCGAGAAATGTAGAAAGGATGAGAAACCATCATGAGGTCCTTTCTTAAATATTTAGATGTATCTTGTTTTGATACAAGTGATTTTGCCATATTCATACTGTGTGGCCAAATCCAGTGTGAGCAGGACTCCATTCTGCTCTGAGACAAATGTTACATCATGAAGGAATTTGGTGTCAGTTAGCTGCAATAACAGAATGATTTGTTGCCTTAAAATAAAAATTTTGCTTAATGGGATGGGTAGAGCAGATGCATAGTGATTTATATTCTGAACTTGTGTTCCACAGCACAGAGACATGTACACACACAAGCACATCTGCACGATACACCAGTCAATGCACCCTTTTCAGTCACTGTGGCCTGCTCTATAGCCCTGGGGGAACATGCTGCCCTCTCGTGTCTGTGTTCTGGCTGGTGGCATAGCTTTTGTATGAGTGGTGCAGCATGGTCAAATGAACTCTTCAAACTCAAATGACTCTTCAAACTGAGGTAGAGGTGACCTGTCTTTGTATCAGGCACCGACACAACTTTTAAGATGAGCTGGCTTGAGGCAACAAGTTACTGGGTTTCTTTTTTAGTGAAGGGTAACAAACATGCTAAAACTGTAACTTGAGTGAGTGTAAATAACATAATGTCTCAAAGTTGCATGCTGGTCTGAGTACAGGGAGCCAAGATTTCCTTGCAACTTCTGGATAGTCTCCAACATTTGGTTCTTGACACATACGGATTTTTGAGATGCTTAGAATAAGGAATTTTGTGTGCTGTATGTGTAAAGCACTCTACAGTCATGAAGGAATTTAATTTGCATCTCTGCTAGACAAGGAATAGTCAAGTTGAGGGAAATACAGAATTGTCAGGAGAGTATATTTCTGTTCATCTGTTTCACTGTTTCAAAATACTGAAATATGGCTGTTTTACATGGAGCGAGTACATTAAGTTACTGTTTGACATTGTCCCTTGAGAGCTGAGTTCTGTAGATTGTGGTTGGGTTGTTTCTGTGATAAACAGTGAATTTATTACAGTTTCCAGCACTTCTAACTGTAGAATAGGCTGATAGTCGCAGTATGTTCCGCCATTTCTGTAGCTGTTTTGATGTACTGCTTGTGTTCTCCAAGTCTTTGGAAATTCCAGTTTATTCTGATGTCATTGTTCCATCTGTCCTTTCCATGCCTTTTCCTAAATGGATATAGGAATGCAACAGTCTCCTAACCAGACATCAAGAACAGGAAAATCAAGGAAAGGTATTTTATACAGTAGCATTTAAAAATATGAAATATGTTGTAAAGTATACAAATATCAACACATCTATAATGTTTATTATCCTAGAGGTCCCTATTTTGATGGTACTGGTTTTATGAACTACATTTGAGAGCAGGCTTTGCGTGATTTTTGTTTGTTTGCATGTTTTGCCTTGGTTCTTTTGAATTTGGCGTTTGCTTTGTGTCACTGGTGATAGTAAATAATTTTATTTTTAAATAAGCCCTTCTGTTACTCTGAAATAGAAATGGGCTTGAATTAAAGTAGAAACAAGCAATCCCCAGAGACTGCTCTTCTAGATCTCATTTCAGAGTTCTGTCTGAAAGGTAGCTCATGAACTTTCCCTCTTGCCTTCTAAAGGACAATGTGACCTGGTCTTGATCATTGCTTAAAGTTACTATTCACAGAATGACACAATATTTGGAGTTAAAAGGGACACACAAAGATCATCAAGTCCAGCTCTTAAGTGAATGGCCCTTACAGGGATTGAACCCACAAACTTGGTATTATTAGCACTATGCTCTACCCAACTGACCCAGTCTATTCATTGGAAGCAAAATTTCATAAAACTGACTCAGCTCTTTTGATTAACTGTACTAATTGAAAATATAACTGAAGTCACCCATCAAGAGTGATAACTGACTGCTCCACACTGGTGGAAATATTTTTATTCACCTTGGGACATCAGCAGGTAGGTTAGGCTGCTGGTACTGATTGAGTTAACAGGAAACTGTTGCATGTACAACTATATAATGTGGTTTAAATATTGTGTGTTTGTAATAGGAAACAGTAAAAATTAGAGACTGTGTTGGTATTTTACTTGTTAGCTTGTCCTTGTTTCAGCTTCTAGGTTTTCTCTACATGACGTGCGCACTGTATTTCATTGTCCAAAAGCCCAGGTCAGGAGATGTACTCATCAAAATTCCCACATGTACCCTGTGTTTAGAACAGACAAAATTTCCATGCTTTTTTGTGTTTCATGCTAGCAGAGATGTCTTCAGGCATGATATGTCTTTCTTTTCTTTTCCCTTTAAGGATTCTACCAAAGACCTTGGATTGGTTGTTATGATAGCTAACAAAAATTAGTTACCAAGAACTTGAGTAATGCTGAAATAGCTATGTGGAAATTGTGTTTGTTTTCCCCTTCTATTTTGGCAATTGAAGAGCCCTTTATTTCATCTTAGTTGCTGGTAGTTGAGAGGTTCTAGCACTCTTGAAGCTGGAGTCCTAGAGTTCAGGTTTCTTTAGTAGATCAGTGATGTGCTAGAGTACACTCCCTTCAAGATTGCAAATAGCCCTAAGTTGGGAGGATCAGTAGATGCACTTCAGGGCAGTGCTGGCATTCAGAGGCATTTACTCTGACAGGATGTGTAAATGAACTGTCAGGCCTGCCTAGCAAAATTCAGCCAGGGCAAGTGCAAAGTTTGCACACAGAAAGGTACAACCCCTTGCTACAAAGCATGCTGGCACTGCCTGGCAGGAGAGATGCCTTGCTGAGAAAGCCTGACGGGTCTTGGCAAAGTGAGCTGAGAATAAGCCAGCAGCAGGGTGCCCTGGCAACAGTGTCCTGAGTTGTATTAAGAGCAGCATAGCCAAGAGATTGAGGAAAGTGATTATCCACCTCTACTTTGCACTCTCTGGATTGTGTCCAGTGCTGTGGGTGTAATTTGAGCCTCCAGTGCAAGAGAGATTTGTCTTTCAGCAGTGCACAAGTTCAGTAGAAGTCCATCAGATTGATCAGGGACAAGAATATTTGCCCTTCGAGGACAGGTTGAGGAAACTGGGATTTTTCAGCCTAGAGAAGTGAATTTTCAGGGGACCTAGCAGCAGCTTCTGGTACATGTGAGAAGACAAAGCCAGGTGCTTCCCCGTGGTACATGACAGGAGGTGGAGATATAAGAGGCATAAGTGGCAACAAAATAGTTTCTAATTGGATGTGGGAACAGTGAAACAGAGAGGTTGTACAGTCTCCCTCCTTGGAGGTGTTTAAGACCAGACTGGATAAAGCCCTGAACAACCTTATCTGACCTCATAACTGAACCCGCTTTGAGAAGGCTAGCTAAGAGACTTCCTGAGGTTCCTTCTGACCTGATTTATCGTATTATCCTATGTGCAAGTCACATTTGTAACACTGATGAAAGCTTGGAGTGTGCTATAGAATGCCCTGGGATTGCCACTTTTGTTTGTTGAATGCCCTTTTTGATGCAGTGTACAGAACTGTTGGTGATCCTTCTACTTGAACTTTAGAGCTTGATTGCTTTTTGATTTTCATTACCTTTGCAAAATAATCTGTAATTGGGTAGAGCAGCAGATAGTGTAATATCTAGCGTAATGTTACAATGCTGCAAAAAATAATAAATCTCTGCATGTGATGTGTACTTGTGTGTAAGATGAATACTTAGGAAGTTCTTAATGTCTTGCTAAACCACCACCATTTTGTTAATTGTTTACTAATGTAGGATGTTAATATTATACTTTATTTATTTATTTATTTTAGTTTAGGTGTGTTTCTATGTTTTTTAAACTTCTAGGTATAAGAGTCCAAAAGAAAGACAGCACTAGTCTTTTTATTTCCTTTTTTTTTTTTTTAATTCAGTGTTGTTTGAAGATGCAGTACTGATTTGGAAATTAAGTCATTTATGCCACTTGTAGTGAATTTACTACGCAGAGTATCATTCTATTATGATGTGTAGAATTGTCCATTTTAAATGTTTAATTTTTAAATGGTTAATTCTTAGCATGCTAAATTTAATTTCAACATGTCAATTAATCTTTGAACAGCAATAGATGACTTTTCCCAAGGAGACTCAATAAGGTGAGACTTTAAAAATACATAACACTTACCTGAAGAATGACTTGAGAGACACAATACTCATTTTGCTTTGCTTTTAAAGAAGCTCTGAGAAAGAGGGGAGTGATGACAGTTGGCATACCTCTGAGGAAGAGGAGCTTGATTTTACCCCCAAGGTATGTGCATTTACAGGAAAAATATCCTGTAAAAATAAGGGGTGTGCAGGCAAATTTTCTTTGGCACTGAAAGAATCTGCAGCTCCAGCCAATGTTGTTTTCTCTTTAAAGCAATCTCTGGCCAGCCAGCCTTCCTTGTGCTGTGAGTTTTTCCTAAACAATCTGTAGCTGTAACAGAGTATGCAGTAGATTTATAATCTGGAGCCAAAAAGCAGTAGGTGACAAGATAACCACATAGTTTTTGGGTTTTTTTTGTTCATATAAGTCAGATTTGCAGACTTCAAAAATTTGTAAGTTATTATAGCCTATCCTGTTCTTCTTCAATCATTATTATTGTTTTCTGTAAATTTGGGGTTAGATTCCTAAGTGATAAAGGACATTTATTTATCAAGATCTACAAAAATCCTTCATCACTTATTTCTCCTTTCCTCAGAAGGTTCCTCAAGAGTGCTCAATGAACAGATGAGTTACTCAAATGGATCATTTTCTTACGTCATTTATCATTATCTTATATAATTTTCTTATATAAGATGACATTCAGTACTTGCATGTGATCTCACTGCCTGTTTTTCCTCTGTTTTTGAATGCTCGGGTAGTACTCTTGTTAGTTACAAGCTCTCATGCCTGCTGTTTTTACTAATGATCTGTAGAATTATCACTTCAGAGTGATGTCTGGAGCACCAACTCTGTTGCACTGGCATTGTGCAGTGATCTAGAGCCTGAGTGTATTAGTTCAACCCACTCTAATGCTGGAGATGTGAGCATGTTCACGAAATTTGATTTCATTTCCTTGCACTGATTTAAATAGAAATGATACATTTTTCTGCCATGATTTTGAAATTTAGGGGTATTTTTTAACTGTACTTGCAGAATCTAATTTATGCATTAAGTATGAGGATCTTAATAGTTACTTACCTTGTGCACACTTGCAAGTAAGCATCCTGAAAATGCGCTTTTAAATATAATTGAATTTTACTTAATTATTGTAGATATTAGAAACAGATTTTTAGAATGATTATGCACGCAAACATTTTTGGAAACAATTTGCAGAAGGATGCCTGCACAGTGTGAAAGACTTACTGAATTGGATATGAGAGGAGTGTTTGTATAGTTAAAGGTATAGGATGGAGCCAACACTATCGTAAGGGCAGTCTGAATATATTTACTGTTCAAGATTTGATGTGAACAAAGGATTTGTTGTTGTTACTGTTAAAAAAATTTCTTAAATAAATCTTTATTTACAGAAGCTGCAGAAGCCAAACCTGACACTGTTAATGAATGCTTCACAGCAGTTCAAGAAAAACAGTAAGTTATTTGCAAAAGGTTGCATGATATACTATATATATAAATATATATGGAGGATATATACTTTATATATATAAAGTATAGATATATATATAACTATATATATTTATAAAGTATATATAAAGTATACTTGCTAAGTAGGTTTTGTGGTTGGTTTGGGGTTTTATTTTTAAATAGGAAGTGAGAAATGCAGCATTTTGTAAACACAGCACTTAATTCAGAATAAAATAAGTCATTAAAATGAAGTTATTAGTCCTCTCTTAAGCCATTTTCCTTCATCAGTTTCATCCTTCATCCTGCCCAACCTCACCTCTCCATTTTGAGACATTCCCAAATGGCTCCTCTCTTGTACATTAATCTGATAACATGCCTGTTACTGTTTACTCAAGTCCTTCTGTTCACATGCATTTTTCTTTTTTTTGTACTTTAAGATGATGGTTCTAGAATTGAAAGTCCTAAGTCACCACAGAAAAGTCTCAAACAAAGAACCCCATCAGGTGCAAATGTGAACAAAGGAGACAGTGAAGATCTGTTTAATCAAGATGTCCCAGCTGTGAGCAACCCTGATGAAGAATTGGAGGAGGAGGAGGGGGAGGAGGAAGAAGAGGAGGATGAAAAGGACAGTGGAGATGGTGATGAAGATTATGAGGAGGAAGAGGAGGAGGAGGAGGATGATGAAGATTTTACTGAAGATGAAAAGGAGGAGGAAGAACTGGAAGATGAAGAAACTCAATCTAATGAAATACTGGAAGAGGAGAAAACAGAACCTAAAGGAGAAATTAATCAGCAATTAAAGTATTTCAGTAAAACAAAGTATGAAGGGGATGCTCAATGTGGAACTGGAGATGTCTGTGATGATGATGAAATAAGTAAAGATCATGATGAAAACATGGAGGAATCTGTTGATACTCCGGTGTCTTTCATAGCTGGGTCTAGTGAAAGATCTCAAGAAAATAAAATGACAGTGTCTCCAAAGATAATGAATAATGAAATATCATGCAAGTTAGTACCAAAACAAGCTGTCTTTCAAAATCTAAATAATCTGCAAGATATGCAAGAAAGCTGGAACAGGAAAAGCATGATTGAGGAGAAGTTTCACAGAAATGCTAACTCCTGTTTTTCAGACTCTGAAATGACAGACTGGAAAAAAGAGATACCTCAGCCTCTCTTAGATAGTTCTGGTGTTAAGGAGAAAAAGTCAAATATCAGTGATGGCTTTGAAAGTAGCAGTAATTCTTGGTTAGCAGAAAAAACTCCAGGACCTGAAGGTGGAAAACCAGCCTCTGTCATACTTGAACATGTGGATGATGAAGATACTGAAGAAGAGGAGTATGAAGGAGTAGATGATAAAGTCTGTAAACTATTGAAACAAGAAAGTGAAAACTTGCACTTAAATAAGCAAGAAGAAAATTGGAGAGCAGCATTCCATTCAAGCACCGAAGTAAGTATATAAGGATGAGTCAATCACAAGGGCATTTTCTCAGGGTCAGATAGGTAAGAAACACATAGTAAACTGGATTTCTCTTAGTACTTATTTTTCACATATGTCCATCGTTTGATCATGCGTTTTTGATGTTAGTGTCTTATTTGGAGTCAAAAGTTTCTTTGCTACGATATGGTAATATATTATAGTATGGAAAAAGAATAGTTGACTCTCAAATTGGTTAGATTTTTCTCAGTTCTATGTTACAGTTTTTATCCGTGAAGTTTTACTACCATTTATGAAAATTCATGGTGTGATAGCTGAAAGTGAGGAAACAAAAAGAATTTTGCATGAGCTTGAGAGCAGGAAACTAATTATTTTCTGTGGAGCAAAGTAGAGGAAAAAAAGAAGTATGCTCTGGAATGTTGTAACTTAAATGAAGCTAAAGTTAGACTGACAAGAGGAACTGCTTATAGAGGAACAGCAAAGATGATGTTTATTTGATTTGTTCTTTTCAGCTGTTCTGGTTGATCTCTTTTAGGAAGAATCATCTAAACACAAAGAAGAAGAGGAGGGTGCTGGCAAAAAGTTACAGGCTACAGCTGCTGAGGATGTGAAAAATTCTGTTTGTAATGATAGGCATGAAGTCCACAAAGCTTCAAAGGACAATTCTGGTGAGACAAATTACTTTGTAAATCCTGACCCAAGTTCTTCCTCTACAAATATTAATGCATAGAAAATTAACTGAAACGGTGATTGGTATGATAGCTCCTATGATAGCAAAATTTTCTCTTGCTTCTGAGTCTTAGTGGGCATTGGCAGAGAAGGAAAGCAGGTTGTGTTGCTTTTCATTCATTCTTAAAGAACTGAAATTGTAGCATTGTATATCAAGCAATGTGATATGAAGTAAGTGCCATTCTTAATTCGTTGCTGTGTTCTCCTCAAAGTGATCTGAACAAAATGCACAGATGAAAAAGAGAAGGAGGACTAGCGTGTCTTGAGTGACAACGGTATTCCCTTTTATCATGAGTACTGTCACATTGAAAGGCTCTGATTGCTCTTGGCTGAGGCCAGGGAAGGATTTGGGTCAAGCTGAGAGAGAGAAAGCTGTTCCAGTATCTCACCTTGTCCAGTTTTAAAATGTAGAAGGTCTCTTCAGCACCACATGTGGGTGCTTGAAAACATTACCAGCCTAGTGAGAGTAGAGCACTTTAATACTTCGCTGACATAGCTTAAAATAGAAACACAATAGTAAAATCTGTCTAGGAATTCCCTGAGACTGAACCTTAAAATTGTGTGGTAGAGAAGAGGTTTGAATTTTAACCCTCTCCCCCAAGACGGAAATGGCTTTTGAGTGTTTGGGTTAAGTGTTTGAGGTGTGAGCCTATATTTTTAAATGGCCATGCTTAGGGGTTTAGCTTCTGGGGAGGGGCTGGTTAACAATTTTGTCAGGGAAGAGCTTTCCTAGTAGCACAAAGAGAGCATTGTTTCTTGGTGACTTTGTGGATGTTAGTGTGAGGAGATTTTGGATAATGTTTCTATGGTACCCCCTGTATAGTGGAAAGTGATAGTAAATGCCAAATTTTGGAGCTGTTGGCTGGAGAAACCTTGACTCTGTCTGTAACAGAACTGCAGAACACTGGAGTATCTTCCTGAATGATAGCCAAGCGTGTTCAATATTACCTGTAGCTTTATCAGCTATTGTGCATAGCCATCTTCCGATAGAAAGAGGGCAAAAGCAGTTGGAAGTATAAAGGAGATAACATGATGTGTCTGGGTGGGAAGAAACACATGAATAAAACTTGCTTCTTTATTTGTTTTCATCAATGCAACCTGCATCTTTGGATGTACAAACACTCAAGGTTCTTACCTTATTACCTTAATCTTCTTACCTTATTTTCAGGTATCCTTCCAGCGGTGGGAGCCGAGCAAGAGGAAGAAGATGCTGAATCTCCCTGGGATTCTGAGGTACTTTTTTGTGAAGGACACAAGGGTTTCCACTGCAGGAAGTAGTAGTAAGATCCAGAATCACTTGAGAGCTTCCTTTTGATTTGGACACTACTGTTGATAAGGCTTATTTCCTCTTTTCTTCCTTTTCCCATGTTTGTAACTGGGAGCCCTTGAAATACTTCCTCTCTAGGCCAGCTGTTCGTTTAGGACTGGGATGAAGTTAGGTTGAGCTAATGGCTTGGGCCTCTGCAAATGGCCGTTGAGTTTGGTTTCTAGTATAGTACTGAAACAGTGAAATTCCTTGCTGCTTAAAATATTCTGACCTTTTCAGAGAGGCTGACAGGATTGTTGCTTTTTCACCATACAGCCCTAGTCTGCTGACCTGGTTAGCTGCTGCCCTTGGGGGGTCTCTGGCCCTCTTTAAAGTCATGTTCAACAGAGACACTGCACATGCTGGCCTTGTTTGCCTTTTTCATTCTTTTTGTCTGTGGCAATGAGGAAGGTCTGCCGCTAAGTTCCTCTTGTTCTTGTGAGAGAAAGAGAACTCTTCCTACCCCTTAAAAATACAAGGCTAAAATGTTGTTAGTTTTAAGGTAGTTGTAAGCTCTGCCTTGCTAATCTTTGTTCAGCCCAAATGGCTCTTGTAATTGGGAGCAGCACTGTGTTCATTCACTACTGCAGGATGTATGCCTAGGGCATGTCAGTACCAACTTGAATGTCAGATAAGAACAAATGTTGGACCACTGCAGACATGCAGATGTTGGTTCACAACCTGTGTCTTGAGTTACCATGTTAATTCTTCTGTAGTTGTCCAGTTTGTCAAGATTTGTCAGCATGGCAGAATATTGGTGTGAAGTTTTTGCCTAAGATCTGAAAACAAACACAAATGGTGTGATTTTCCAATATACTGTGTTTTGATTAATTCTTGCAAAGGGCCTTAAAAATGCTTTTGTATCTAGAATATACTTGATACCATGCTACATAAATTGTTTTTTGTATAGAAATGAGTTGAAATGCATTTGTACCAATTCTCATTCATGTGTTTTAGGTTACACAGGCAGATTCTGAAGTGCCAAGAAAAATATCATGTGGTGTGCTGCTCCCAGCTGCAGAGAGACATGGAGCACACTCCCAGATTGTGTCAGGGGAAAGTGACAATGGTAACTTCCTGGTGGGCTAATGTTTGTCTGTAAGCATTTATAGGCTAAAGTAAGTTTTTGTCAGTGTCTGTCTTAGAAATGCTGTCACAGTGCGAGTGCAAAGCACACCAATGAAGTTCTTACTGTTTGTTAATTAACACCAGTAATGACAGCACTTGCTGGCCACTTTGTAAAGGAAGTTCTCTGTATTATTTCTGTTCTTCAAATGAGTATCTAGTTTCCTTGGTTCAGGTTCTTGTTTCATAGTGATGACAGTATATGTCTATTAGGACTGACCTTTTTCAACATTTAACATTCTTATATGATAATGCAGCAGAAGACAGCTATAATCTGGCTTAGCATTTTCATCCCCCCTAGTTTAACCTTTGATAGCATGTGGATAGCTTTATGTTGTGCTTTGACTCCAAGTACAGAGGTTTTTGCTGAGGATTTCTGCCTGTAGTTTGTGACACTGTCTCTTGAGCATCTTGAGCAAAACTTTACAAGCTTCCAGGAGCTTCAAATGTAGTTGTTAACTATTTGTCATGGAATTCTGCTTAGACAAGAATTCTACTAAGACAAGTTTAGGATCAGTATGAAAAGATGGTAAAAGTAGTTTGTGGTAGTATTTTTAAGGTCTTTCCACACTGCTGGACCACCAGGTTTACTGAAATTGAATGCTGTTTGGTTTTGTAATGTTGGTTTGGGTTATTTTTTATATAAAATATTAAAAAAAAATATTTAAATACAACATTTTTGCCATGGAGCCATTCTTAATAATTTTAAGTATTCTTTCATATCCTTATTTATTGAGCGAACTCAAAGTGTAAGATGACTTAAGTAGAAGATTTGAGAAATATAGGTATGGGTTTGGAAATGATTTAACTTTGGACAAAATTTAAAAAAAATATTTGGAACTATGTTACAGATGTAGATTAAAGCCAAACAACATTTTTTTCTGTTGTTCCCTGCAAGCTAAACCACAACAATTTGATGAACACTGCCTTGATTCTACCTTGTTAGACATCTATGAGGTTTCTGTGTCTGTACCCATGCTTTCTTAGTCCCATCAATGGAAAGGAAAATGCTCTTCAGTACTAAGCACTTATAGAATAATCACAGTCATAATGCTGTTATATGATCATTCATTGCAGCAGACCAGCTTTGGCTTTTGAAATAATCCTTCAGCTCCTCAAAAGGAATAAATATTCTTTTCTATTTTTCTATTAATAAATAGTCTTGCTCTGTTAACAAGCATGACCTTAATGCTTCACCTGTATTGTTCTAGTTCTGTGATAATTATTTTTTAAATCCAAGGCGCATGGTGGGAAGTATGCATTGTTCTTTTCTTGTGTACTAAGACACATGCTGCATGATGAGGTGAATGGAATGTTCAGTATTGTTCTCTTGATGAAATAATGGTTGTGACTAATACTTAGTTGTAGAAACTGCTGATGTTGAATGGAGTAAAAGGTACCCACAATTTAAAAAAATAACATTTCCCAAAATATTTTTTACTTCCAGGCTTCTTGGAGAAACCCAGTAATTCACAGGTAAGTACTTGTTCATGTCAGACTGACTACTTATGTTTCTCATTAAATAGTTTGTACTCACTTTGAATTTGGTGTTTTATCACTGAATTTTCTTTCATAGCTGAAGACTCCCATATCTGCTTTGGAAATGAATGAAACGTCTCCTAAAAATAGGCAGCAGAAATCAGGTAATACTTGCCTTAAGTCGTTCTGGGTTTAGCTTCATAATCTTTTAGGAGTATTTAATAAGGCATCTGCTTTATGTTTTGCAGATCTATTGCAGGAATTTGATTTAGAAGATGTTGAGGATATTGAAGGTATTCATGATCGTCTCTTTTTCATGTTCTTTCATGGACAGGCACATTGTCATTGCAAATCTTTCCCTAATTTTAAATTAACGGTTCTAACAAGGTGTCCTGGAAACAGAAAGACTATTGAAATATGCACCTATACATGTTTGTTCCCTCCTGTAGTCTACCCTTCCATGATGTTGGCTTCCTCCAGCATACAAGTTGTCTTCTCCCCTTTTCAGACAGTCCTCAAGATGAAAGAATATTGTTGCCTTGTGTCTTTCCTGCCTTTTCCCTTATTCTCTGCTGGTTACACAGAAATTTCAAGATTGATTAAGCACTATGTTAAATAGATCTTGTGGGCTCCAAAGATCCTAAAACCTTACTTGAAAACTGAAACTTCAAACTTAACATAGCTGCTGTTGAAAACTTCTCTGATGAGGAAGACTAAATAGGAGTTTGGGTTTGATTACAGCAGTCTTGGTAGGGATAACTTAGGATGCACTCTGCAGTAATTTCTGTGGTGCTACCTACAAATGTTCCTCAACCACCACCACATCTGTCTGTTTCTACTGTTGGCTGGAGCCTTTTGTATTTTTTATGATGCTACCTGCCTATTTTTCTCAATCTTACTTTTCTTGTTGGAAGGATATTGTGTTCCTCTTTAGCCGTGAAACTTTGTGTATAGAAGGGCTATTGTGTAGAATCCATGGCATTATGGAGCAAGACAGGAGGTGCAGAGTGCTAATGGTGAAAAGCCTCCATCTCTAGTTTTTAGATGCCTCACTTGAGTTGCTAAGACTTGTTTCTTTCTGAAAACTTGTCACTTGAAAGTGTACAATGTGCCTTCCACAAGAACAGTGACAGTGAGGTGCTGCTTCTAGATTGTACTTGGGATTATCTGGAGTCCAATTCTCTGGTGAAACAGAGATTCAGAGTAGGCTGCCAGGCTGAGTGAATGCATCTGAGAAGTTTGTGGTATGCCCATGTTATATATAGAAATTCTGAGAGGGAAGAGTGGAATCCGTTTTTCAACAGTATGAGTGAAGTGTTAAGATCATGGATTGTTTCTCAGCGTTACACAAGTTTGTCTTTCAGTTCCCATCTGTGTCTTCTGCAAAAGATAAGGCAGCAGATAAGGTAGATAAGTTGAAATACTGAATCCAGAACAATGTCTGGAGACAGATTTGTTTCATGCATGGAGTAAAGCTGGGGCCTTAAAATCAAAGCTGGATTTTTTTTTCATGATTTTTTGTGTATTGCGTATATGCAGATAGAGAAATTACAGTTGCTGGAGCCATGTAACTAGTTACTGTATGGCATGCAGCATTTCAAAGACAGAGATCAAGATAATACACCTTTAAGAAATAGGATTGGTTGATTTGTGACCACTTACAGCAATTTTCAGCAAATTTCCTTTAAATGCCTTGTAAGAAAGCAATGTACACAGATGCATCTTCAGTCTGTTTTATGGTAATTTTTTTCTCTAAGAGGTCACAAATTAGAGAGGATGCATTATTTTATGTTAAGATTTTTCTCATAAATGTGATTTAAAATGCACTCTAAACATAAATAAGTAGTATTAGGTCATTCTGGTTATCAAAATACAGTTTTCTCACTGTAGGTGAGTACTCAGGATCTACTTTCCATATGTCATCAGCAGCTGAAAAAGAAGATAAGGATGCCGTTGAAAACTATGGAGTGTGGGTACGTAACACCAGTGATTTTGAAATAAGAGTCTGAATCAGAAAATTGTATTATACACATGTAAAGTAAAGGAAACTTACCAGCCAATGAATAATTCTGGAGAATCCTGTGGATAAAGGTTGTATAACAGCCTGAAATAAAATGAGATGCAGTCCTCTTAGGGTGGGGAAAAGTCCTGATCATTGTATTGAATACTTGCTGTTACACTAATTTGTTTCCAGCTGGTTTGCTTAGACTTTGTTCAGTGTTCTTCCTTTGGCATGGTGCTGAGAAACAGTGTAGTCAAATTCTTTTTTTTCCCTATGCAAAATGCACATTCAAGTAAAGAAGGAAGTTTGTCTGTATGCTGATCTATTTTATTAAGTATGACTGGTCTTCCACTTTTCAAGAGAAGAAGAAACAAAAAAAGTTAAATTTTGTGACCTTCTCAGTGCTTTCCCTGCCTCTGCAAAATATGTGCTTGTTTGGCCATGTTAGGAAGTGTTTGAAAAGGTTTCTTTTAGAGAACATTTTAGACAGGAATAAGGCAGGCATCCTGTTTGTGTTGGGCCTACAGCAGGAGAGGGAGAGGGCTGGATAGAGGGGTCTGGAGTCTTCCGTAGCACCTCCAGGGACAGTGGAGCAAATTACTTCTACCCCACACCCAGGTACAATGAAAGAGGGACATGCTTAATATTAACAGGCAGGGCATGGAACTTAGGCCTGCTTGAAGATGGTAGGGGTTGGGCAGCAAACTTTGGGAATGGAAAGGCTGGGACGGACAGATGGCAGCTGGCTGAGGTGCTCCTTCCCCCTTCTGAAAGCAGGAATTTTTGCAGAGAGAGGAGGGCTTGGCTAATGAGAGAGAGGAGTTGGATGGTCTTAGCCCATTGGGACTAAGGCTGCAGGCCTGTATGGAAGGCACTAGGAAGCTTTTGGGGAAGGAGCATGTTGGGAGAAATGAGACACATGATGGAAGCACTGAGAAGTGTTGAGGAGCAGGGTGTGGGGTCAGGGACATGAGGGAGATAAGGGCAAGCTGAGTGAGGCATGGTATGGTTTTCACATAAGTTTGGGTTCCTGACTTTTGGGATGAGGGAAGGAATGGGCAGATTTCCCTAATAAATGCTTTTCTTTGGAACTTGCAGTGGAATTTAACATTTCTGCATCTTGTGTGAAGAAACAGACCTAGTTATCCATGTGGTGGACAATAAAAAGGTTGTTGTGTTCATTAACACTGTATTAGCTGGCAGGGGATTATAAAATGCCAAACAGTAGAACAGTGGAGGAAGGAAGGTGAGGAAACATGGGAAGTTCCAAAGCAAAATTATATTAAAGCAGTAAAACATGAAAAAATAAATAATTGCTTTCTAACAAAGGCCATTGGCTACAGAAAGCAGGCAGGCCTAAGGACAAAAATAAGCCTCGTGTAGACAACTCCGATCCTAGAAAAACTGTTGTCTCTAGTAAGTCTTAGTAGTGAGTAATTCTGAAGAAAAAAAGGCTTTCTTTTTAAGAAAAAGGTAAGTGAACCTTTAATTTAGTATCCCTTGATTTCTGTTGAAAAAATTGCTTTCAAAAATATTGATGCTCTTATTTCTGTTACATGATAGGATGAATTTGCACTGGAAATTACCTAGATTAATTGTAACTTCCTTTTTCTCGGTAATCTTTTTGTCTGTACCGTTCACTTAAGGATAAATATATTTTCGAAACTACCAACTTGATAGAAAAAACAGCACATGAAAATGAGACTGACAAAGCAGAAGTTTCACATCGGGAAGCCCTAACAAAAAATGAGGAATCGTACAGTGGTGACAAGGAGTTAAATCTAAAACCTTGGGAAGAAAGATATGAAAGAATGTGGGTTGAAAATGAGAAAAGGGAACTGAAAACAAATTTTAAAAACATTACAGCAGAGCTGAAGCAGTTGTTTGGTGAAAATGAAGCTGGGGAAACTGCTTGCCTTGTGGAAAAAATATCAGAAGATGGCTTTGGTGAAGAATTGAAAAACTCTCATATTATTTCATCTCCTGTGACAGAATCAAGTAATAAGTTAGAAAGCCAAGGTGAATTTGGAGATATTAAACTCAGGCTAGGTGGTAAAGTACCCAAAATGGAAATTGTATTTCCAGATATTGGTGTTCTTCCTGATCAAAATAGCTTAAAGACAAATGTAGAAGATACCTGGAATACAGATGAAGAAGAGAAAGGAAAGAAGGAAATGAAGAGTGAAGGAGAGAAAAAGAAAATGGAAAGTTTTCCCAGTATGGAAACAGAAGAGAATGATAATGGAAATAGTAAAAATGCAGAGGAAGGTCCTGCATGTTCCCTGAGACATAGCTTAAAATCACGTATTTTGGGTGATATTTCTAATAGTCTTCCTAAAATAAGACCTGTTTGTACAAGTGATGATAATGCGCATTCTGTAACAGAAATGAAATTTAAGAAATACTCTGGTTTTAATGATGATGCTCCCAAGGACTGCCTTATCAACAGTAATATAGGAGAAACAGAAAGTCTTTTTGCTAGTGCTCAGGAATCGTGTGGCATGCTGGAAAGGAGTCTTGATGAAGAACTCAAACAAGATATGGAAAGATTTAAGAGTAAGATAGGAATGCTGCAAACAGTGTTCCTGGCTTTGGAGAAAGAGAAGGTACAGCTGCAAAAAGAGGTAGTTCACCAGCTACTCCTTATTCTTTAGTCTTTCTCCATATCAGTGGTCCTGTTCACTTCAGCTATTCATCATTAAATGAAGATGCTTTGTGCAAATTAGCTGTTTGAATGAAAATACAATACTTTTGAATAAAGAGAGCAGTGGAGAGTTCCCTTTTCCCCCCTTTTTCAGAAAACACAGAACGCACTGTTGTTCCAGTTTAACAGTACATGGTACTCAGTTCCAGTCTACGAAGTTACTACTTCATTGACAAAAAGAAGTGCACACATTAAATCAGTTTTGATTCTGAAACAAAGAATGAAAAATAGCTTCTGAACAGGGTCTTGACTGAATTTTCCATTTGCTGTGATTTCTGCATGGTGTGTCTTCATTGCCCTTCACTTAAATTCCTGTTTGCTGTGAGTGGAGTTGTTTCTACTTGTGGGTTTGGAATCTTCTTCCCTGCTACCCTACCTGCTCTTGGTGGAGGAAGCAGTAACCAAGCACACTTTCATTTGATTTTTTTTATTTCTGTTTTTATAACTAACATTGTGCAGTCCTTCTAACTCTTTAATCCATCAGTAATTCTTTTACATTTTTGTTGTTCGTGTTTTAAGATACACTGTTGTTTTCTTTCTAAGGACTGTGTTTCTGTTACATCACAGAATCTTGAGCGAATTCGAAGTACTTTCAATGACAATACACTTTGTAATTTAATTTTTTGTGAAAATACTTGTCTATTTTTTTTTTCATTTTACATGTTTTCAGAGGTAAACCCTGAATTATTCCATCTTGCATACTGTGTTTCTCTTTTATGGAAATACTGATTAATACTTGAAACTTAACTTTCTTCTTGTAGGTTGAGAAGGAAAAAAGAAAAGAAAGATGTTTCAATACCCAGACAATGTCAAAAGAGGAAAATGATGATAAATTAAGTACACAACCAGGCAACATTACTAATCAGCAAATGAAAGAAAAGCTTACACTAAGGAACAAAGGCTGTTTGAAAATGGAGGATGAAAACACTACAGAAGAAAAAGTCAACAAGAATTTTTTACCTGAGGAGAGGTCAGAAATTATTAAAATGCCAATGAAAGTATAAACTAAAGACATGATCTCTAATTCTTATTTGTAGGATTACGCAAGTCTTTTAGGTTTTCTAATATTCTACTAGTTGAAGCAATTTCATTAATGCTGAAAGCAATACTGAGTGGTCCACTGCTTCACATTTAAGAAAAACACATTTTTTTTTTAGGAAGAGGGAAAAGATATTACCAAATGAATCTCAAAAGTTTGAAGGAGCCATTGATATGTTTATGAAATCCTAAGCAGGATTTCATAAAACTAAGAAGTAAGGAGTTCTTAGATTCACTCCTTAGTTTCAGAACTAGGGAGTGTTCTTCTGTCTGTCCTTCAAAGGATTCTCTGTTTTTAATACTTCCTCTAATGTGGATGTAAGATATTGCCTGAATCTAGTTGAGGTTCCACAGTCTCCCCTCATTCCTAGGGCAAGATTTTTTAAATAATTCTTTTTAATTGTTTTATTATTTTTAAATAACAATCCTTTGAGTTATATCTGTGTTTTATCAGAGATATTTTTCATCTCAGTTATTTCTGGACATCATCTTAAGTATGTCTGTTTCAAATAAATATTTTCTGTAAAGTTACTCACTTGGTAATTTCTTTTTCTTTCTGTTCAATGTAGTGAATTTCCTTTGAATCATGATGTTGCAAAGAAAAATAAAGGACAGACTTCAAAGCAGAAGGCTTATCAGCAGATGAGCTCTTGCAGTGGGAATAATTTTCGAGTACCAGATGATAGCACGTCCAGTGAAGCATCTCAAGAAGAGGGAAGGTACTGAGTAAAGGAATGTTATAATTAAAATTTACTTAATGATAAAAATTGACCTAAAGCTAAAGGTAAGATTTCTGTAAACATGCTGTGCACAGTGGTTTTTGTTCCTTCATGTGGCAATATGACATGATGCTTTTTGTTTTCCAAAACACATCTTTTTTGCTTAATGTGCTTTGAACTTCTTAGCCAAGTTCATTATAAAGACCATGTGCACAAGTGCTGAAAAATTAGCTTAAGGTCAGTGTATATGTGAAAATGTATTTTTAAAAAGGGGGAGGGAGAGACACAAGAGCAAAATTGCTATTTTATCACCTGCACCATAGGGTTTGAGTTTTTTTACTTTTTATGTTTTTTCTTCAGCTCTTGACTTCTTGCCTACCTTGAGCTTAACTGTAGGGGGCAAAATGAGAAACAGAAATTGTTGACAGGGTACAGGCACTGTTTAGCAATATCTAAAGCACTGGTGTGTTGTCAACACTGTTTTGGTCAGAAATCTAACACACAGCATTGTGTGGGCTGTTCTGAAAAAAATTTAACTCCATTCCTGTCAGCCTAAGTACACTAGAAAATCAAAAATTACAGTTCTTTGACCCCTAAGGGAAAGAGTTTAAATACTGAAGAGAACTTCACCTGTAGTATTAAACAGGGAGTGCACATAACTGTATATCACCATGTCTGTAGCTGTATGATTCCTATCACTTTGAGTGAACAGTTATTTCAACCATTTGCATAATATCTTGTGAAAAAAATAATCTTCCAGTAACAATAATTTTTTTCCCGGTATTTGCCTAAATCTGAAAAAAATTATTGTATTAAAGTTTGCTTTAATTCCTACTGAAATTAGGTTTTCAAAACAACTTTAGATATTGTTCTTAATGCAAGATACATATCACAGAACTGAAATATATTTCTGTTTTCCAGACCTGCAACAAAAAATGCGAGTGAAAAAAACAAGGTACTGTAAAATTAGTTTCTTGATAAACAATCTTATCAGCTTTTAATCACTCTGATGGATCAATCAGATATGGACTGTGAATGAAATAATGAGTTATTCATACATCTGTAATATTACATAGTTGTATACAGAAAATACTGTATTGTTTGTAGGTCAGCATACAAATGGATATAACTGATGACCTTGATTTAACTCACTCATCTGAAACAACATCAGAGGATGTCAAATTGCCAACATCCACCTACAAAGAGGCTGTGTTGCTCTTAGAACAGCTTACTGTGGATCATACAGGTATGTTCTAAAGTCAGTTTTTCCTCAGATATTAGAAGTTTCTCTTCTAAAACATGGTTTCTTTGTGTGCAGTCCTAGGTATCTTGGTTCATTTATATTTAAGATAACACCTCCCCCTTCGTCACTGCCCTGTGTGTATACAGAGCAGCTGTTTTTCCTATTTGTTTCCTTTTCCTTTGCCTGAGTGGTGATTTTGTCTTCTCCAAAATATAGTATATGTTCCTCTTTGTCTTTTCTGTCTCAAAATAGGTTCTGCTATTTTACTGAAAATTCAAAACATACTTCTTAAATATGAACAAATAATAGAGCATGAAAAAAATCGGTATACAGCGGTCTGGAGAGAAGTAAAAAGATTGGAAAGTGAAAAGGAGGAATCAAAATTAAGAGCGGAAGAGACTCAAGATTTGAAATCCATATTGGCTCATCAAGAAGTGGAATGGAAAAGTGATATCCAAAGCCTTAAGTATGTAATCTTTTGTTCTGATAACGTGTTACCTTGTCCGTGTTAATGTGCCAGAAGGTGCTGATGATAGATGTGATGGATGAAAAGCTTGTAGACTTTTGATTTTCTGTATTTTGAATGCCATGGGCAAGTTATGCTAAAAGGAAGGATGTAATGTCAGGAAAAAACACCTGGATATTAGTGCCATTAAAATCATCTGGATGTTTCTACTTTTTTTTAACAGCAGGAGAAGAGAACAAGAGAGTTTTATGGGAAAATGAGATTTACAAGAGAGGTGATTTAAATGAGATGTGTATGTTTTTGTCTTTGCTGTTTCTGTTGATGTATAGTACTAGAAATTCAGGTAACTCCACATCATGAAACTCAGAAATGTTTAGAGAAGCATGGAGTGCTTATTTGCTTGCATGTTTGCTTATTTGAAAAGTCAAATTCAGGGCTGTCCCATTCTCTATAATCCTGAGCTAGGCTTGGATGATGTGAGGATTTTAACCACTGTTTGCATCACTTCAGACATGAGGAGCTGGCACAGACCATAGGAAATGCAGCAAGAATAAATGCAGAGCCTTGCTCTTGGGAAGGAAGATTGTCTTGTGATGATGTCCTGAGGATGGCCTGGCCAGAGAGCTTGCTGAGAGGACCTTGGTGGTCTTGCCAGAGCAAGATGAATATGAACCACTGTGAGCTGGCAGCTGAGAAGGCCGCTGGCAGCTGAGAAGGCCACTGGCAGCAGATTGGGAGATGGGAGTGATTATTTGCCCCTATTCAGCACTTACTGAATGGCATCTAGAGCACTGTGTCCAGTTTTTGGCCTTCTAATACCAGAGGGATCTTAGTTGTTGTGTGTGAGTTCAGCAGAGAACTAGCAAGCTGTTCAGGGAGCAGGAACACCAGCCCTGTGAGGAGAGGCTGAGGGAACTGAGCTTTGGGTTGTGCCTCATGGTATGTGAAAGAGGATTATGAGGAAGCCAGTCCCAGCTTTACCTCAGTTGGACTCTAGCAGTGTGTCATGGTTGAAGCCCAGCTGGCAACTACACCCCATGCAGGTGCTCACTCACTTCTCCACCATCCAGTGGGATGGCAAGAAGAGAATCAGAATGATAAAAGTGAGACAGCTCGTGGGTGTTACCTCCCTCTCTCTTTTCTTTGCCTCCTTTGGGCTCAATTCTCTGTGGATACAACTTTTCTCTAGTCTCTCAGCCTTCTTTGGGCTGAATTCTCTGTAGATACAGCTTTTCTATAGTTTCCCAGCCTTCTCTGGGCTGAATTCTCTGTAGATACAGCTTTTCTATAGTCTCCCAGCTTTCTCTGGGCTGAATTCTTCTGGGATCCTCCCTCGTGGGGAGTTCCACTTATCTCAATCTTTATTATTCGAAGTAAACTCTCGAGCTCGTTATAATCTTGTTTCTCGTGTTTATTGAAGGATCCTTACAAAAGTTAACAGGTCTCTCCAGGCTGGTTACAAGGTTAATCTTTGCAATTTGGTACATTTCTTTCTTCTGATGGTACAAACAAGGCCTTGTGGCACACTTCGTGTCTGATACACAAAATGGCCCCGAACTACGCAGTTCTTTTATCTTTATACTTATTTTTATCCAATTAACAATAGACACATATATTATTTTTCTTAATGACCCAATGACCCATCACCTCTGTGATGCACTGCGGCATTTTCTATCTAATCACTAACTATTACCCAAAAACCTCCAGGAGAAGAACATGAAGAAGAAAGAAGAAGGACAAGAGACAACGCCCTAAATCCTCCATCTTGTCTCTTGTTCTCTAAACTACTTTTTCACCCAGTGATTTAAGAAACTTTCTAATCTACACACCTACCTTTCTTATCTAACTTTAACATTTGTTTTCATGTATCACCATGAAAACATGCTCATGAATTTCATATAATATGAAATTCAGTGTTCTCTTGAATCTCAGAACTAAAAATTAAAAACAAGGGCACACAGTCTGTATTTCAGACTCCAACAGTGGGTTGAGATAAAGACAGTGTAATAAGGAAATCAAAAGCCATGCACACAAGCAAAGCAAAAAGGAGTCCGTTCACCACTACCCCTGGGCAGGCAGGTGTGGATCCATCCCTAGGAGAGCAGGGCTCCATCACGTGGAACAGTCACTTGGGAAGACAAAAGCCATCACTCTGAATATCCCCGCCTTCTTCCTTTTGCCCACTGAACATTTCATATGGTTTGGGAAATCACTTGTGTCAGCTGGGTCACCTGTCCCAGCAGTCTCCCCTCCCAACTTCTTGTGCACCCACAGCCCCCTCGCTGGTAGGGCAGTAGGAGAACCAGAAAATGCCTTGTTGGTGTGTAGATGTTGCTCAGCAACAACAACACCATCTATAATATCAACTGTTTTCAGCACAAATTCAAAACACAACTCCATGTGAAGAAAATTAACTTTACCCTAGCCAGTGTTTTTCAAAATTCCCAAGTATCTAACAAGTGTGAATAATTATTTTCATTGTTAATAAATTATGAAAGCAATTACATTATGCTAGCCTTACACTTATAGAAGCTTTTTTTTTTTGGTGAAATTACCTTAAAAATTATATGTAAAGCTTTCTTCCTTGCAGTATAAACCATTGAAATACAAATCTTACTGTCAGTCTTTCAAATGATTTATTAGAGACTGCTGCTACTTGTTTTTGCAGAATTCTAAAGCAGATTTTCACTTGCCACCTCTGTCGTTATGTTAATACTATTTTTTTTTTTACTTGTTGACTGTTGCAAGGATTTGAGAAAAAATACTCAAAATAATTATGAAGCGCAAAACTGCTTTTTTGTTTGGGTACTGTGGGCACGCTATGGACCATTTCTTACTATGTTGGTGCTTACTGCTATCTGTCTCAGTTAGTAAAGAAGTTGACATTCCCTAAGGGTTTGTCTGTAGATTATCATCAAAGTCAAATTGCTGTTGTTTCTTCCAGATGTAGATCCTTAAAGGTTTAAAACTATTTTTAAACACATTAAACTTAAACCCTCCACATTTCTAAATAAATTTTTGAAAATTGATCTCATTCCTAAGCAAATAGAAACTTTGCTATGCTTTTCCTATGGTCAGCCATTGTTTAAGACTTACAAAAGGCTTGTTAAAAAATTGGTGGGTCTGTCAGAGAGATAAGTGATGTGCTGCTTTGTCAGCATTACTTGCAGTTACTGAATCCATAATATGCAGGCAATGCTCATCATATTAAGAAAATGTATATTAATCATAGACAAAAGTTTATGTTGCTTTGCTAAGAAAACAAATTCCTTTTTATTCAAGTGTCTGTAATATGTCTTCAAAAGTAATAGAAATGTGCATACCTCAGTATATTTGCCTAGATAAACTGAAAGGTGATAATACAGTCAATGGTTTATTTCCATATTTTGTAAAACTGATACCATGGATAATGGAGTGATATTAGAATTTTTAAAAAGTTAAAAGTTAGAGTAAAAATATAAAATCTGAAAATATTTAACCTTTTTATGGTTTGAGTTGTTTCTGCAAGTTCATAGCGTAGAATATCTAATTTTTATATCAGTGCTTTAGTTTTTCAACTGTACTGTTAAATCCCAGGTTCACTTTGAAGCAAGAAGAAGAAAAGAGGCTCAGAGTAGAAACACTATATGAGAAAACAAGAGAAAAACTCAGAAGGAAAGAAGAGCAATATTGTAAAGAGATAGAGGAGAAACAGCAACTTGAGTTACAGTCAAGGAATTTAGAAATGGAGTTAGTAGCATTGAGAAAGCTCTTCAAACAGGTATATTAGATAATGACTTAAACACTTACCTTCTTATTTTTTGCTTCTTTTTAATTGGTGTTGTATTCCAGTATGCCTAAAGAAGAGGCACTTTGTTCATGGAAGAGGCACTGGGGGACTATTTCCAGATTTCTACTAGTTTCCAAGTAGTCTGTTCCCTTTTCTTTTGTTTGTATTTCAAAGCCCGACTTGGAGTTATTTTTCTATATTATTACAAAACATTCTGTATTTCTTCTGAATTTTTCAGAAGAAAATTAAAATTTATAGAGGGATTATCGTAACTGGAGAAAGCAAAAATATTTACAAGAATAAAAGGGAGAGTGGAATGATACTGCTAGCTTTGATTTTTCTGAAGGTGCAAGTAATTTAATTGTTTTATTGTAGGTTGAAGATGAGCGTGATGAAACACAGAGACAGCTGTCTCAGGAAAAGAGTGCCAGAGCCCTGCAAGAAGGCATTTTGAACAACCACCTTTGGAGACAAAAGGAATTAGAAGAAGAGACAAGAAGAACGATAGGAAAAAGTTCAGATGTAAGCAGATCTTTTTTCTAATTAATTAAATTTTGTCATGTTTGTTCTAAAGTTCTAATAAAACTTACATATTTTTTTCTGCTTCTTGATGGATTATTTACAGTTTATCAATGTAATTTTACTGGGAAAATACCTCTTCTGTTTTCCCTTACGTCTTTAAAAGTTCTGGAAAGAAGTATCAGTGCTGTATGTACTTACACTGCATGTACAAATAGAAAGCTAAAAGAAAACACTATTTATGCTGTTTTTTCAACTGTCTTGTTTTTATTTCCTTGACATTTTATCATCACTTGTAAGGTTTCTAACTGTGAAACATATAGCTAGTTACCTACATCCAGACTGACCAGGAAGGAAGTTGTTTGACACTCATTCTTTGTTCTCTTTACTTGGGGGTTTTTTAAATTATTGATTCCCTTATCAAACTTGAAGTATCAAGTTATTTTCCACCTCCACATATTAAAGTTTTATGAAGGAAGGTCAGCAATGAATTAAACTCTTTATACTAGTTAAAATAATTGATGGAGAATAAGGAATCATGAATGCTACCGAAAAAAAAGAAGTCTTGAAAAGTTTACTAAATTTACTAAGAATATGAAATTCTTGGAAGAATTATTTGTTCTTGACTGTGCTGCCCAATAAATATAGGGTGATTGTATTTACATGGAAAAAAATTTGTATAATAAAACAGGCACTATACAGGACTCTCGTATTCGAGGGATGATTCAGCTGTATAGCAAACTTCCAGTAATGCTAAAAAAAGCGTTAAGAAGACATTTTAAAAGGAAAATACCATTTTTAACTCTGGTGAACAGAGATTTTACCAAATTGGTAACACAGCTAAATTAATCAAAAAGGGAATATTTTAAAGGCATGCACACACAAGAAAGCACTGTCATTTTATAACCTTTATACCTTTATACCTGCAATATTTAAAATAATTTTATTATTTAGTTGCTGGTTTATGGGAAAAAAGGCATTATGTATTTGGCACGTTTATTTATGGCTATGTTACGCTTTCATTCTATGCCTACATTAGACACATGCAGTGGCTCATAGAGTAGCTTATGTCTTACCTGAAATTTCATTCTCATCTTTGAAGTCATGTTGCAATGTTAGAAACAAAAATGCGGTTTAATGCTGAAGTGGTTTTGTAGATTTATTTCCCACCTGGATATTTATTCATGTTCACTGTCATTCAGGAATCCGACACTGAGAGAGAAAAGGATCTGTTGTACAAAAATCAGTTACTGCAAGATGAGATTGCCATGTTAAGACTAGAACTTGATCAAATAAGACTTAGGCACCAGGAGGAAGAAGGAAAATATCTAGAGGAAAATGAGACCTTGAAAGAAAAAAATGAAGATCTCCAAAAAGAACTTAAGCTGAATGAGGAAACCTTAACACAAACAGTTTTTCAGTACAATGGACAACTGAACTTATTAAAGACAGAATCTGCAATGCTGACTTCCAAACTTGAGCAGACAAAAGAAAGCAAAGACAGACTAGAGACAGAAATCGAATCATTTCGTTCCCGCTTGAACACGACTGTTCAAGAACTTGAGCGTCACCAGTCATCAAAAAGTGATGCTGAACAAACATTTCAGAGAGAACGTGATGAATGGCTTCGCCTGCAAGACAAGCTCAATCATGACCTTTCAGACGTGCGAGAAGCCAACAAGAGCTTGTCTCAGCAGCTGAGTAAAGCTGAAAGCAAAGCTAATAGTCTGGAAAATGAGCTTCACCAGTTAAGACAAACACTCAGAGAGAAAACATTGCTTTTAGAAATGACACAAAAAGAATTAAGTCAAAGCCAGTGTCAGGCAAAGGAATATGATCGTGCTCGACAGCTTGAGAAAGACCAAGTAAACAAACTTACAATAAAGCAGGAATCTTTGCAGGAGCGCTTGGGCCAGCTCCAGAGTGAAAACCTTTTGCTCCGTCAGCAACTGGAAGATCTGCAGAACAAGGGGATCATCAAAGAAAAAGTAGTGAATGATGTACAAGATCGGTTTAATGATATTTTCAACAAACTCAGAGCTGATACTGAAAAGCAGGTTTACCTAGTGGAAGAGAGAAACAAGGAATTAAATGCCAAATGTATTGATTTAAGAGAACAAGTCTTCAAATATGAGACAGACAAAATAGAGAGAGAGGTAAAATATAGATTTACTGTAATTTATAGTTTTCCACTTCTTAAAATCATTTTGTGTTTCTAAAGTATATCAGTTATAAGCCATATGCATGGGACCCGATAATGATGATTTGTTCTGGTTTGTTGTGTTTCTCTTGAAATGGTGGAAGGTTTGGTAAATGGGATATTACTGCTCAGATCCGAGCAGATAGCAGAAAAAAGGTATCCAAGTCTGCTTTGATTAAGAAAGGTGATTCTTCTCTAGAACTTCTTTCATCTCTTTTTCTTAGTCCATTTTTTGCTCTGTAGAATTGGTTTAGGTATTTGATGATTTTTTTTAAGTATTGCACTAATGACACAAGTAAGAGGGATGTGAAAGGAAGAATGATCCAATATGTGACAGCTGAGAAATGAAGATGCAGATGAGTGAATATGAAGTTCCTACAGAGGAAAAACATTGCCTCTCCCTAAGTTGCTGTCAAAATTGAAGAGTATTATAGTGTCCTGGTATTAATTTATAAATATTCTGGGGGCTCTAAAGGGTCTGCCTGGAGAATGAATTGTTATCTGTGTTCCTAGGAGTAGGTAGGGAATTCTGTAATGATACAGTATTCTGGCCAATTTCAGGTAGAGTATTGACTTAAAAATTGCCTTACTCATTTTGTTTAATCTCCCTTTCTAGAAAACAGGAATTAAAGTGAATATTTAGACACATGTACTGGTATACGGTTTGTCTCCTTTAATGATTTAAAATAGAATAGTGATTTAAAATTACACTTCCTTCTTCCTAACAAGTCTGCAATCTTTGAGATAAATACAGGCATGTGTGACATAACTGTATTATTCTTCATTTGTCATTTACTGTAAGATATGTGTGGGGAGAGTACTCCAGCAACACTGTCAGTCATTTTAATCTTTGAATTGCTGTATATTCTTCATACCAAAACAGCAGGTTCCCTCTGAAAATACCACATTTATATAATTGTATGAATTCTCCAGGTTTTAGTAAATCTAATATATCAGTATAAAGGTAGGTGTTATTCTAAAACATGCTTATTAAGACAGCTGTAAGAGGATGTGATTCATCATATTCTTAGAGTATATCTAAAAAGAGCTTTTAGATATAGATACTCATTTAGTTGTATTTGTAAAATGTAGGAATAGAACAAAGAATGATGTGATACCAAGTCCTGCCTTTGGTCAACAAAATAGTATCTGCAGTCAGATTATGGCTCTTGCATCACAACAGATTTCTTTGGATTATGTTAAAAAAATTCCCGTGATTTCATTGTGTGCTTATGCATGGTTTCAAGATACTTGGATCTTTTTTGTCTATTAGGAAATAGAGATCCTCATGAACAGCTGCTGACAGTTTGGGGATGCTCAGCTGAGAAAGATGGAGAGGTGATTGTGTACTTCCCTGTTGGTGATAGAATTTCACTTGCATTCAATCCAAAAACAAATCTATCATCAAATAAGTCAAAGTAAAGGCATTTTTCATGTTCTTACAACTTTTTTCATTCTCATTGAATTGTTTCATTAGGGCATTATCAGACAGCTGCAGCAGGAGCTTGCTGATGCTCTTAAAAAGCAATCTATGTCAGAAGCTTCACTCGAAGTTACTACGCGTTACCGCAGTGACCTGGAGGAAGACAAGCTGTGCTTGCAAAAGGAATTGGAAAAGGCTAAAACTAAGGTATATAGTGTCTGTAATTATATAAGTAAATCCTAGGGTGGCAGTTAAAAGCAGGATTGGATGTTGTCCTAAAACTGCAGGAAAAAGACTCAACAGCATAGATTTAATGATGTGTGAATCAATTGCATGTTTAATAAACTTGGTGTACCTGTCTTTGACATGTGGACATTATGCCCTTACTTGGACAAAATTTTTTATTTACTAAGGTGCTTTTCACAATAAATTTGTGTCTATGTCTTGTTGCCTTTGGTTTAGCCAAGCAGATTATCTGATTTCTGAAGAACAGTAGAAGTATTGGACTGCTGTGTTTGGATATTTTTATGCTGTCCTGCTTTCCCCTGCCCCCACTTCCCCCACCCTGCCCTGGCCAGGTAACACGTCAAATTCTGATTGCTTTTGTAACTTATTCTGCATTTTTTTTCCCCTTGTTTGGCCCTGCTGTAATTTGCCATCTTTAAGTGGTTTTCCTGCAAGGGAAATATAAGCTATTTCTGAGTTAGGGATCACCTTTCACAGTGTTTTTCCAAGGTATGGATGTATAGAGGCCTTGGAGTTCTAAAAGGAAAATAATATAAAATCTGATTCTTATGAGGGCCTTGTGGAGTCACTACATACAGATGAACTTCTTAATTCATGTTTTCACGGAGGAGCAAGCAAGTGAATACAAAGAGCATGCTAAATCGCCAGAAAGGTCAGAACGCCAGTGTCAGTGCTTAGGACCGTGCTCTAGGAAATTCATGGAGGGATGGGAGAGGCCACTGTAGAAGATTAGGAAGTAATACAGCTTGTGTACATTTGCTAGTAGAAGCCAAGCTTTGAAAGTTCTTGAGATGATTACAGTTCTTTGGGCACAGGGTATGGGCAGATGCCTGCAGCATGTGAATCCTTGGGCAGCAGCTGACTCCTCTGTCTAAAAGCTCACGTGACAATTGTGGATTCTTTCTGTGACTTCACAGTTGCAGGAGGTGGAAGAAAAATACCTAAATTCTGAGCGTTGTGTTCAGAACTTGAAGACTGCCTTGGATGATAAGGAAAGAGAAGCAACAGCCTCTGCCCTGAAACTGCAGGACCAGCTGTTGGCGTCTTCTGAGACTAACACTACTATAAAACAACTGGAAGAACATGTGCAACAGTAAGAGAACAGTGGGGTGAGGTATCTGTCACTTGCAGGGGTTGGCTGGAAACCACAGCATAGATAGGTAGTCTTGTTGCATCACAGCAAATTATTAATATTTTGAAGGATGTTCTTGTTTTTTATTATTTTGCAGTGTTCTTTTGGAATTGCTGCTCTGGCAGATTTTTATAATAAGACCTGTATTTCTTTTTAAGCCTTGAAATTGAAAACACCAGATTGGAAGCCACTGTCCAGCAACAAAGCAACAGGATTGAAGCCCTGCAGAGAGATCTGCAAGCCTCTGCCTCAGTAAGCTGCTCATAAATTTCTCCTTTAATGATTCCTGAACTGAGTTACATATTTCTGTGGGGAAATTTTATGATGAGATTTTCTGGAGAGCCAAGAGGAGCTCATTTCCTGCATTTTTCTGAACAGAGGCTGCTCAGAAAGCAGCCTGCTCTACTTCACAGCCATCTGGTTTTGAAAATTTTCCTGTGCTATAGCAAGTCAAACATAACAACTCTAAAAGGTAAGGATTTGACAGCAATACACTGATGTTGTTATTGTCTGCTTTAGACCCTTCATAACATCAGATGCTGCTTTGGTGTGTTTTATTTAAGGTATTCATCAAGTTAACTGGTGGAAAATCCACAGGGTATATTGATTCCAAGCCCTTTATGCCAGAGACCTGGCTGACATCATCAGACTGAAACAAAAATTACACGTCCCAGAGCTTTTGCTGTGCAGAATTGTTTTTCCTTTGGCTACTTGCTGTGTGTCTGTTCTCATGAAACAGTGAAGAGAACGGCTTGTGGTATCTGCAGAACTCAGTGTGAGGCTTGGAATTTACCACTGCTTTTACACAGTGGTTAATTTTAGCTCAGATAAGTTGCCTGAACTAAGAGAGATTTTTTGTTGTTGTTGCTTTTTGTATTGTAGCCAGTGAACTAGGGTTCTTGTTACAACTGTAGTTGTCAGTTATAGCTGAAGGTATTTTGAACATCACTGCCTGTGATAGTCAAACTTTGTGATGTACTGATACTCTCAAGAGAAGTGGGAAGGCAGTCACAAATCCTTCAGCTTTGATTAATAAGGCATGATTTTCAAGTGTACTGGGGGTGAGAAAAGCTACTTCTGCCTGTTTTCATTGAAGATTCTTTATATCTCATGTGGTCTTTTCTCTCTCCCTGCACCAAATGGCAGAAGTGATGATTGCTAACAAGATTACAGTGGCATCAAACTAAGGCTGTTTTGATCATTGTTGCTGGGTATAAATAATGTAGGAATAAAGAGGTGAAGAGGTTCTGTGTAATACTTTTGTCGGTGAGGTATAACTTCAATCTAGAAAGTCATAGTGTGCCTTCTTGCTTCTTGTAATGCTTCTATAGGTTCATAACCGCCTGGAAGACTTGATAATGAGCTTACAGACAGCACAGGCAGCTGCAGAGGACCACCACAAGCAGGTACATGACAGGCTTCTGTGAATGACTGTTTTAGTCTTTGAATATTTTCTGTATAGGTAATGGATAAAAAGATCATATGGACTGTGTAATCACACAGCTATTAAATACCCATCTGGTTTTAGAGCAAGGCACCCTCAAGGGAAAAGGCTGTAAATGTCCACTTTTTCTTACTGCTGTGTTTTGTATGTGTTGTGGTGTGCAAGGTAGTTGTGTTCATCAACATCTGATGAATTCTCTTCCCTGTCCCACCTGCAGGGATATGAGCAAGTGGCTGTGTAATGCTTCACTGCCTTCCAGGGTTAAATCATAGCAGATGACTGATAGAGTGGATGTTGTGGATAACATGAAGACCTGTGGTTGAAAGCTGAGAGAGGAGACCAGACTTGACAGATCCATATTAGCTTTGCAGTTTTCTCAGAGCTTGAGGCCATGTCAGTTTTTGTCATGACAACCAGTGTTTTACCTTCTCTGTAAGGACTTGAGAAAGTCATACAACCTAAGGATTTTGTTTTTCTGAGACTTTGTGCTGTTTTGTCACTTTCTGTAGCCAGTAAACATCTCTCTCATCATTGTTTTTTCCTTTTCTGATTTTTTAATTTTCTTTTTATTTTTTCCTTAAAAAATGCCACTAAAAGCAGCTATCTAGTCAACTTTCATTCTTTATACTTGAACCGAATCAGCAAGTTCTGTTCAACTCAAATGCATCTATTAGGCAAATCTTTGTCCTTTTAGACAGAACCATCAATACCATTGTCAATTTCAAAATGTTTTCTTGCTCTCAGATGTACAGCTGTTACAGAACCCATGAGGGTAGGATATATTCTGTGGTGGGCACTAGAAATGAGTAAAATAGAAAGTATGTCATGAACTCTGGAGAACCTTTGGAAGAAAGCTACAGGGTGATTTTGTGTGTCTATTTGTTATTCCCCAAAGTTCAACCTCATCTCACCACCCTTACAGCATTCATCTGTTATACCATCTTCAATTTCTCTTCTTGGTCATGTTTCCCAAGCTGTGTTTTACATTCCACATTAACATTAACCATAGACATTGGATGGGGAGAGGAGAGAGTTTCCGTTTAAGTTACAGCTTTCTGTTGCAGTGTTTTCTTTATGGTCACCTTAGTTTCGTCTTCTGCCATTGCTGCTTTTACAGGTGCAAAAGCAGAATATGATGGCTCTGACATCAAAGGACTTGCAGAGCATGTGGGAAGAGCAGTTTAAGTCAAGATCCAGCCTCGAAGAGCGTGTTGCTCAACTTGACAGGGAAAAGGCAGACCTCTTTGAACAGGTAAATCCGGATAATTCTCTGGAGACCTAAGCCAGTACCTGAGAGAACCACATTAATCTTTTGGTCAAGTTCTTACATAAAGAGCATTTTTTTATTACCCCTGCCATTCAGGCTCTGGATATGTTGTGATTTCTGGATCATCCAGGAAGCAAATGAAAGCTATCTGGATATCTTGTGTAAGTTCTGGAGTAACTGTCTGAAAGAGTTCCCAGCATGGTTTTGCATCAGTTGAGTATATCAAGCAGGGCTTCAGTTCCCCAGTTCTTTCTTGCATTCCTTCTGGCCATCTTCTGACCCCTTGTTTTCCGGGCAGGGTTGAAGTATTTAATTTTTCCAGAGCGGTGAATGGAGGAGCAGCAGCATGTTTTAAGACTAGTGGATGCTTAAAAGCCTTGCAGAAAAACATACTGAAGGAATTCTGGGGAAATGAACTAGTGCTTGAGAAACAAGAAATGACTGACAGTTTCAAAAGGCCAATCTTTCCCTCCTCGTCTGTAGAGGAATAAAGGAAGTACAAAGCAACTAGCACATAAGTAAGTAGCCACAAAGAAGAGGTGGAAGGGAATTGTATATTGAAAAAATTCCCAAAGACCAAATTCCTCTGCCTGCTGATCAATAAAGATCCTGTAAAACCTTTAGATTGATTTGTATTCTCCCATGATAAACATACCTACATAATCCTTGCTGTGAGTTGAGAACTCCTGAAAGTAGTCCAGCATCTTTCCCATTTTTGTTTCAGTGGAGGCATCTGTTTTTGTTCTTCAATATTGGCCAGCTTGCTGTGAAACCTAACGTGGAACTTGGCTAACAGATGGAAGTGGACTGCAGCTTCTCTGTGGAAAATGCTAGAGACACATACTGCACATAGCTATTCTTACATTTTGTGTGTTGTGTCTCTTCTGTTTTGAAAGTGTGAGAGTGAAAGAAAGAAAGTGAAGAAACTGGTAGAGTTAAAACGCCCAGTTGAACTTCGTCTGGACCAAGAAATGAGAAGAAACTTGGAATTGCAGAAAGACTTTAAGAGGTATGGCATTTTGATATGATGAAGAGATCCCTGAATAGAAGTCCAGTTTTATTGAACTGTAATGTAATGATAGGTATACGTACTCTGTGAGCGAACTGAAGTCTCATGTTAGTTCCTGGAAGGTACATCTGTACATGAGCCTATACTTATAGCTGCAAGAGGAGTTGCCAATCCAGGTTGTTCTGCAGTTCTCCAGGTGTGGGGAAGGAAGTCTTCAGTCCATCTTTTCAGCTGAAATTTGCATGCACCAGGTGATTTGTGGCACCAGAAGAGCAGGATTTTTCTCAGAAATTCCTGGTGCTGTTAAGTATGTTAAAGATGAAGCTATATCTGCACTCCTTATTTGAGAGCATATGGAAAAGATTGCTTATTCCTCTGTTTCATTGTTTTCCGAACAATGTTTAGGTTGAAGAGACTTCTCAGTAGAGCTACGAAGAAAATAAGGGTATATGAGGAGAGAGAAATGGAGTCACAGCTTAATTTGAAAGGAGAAATGAAGAGCAGATATTCTGAAATGGTCAGTGAAGTTGATAGATTGAGAACAAAGGTGAGCTCTGCATAATTTGGGGTGGGTTTGGTTGTTTTGTTTCAAATCTGTGTGAAGTTCTCCCTGTATTTCTTGTAATGTTGATGATTTTCTTTCCTTGGCTGTATTTAAGATTTGATTGATCTCTCCCAGTGCTTCTTCTACTGTTGGAGAAGCAGGTGGCTATAACTCATACTGATGTAGTTGTCATCATGCGTAAATATACAATCCTTAAGTGCAATGGCACAGGAAGGGCAGAGTGTCATGCAGAGGAAGGGCAAGCCAAGAGTGGCAGCAAGGCTGGCAGGGTCCGTGCCCTCATGGGCCGGGGAGCAGTCCCACAGGTGCTCACCAAGCAGAACAGGACTGGTGGCAGCAGGCAGGGTCAGCCAAGAGTGCAGAACCTCAGACCCAGCCTTAGGGATGGGCAGTTCTGCCAACCAGGACATTGTGTCCATGGGTGAGGATCAGGGCTGAGAGCAGCAGGCCTCAGCTGAGGCCTGGCTGCAGCCTGAGGCTGTGGCAGCATCACCTACGTCTGACAGATGGGTTCCTTCTCTGGAAGAGAGGGGAGGAACACTGCTGTTGCTCACACAACAAGAACAGCCCTTGAGCCCTGTCTTGGGCACGAGTTCAGCCAGAGGCAGTTGGGACTTTGCTTTTCTGAAAAGTGGTTTTTTTGCACAGGGTACGATTACAAGAGGTGACATAGGAAAACTGCTGTAACTTTTTGCTCACAGGTAGCTGTTTCAGCCCATCTTGGCAAGGGGACCCAGAAGTATTGTTGCTGGAGATGTTTTTGAGGTTCTGGCTGTTCAGTAGTAGCATTTATAAACTTTATGTACTTCTCCGTTCATTACTCAGATTCATTGCGAGAGAAGCCACAATTCACAGTTATGCTCTGCTTTAGAAGGCATCATTGTAAAATCAGTTACTGCCTTTGCAGTGACCCATTTTTAGCCCAGAAGCTAATAGCAGTTTTGCATGAAGAATTGTGAAAGAATTCCTCAGGTTCCCATTCTGTCACAAATTATGTGAAGGCTCATCTTGTTGGAAAAGAAGAACCCAGTTACCTTAAGTTTCTAATACTAAGTTTCTAATAATGAGTATGCAGATGATAAATACAGACAACTCCTTTAGTGATTTTAACAGAATTCACTTTCTTTAGATGCCTCTGAGTTTTTTGTTTGTTTTTTTTTTTCCTTGTGTACAGGTTGCTGAACTTTCCCAGCAGCTGGACATGGAGTCTAAAAAAAGCATGCAGCTGGAAGCACAAAACCGGGATTTGCAAGAAGAGCTATCTACCCTGCAAGGGAACTGTGAAAAACTGGAGAAGAGCAAATGCCAGCTGAAAGAACAGGTGGCAAAACTCCAGCATCACTTGGAGACCAATATGGTGGATCACAACCAAATAGAGCAATATAAAAGAGAGGTTGATGAGCGAGCAGGACAAGAAATAAGACAAAAATTACAAGAAGTCAATCTGTTTTTGCAAGTGAGTGACTTTCTGACATATATCTGTAGGTACTCTGTAGACTTTGGTTGTGGCCACCATTTCTTAGTGTTTTGCTTTGGGTGCTCAGTTCTGTGTGTTAGCATTGTACTTGTGTCTGTACCAAAGGGCATATGGTTGGGCAGGAGTGCCCTTATGGTGTGTAATGTGCCGGCAGGTCCCTGAATCAAAAGCTTGCCCAAGGTAGGTTTCCATTTTGCAGTGCTTGGGGCTGTCTTTGTCCACTGGGCTGCTTCTCACTGTTTGTGCTTGAAAAGGTTTTGCACCTTCCAGCTGCCACAGCCAGACCTACAGGTCCGGTTTTGTCCTTGTACGGGGGACAGTACTCAGAAAAGAAGTGACTGAAGTTGCAGGTGTGGAGACTGGGAGGAGGTGAGGCATCCTGCTAAGGTCTTTGAGGAATCCTGTTCTCCTTGCCCTGTCCTACAGAGATTGTGCCCTTTCATTAGTAGCTTTGAATAGTAGTACAGAGTTGGGCTTCATCCTGAGTGAAAAGAATTATTTCTCCTGAGGTAGCTCCTGGGTTCTGCCTTAATTGCTGATGGTAGTGAGGAGACAGCTACTTCTGAGCCAAGCTGGACCCATGACCTTGGTTACATGCAGTTGACAGGTGGGGAGAGTTCTCTTTTCGTGTGTGGTGGTTGAAGGTGCAATGTCTTTTTCAGGCACAGGCAGCCTCCCAGGACAGACTAGAACACATCAGAGCAAGTCATCATGCTTCTCTGAGAAACCAGCTAAAAGACAGAATTAGAGATCTTGAGTGTGAATTGGATAAAATAAAAAATACTCAACAAGAGAGTTTTCCAAAGGAATGTGCACAGGCAGAAATGGAAAAGTTCAAGGAGCTGTATCTGGAGGAAGTGAAAACTAGACGATGCCTAGCAAAGAAACTGGAAAGGTAAGTCTGTGCTTTTTTTGGACTAGTAATAAGAGACTCCTTTTTTCTCATGCCTATTTCTTGTTAATTCCTCTTCTGCACCTGGCCAGAATTGGAAGCCTATGATGGCGTGTCTGTGGGCAAAGTACCTTAAGACCTGGTTCAACAGGCTTTCATTTCTCTTTAGAGTTTCACCAGGTGCACAACTGATCATGGCTTTAACAAGGTACTTTTCAAGTTGATACTGTTTTAACTGGCAGGGTTTTTCTGCCAGTCTCTATAATCTCATCTTCTGTACAACAGAAAAAATGAATCTCATGTCCTTTATTGTTTAAATAAGGGTAGGCCTTTGAGAGAACAGATTTCTATTCTGTGAAGAAAAGATAGAAATTATCTCTTTTGATTACTGTTTAAGCAGTGGCTCTGAGCTCTGAGTTTTCCTTGGGAAGGGGGGACCAGCTCAGAGTTGTTATGGAGGTGACGTACCTTCCAGAAGAAGCTGTGTAAACACATGGCTTTCACAAAAGGCTTTGAAGCCCTCATGCTGAGCAGTCCTAAGCGTTGGTGACACTTGCTGCTCTTTGCACCCTAGTGTGACATCTTAGAAACAGGCCCTCCAAACAAGCTCAGGTGAAATGATGGACTATTTTTGGAGGCTCTTCATCTCAGAAGTCAAATAATAGTCAAGAACCTGGAGAGTAACTTTGGTTACAAAGGTAATTGCTTGTGTGCTTCCAAATGTTTCAGAGCTAGTGAGAGACTTGAAGAAGCCAATGCTAAGCTCCTCCGGGAGCGCCAGAAAAGCAAATCGTTAATCACAAGCAGCATTGTCAGTGGAGGTCTGGCTGCAACTCCAGTTCTGTATTCAACTGCACTGGGACATCTTGGCAACAGCTTGGGACTGAACAGAAGTCTCAGTCTAGGAGGAAGCTTCCTAAGCCCAAGTGAGAACACGTTATCCTCAAGAAACAGGGTTGCAGCCTTCGTGGCCAAGGTAAGCATTTTGAAATACCATTCTCAACTGCTGCCGATGAGTAGCTGTATGCAAGGTTGTCCTTTTCAGCCTGAAGTTAGAATCCATTTATTGTTCCATGCCATATTCTCTAATATGCAAAGAAACCCCTAATCTTCAGAACAGTGCACAGCACTACATTGTAAGGCTGAAGACTTTTGGTCATCAGGGTTGTAAAATTTTCAAGAGTGTCAAAGGCCATGAAGTATTTAGGTCAAAGCAGTGAACTCTGTTACTACATTCTTTTACAAGAGAAACTATGACAAGGAATACTGTGGCAAAGGGAGTTCCCAGCTAAGCTCAACATGAGATTCCAATGTATGGTTTGGCTAACCTGTTTAAAGTGGCAAACATCACACTGAGTGACAAATCAAATAAGACATCTGAGACACCTTTTTCTTCTTTCTTGATCTTCACTCCAGTAGTTTCTTCACAGAACTTGCTTTAATAAGTTAATACCAACAAAAGCATGCTTCAAAAATAGGATGATATGAATGGGATGGCATAGCCTTGCTCTTACACTTCGCTGCAGAAAACATACTACATATAGCAGACATTTGTTCTGGTAGTTGCTGCCATGTGTCATTTCATGAAACAGTAGAATTACCTACTCTTGGCAAGTTTCCAGAGCTTTCTGATTTTGTAGCAATGCTGCAACCTCTGAAATACCTCTGGTGCAAGTATGCCCTGTAATTAGCAGTCAGTGTGATAGCATATCCCTTACGGAACACTGACCATTATACCATGAAAACCCATACTAATAGTTGTAATCAGTGGGAGACCATGGGATTGAGGCATGGCCAAGCTTCTCTCTTGAGTCGTTGTATTCTGTTGTCGAGGAAATGTGACAAGTATGTGTTCACTTTTAAGTCCATCTCAGTTTGGCGGTTCCCCCTCATTGGAAAGAACCCGTTCAAACCATGTGTCTACATAGAGCACCTGTTTTACACACAGAAAGCCAGAACAAAGGGGGCCAAGGCAGCATGGGAAATGCTTAGTTGTGGCAGTTACAGAGATGAACTCTCTGTAGCTGTGAACACTCTTTTGAGGGCGGGGAGGTGGACAGACAGACCTTACTGGAAGAACTTGTGAGGTCATTAGTACTGTATCATCTGCAGGGGCTATTCTGCGTACAAGCACTAGAAAGGAAGGAAAATTCAGGGGCCAGCTGTGAAAGGGAAATAAAGAGGAAACCAGGAGGAGTAAGGAGCACAGAACAAGAGAGGAAAAGAAAGGACAGAGAGATGGGAGCAAGATATTAAGAAAAAGGCAAAAGAGGAAACCATTCCTCTTCTAGGCAAAAAAGCTGCCCTAGGTTAAAAGGAAAGGTTTAACACTTGTGCCTTTTTTGGAGAAGAATGAGGAAAACAGACAGCAAAAGGAAAGAAAGTGGGAGTACTCGGTGCTTCTTCAAACTCAATTACAGCAACAGTTTTCAGGTAGTGCTTTCCATTTTCATTTTCCTGAAGATACTGGAATATCTGAGAATCTCAGAGTTTTGTCATTATCAAGATAGATAAAACCTCCACATGCTTGCTGCCTTCCCTTAAGTAGGGAAATTTAATTACAGAAGTTAAATATTTATCCAGGCCATTTTGTGGCTCGTTGTTTTATACAACTGCTAATAAATACACATGCATTGTAAATACAACTCAAACTGCTATATATAGGCCTCTTCAGTGTTTTGTGAGAAATGCTTCCAAATCCACTTGTGAAAAAACATTTGAGCTGATTGCAAGACAAGTCTGCATTAGATCTGAGAATGGTGATATTGTTCCCTCTTGGTGTCCTGGCTTCAACAGCACCCACAGAGTTTCCCTCCAAAGCATGTGTGTCTCTCAGCTTTGAGCATACTCTCAAGGAAGCTGTTGAACAATTATGTATGACATTTTCCCAGTCTTCATTACTGATGTCCAGAGGGAATTTGCTTCTTAATTTGGGCCTTTCTTCTACACTAACATTTTTCCTTCCTAATGCAGTTTTGTTGGTAGGACTGAGTCCCCTGAAGCTCTCTCTGCTGTTGATCACAACATATGGAGACTTTTAGTTTGTTGTCACCAGAGGAGCTAAGGATAATTCACTCTCACTATACAGTTTGTCTTCTTAGGATTCCCTTCGAAATCTAATACTGTATCAAATTCTGAAGTTTTCTACCTTGAATAAGGGCGAGTCAAACAACTGCTGTACACACAGAAAACTTACCTATTTCTTACCATTTCAACCATGTTTTCTTAAGAGAAAGATGGAAATCTCAGCATACCAGATTTCTCTCAATCAAAGCAGAAGGCAGGTCTCTGGGACTCAGATTTCCTGCTGTGAATTTATCCTCCCTCATATTAAATTGAGATGCACATTCTATTGTGATAAGTCTTCCTGAAATTATCAATTAGGGAACAGTGGAGACTGTCATAGCATCATCTGTAGCCTCAAGTACCTCAATGTTCAGTGTGTTCAGGAAAGTCCTAAGACCTGGTTTTCCCTCTCAAAGTCATAAATAGGAAGTACTGTTAGTGGTCTGTGTACCAGAATATGGAAAATGAAGCCTTAGTGCATAGCCTAAAGCTGGGAATGTCTGTCTGCTGCAAGTATTGCAAGAAGACTTTGGGACTTGGTATATTTACAAACTGACAACCTTCCATCCTAACAGCTGTGCCAAAGGCTGCTGCAAATGCTTGTGGGTATCTTGACATGGAAAAGAATAGCGAACACTGCTAGCTGCAGCCAGTGTCAATTGGTGGATTTATGAAATCAGTTTCCTTACGTAATGTAAGAAAGGGAATGTCAGCTCCCTGTGCTCTCTCAACTTCTGTTCCTCTTCTGATTTCATTTTCCAACTACCCTCTTGTATTTTAGTGGTCTTTCTATTGTGAGCTTTTTTCCTTGCCTCATGCACATGTAGGCCATGTTCTTGTGTCTCACTGAAGATCTTTGAACTTAAGGCTCTTTTTCTTTCTTCTTCAGCTCCTTAATCAAAAAATCTTCTCTCTCTTCTCTGCAGCCAGATATGTGACAAGGTTTGTAGCCTGTACTATTTAACCTTGGGTGCTACTGCAAATGTTTTGTCAATTTATGCTGTTAGGTTTTGATTCAAACTTGCTGATGCATTCACATTGGCCTAAAGCTGGAAATGCTTTGAAGTTGCTGGTTTCCCTGAGTGAAAGAGTGACTGCTGCTGAGTACTTCTGTGCTTTATGTATTTGTGAAGTTATGGCTTCTGTGGTAGTTCCGCTTCTGTAAGATGGCACCGTATGTATGGATTTCATGTCTTCTAATGGAACTTGGTCAAACTAGAGGAGAAGGCTCTTTACTGCCCTTGCCTGTTCTGACAGTCAAAAAGTTCTGGGTAGCAACAGCAGTTGTGTGTGGAGTAGCAGTACTGCTCTGAAGTTGAGCTCCTAGACCCTGAGTATCATCTCATGGAGGCTTAGAGGATCCAAATTACCCTGTGCTCAAGAAGCTTCCTGGGTAAGCAGAAAGTCAACATCACTTCCTGAACCAGAATGACAGAGATGGTGACTGCTGCAAGTCACCCAGTATGTTACTGCCTGAAGAGCTAAGCAGTGAGAGGTGCCTGCCCAGGAGGTTTGGGCTAGTCAGCAGTGATGCCTTCTCCAGAGGGTTGGGGGCCAGGAGAACAGTGAGGACACTCTCAGAGTCCTCAAAGGTGTATTTTCATTCAAAGGCCTTTTCATTCCTTTTCAGAGAAATCCATGTGTTGGCTTTATTTCCACCTATTTCTCTGTCCTTGGGCAGGGAGGAGAATCACAGAAAGGTTACTGGGATAAATGAGGGGCAAACAAGACCTTTTTCTTCTCTTGATTCATCTGCACATCCCATTGCAGAGGGTCCTGTGGACCTTCTGGTCGTTGTGAAGGCTTCATAAACCGGGGAAAGTGGTTTCTTCCATCACCTCAACTACTACAGTGCTGCTTAGGATTAGTCTTGCTTTAGGCCATCTTTTGCTCTAGGCCTTAGATTTCCTGCTTCCTTCTACTGCCCATGTCTCATTTCATGTTCTGGAGGGGTCCCTTTTCTCCAGGATTCTACTGTCCACATTTGAAAAACACTTGAGGCTTGGGGGGAGTTGTTCTTTGGCTCCACTGAGAAGAGTTTGGCTCCATCTCTGTAACTCCACCCACAGTAGTGGTAGTTAATACACACAGACAAGGAGCTTTCACTGCTCCTGGAAAGAAACAGTCGCAGCTCTCTCAGCCTTTCCACATAGTTCATGTGGTCCAAGGCCTTTGGCATCTTCTTGGCCATCACCTCCATTTGGGATGATGTTTTTTAGGTTTTATCACATTGTCTGTGGGGTATAAGAATGTTGTAGGAGTTTTAGCAGTTACATTTGGGTCATACTATGTCTTAACTGTGTATTTGACATATCATTCTAGGTACGACAGGAACTGGATGAAAAAATCACTAAGGAACTGAAAGAAGGTAATGTGTCATTACATTAGGAGTGTTATTAAGGAAAAAGGTGACTGCTTCCAAGTCTCGACAGCTTTCAAGCCTTTATTTTCAACTTCCTCTGCTAAGCACAGAGATTTTTTCCTGCTAGCTCTCCAGTTTAGACTTGAAGGTAAAAAATTCCTGCTTCCCAAAATATTGTATAAAATGCTATACACTTGGCTAGAAAAAAACAAGCAAAAAGAAAATTCACCCACTGCCCCACACAGAAATACTTGGTTTAAGATGAAGTTGTCCTTCACTGGCAGCAAAAATATCAAAGAAGCCCCCATATTTTTATAGTTCTTTACAGACTGCAGCCACTCCTTCCTTCCATGTACATGGATTGCATTCAGTACTAAACCATACCATACATGTTCCTACTGTTCAATCTTGATTTTTCTTGCTATGATTCATGGCTTGCCTTTGTAGCTCAGGTGTTGCAGTCCTGTTCTGAATAAGTAAGAAGAACATGATCAGGGATAAAAGACAACATTTCTTTAGGAAGAGATCATTCAGTAGTGTTTCGGCAAGCATGAGCTCAATGCTTGTAACATGGAGCATAAAACCCACTCTACAATTTGAGACCAGAAGACAAAATCCACCTGCTTCATGATAGTTGGTCCTCCAGAGGAACTGCCTTGCAGGGACTGTAGCTGTGTAGTTGTAGAGTTCCAATAAAGCACAGCTTTGAACATTGAAGGAAAGCAAATACTTGAGGTTGAAGAGCTCTGCAGGGGCTGTGTTAAGAAGCACTTTTGAGGGCCACTGGAGTCATGTGTAGCCTCCAGAATGTCACTAGCTTTAGAAATGCAGTTGACTGATATGCACGTGTACACAAAATGTGTTTCTTCCTTTGTGCCCAGCTCCTCTCTTGTTAGGTGTCCTTGGAAATTTTAAAGTCTTGGTCAGGTTTGCAGACTCTTGAGTTATGTAAAATGTTCTTACAGGGCCTTATTTCTCCCTGTCTGATGCAAAAGTAACATAAGGAATCTTGTGTCATTTCTCCCCAGCCACTGCTGAACTTGAAACTGGATGTGCTGGATCTTCAAAAAACCTTCATGTGGATCAGGATCCCCTTTGCAGAGCAATAGAGGAATACCGTGATGTTTTAACCAAAAATTATATGATTTGAATTAAATATTGTGGAAAGACTCTAGACAATTTTCGCTTTTATAGGACATCTATGGTTTCCCTTCTCCCTGCTTCAGATGTGAATACTTGTTCATTGCAGTCTGAATATAAACTCTGAAGTCTTTTAAATGGATGTCAAGCACAGTGCACTCATCTATTGGGATTTTCCTGCATAGCTGGCTTCTTTTGCATTCACAGTAAGACTCAAATCTATTTTTCCTGACCAGCAGATTGACTGATCTGCATTCTTGAGCTTGACAAAACTGTCTGTGTTTCCTCTTACAGTAGCTGTGTTATGTTGCTCCACTCATGTTCTGTGTTTTAACAAAAGTGTTCCCTTTGTTCTGTTTAATCCTTTCATTCGATGTGTTTGTTAATTCTTCAGTGTTACTTCAATGCTCAGGACATCATTTGATGTGCTTTGAGCCCAGTGTTTCAGTCCTGATGCAGTGACTAAATTTATGCAGTGATGCAGTGATTCAATTTCTGTTAATTAATTTATAGTGGTGTTCAAGCTGGAGAAAAGAGCACTTAACATTGTTGTCACTTTATGTGACGTAGATTTAAAATTACTGTGAGTGTGCAGTAGTGCCAAGACTTGTTATATGGTCTTTTTTGTATTTTTATTTTGTATCACAGAATGAGTGAGGTTGGAAGGGACTTCTGGAGGCTATTTGTTCTATCGCTCCTGCTCCAGGAGGACCACCTTTAGCCAGTTTCCCAGATCTTTGCTGGTTTTTGAATTACTTCAGAAATGGAGACTCCAGAGCCTCCATGGGCAACCTGGCCTCATGATCAGTCACTATCTCAATACACTTGAATATCATGAAGGCTATTCAAACTCATTACTTCTCATGATATTGGTGTTTCTTTATTTAAAATTGCTGCAGCTTCAGACTTTTGCAGCTCTTGCTTAAATACTTGTGGTACACCTGAAAACACTTCCATTGGGAGAGGGGAAAAAGAAACATTAATACTATCAACTTTCCTCAGTGCTCTCCAGAACTTGTGTGATAGGATACCTAATCTTTTTGTTGCTGTTAGCAGCTGATGATAATGGTGTCTGTAGGCCAGATGTGGTGGAAAATTGATAGCAACCATTTAAGCAGGTTTATCTATATCAGGGAGTTACCAGTTTTTAATTAAGATACGAGTTGTCATTTCCCATCTGCAAGTCACCAGAAGAGTATAGAACAAAGTCCTAGTTTTGGAAAAGTAAGAATGATTGTACTGAGATGAATCAAGACTGAAAGAATTTTAGGGTTTTACCTACTATTTTAAGGACTTAACAGATAGTGAGAAAAGCATTAAATGCTGCTGTGACACTTTTCCTTTTTTATATGAACACATTTTTGTGAAGCTATTATACTGTATTTAATTGAACTTGAGATTTAATAAATTTTGCAATCTAGAACATGGCTTTGTTTTATTGTTCCCCTTCTTGACACTGCTTTTCACCCCTTCCTTGCTCATAGAACTCTCCAGAGCTCTCGATGCATCTTGCCTGTCCTTAGAGACTGGCCTGCTACAGATGAGTGACTCAAAACACTTGACCATTTGCAGTAACTGTCCAGGTGCTGCAAGAGACTGGACTGGCTCGGACAGTCAGCTGTGTGCTTGGCTAGTGATGCACAGAGTGGCCTCCCCAGTGCAGGTGGTGTGCCCACCTGAGGCTACAAACTGGGTTTCCAGATAAGGGAAGAGGCCAATAAGAGGCAAATCCTGCAAAGTGGGATAGTCTTTCTTACTATGCCAATATCTTCCCTTACATAATGGCTCAGCTGTGTGAACTCCCCTCTGAAGTATCCTATGGTAATCCAAGGATGAAGGTATTCATCTTGGCTCATGGGCTGTGATTGAGCTGTACTGGGTAAGAGACAGCTGCAGCGTCTTAGAAGGTGTCAAGGACTCATGGAATGTCCCATGATCCAGTAATATATCATCCAGGGGAATTGCAGGAGGTGTTTCCACCTAGCCTCAGCAAAATGTAAACCCCATGGTGTTTTGTGGACTCCTTCCTCCCCACTTGATGGATACAGCCTGCAACCACCACATCAACAAGACTGAAACCACCAAGATGACAAAAGACAACCAAAAGGCTGTCATTGGAACCTACGGGGTGATATATCTGATATTTCAAACAGTTTATTCTGTTTCTCAGTATCTCTTTCTCCCTTCTCTCCCTCTCTCCCTCCACTTTTTCCTATCTCTCTCTACCTCACATTTACTGTTAAAGAAAAATCTGTACTATTGCCTTTGGCATATGGTCTCACTTTCACCTTTAGTCAGACAGAGGCTTCTCTTTAATAGTTTTAATAGGTCAGATCTTAACAGTGAGGGGTCAGCCAAATATGTCCCTTTCCTCCGAGGGACCTGAAGCACAGTCATGTTATAATCATGGGCTCGAGCTGAGCTAGTACTAATTACAGTTTCCCAGACTCTTTGGGCATTTTAGAGGAATCCTCTTTGGGATCTGTGCAGAAGGCAAAGGCGCTGGGTGAGCTTCTGGCAGCCATGAAAGGCACATCCTACCAGTCTGGAGCCTGTGGGGAGCTGACCCAGATGTAGCCTGAAAAAGTGTTAGGAAATTTCTCCAGCCTGCTTCTGGGACGTCGTAGTGTCTCTCCACCCAGAAAATTTTGCTTATCTTTGGGACAAACAAGGAAATGTTTTTAAGTATGTTTGTAACAGGCTGCATGCTGTTGCTTGGCTGGTGGAGCAGCTGAAGAGAAAGTCAGTGTAGGCAGGGGGGCACAGGGATAAGGAGAAATCCACACCGTCTCTTGAAGGTCCATCTCCAGTGCCCCAGTGAGGATGCCTGGTGACCTGAGAGGAGCTAAGGTAGTCAGGGGAGGCTGCTGACACCTGGAAGACAGGAAATATCTGCCCCATCTTCAAGAAGGGCAAGACACAGGAGCTGGGGAACAGGCCAGTCAGCCTCATCTCACTGCCTGGGAAGGTGATGGAGTACATTCTCCTGGAATGCCTTTTCTGAAAATGTTAGGGACAAAAATGTGATGGGGAGGAGTTGGCACAGGTCTGTGAAGGGGACAATGCCATGCCACTCTGGTAGCCTTCTACGATTATGTGAGTAATTCAGTGGACAGAGGACATGTCTTTACTTTAGTAATGCTTTCTTTTGCTTGCACTGTAACAGTGACATTTAATTTTTGGAACTTCCTGATCACTTTCCAAAGGGAAAGCAACAGTGTTTCTTAATTTCTTTGCTAAAATATTTTAGAAACCCTTGCAGATCACTGGCTGCAAGACAATTACTAGAATTTGTATTACAATTGTATAGAATATATAATTCTGTTTCAGAAAATCTCATTGTATCAGTCACTTTTTCCTCACAACAAATGATGTAAGAAGTTTTCTGGGTTTTCCAGTCTTCAAAATATTGCACTGAATTGTGGCCACAAAACATAATTAGTTTTTCATTGCTATTTGTTAGCAGAATAGTGGCTTGAACAATTGATTAAAGGCAGTTTGAATAGTGCTATCTCTATAAGTGAACCTTGACCTCTAAAATATCCAGGATCTGCTTACAATTCACTGACCTCTGCAGTTCCAGCTGCCTCTTTAATGCTTTGCAGAGAGAATATAATTCTGGTATCCTGTCAGCATACTGATCAACTCTTTTCATCTTCTCTTTACCTTAGAGGCACCTCTCACTGCCCTTACCTGGATATAGAGATAAATCACCTGTTAATAAACCCAAACAAGCTATAAGTTCCCTTTTCCTGGAAAAGCCAGTGGTAAATGCTTCTTTACTGCTGGCTTTTGGTGAGAAGTGAAGGTTGTCTGCTGGACAAAGCAAACTAAAAACCAGTGTTAGCACCTAGCATATCAATAAGGGAAAGTCTAGTCAGCTCATTAACTTGAAAGGTGATTTGTTTGTTTTCTTGTTCAGCAGTGAAAAAGCTTCTTAAAAGTGGATGGCTGATTCTTGGTCTTTGTTGAAAACAACACCCTGAAAATGGTGTGCTACCACATTACATGACAATATTCTTTACCCCAAAACTCCCCTAAGCTTAAGCAGCACTTGGGTTGAAGTTACTGTAATAGCTGACCATTCTACTATTTATTGCCTGTGATGTGTTATTGATGATTAATTACTACTTTTACTTAATTACTGCTAATGGATGGTGACTTCCACAAGCAAGAGCACAGTCCATGCTTAATTTAAGTTGGACCATGTAAGGCATTATGAGCACAGCTGTGTTTTGCAAATGACAAGAACAATTTTCATTTTTTGTCTTCTCATCATTTCTTTTTAACTGTAGAAACAGAGTAAAAAATCTCTTCCTACCTCAGAGGCCTATTACTAGACATCTATAGCAGCATCTCTATGTAAAATGGAGCTCTAGGCATCTCTGTAAACAAAAAAATTCCTCATTCACATTTATAAACACTTGTGATGCCTACATGAACACTGCTGTTAGTACCCTTCTTGCCACTGAAGTGCTGACTGTTGCAGCCTTAGAGAAAAGTCACCTTTTACCTCCAGCTGTATTACCAAAATCCTGTGCATACAACTACATTCGATTTTGCAGAAATGGATACACAGTTCCCATCCAATTCAGATTCTCCTCTGGAATGGCTTTTCATGAAATGGGATCAGGCTGACAGTTTTAGCACATCAAGGGAAAAGTAACACAGTACAAAGCTAACAGTCCTTTCACAGCTGCTAGGTAGCCACAGCAAAAATTACTTACTATGAAATTCTGGATGACATGGGCACATTTCAGCTCTCTTTTCCACGCAATTCTTCAACCAACCTACTCAACAAAATGTCTTTGTATTTACCCAAATTGTTTTATGCTGTCTTCTAATTTTCAAGAGTTGCAGGGCTGTAGCCTGGGAATGCACTAATATTTTGAAGAAGCGGGGTTTCAAAACCTGGTTAATTTCTTGGTATTCGCAGTGAAGCCAAGCTTTCTTCCATTAAGAAAAGGATATATTTGGGGGTGAGGGTTTAATGTTTACCCACAATTTTTTGGGCAAAGAAGTTACTTTAAACACAGGCTGAATTTAATCTCCTTTTCTAAATTATTCTATTGCTTTCCAACTTTATTTTTAAACAAAATCCTGCAGCTTCATTTTGCCATCTGGGACCTAAGTCACTGTGAGAAAAAACAACTTTTATTTTGAACACAGAAGACAGGATGTGTCAATGTTCTGGGCATGCAGTCAGGAACAAACAGATATAATATGTACCAGAAGTGCAGGGAAAAGAAATTGCTCACTGACTTTTGTAACTCACCTGTACTTCTCTAGATTATCTTCACTGATTAGGCCTTTTTTGGTGCTGTAGTAGAAGCTTTGTCATCTTAGAAGTTTCTTGCTTCATTAAGTTACTAAGGCTCAGGTGGCCCATGGCAGAGAGCACAGAAACTTCAGTACTTTCAGAACGAATGTTCAGCTGCTTAAAGGCCCAAGAAAATGGAGGGCATCGCTCAGGCACACTTGTGTGTTGAAGAGTGGCATTAACAGTAGGGTAACCTGGTAATTCCCTTTTAGCTAAGGACCATTTTGCTGCCATCTGCACTTAGCTGTTGAAACTCAGAAAAAGCATAATTAGAACCAAACTCAAAACTATTGACACATACAGTGTAGTTATAAAACACTGTACATGTCTTATCCATAAATGAAATGGATATATACAAACATATTCATGTTTTTCTTTCTTACTGCTTTCTGCATTGGCTGGACTTCTGTAAAACGGTGAAATCAGAAGTTGCAGCATAAAACTCAAAATTACTTTGATGGATATTATAAATGATGCAAGAAGTCAAACTAGTCTCTGGACAAATCAGGAAGCTGTCCCCCTCACCCACATAATGATCATCACTTAAATTATAAAAATCGCTCTGTTCCATTTCTTATCAGAGACTGTTTCTACTTGGATCCTAACAATTTTAATTGAATGTGAGCTGATGACTTTTCACAGAAGGTGTCTTGAGAATCAGAAGTGCAATTCCAGAGAGTGATCCTACGTTATAGTTACACAAAATAACCTTCAGCCTTTCTTTTCCAAGTCCTTGACCATTTGCACTTCCTAGATTTAAACTGCACTCACGCCTGACTCTTGTATCCAGGATGAGTTAGGACAACCCATAGAAGAAACATGGAAAAAGCAAGAAGGCTGTTTCCGTTCAGCATTGATGAACACACACGTTCATGGATTTTGCACTTGCACTTTAATCATAGAAATCATTCTGCACGCTCCTACTGCTAATGATCTCATTGTTAGGAGGAAGGCTGGCCCCAGTCCTACTGACTGTTTACATCCTAATGTGCTGGTTTTTAAATCTGTTTCCAAACTGACTGAGGTCCTATTGTCTGATATTTCCTCCACAGCATCACACATTTTCAATCAGCATCAGCTCCTTAGCCATAATCACTTCCTGCCTTGGCTTCTGTTCAGTCTTGTAACTCAGTGCAAAATGGAGCTCCTGTACATTTGGTCTGTATGCATGAAATGGTATAGAGATGAGGTGGTACTTAGGTGGCAGTTGGCAAGAAATGCTTTTAGTAATTGGAAATGCTACAAACCAAATTTGAAACGGTTCTAGATAGCTAGGGGTTTTATTGCTGCATGGTTTTTTTCTGGTCTTTTGCATGCACAATGCTTTGAATACAAGCTTGACAACCTGTCCCTGAATCCATGGGCTCTACATCCCACACATGTTCATCAGTGTGAATGCTGCAGATCCCAGCCATACACCACCAGCAGCTCGAGCCAGTTTGCAGAAAGATGGCAGAATTTATGTGCATACAGGTTTCCATCTGCATCATAAACAGAGTTTCAGTCTGAAAATTACACAAGTGTGAATTACCAAAAATTTAAGCAGAAAAATATAAAGCAATAACCATAATTAAAAAGTAACATTTTAGGATAGGAAGCTTCCATATAAAATTCCAGTGCCTTAAAATATTTCTGAGTAGAAAATGTTTTCTTACAATTTCTCAGTATTTCTTATAAGATGAATGATTTATACAGATACAGTAACTGTATCTGTGTTTAAGAGAATTTCGCTACAATGACCACAGCTGTAAGGCCCAACTTTGTTCACATTCAACAGATTTCCATCCTAGTTACTTCTATTTTTTTATACATTAGAGTACTTCAGATCCAGCTTTTTCAATTTCTCCACCTGAATAAACCATTCCCATTTCTACACAGAGCACTGTAATCATCACTGCTGGATTCAACACTAAAGATAAAATAAACCTAGAGTATAAAACAAGATGGCAGGAAAGCCATTAAAGAGGTTTTAGCAGACAAAAGCAGTATATGCCCATGTGCTTGTCCTCCCTAAAGTAATGAAAGCCTTTCATCTAAAAGTGCAAGTAGCAGGAAAGAAGTTGAGCACTCAGTGAAATTTTTTGGCATCCGGCAGCACAATTACTGATGTAAGGCTGAACGGCAGCAGCGCATTGTTCCAAGTGAGTTCCAGAGCACCTGGAATGTGTTGCAAGGCTCCAGGAAGGAATATTACCAAGTATATAAGTCCTGCTGTTAGGGCTACCAGATTTTGGCAAAAGTCTGAATACTATTGTGTTTTCAGCTTTGATTTTCACTTGCGTCAGTGGAGCTTTTAATTCCTTCAGGGAAAATGCTACTGATGTAAGAAATTTCAGCATTTCTGCCATTATTGTAAAAATTACGGAAAGGCAGGCCCCTGAAAAGGACCCTAAGGCAAAATATAGCACGCTGAGAGAGGCTATCAGGAACAAGATTCCCAGAACAAATACCTGATTCTTTACTATCTTCTGTCATTTTAACCTAGGTCTGGTACAAGTTTTCCCTCTCACCTCAAGAATCTTGAACTTCTGGCACATCTGTGTTTCATAGTTACTTGTCCATGAATACCTGATATTTGAAGTTATAATTATTATTATTATTAAATAATAATGCCTTATTATTTAAGCAACAGAGAAGCTAAAACTAATTGATAAGACAGTTTTTCTGGCTACTGTAATCGTAATCTAATTCCTAAAGGAGCAACAGCACATAACCTCGTATTTGTCATGTTAACTATGACAAAAGGAATAAATTAAATCCTTCCATACCAATGCATGGAGAGACAATCCTGGTGTTTAAGGATAATTTCTGTATTAATCTGCAGAATAAAATTCTTAGCAGAGTGCAGCAGAGGCTAATTGGTGGAATTATGCTGCCATGGATACAAAATACCTACTCAGGCACACAGATCTGGTACATTTGCTATGAAAGTAGCATGGCAATGACCACGAGATAAATACCATCAACCTGCACTTTATCTTCAGTTCTAGCACAGAGTGTTTGATGTGTATCTCAGCTGTTTACTTATAAAGTGGACTGAAGAATAAACACTACCTCCAGGGCTCAGGACAACAGGCTACAGTTGATAGCAAAAGTCAAGTTGTACAGAAATTGTCCACTGTTGGATTACATCCTCAAAACAGTCCACGTTCTTTCAATGTAGTACAGCCAGTAACCTGCTTGTAGGCCACAAAATATTTGAAGTACTTAAGACTGCAAGTATGTGAAAGGGATATGGAGGTACTTAATGTGGATTGCAATTAGAGAAATTGCCCTTGGACCACAGAAGGTAGTTTCTGTGTTTTTCATGCACACCAAATTAATTTACTTAATCTCTTTATAAACCAGGTCGTTCATTTCACTGGAGGAATTATTTTCCACTACTAGTCAAGAGGTGTCCTTTCACTCCAAGATCTCTATTAACCAAACAAAAGGAGGAAGTGACCAACCTATGACAATGCAGGAAATTTAATGGCATATGACAATTACCTCCAATTCAGCATTACTTCCTTTTGGCCTTAGTATAGCCTTTCTCTGCCCTTCTCATTTTTGCATAGTATATTTATTACTCTGCAGGGACTCACTGGATTTTATTGAATATCATCTGTTATTTATATTAGTGAATCTTTAATCTAGGCTCATTGCAGGAAGACAGTTTCAGGAAAAATATATTTGTGATCTCAGCAGGGCTCTTCATGTACCCCATGGAACCAGTTGACAATCATAAGGCACCAGCAGTCAGACCTCATAGGGAGCACCTTCAGCCCCGAAAAGAGAGTTACTCTTATTGTTGAGAGTACTTTTCTCTCCAGGAAGAATAAAGCAAAGGCTTTTTTCAGACTGACTTATCTGCTTATTTCCCAGGAGAAACTTGCTTTTCTACATCTCTGCAATCAGTGTTAAACAGGAGAGAACCTTCAACCCAGCCAGCCGGCACAGAGCGATTGACATACCCCTGCTCAACACAGAACTATTATCTGTTGTGTTCTTTTCTCATTCTATTCAGTCCTCTTTCATACCTCTTCAGCATCTGAAGACTTTAAGTTTTCCTCTCAAAAGTTCAGCTCTACTTTATTTCCTCTGTTGTACCTTTTTACCATCTTCAATGTGCTTGCAACACTGACTGCAGAGCTCCCCTAGCATGAAGACATAGACAGGCTTTACATGTGCTGAGCTTCCACCCTACTCATCCTCTGGAGACTAACACTCTAGCTTTCTTTGGAATCACTAATACTAGGCCATCACTCCATGTCCACTTCGTGGTTTCACTCACACAGATTTTTCCTATCTTTATTCATTTATGAAAACAATGACATAAATTACTCACATTGCTGATCTGTTTTTCAGCTAGACTGTGCTATAGGTTTGATTCAATGAAAATACTCTTTCAGACTGCCAGTAATTCAACTTTATGCATTAAATACCGTTTTACTGAGTGATTTCTCTGCACCATATATTTACAGGTACCTAGTTAGTCGCTCTAGCTTAGAGTCCCCAAAAGTTTACAAAGCTTTAATTTCATACAATTTTTAAAAGAATTATGAAGTCCTAGATTTGATTTCAAGAAATCCCTTCTGACTAGTCTCCTGGCTTTGATACTTTCACCATTATACCCAGAAGAGGCTTTGGTCAAATCTAGAACAAAGCCAGTGACATCAAATTGAAAGAAATGTTGGAGCAGAAACTGAAACAAAACATGAGCATAAGCCAAAAAAATCATAACTCTGAAAAGCCTTATATTGCTGCTAAGCATGAAGGTAAGCAACCCCCACAGTGTCAATTTTAAGGTTTTAGACAGAACTTTGCTTCTGAGCAGGCTCCATCTTGGCTGAGGTGGAGACAATCCCAAGCAGACCTGAGCTGGCCATCCTTTGCCTATCCCATTGCAGAATAGTCAATTTTACAATCAACCCTGTATCATCAACTCATTTGGGCTTTGCACAAGTTTTTTTCAGGATCCTTTTCTAAAAGGGCATTTATCTTTCTTAGTCATCGCCTGGAGAATGCCCTAGGTTTAGGTCAGCCTGTCAGACACATTTTCTTCAAGCTGTAGCTCTCCACCACCCTACACACACAGGCTCAGAAAAGAAAATGCAACTGAGGTTACCCACTTGATGGAAAAAAAACCAGGGTTATCAGTCTGTGTTTTAAACACCTTACTCAGTGAAACTATCACATCCCAGATCCAGGTTTTCCAGCTTCAACAACTGGAATTCTCATCTGCTCAATCCTTTGATTTTACTGACCAATTTCACTGCCATTGTTCCACAGCTCTGAACCTGAGATCAGCACTTCAAGCTCAGAGAATATAATAGTTTCAACTCACACCAGTAGCTTGTATTTTAAATCCTCAAGCAAGGACAGGACCAAGGAGTTGCATTGCACATGATGTGTTTGAGGTAGACGATCTCCATATGCATTAGCATTCCATGTTTAATCTCCAAACCTAACTTCTCAACAATAAGACAACATATTTCCATAATTTTTCCAGTGCTTCTAGAAGTATTCAATCCATGTGTTTCAACTACAACTCTCCTAATACATCCAACAATAAGTAGTGCATTAAAAATCTGCTCATCCTGATTCCACTCTTTGCCTCTGCATTTTTTGCTAAGCTCTAAAATACCTAATTTAATAATCCACTTTTTCAATATAATTCAGTTCCTATATTGTCCTCTCTTGTGCAGGTATCAGCATTTCAGTAGCAAAAAAGCTTTTTTGGTGACTGTTTAATAAAACTGATTCTCTTCATATAATGAATTACAGCCAGAGTTAGTACTAACTTCTGGTAATCACAGGAAAACCCTAATTTGACTTACTCAATGTCTGCTAAGCAGTTCCCAGAAGAAACGTGGACAGAACACAACACATTACTAGATCACAAGATGGATAAAGGTAAAAAAAGGTTTGCTGGGTTTCACATTCTCCACCAAGAACAATCTTAGAAAACAAGGTGGAAGGTACAAGAATTGAGAGACATTTTATGGAGAAAAAATATTTTCACTTCAATATATTTAGTTTCCAAACAGTGAACTTGCAATGAAAAATACCCACTTAATATTAAAATTAAAATCAGTACAAAACCCCCTAATATGCACATTAAAATTCCTTTTTGTTTGCTTTGACAGCACATCTATATACAGGGGAAAAATACTGGACCTCTGGGACACTGGAGAGTAACAGAAACAGCTTTGTTCAAGAGTACTGATTTCATGGTGATGTGGCCTCAAACACACTATACTGCACAGAGCTTGTCCCACTTAGCTTGGCTGTGGCTGGTGTGTAAGAGGTCTTTATGTGATCATTGTTACATGGGATCCTTATATTCAATATTACAGCAAATTTCTTTCAAAATAAATACTTTACTTACCTAAAGTACTTCTGTGTCTTCTAAACTATATTTTAAGACAACAGTTACACATTAGCAAACAAACAATCTGTTTCTGTAGACCTTACCCTAACTCTGAACAATATGACAGCTGCTGAAAAGGTGAAGATAGAGAACGAGTTGGTCTGGAATTTAATGGGCTTCAAACAAATGTGTGCCTTTGGGTTTTTTGTTCCTGCTCAAAAGTCTGTTTCTCCAATTTGTCTGCAAGGATTAAGGCATTACAAACTCCTGCACCACCAGTAGTCTTGGGCAACAACAAAGTCTGACACCATAAAAAAAAAAAAAAGTATTATGTGCATAAGTCATTAATTTGACTGTGAAAGCTTTTAACATTCTTCCTTTCTACACTACACACATACACAAAAAGATTTACAAAGAGGAGTTTTCTACTTAGAGCCACAACTACATTTAGAGATGGTTAAACTGACTTACACATCTACCTTCAAATAATCCTGGGTTAACATGTAAAACATTAGTTTACCTTTAGGAATGAGATCTTATTTTAAGAACAAGATGTATATATATACAGTATCAGGACCATCACTGATACTGATTCCATTTCCCAGTGAAATTATGCAGCGTGAAATCCCAAAAGAAATTCAATGAAAGTATCTTTAGCAAAATGTAGAAACTTTAATTTACATGCAAAACTACAACATATTCATAGTAAAAAAATGGTGACTAAACAAATTAAACATGATTTTTAAAAGCTGTCCACATTGCTAAATAGGTCTGTACAACCAAAGATTTACAAAGTCCCTGTGCATTTTTTATCTTTTCAGTGCACAACTGAGTTTAAAGGTTCTGCTCGAATATTTCCCAAGTCAAGAGCTGAATCTGTCTCTTCATCAATTTCACCAATCACAGCACTGAAAAAAAAAAAAAAAATCAGGTTATTTGTTGTTGAAATCAAATCACACAGTTCTAAAACAGAAGCTGAATTTTATCTTCTAACAACCCTTACTTGCTGTTGAACTATACCAATTTCTTCTGATGGATGCTGTTTGTTCCATGAAAGCTTCTAGTGATGCACACTGGAATGCTCCAAGCACTTTATACCATGACTGTTTCTTTCCTTTTATTTTTCAAGCTTCCCTATTTCTTCAGAGCCCCTATTTTGAAGTTACTGTTACTTAGCTATTGATTCTTTTTACTTCTCTCTATAAGGATGCTGAATTTCAGCATCTTGAAGAGTTGCATGAACACAGAATTATTACTTGTAATAAATGTTTGAGTTTGTTAAGATTGCAAAAAATTATATTTCATAGAAGTATATTTTGAATATATTTGAGTAATGTGGCTGTATGATTATGTCTTTCATCATACATTTCAACTGTATGATGAAACAGTGAAGTAGTAAACAATTATTTGCTCTTTTATACACATTTTTATTATCTGAATGAAAACCTACTGGTAGAGTGGCATGCATAGTCCCACCTTTGTACATGTGTCAAATTACTTTTTCTTAAAAGTTTAAGTTGAAAATTATGAAAGTATTCAGAATGATCCACTTTCTCAATGAGGTTAGATAAATGCACCAAGATATCAATTTAAGCATTGTCATTTTGTTGTACAGAAGTATCCATTAGAAGATGAAAATTCTTATCTAGGCTCATGTGTTGGTCACTACAACATACTCTTTTTCCAGCTGTGATAAAAAAATGATCTTACTTCTGCCATCAGTTTCAGAATGCTGCTGCAATAGTAATCTTCCTAGCTGGCCCACTTACCAGGCCTTCTTTCCACTTCTCTTGTAACCCTCCCATGGGTTTGGCATACCAGTTACTTTTCTCTGCACTCAATGAGCTTCCACCCTCATTTTGTAAGGGAATTTTACATCAAATACCAACTCATACATTTGACATGTCACTACATTGGCTTCAACACTTGCTACACTGTCAAGTCAGAACCTTCAAGGATTTTCCAGATTATAAAGTGCTCTCTGTGAACATCTACTCTAAAAAAACTCCAAAAAATTGTTGGAAGTCAACTTTGTGTACCAGATTGCTGACTTCTTGCACACAAGTTCTATCCCATTTTTTAGTGATTATCTCTTCCTTCGTCATCTCTCAGCCTGTCCTTGTAGCTCCAGCCATCAGATCATCTTCAATCTGAACATTACAATGTAATCACTTCTGTAAAAGTGTAGATGTTTGCTATTTAATACAGAATCACAGTAATTTGTTCGGAAAGACCTGCAAGATCAAGTCCAACCATTAACCTAACACTGCCAAGTCCACCACTAAACCATGTCCCTAAGTATCACTTCTACACATCTTTTTAGTACCTTCAGGGATGGTGAGTCAGCTTTGACAATACTTTCAGTGCTACCCACAAAGATGCAAGGTGTCTGAGGCTATCAAGATTTATACAGATTATGGATATATAAATATACATACACACAAACACATGTGCATACACACACAAAGGTTGTATGAAAAGATTTAAACAAGACCATGCTATACTTACACATTATCACCTCTTACAATGTATAAGCCCAGCACTACTTGCTCAACTCCTTGTGAAGAACTGAACACTCGTTCATGGCTTTCATCCAAAATCAAGTTTATGGTCTGATCAAAACCTTTGAGTGTTCCCTGAAAAAAAACAGAGAAAAAGCCCTTAAAATTTTTCCTCTTTGCTGTCTTTTCCTCTTAAACAGAGTGGCAAAATAAAGCTACTAGAGATGTTCTATTCAGATTTTATTCTTTGGCTTAAACAAAACAGCTAAAGAATTAAACTTTAAAAGCAATAACCAATTTAAGAAAAGCACATATATTACTGTGTGTTCATGCTAAAAGACACAATAAATTTAAGCATTAAAAAAGTAAATTTTTCATTTTATCAATGATGTTCCTCTAGACAACTAGTTTTACTATTTCTACACTGTTTTTTTGTATGGATGTTTCCAGAAATTAAATACATTATTAAATAAAATAAAGAACAGAAAAATTGGATTCTTGTGGTCAACAATACTAAAACCATTCCTATCAAGAAATTTTAAGTGCTATCTCTTTGAAGGAGATTACCTTGTGTTTACTAGATTATTTAAAGAAATAAATCAAAAACAACAAGATTTTGTGGCACTTAAGGCATGATGGAAAGTCTTCAAGGGAGAAAATAAAATGTTAAAAAATATAAATCTTACCACAATCATTCTTCCATCAGAAGTAATTACTGCAACAGTACCTGATATTTCATTAAGGAAATTTTATTTTCATATCTGAAATAAAACCATTAACATTTTCTGAAACGTTAATATGTAATATAGGTTTTATGAGCCATTCAGAGTCTAGAAAGCCTATCTGGACTTTTTTTAAAGCAGCACCGTTGACAATATAGTATTTTTCATTAACATCTCATTGAAAGTTCCTCTTCCCCAACCATGGGCAGTTGTACACAAACATGAAAAGCCTTAAAAACAGAATAAAGATTTGAGCTCACCTCTCTTCCCATTACTAACTGCACTGCCTCAAAAACTGAAACGACAGTTTCATACACACTGCAAGTCCTTAAAAAACAGGTCTGCAGTGGTGATCTCGAGGCTACCATTCTGCATCCCTTTTTTCGGAAGATCTGATTATGCCAATTCATATATTGATCGTATATTCGTCATCTTGACTAATTCTGGGTTATTATCTTACTGTTTGTGAATAAAAATGAAAATGGCCATGGGTTACAAGAAGCACAAAAGAAAATTAGCACCAAAAGCGTTGCAAGAACCCCAATTCACTTCCCAAGTGATGCGAAGCTGCTATCTAAACGTATGTTAGCAGCCCTTTAAGGGAGCAGGCGCAGAGCGAATCTCGCTCATCACGGGCAAAGCTCAGCTCGGCAGCACTGGATGCTGTAGGGCACCCTGTTCTCCAGGTAACCTCCGGCCTGCCAGCCCAATCTCCTGTGAGAAGAAACCTACACCGCCAACGGGGACGGGCCCAAATACCAGAACCGCGCTGCCCCGACCAGGCCCACCGTGAGGGCCCCGCTCATGAGGGGAGGCCGGTGCCGCCGCCCCCGTGCCGCGAGTCCCGGCCGAGGATACGGTTGATGTAGTTCTCCAGCGCGGAGGTCATGGCGGCCGAGTCTCACCGCGGGGCGCCGCCACGTCCGGCGCGCGCCGCTGACGTAACGGCCGGCGCGCGGGCGCACAGCTCGGGGCCGGGGCCGGGCTGCGAGCGCGGGGAACGCGCATGCGCTGGGGGCAGGCAGCGGCAAGGAGGTGCGAGAGGGCCGCACCAAGGAGCGATTGGCGAGAGCCCCGCGGGGGGACTGTGGCGCCCCCTCCGCGGCACATGGCACCGCCCGCAGGGACGCCCGGGGGGCGCGGCCGGAAGGCGGGAAGGTTCATTCCCGGCAGCCAAGGGTCGGGCATCGGGGTCCTGCTGCCTCGTGTAGCGTTTCTTTTCTTGGTGGCAGCAGGCCAGGAGCTGGGGTCAAGGGGTTATTGTCCACGTGGAGACCAGTGACTAGTGGTATCCCTCCAGGGACTAGTACTGGGGCCAACACTGGCGACATGGACAGTGGGATTGAGTTCACTCTCATCAAATTGCTGATGACACCAAGCTGTGTGGTACCATCGACACGATGGAGGGAAAGGATACCATCCAGAGGGATCTGGATAGGCCTGAGAGATGATCCCATGTGAATCTCATGAAGTTCAACAAGGCCAAGTGCAAGGTCCTATACCTGAGTTAGGGCAATCCCAGACACACCTACAGGCTGAGTGGAGAGGTGATTGAGAGCATCCCTATGGAGAAACACTTGGGGGTAATGGTTGATGAAAACTCAACATGACCCAGCAGTGTGCACTTGCAGCCCAGAATGCCAACCATACATATCCTGGGCTGCATCAAAAGCAGTGTGGGCAGCAGGTCGAGAGAATTGCTTGTCCCCCTCTCCTCTTGTGAGACCCTACCTGTGTCACAGGCTCTCCCAGCAGAAGGAAGACATGGAACTGTTGGAGCAAGTCCAGAGGAGGGTCATGAAGTTGATAGGAGGTCTGGAGCACCTTCCTTATGAAGACAGGGTGATAGTTGGGAATGTTTAGTCTGGAGAAGAGAAGGGTGCATGGAGACCTCATAGCAACCTTCCAGTATCCAAAGAGGATCTACAGGGAAGCCAGAGAGGGACCCTTTTTGAGGAACTGTAGTGACAGGACAATGGGTAATGGGTACAACCTGAAAGAGAGGAAATTTAAGCTAGATATTAGGAAGAAATTATTCACTGTGAGGGTGGTGAGATACTGGAATAGGTTCCCCAGAGGCTGTGGGTACCCCAGCTGTGGCAGTGTTCGAGGTCAGGTTGGGTAAGGCCTTGAGCAGCCTGGTCTAGTGGAAGGTGTCCTTACCTATTGCAGGAAAGGTTGGGATTAGATGCTCTTTAGGATCTCTCCCAACCTGTAAATTCATATGAGCCTTGCTAGTATGGGAGCCTGGTAATGCTCCCTTGGTTTCCTGTGGGCTGCCAGTGTGAGGGTGGCAGGAAGGAGGCCTGAGTGCTGCCCTTCCACACAGGCACCAAGTCCCACACAGCTGCTTGCTCGTTTCCCAGTCAGTGGGATAGGGGAAGGAATTGGAAGGATGAAAGCTTGGAAAAACGTGGGTTAAGATAAAGACAGTTTAATAGGGAAAGCAAAAGCTTTGTACACAAGCAAAGCAAAACAAGGAATTAAGTCACTCCTTCCTATGAGCAGACAGCCGTTCAGCCATCGCCAGGAAAGCAGAGCCCCATTACCTGTAATGGTGACTTGCAAAATCAAATGCCATCACTCCAAACATCCTCCCTTTCTCCTTCCCCCCACTTTATGTACAGAGCATGATGTCATATGGTACAGAAAATACCTTTGGTCAGTTTGGGTCACCTGTCCCAGCTGTGTCTCCTCCCAGCCTCCATGTTTAGATCATCACTGTCAGTACTAGTTCAACTTACTTTTATTGCAGGAAAAGAGACAAGTTGGCAAGAGGTCCAAACTAGGGCTTGGTGTCCAGCCCGTGGTTTAATTCCTGCAGGGAATACAGTTTCTGGAAAGGAGAATGCTATTGCTTATTCTCCTAGCATGCCAATTGTCTTCTTGCACACTATAGCAATGTCAGCCACAGGGAAAGCAAAATTAAATTTTTTAAGGCAAATTAGACAGGAAAAAAGAAAAGGTGTTCCCTGGCACCTCTGAAGGTACCTACACCAAAGTAGTCTCTGAAGAATTTGTCTAATGGCTCAGCCTTTATCAGAAACATGACAAGAGATGTCAGAGAACAAAATACTTTTGGAATTGGGCATTACATAATTCTCATCCTCTTAAGCTTTTATTATAAGAAGCTTAACATCTGCCACTAATGGTTACACCAGGACTGGAATAATTATTCTATATTTCATGTAAGAGGCTAAAGAGTTGTGGTTTGGGGTTTTTTTTGGGGGGCGGGTGTTAACATTTTCCTTTTCATACTCTTCTTTCTCTCAGTAAAGAGACATTCTCGAAGGCCAAGAACAGGAGATCACTGGGATACAAGGATGTTGGATGAAATCTTAAAATACTTGCAGGACATTGCCACAATACTTGATGCCAAAGATCTCTGATCCATCTGTTTATATTAAGTGCATCCCTGAAAACTGGAGAAGGGCTTTTTAAATTTTATTATTATTATTTTATGAAGGAGGATTTAAACCCAAAAGAGTAAGGCCAGACTCCTGAAGTCTAGTGCCCAGGCTTTGCCAAACCAGGTGCTTAAAAACAGTTAACACCCTCAGTATAAAGGAACTCTGGAAAAGAGAATTCCTGGCTTCGTCTGTTATTAGGCTCTTCCTGAAGGCAGGCAGCTCGGCCCTTCTCACAGCCCTGAGGTTCAGTCTTTGTGTTTGAAGCCGCCACTCCTCTTTCTCTTTTCTTGCAAACCACCGCCACAGACAGAGGAAATGGAGAAGTAATTTAAACCCGTATTTATTTTTTTTTGAGGTGGGGGGTGGTGGAGGGAATATGTTGCCTGCCCCTCCCCTTCAGGAGGAAGGATTGGCAGGCTAAATCACAACCAGGGGGCACAATTTTCACTTCTGTGGGAGTTGTGCCCCGTGCGGAAAGCGCACGGATCCACGGGGGAAGGTGGCCAGCAGGGGGCGCGCCTCGCCCGCAGCCCGTGCGCTGAGGGGAGCCGAGCGAGGGGAGGCCCTGCGCCTCTGGCTTCGCCGTCTTAGGCCTCAGCGAGTCGCCTTGGCGTCCTTCACACAGAAAAATAGTTTTCTACCGGAGATGCGTTTCCCACTAAAGATGCCCGTGTTTCTCCAGTGCTTACAAAGCGAGGCTACTGTGACTAACTCAGACACGGGCATTTCTAAGGTTCGCACCTGAGTTAGACCAGATGCATTTTGTTTCTGGTGACCTCATAACTCTGGCAACATTTGGGATCAGAAAACTGTAGCTAGCAACCCTTGGCCCCTTCCTTCCCTTCAGGTGCTGCAGAGCTGCCCTTGGGGACATGCTAAGTAATAATAATGCCCATTAAGCTCTCAGTTGCAGAAACAAAGACCCTTTTAAAAAGTTTCCTTTTCTATTCCATTGTTCAGATATTGCTTACTTGCTAAATGCATTTTCTCCTGTAATTAAAATCAGTTTATTTCTGCAATTAATTCTCCATACGTTAAGGCTGCTGTGGCAAATGATTGCTCTGTGTTATGCTTTCTGCAGAGTATGTGACCAACTAATAATGTCCTGTAGTGTCTGCAGATTTTCCGGCTTCGTTAAAGTTAGCCAGGGCAGGAAGGAAACCCTGCAATGGTAGTTGGAAGGTGTGTGTGTGTGTCCTGGTTTAGGGCAAATTTGGGAAAAAACCTCCAATGGGGCTCCCCCCGGGAAGCAAACCCATGTGGGCCTTTTCTCTCACCCCCCAACCGGTTCGGGAAGAGATTTCTCTGAGAGAAGTGGAAAAAACCTGTTTATTTCACAGGCACAGCACTACCCAGCACAGAAATGAATGATATCAAATTACAAAACCTCTCGCCCTTCAGAAGAGATGACAAACTTCAGAGGGTCTCTTTCCTGTGGGTGTTCGCTCTGTTATCAGTCCCTTCGTCGCTGGAAAATGCCGCTGCCCAGGCTGCGCTGCCGGTAGTTCACGGGTGCAAGCTCCCGGTGCTCCCCCGAGTCCCCAGTCCAGAGCAGGTTCGATTCGTTTCAGAAAAGGGAAGGAAAACAGTCCAGGAAGATCCCTCTGCTCCAGCTAGTTGGAAAGCCAAGGCGATCTGTCTCTTGTTGTCTGTCTGTGCTGTAGTCAAAACTCCCGATGCGGGGGGGGAGCAAGTACAGCCTCTGATAACAGACTCGGTGCTTCTTTTCCACTCACTTTTACTCTTAGATGAAATTTTAAGAATACAAAAGCTGTATCTGGGTTAGGTGGACGAATGGGGATACAATTTAACAACATAATCAACCCAGGACAGTGTGCAAGCAGTTGTGTGCAAAATTGTTTTCTAGCCCAAGGCTGGTAGAATGGCTGACTAAATGCTTTGTTGCTAGTCACTGTATATTGCTCATCAGTTTTGTATCTCCTAAACCATGCTAGCTGCTGGTGGCTGTGCTGTCCTTAGTTACTCAGAAGTAGCCAGGTTTTATAGACGCAGCCATATTGAAGGGTGAAATGGCTTTGTGATGCTCTCAAGAGAAGAGGTGCCTGACTGCTATTGCTTTGCCATGGCATGTCAAGCCATGTCCGTCAGATCAGATCAAGAAAGGTGAAAGACTTACTCCTCCAGCTTCCTTGGAAGCTTAAAATCTAGTATCATCGCCTGATAACTGTTGGAACAGGAGCTTTAAAGAATTTAATATAACAAAACTCCCCAAATAAATAACATCTGTCAGCCTGCTCAACAAGAATTACATCCCTTGGTTGCTGCTCAAGAATAAAACAGCACCTGAGGTAGGGAATACTGGAGTGGTACATACAGAAGAAGAAGAATCAGGCAGGCAGTATGTACTCCACAAGAAAAGTAAGCATCCCCAAATCCCACACATTTAATTTACTAATCCAATATCCTTTCTAATACTTTCTGGGACTAAAAATTTTAAATCTGTCTGATTCTTACCTACATGCCCAGAATATCACTTCACTGAAAGAGCTTAGCCCTTTAGCTTGTCTTTAGTTTATACACACCCAAGCTGGCTAAACATGATTGATTATGTGTTCAGGAAAAATAGAAACATCCCTTGACCTCTGCTTTATTCCTCTAAATCTGTAGAGACTTTAGGGCCCATTATCAGCAATGCAAGGACATAGATTTTTTTTTTTCTGTGAGCTGGAGAAAAGTAGCAAGATCTCACTCATCTCATGCATGACTAGCTGCAGTCTAAGCTGAGATGTATATTATTGTATAAAATGACAGGGATTTGCAATGAAACAACTGGAAAATATCATAGAAACTTAGCAGTCTGAAAAGGGTTGGTAGACTGTGAATGTTTTACAATGCATTAGAAATAAATCTGTAGCATGAGGTCTCAAAGTACTTTTCATTTATCTTTAGAAATTCATTAACAAACACCTGATCTAAATTTTGCTATGATAGCAACTGCTGCTATGGGAAACATTAAATTTATTTTTTTTCTTGAAGTTCTCCTTTATATGAGAAAGTGCATATTGTCTCCAGGAATTTTTGCTAAAATATGCTAAATACCATAGCAATCTTAATGAGAATATCCCTACTTAGTGTGTTAGCATAAAAATAATTTTGGATATTTCTGTTGGCAGGAAAACAAACTCTTCCATTTTCCTTCTTTTTTTTTTACTGAAGAAATTGATAACAGCTGTAGAAGTTCAGTACCATTATCCTCTTAACTAATAATTTTAGGGGATGTTATGAACTATTGGTAGGAAAAATGCCTTTGCTAATGGGTCATGTACCTACTACAAAATAACAGAACAAATGGATTCTTGTTTTCAGTTGCTCTAAGCAGAGCATAAAGACAATTCTGTTGAAAATAGAATAAATAATAAGCTTCAAGTAACTGACATTTACTAATACATCATAGAATTATTTTTACAGTCACAGCTGAAATTGCATTTGCTAAATTGCTTTCATGAAGCAGGCTTTTCCTTCTGTTAGATTCCCTACTTCTCAAAGTATAATTAATCTTCCTGTAAAAGCACTGATCCTAATCTTTAGTCTGTGTTAAGATGACTAGATCTTCCAGTTTTAATTATAAAGTCCTTTATCCTAATACTCTGCAGGGATGCCCATTTGACCCCATTCCACCTCTTGTTTCATACGCTCTGTGGCACATAATCACCATGTAAAAGGAACAGCACATGGTCAGAGGGCTCTGTTCAGAGGTGACTTACATGTTGCCTGCTGCCAGATATAATGTAGATTGCACTAAAAAATCAATATATTTCTGCTTTGTAATTTATATTTTTTGAAGTAGGTTATCTATTGTACCACAGAGCAGTCTTCTGGCACCAGGACCTTTAAACCAATTATGGAAGTGGAGAAAGACTATACTGCAGATTTTGTCCTGCCCAGAAGCGGTGTTGGAATCCTTGTTGGAAATGTCAGTGAAAAATGATCAACAGGAGAAGATAAATAGGACTACCTGATTTCCTTTAATAGGCACTTTGTTTTTTCTGATAAAAGGCATAAGACCAAAGGGCAGCAGGAGGCTGTTTTTCTTATCAGTAGGATATGCTGTGAAAAGCAAGACTTGAAGCACAAGGAACAGAATTGCACCAGCAGAATGAAGAGAGGTGGCACACGAGAATGGCAGATGCTATTCTTTCTTCAGGGCGTTGAAGCAGGCTGTCTGTTTTGTCATTGTTTCTAGCGTACGATTTCTCAAGTTACTGCTTCAACTGGGTATTTTCTCTTATTACTTCCAGGATCTCCTTGGTAATCACAGCTGGCATCCTTGTTCACTGTCAGAGTACATGCTTGTACTTTCAGGCACTGTCTTCATGTCCTCTGGTTCATGTTTCTGCTGGCACTTGAGATACCTTCTAGTGATGAGTCTTTTTAGCTACTATTGTTCAGATACTGAGGTTGGTTAATGTATGAGGAGAAAAAACAGCTTCAGTGAGATATTTTGAGCTTCACTGAGGAACTTGCTTGTCCCAGCTGTGGTAGCTCATAGTTCACTCAGGTGGGCTGCTGATGCCAATGGCAGGCTCAGCACTGAGGCCTTTGGTGTGAAGAAGATAACTCTATATGCTGCATCTTGGAATCTGTGCTGCAGCCAGCACAGGGCTATCTGGAGTGGTAGGAGGAATTCTGATTACAGAAATTAATAGATGTAAGAGCAAGAGACATCAGAAGAAAACCTTTTGGTTTGCTTTCTGTTTGTACAGTTGGTCTAAATTGGGGAAAACCTTTGTAAACAAACAAACAAACAAACAAACAAAAAAGCCAGGCCTTTGGATCATGATGAGATGGACATTTATTGTAACTTCTTGTTTGAAGAAATATTGTGATGGGTAAAACTTTTTGTTTGAGGCAGGTCAGCTTCAAAGCAAGTTCCACCGTGCACAGGGCTTTTCCCCCTTTTAATTGCAGGAAAAAAATTGTTCTCAGGTTACCATGATCACATGTCCAAGGCCTAATTGTGACTCTGGAGTGATGGATGGCACAGATATACTCTGAAATTTCTGGGCTATTTGAATTGGTACATCTAATGCCTGACCTGAAAGTACCAGTTAGTTTTGCAGATGTATAGTGCTGTAATAGCTGAGGGGGTGAATGATAAAAGGCCTTGAGAAGTGTCCTTCTGTTGGAGTCTTACGTGCTTACCTGGCTCTGGTGTAGAGGGGTCACCATTATTGGACAGTATCTCACATGAGAGAGGAGCAGTGTCTCAGACAGCACAGTGCTAACCACTGGTAACTTCTGCCTTTTCATCATCATCTGCTGTGCTATTGCATTATTGATTAATGCTCTTGAAAGCTATCCATGCTGGTGTCTTATGTTCTTACTGAAAAACACTTAATATATCAGCCACATAATTGAATAGCAAGAGGAATGAACAAAATACCATTCATAAGCACTCCCTTTATAGTCACTGGCAAAAATATATGTCACTGAATATTGAACCCACCTTGAAGGCATAAAATTTACAAATATAATTATTTTTTTAGTATTTTGCTCAATTTCTGCTGGGCATGGTGCTGCTAACAATGCTCTGGAGAGTTACATGCTTTGTTTATTGTAGAGACTAAACATAGTCTTTCCATTTAGTGAAGCATTACCATGTCTCAGAATGATTGATAAATATTATTATAATTACGTACTAAATCTGCAAGTTGAACTACATAGATGTTCACTGAAATAGCAGAATTTCTTTTGAATTCAGTGGTGTAAATGAACATAGAAATTAGCTAATTTTAAATATTGGTATTACAATGACTGCAGAAGGCATCAGTCAATATTAGGGCCTCATTATAATAAACCATTTACACAGGTATGTGAAGAGAGAGAAAAAGTTCTGGCTACAAGTACTTTGCATAGTGAATAGTCAAGAGAAAATGCACAGGGAAGAAGGTATTAATGTCTCCATTTTGAAGCCCTTAATAACATGCCTTAACTTTTGTTCAGCCCGGAAGTAGTTAGACAGACTGCATGATCATTAAAGCTCCCTTCCACCTGATAATAATCTATTCTGGTTTGTTCTATAGTATTTTACAGACAGAATGCAAAGAAAAATAATTTTCCTAGGGCTGCTGTGTTACACTGGTAGAAAAAAAAAAAAATCAGATTTCTGAACTGTGTTCTAGGCAATTTCTAATGGTTTATTTTAGAACACCCTTTCAGTCTTTGAGGAAGGCTCCCCTGCTTCCCCTCTGCATATAATTTGATACAGAATATGCAAGATCATTCCCCATCTTGCCCCTTCTCATGTCCTTTCCGGAGGCTTCAGTACTTTGCTAATCACCTTCATTCTCTTTCAGCCTCAGAAGTTCCAGAGTGGAATATGGATGCTGCATGTGATGTAAGTACCTATTATCATCTGCCCCACCTCCTTGTCTGATTTTAAACAAACAAACAAAAAGATAATTAAATGCATCTGAAAGAAATAATTAGAATGGAAATAATATTCATTGCCATTCTTGGTGATGACTGGCATGACATATTAAGGTGTTTATACATCTTTCAAAAATGGTTTGAGATTCTTTTTTGTCAAGTGATGGGGCAGGTATGACTCTTAGGCAATAACGGCTACTGCAGATTAAATCACAGTATCAAGATAAGGCTGTTACTGTGCAAGGCTCTGCTGCTCTGAAGCTAATGTGCACAATCTGTTTTTGCAAGTGCTTTCATATTTTTGTTCTTTATTATGAACATATACAGCCTGTAAGTGTTTTTAGTATTGGCTGACTATGGTATTTTGTAGTCACGATTGTGGTATTTAAACAGGAGATGATCTGTTCTGCACATGGAAAAGGGGCTGTGTTAAAGAGGAAATAATTTTAAAAAGCGTTGCTATCTTTTGGCAAGAGGATGTTATGTTTATTTCTCAAAGAACATACTCAGTGTTCATTATGTTCATGTACAAACCCATGATGATTTGAATCTGATTTCTGTTCCGTACCTAGGAAGCATTATCTCTGTGTTAGAAATGCAAGTATGCTATTAAATTGCAAAGTTCTTACATGTATATAGTCTCATCTATTTCAGATGTTGTGTAATATTACTTCTCAATTTCACTCTAGGAGCTGTGATTACTTAGATTAAATGAGCAATGTCACTTGAATAGCAGCTTCCATAAATAATGGAGATCTTTTTATAAAACTTCATTATATTGTTAATATCCAAAATGCATTTGATATGGTAAAACAGCACATTAACTTTGGTTAAGAAAATTCTTTTCAAAGAATTTGCCTGGCCGTGATTTTTAAAACACATTTCAAGATTTTCTGAAAAATCTTGAAATATGAACATGACACAACTGTGTTATGAAGATGTGTTTGATGAGGTGGAAGCAATGAAAATTTCAGAGGAGTGAATATTGATGTTATCTCCTAAATAAATTAAGAATCAATAAGTTTCTTGGTGGGAGACCAAGAGTCAAGGTGAGAATGAGAAGGACAAAACAAAAGAGGCTGTTGAGGTGAGAATTAATTCAAACAGATGCTAAGGCAAGGAGGAAGTACTTGCTCTCTGGCTGAGATCTTCTTTAGATTTGCTTCCATAGGATATGATGGATTTGCATAAGGACCTAATTCTGAACTCCATGGTCGAAGCACTTGTTTGACATAATAGAGTAAAGGAAGCTCTCTGCATGTGATCTAAAGATAGGTAATTGAAAACAGTCATCTTTTGTTTCTGTTCAGCCATTTTTGGTAACTTCTGTTTCTATTCAGCAACTTTAAGTGACAAGTATAGTGCCCTAGGCAAAATTTCGTACCAGCAGATGGGTCCTCTGGGGGGGTGGTATGGATATCAGGAGGTGTGAAAATTTAGGTAGGATGATTGGACCCTGAAGGAATCTTAACACTCCCTTTCACTTCTCCCTTCCCACCAAATTCAATAAAACAGTGTACAAAAGCTGTTTGGAAAACAGCCAATTCAAACCAAAACTTTATTTGTGTCATTATAGTTATATGAATGCTAAGCAACACCTACAGTGAAGGAAACTGTGGAGAAGCTGTTGTGTCAGAAACACTTAATAGAGTTCCATTAAATAAAAAAAGGTAAAGTCTTTGGTAACAAGTCTTGCCTAGAAACTTTCCACAGCAGGTTTCCATGGTGCTTTCAGAGTAATTTATATTGACAAATTCAAATATCAGCAGAAACTGTGACTTCCATAGGTATAAAGTGACTCAGTGTGATGTTATGGTGATAGCACTGATACCATGCTGAAAAAACACACAAGAACTTCTGTTACACTTGTGTGAACAGGTGTGCAGAACAAAAAAAAAACCTCACTGAATGTCAAAGATGTGATTCTGTCAGAGCTATTAGCCCATCTGGCCTGAGATGATGACATAAAATTGTGCAGCATCTTTTGACTTAGTAGATCTTTGATAGTTGATGCTTTCTGAAGCTGTGTGCCAAAAAGAGTATCACTGTCTTTGAGTTCATTTAAAGTGGCAGATAGACAAGACCTATCACCCTTCTCGTGTGCTGTGGCCCAAGCTTGTCCTGGAGAAGAGAGTGAAATATGTGCACATTAGCTATCATGTCACCCTAGGAGGCACAACTCCAAGGCTAGACTGTAATCTTTATCACATGTACATCAGTAATTCCTTTCTCTTCAGTGGAGTTTCACTGCTATTGTGAGGAACATCAGCTACAATTCTTGACTGTTGGAAAGCAACCAGAAATTTGGTTCCTATAGATGAAACAGTAGTTTAAAACAGGAGATTCACTAAGTCTTTGAATATCAACAGGAAGCTTTATATATAAGCCTAAGTCTTACGGATTTAAACTTTATAATTTCAGTGTAGCCTTATTTCTAAAATTGAATTCATTCATGTCACCACTGTGCAGTAATGTTTTACAGGCACATGTTTTACAGGTTAATTCTTATCCAGGATTAAAAATATGCCTAAGAATGAAATAGCAGTAGATGTTATGGTATTAATTTATGTAGTTTTGGAAGACATCAAAGTCACATAACCTTATGGCTAATGATTTCATTTAATTGTACAGTTCAACATTTTAATCTTCAAAGAAATCTGCAAACAATGACTAATTAATCCTTGCAGCAGCACTTTGAAATAGGTAGATAGACGTCATTAATTCCATCTAACCAATTCTTTGCCCAAGGCAATACATTGAATCAATATTTAAACTAAGATTAGAAGTCATTCTTACTTTTTTGTCATTTAACTAAACTAGCAGTTCCCATGTTTCCTTGCTGTGATAGTTTAAATGGACATATGCTTTGGCCTGTGCCAGATCTTCAGTCTCTATCTTCCACCTCTCTGCCAAAATGCTTCCTGTCCCTCTACCCCTCAGAAATTCCACTCCAGTCAGGCCACATGTGGAATGTCCTACTTTTCACCTCCAGAATCCCGTACCTGGATTTGCCTTGCTTATTTATATCCCTCCTTAACTAACTCCTTGCACCCACAATCCTTCTCCCACAAGTTTCCTGCCTTCCAGGTACCATTGCCTGTCTTTGGTGGATCCTTGCTTCTGTGCTTGGAGTGCACGTAGCATCCTCTAGTGAAAGACCATCTCTTTTCTGCACCTGGCTCCCCCCAGCAACCATGGGGAAGCTCTGCTGGTGTAGCTGCTTTTCTAACTGGCTCTGTCTTGTATGTTGAGCAGAGAGAAGACTGAAGGTAAGCCTCGCACCATTAAATAGCACACACTGTTCTCACAGGCCATGGCTCATACAAAAGTGCAGCCTGCAGTTCACGTGTCTGTTGTTCTAGGTGGAGGTTCCTGAAAGGCTTTTGCTGCACATTGTGAGTCAGAAAAGCAGTTGTTCTAGGTGGAGGTTCCTGAAAGGCTTTGCTGCACATTGTGAGTCACAGAAGCAGTTTATAGTGCCAAGGGCAGGCATTGTCATTCAGGTAATATCGACATCTAAGGAAGTTCATGAGTATGGAACCAAAGAGAATCTTATGTGGTAAAAAAGAATAATACTTGCCTTGAAAATAGACTAGTGATAATATTGACTGGACTGAGGCAGGTCTGAGTGCCATGGTGACCAGAAGGGATTGAAAAACTATAATAGTTGCCAGTGGCACACTGTGATAATGTCCTGATTTGACAGAAGAAACTAATTCTGCATTACATGTAGTGATGGATGTGATACAGGAAAAGAGAGGAAAAAACCATGGGAAAGGAGATTCCCATCTCATGTCATCAAAGATTGGCACAAAACCCTGAGAAACAGTTCCAGAACCTGGACTTCCCACTGTGGTGGTGTTTAAGATCTGGTCAATCTTATTTGGCTATAACTTTTCTTACCTGTTAGGAAATAAGAGTTAATGTGGTGTATCCTGTACCTTTAGATAATAAAGCCACATTTGTATTTCTGCTTTGATGTAATATGTCAGACTAGAAAAGGTACTCACAATGACTGTAGGGAGTCTGCCCCCCAACAAATTAGTGAAGGGACCAGAAGTATTCCTGCAGGCAGCTGAGCTGACTGCCCTCAATTGACATGCCAAACCCTTTTTGTACTTGTCATTTCCTTTACTTTATAGAAAATGTTATGTCTTCATGTGACTGCCAGAGAAAGAAAAGAAGAGGATACACAGAGAACCTGAAATTCTTCAGCAGCACTGCACAGTAGCTAAGGATATATTCTAAACCTGATGCACTATTGCAAAAACTCTGATTGATCTCAGCATACCTAAAAGTGTAATTTTCTATGAGTGAGACTGCATAACTATGTCTTCTGCTTGTTCCGTTTCCTTCAGAAATATATTTGATGCTCTGCCCCTTACTTTCAGGCTCTCTGCAGCTGACTAAAAGGGCAAATAACTTCCTAAAATAGACAGCCTGACTCAAACACAAATTGACTGAGCTACAACTACATAGAATTTTTTGTGGTGCAGAAGGTCAGATAGATAATCGTAATTGTCCTGCTCAGCTTTAGATCACTGGATTTACTTGGGTACTAAGTCTCTCCATTCAGCATGATTCAAGAGAGTAAAATCCAGATCTCTATAAAATAGGAGTTGTCCATTCAACCAAATGGAGAATGGCTGAGTATAGACATATGGCAAATTCATTTTTTGCTGGCTGTTGATAATCTCAAAGAACATGTAGTAACAGAACAAATCAGCATGATGGTGGAGGTTCCCCCGCCACCCACAGTGGGTGATATTTTGGGGTGTAAAAACAGGAGTGAGTTACAATAACACATCCCTTTCAATCTGAGTAATTTTCACTGAAATCCAAGATGACTGGATGCACAAAGCCATAGTATTCTTTTTGGTTTAAAATAATTATATACTGCAAGTACATTATATACTGCAAATGCATGCAGGAGAAGGCTAATCACTTAAGGACTTGTCTTGGAGGAAGTAACTGAGTGAAAATATGAAAGACTGTCAGTTTCCTGACATAGTTCAAATGTTAAATGACACGTAACCTGAAATCACCCAAACTTGATGGCAAAGCTTTATTGTATGATGCTGTTAATGAAATCCTGCTTCTTGACAATTTAATTTTTTTTCATAGCAATTTTGAAGGTTGCTGTTCTGATATTTTCTCTTGCACTAACATGACTCTACAAGTGCATAAGTTACATAGAACAAACATAATGGTGAAGATTTGTTGTGTAAAACCTTGAAGGAAATTTTCTTCTAGTTCAGGAACATATTGTTTTGATTTCTGGAATTAAGCATTTGAGAGTAGTTGATGAGCACAAGGCAAAAGCCTAGCCCCTGGAAGTGTTACCAGGTACTTCCCCTGTAGTGAACAGAATCCTTTAAGATGATGATTGCTGAGATATATTTGGTGTTCTCTGTGTCTCTCAAGTGGAGAGGAGAAACTGAAATGTTGACTTTCCATTATGCAAATTTTACAGCCAGTTTACTGTGTTTGATGAACTCTTACAGCACATGCAGATGAACACTTCCCACCCTCTCTCCACAGATCTGGTGCACGCACAGTAATCACATGTTCTGTGTTTCTGTGCTATATGATGGCTACCTCTGCTCATAGAAACACAGCCCTCAAAACTGAAACAAAGGTCCCTAAAAGCTTCACTTTTCCGAAGGTTAGATGGGTCTCCGCCTCTCAGGCCAGGACATGAGAGACTGACTGGTGGTGTCTTCTCAGCTTTAAACCCAGCCAAAGGCTAGGTGGTAAGTAATAGTCTGCTGCCCTTTCTGTCCTACAGCAAAGACCAAGCTAGACCATTATTCCATTTTGTGTAGACTTTCACCTTCAGAGTCACAAAACTCATGGAGCTTTGCTTTTCACAGTGACTTTGCTAGTGTTCTACTGGAACTGAGGTAGTCCTACAGTACCAGTTCAGATAAAAGGAAGCATATTAAGCACTTTCAGTGAAATCCTGCTTATTGCAGAGAAGATACATCCATCAGTAGAGTGTCTCTTAAGATCAGCTATATGTAACCACAGACTTTTGTAGATCTCCTTTTTGCTTTTCACATGTTAGGCATAGTACTTCCATTCCTTCCTTTTCTCTCTTTGTTAGTATATAATTGTGTCCACATTTGTTCAAAAATATTTTTTATTCTGAGCCTGTAGATAACTGCATGATAGCTTCCTCTCTCTTAGCATAAGTACTGTTGCTGCTCAGGTTACATCAAAGTAAAAGCAACTGTACTGTTTTTTAACAAGGAACTATTTGTCTCCATTATACAACTAGTCCCATCTACATCATGGGACTGGTGTTCGGACAGGTCTTTGAAAATGTTTTAATTATCCTACCATTACTTGGAAACAAAAGGTGAACCTGAATTTTCTTTCACCATAAGAAATTGTTCATACATCTATCTATCTGCCTGTCTGTCTATCTATCTCACCATAAGAAATTCTTCATATATCTATCTATCTATCTATCTATCTATCTATCTATCTATCTATCTATCTATCTATCTATCTATCTATCTATATCATATATCGTATATTGTATATCATATATCATATATCGTATATCATATATCATATATCATATATATCATATATCATATATATCATATCTGCATGTATACCTTTTGCATAGATATGCATGTACATCCACATATATTTAAAGTGCATACATTGGCATTGCCTCCAATGGTAACATACTTCAGTTGTGGTCCAGACAGAACTGTAAAGTATTTTAAGGAATGGTTCAACGGGTTTAAGTTGCCAGCCTTAAGAATTGCTAAGCATACATGCTTAGTACACTGTAGAGATCAGACTCTTTAATTATCTTAAGTTTATAAAACTGAGAATACCTTATACCAGTAGACACTTAAAAGTTTAGTTCTCACAAACCTGCTAGATTTTGCAGTCAGCAGCTTTGCAGATGAAGCTGTTCGAAGTTCAGATTTTCAGGGAAGCTCTTCCCTCTCTTAAACCAAACCTGTGACTTTCCTAGTGAATTGAAGACCTGATTAAGTTATAAAGAAATCATCTGCTCTTCTGTTGGGTTGGCCTGAAGTTAGATCAGCTCTCCAAACCTCTGCCTGATCATGCTACTCCAGTGTAAAACCAGGTAGAAACATGTGACAAGGCTTAAGAAAAAGATGTAACTCCTAGGTGGCTATGGGCTTTCACCCTCCATTTCTAGTGTCTTCTGTGCCCAAGAATTACCTTTCTCTTGATTTTGCCCCCAGCCTTCTTTGGTCTTACCTACAGAACAGTGGAAGTAGATACTAAAAAGTTAATAAGCATGTAACATAAGTAACAGAAGTGACGTAAGAAATAAATTAGATCAATGCTGCATCCCTTTATTTTGCTGTGAATCAGCTTCAGCTCAGCTTGACTAGAAGTTCTTTAACAGTACCTGGCCATCTCTTCCCCCATGAGCCTGGGAAGACCTCTGTCTCTCCGCTCTACTGGAGGTTTTGAATCTTAGCATTGTCTCTGTGCATACATTGTCTCTAAGCAAGCCAGAGAGTTACCTGCAGAAAATCAAAGGCAGAAATTCCTGCAGTCAAGATGTTTTTTAACTTTTGCTCCCAGTCCTTGTGAAACTATGTGATATTTAGTGATCCAACAAGTCCATAGTCCCTTCCCAGGAAATAAAATAGTACTATGTTCTTATCAGAGATGAAGGACATTGAAATACTGGAGAAGAAGCTGAAAAAACCAGGGTGTTGTGTAACAATGAAATGAATCAAGCTACTTGAGTTTCCCAACCTACAATTTCAAACTTTTGTGTGAAGTTTTCAGAGTTTGTGTCACAGCTTTATTTTGCCTTCTGTGCTAGGGGAAATTAGAATAGTTAGGCATTTTTATAGCTATTTGTTTCTCCAGCAGCAACAGAAGTCTATTTATATTTTTCATAAATTTAAAATACTGTTGTGCATCTATTTTCTTCATCAGCTGTGGCTTTAAAGAAATACCACTAGAGGGCAAGCTGACAGCTGTAAGCCATCTGAATTTTGGGTCTTCAGGTTGATGGGAAATTATTAGCTCCGGTGCTAAAAAAAAACCATAAAAACCCATTTGCTTCCTCAAATTCTTAAAAACTCCCCCACAGCCCTTAAATATGGAAAAGAAGCTATTCCATTTAAGCTAAGATGCTATGAGACTGCTAAATGTAATTTTAAAAAAATCTTATATCTTGTTGATCACTTTTATAAAACAAGAATATACAAGCATCACATCACATGTCCTTCTGAAATTGTCTGGAGTTCTCTAATGTGTATAAATGGAAGATCCTAGTAATTCTGTTATAGTTAAATAAGGTATTTTAACATACATACAACATATATATACACACACATCTATCCATGCCTACAAATACATTGACTTATACATTAACAGTATAGATGGAGTGCTGACAAACATGAAAAAGCTGAATTTGGTTCCTAATACTATTTTATTGTTCCCTAGAGCTTTAAAAAGTGTTTTAAAAAGTACCTAATGCAGTCCTACTGCTAGAGGCATAGAGCTTGTTAGATGCCATAAACAAAGCCACAGTGGTCCTGCTCAGTTCTTGAATGAGAGGCCTCGGAGGCAAGAAAGGAGTCTGTGGGATGCATGTATTTTTTGGTTTTAATCCTGCTACTCCTTCAGTTTCCCACAGAAGTTCTTGTATTTCAGTTTGTTCTCATCATGAAACCTTTGTTTCCTTTTCTCCTTATATTTCAAAAAGAAAATTATATACAAACAGTCAGAAAAATCCTACATTACCAGCTGATACTTTATTCTAAACACTACGTGCATAAGGCTTCAAAGGAAATAATAAGCACTGTTTATAATAAAGTCTTTAGCATTTGGCTCATTATTTAAAGGATGCTGTGGATAACATCTCAATTACAAAGTTAGTGTGCCCTCAACCTGGAGACTTTTCCCTGTAATTTTGCCCCACAAGTGCATGCAGCTGTGCTAACACTTTTTTGTTACACTTATGTGCATTCTTTGCTTTACAAGTCCCTAAACAGACTTCACGAGGCATACAGCATGTTGCTATAGTAAAGGGGTTTCCTCCAGCAAGACTTGTGCATTAAGCCTTGGAAAATATAAGACCTTCAACAAAACTTTTGGAGACTTCCTCCTAGTGGAACAGCCTAAAACTTTGAGCTCATCTTGTGTGACAGAGCAGGTCTAACTGCAGGAGCCTGTCCCTATGCCAGCACCCTTTAAATCCTGAACCTGGTGTGTCAAGACCAAAATAAGTAGACTTTAGTGTCTGATAGGTCCTCATGGGCAGATTCTGTTGGCCACAAATCCAGCTGAGAGGGCTGCCCTTCTTTTGCCCAAGTCAGGTCTCAGAGGTGCTCCAGAAGTAAGCCTTGAGGGCTAGCCAGTTCCTGCACAGCACAGACATAGCAACAACACCTCCTAGGAAGGTTCCATGAAGCCCCTTTCCTATGGAGGTGACATCCCTGAGGTTTGGGAAAATGGAATTATAGACTGTTGAAGTGGGGGTGAAAAGTCAGATACTTCCTTTTAGGACAAAGTGGGCTGTGCAAATGTTATTTGTCCTGTTCGTTTTTTCTCTTGCTGTTGGTCCCTCAGCTAATCTGACAGTTGGTAACAGTGGAGCCATCAGAGTCATAGGCAAGGGATGCAAACAGAAGCATCATGTGTATGATTCAAGAGCGGGAAGGGAATCCCATTCAAGGGACTCTTCTTTATGAAATCCTGAGAGATCCTCATTTGCTGATGGCATCCTGCAAGTAGTGATTGCAGTACCCCATGAGATATTAGTGGCACTGGGGATCAGACAGCTCTTAGAAGCTAGCACAAACCCCAGAGGAGCCCACTGGTTTTGGAAGGCTTCTCTAGGACTGAGTAATTTATTTGATGGATAGTTGCACAGCTAATATTTTTCTAAGGAGCTAGATCTGTAATAGACGGTGTATGGCACAATTACCTGGCTTGACTCTTCAATGGATGAAATTTCCCAAGTTATTTGGGGAAAAGTGTTTCTTTAGTTTCTGTGATTTGAAGTATTAGCTATAAAAGTTTGCATCACCACTGTTAATCATGCATATTTGAATAGCTGAGTGCCCAGTACATTAGGTAGCTACATAGGATAGTGTTATCTAATGATGATCTTTATAGCTAGTTGGGTAAAGTACAGCTAGTCACATTTTCAAAAGAAGTATGCACAGATACATGCACACAAATAATCTGGGAGAGTTTTTCAGTGACATATTATTAAATTTTGCAGGTAATGATTAATTCTCTTTTTTGTCCAGTTTCTCCAGTTATCCTGTATCTGGTGATCTACCTACTTCTAAATAATGTTGATCACTGGAGTTCCTGACAACAATGCACAAGTGGAGGTGTTCTCAGGACAGCATTCCAAGAAAAGACGGGATAATGAAACTCACAAGACACTTGGTTTTATTTCCAAATATAAAATTTTGAGATTTGGAGAAAATATTTTGTCTTCCAGGTTTTCATATTTCATAGAAAAATCAATGGAGCATGAAAAAACAGGCCTTGGAAAATTAACCAAAGCTCTAATTTTCTGCAAAAAGACTGCTTCAGTAGAAATATTTTCATCAAGCTGTTAAAAGCATGACCCCACCTGCTGATATAGTGCTCTGCTTTGAACTGGAAAAATGAATGTGGATTCTTAGACATTTGCATACATCCTGAAGATACAAGTTAGGTTGCAGAAGTTTGTCTTCATGCAAGATGTCAGTCCCTTGAACTCCTAAGAGAAAGCTCTTACTCCCAGGCAATACCTGGGAGATCTGCTTCCAGCTCTTAACTCTCCTTTTGCCTGATCTCTCTCTGAGTTAGTAAGAAGCTTTTTGCACTTCATGACTAAGATGCTCCTGTCAATATTAAACTATAATTGATCCTCAACTTCACCATTTATATCAGCAACAAAGTGTATATTATTTACAAAACCTATGACTGGTCTCTCTTAGTTTCTGTTGCTTTGGAAGCTAGTTACATGTCTTCATCTGTAAATTGTTAGTCTTTAAAAAAAATTAAAATAGTATTGGCTGAGGTTTTTTAATCTTTCTTTCTTTCTGTATTATCATTAATATGCTATGTTTAAGATCTCTCTTTCAAATTGGTAGGCTGCAGCTTCTGAGTCTTCTTAGTCAGCCTTCTGAAAGCTAATTAACTCATAATTCAATTTAGAGCAGGACTTTATCAGCAGAAAGTCATAATCAGAGAGGAAGGATGGGGTAATGACTAATGAAGTCTTTTTCCAAGGTCTTTACCAGTCTTCCTTGGTGACCTTAGAAAATCTGTGTAAATACTCTTATTTTTCTGTGTCTACTTTATCTAGAGAAGAAATATTTTGATCAAGGACCATCACTGTAGATGAGAATGACTTCAAAGTTCTGCTGTCCTGATAGTATTCTTCAAATATGCGTCATGTTGCCTTTTGTCAGTAATAGGTCTCAGGAGCTTTTCATAACATAACCAGGTTAGAACAGTCCTCTGTTACTTAAGGTCTAGCAAGTAAGAAAGTTGAAAGCATGGAAAAATCTTTCCAAGTCCGTGGTAATAAAATCTCCACTATAAAATTTTAATGCAGTATAATTGTGATGATTTAATTGTAGCTTTTAAATTGCATTTTCAGTTGTTTTAAGATGCATCTATCTATTTAATGAGACCGAGAAGGAACTTACATAAATATCAATTAAGTTCACATAATTTTTAAAAATAGTTGTTTTGGGAGATAAAATGTAGAACAGGTACACATCCATTCCATGACTTTCCTCTAAGTACACGGTTAAAAACATCATTATCTAACATTCAGTAATTGTCTAGTTAATGCCAAAAAACTGTTAGGGCGCTTTGTCTTCTGTATCATACTCAGACATACTGAGTTATTTTTACATTAGAAGACAGCAGGGAGTCTTATTTTAGTACTACCTATTCACCACAGTGCAGGATTTCTGGCATTAATCTGAAAAAGGCTGTTTTATTTTTGCCAGTGGTTGAAATGCTTTTGAAAGTTACTGAACTGACAACTCTGGAGACTGGCATCCTGTTTTTATCTGTTGGATGGGTACAATGCTGGCAGTGACTGCTCAAGCTTGTTCTGCATTGTTCTATTGCTATCTACTCCAGGCAGATGTAGAAGGCCCACCCATAAATAGGAGAGAGACAACCTTCATGACTTTATATTGAAAAACAGTAACAGTTCTGCAGAGCTTCTAAATATTATAATCTTCTGTTGGAATGACACTCTCTACACCATATTTATATCTGTCTTGGCTGATACCAGTTGCAGATAATTAAGTCCATTGAAATAAGATATTTTCTCCCTAATTTTTGTATAGTCAATACAAAGGTCAATTCTGCCAAAGTAAAATTCAGAGCTGGAGCCTAAATCTAGGAGCAGCAAATCTCTAATGTCACTCCACACTCCTCATCAAATTGCAAAAGGTTGAGTATCCCTACAGCAGACTTGCAGCTCAACCCACCAGTCCCCCTACAGGCCCTGAAAGTGATTACCTCTAGGCATTCTCCTAAACTACCTGAAAGGAAGTTGTACTGAGATGGGAGTTGGTCTCTTTTCCTAAGAAACAGTTGATAGAATAAGAGGAAATGGCCTCATACTAGAGGAGGTTTGGATTAGATATTGGGAAAAAATTTCACTAGAAGCTGTGAAAAGATTTCACAGCCAGTGCTGGAACAGGCAGCCCAGAGAAGTGGTTGAATCACCATTCCTGGGGACATTTAAAACCATTGAATAGATTGATTTGGAAGGGATCTTTAAAGGTCATCTAGTCCAACCACCCTGGCATAAGCAGGACATCTTCAATGAGATCAGGTTGCCTCGAGCCCCATTCAGTTTGACTTTGAATGCTTCCAGGGGTGGGGCATCAACTGCCTCTCTGGGCAACCAGTGTTTTACCAGTCTTAAAGGTTCAGAACTTAATATATAACATAAACCAAATGACTGGGGATACCAGTATCATAAAGTCACCCCAGGACACCACCTCATTGTGAAAAAGTCTTTTTTATATCTAATTGAAATCAACCCTCTTTTAGTTGAAAACCTAAAAATTTTGTTCCCATCTTTATTGTAGGCCCACTTCAAGTACCAAAAGGCTACAATATTGTCTCTCCAGAGCCTTGTCTTCTCCAGGCTGAACCATCCCAAGTTTCTCAGCCTCACCTCATAGGAGAGCTGCTCTATTCCTGTATCATATTGGTGGCTTTTCTCAGGACTCACCCCAACAGGTCTGTGTCCTTCCTGTTAAATAGATGTGGTAATTAGGAACATGGTTTAGTGGAACTTGGAAGTGTTACTTTAATGGTTGGGTTCTTAAAGATCTTAAAGGTCTTTTCCAAGTAAGTAATTCTATGAATCTATGTTTCTAACCCACGAGTTTTCAGTTCTCTCCCCAGGAAATACTGTACAAGAGGAATGCCTTAGTACTTTTTAAAAATTTCTGGAGAAATTTTCATTTCTCTGAGTATTTCCCAGGACACTTGTACTAATGAGTCACGTGTTCTTATAGGATTAATATATTTTAATTTTACCTAGATATTCCGAGTTTGTAATACAAGGGAAATTAAATTTAAGCAAACAAAAGTACTCAATTAAAAATGCCCAAATAATATTTACTATTGTAAATATTTAATGACAGCCTAGCTACAAATGTTAAAGAAAACCATCAATTGATCCTAAGCTTGTATCTAAAGTCATCTAGCTCACAAGCCATAAACAGTAATAGTTGCATAGTCCATATGACCAATATGAAGTAGAATTTGCACACAATATCTGCAAATACTGCACTTCTGGGACATGGTATATTAATGTTGGACTGTGGAAGAGTGAGTGCATTTCTTTTTATTCTTTTTGATGATGCCTGCAAGGGAGCAGGAATGTACTGAGACTGGGTTTTCCACTGAGATTTCTACCTCCTTTGTGACTACAGATCCTAAACTTTTTCAAGATGGAGGTTGATCCTCATAGACTGCTTTTCCTTGTATGGAAATGTTAATTCCCCTTTTGCAGTCATCTCCTCTCTTATGGTAAACATGGATTGTTTATCATTGCTTATCTAATCTGCTAGCAAATCTTTACTGTAGTGAGAGGTAAAATGCTCTTCCTACCCTGGCATTCTGTAAAATTCATTCTGAAGACATTCTGCACAGGGCACCTTAAATTTACTGTGGACATGTATCAACATGGGATTCGAGTGGTGTCTCATTACTATGATTCTAGAGACTAGAGGGTTTGATGATAAGTTTGGGATGGCTAATTTCCAAACCTTGTCCTTAATTGGTACAGTGATACTACTGCATCTGCATACATGTGCTCATTCCCTGCCTGGCAAATAGCCCATTCACTGCCTGACACTTTTCTTAGTTAACTAGCCTCAACTTTTTAAAGCATCCCCTTCAGTTTGCTACGACAAGGTACATGCAACCAAGGTTATGAAGCTTTCAGAAGTCTGAGTGTTCGATTGAAGCATGTGACGTACAAGCATGAAGACACTCGAGACAGCAGCTGAAAGTTGTAACTATCATAATTACTTTTCCTTTCTCAAGTAAGAAATATTTATTCCTCTTTAGGATCTGTGGACTCACATATTTCACAGAACATGTTTTTCTGGTCTTTGAACTGCAAATTTCTTAGGTCTCCATAGGAACATATATTAAAGGATGAAACTAGATGTTCTTGTGAAAGTTGAGATCTGCAGTATTTGAAAGATTTAGTTCCTAAAAATGTGTCTCTTGATCCATTGTGAATCAGCTCTCTCAGTCTATTCCACTCCCTACTTAAAGCATTAACAAAAACCCCCAAAATACTTCAAATGTATTAGAGACTACTTCAACAGCACAACAGAGTGGACAGTATTAATTTATCCTCTTATAACCATTAACTACAGTAACTTTAAAATTAAGAAAACACTTACCTTCAGCTTAGTATTCCCAGCAAAAGTAATGGACAGCATTCTGAGTAGAAGAATATATTGATCTCATCATCATTTAAGGCCACTTTTCACCTCAATGAGCTTGGCAGAATAGTCAAGCATTTTTTGTATAAATTATCTCATTTTGTTCCTCTTCCAAGCATTAGCACTTACTATTCTGGGCCTAAATTCTGGCTTCCTCAGAAGAAAAGTAATTATAAAGTTTTTGAAAAATATTTAAAACATTAGACTTGTTGTTATAAATGAAAAGTATGCCTGCATATGCCTAAAAGTTTAAATTAAATTAAATTTAATTTTAATTTAATTTTAATTTTAAATTAAAAAATTTTCAGGTGAAATATATTTGAACACAAAATGGTTTTGCATGCTGATAGTGCCACTGCAACATGCTGAATATCAGAAAAAAGGAAAAAAAGTGTTGCCTCAGGATAATTTTTGTCAAGTGATAGGGAATGAAATATGTATCTCAGATTTTCTCTTTTGACATGCATTTAGTCAGAAGTCACTGGGTAGCAAAAGGTGCTGAGTGGCGCAGAATCTTAAGGGAAAAGCCCAAATGCTGAAAAGAGGAAGAAGGGGAACCTTCACTTGTTCTGGAGCTTGTAAAAATGCAATCAGAGTCTTTCTTCACTGTGGATAAAAGGATCTTTGAGAAGCATCTACGCTGATTATATTTCGCTTCTTGACAATGCACTAGGACTACTTAATTGCTCCATCTGTCTGCATACAAATTCTGAAACAAAAGGTCTAATGGTTTTTGAACATATTAACTTTTCACATCTTTGATTGTTTCTAGTACAGATGAAAAATATCTCAAACTACCTCTGTGAAAAGAGCTGTGATCTCTGTTAAGATCCCTATCCAGAAGTTTTATACTTATTTAATGCCTAAAGAAGGTTTCTGTTTCTCACAATGTCATTATTAGAGCCATAGACAAGGTTTATAAGGCTTTCTTGTAAAGCTTCCTGCAACAGCATCATAATGTTCAAATTGTAAATAAAGATATAAACAAACAGTGTACAAATGAAAAATATTATTATTTTATGGTGGATACATGTATCCTACAAGTAGTAGGCAGTGAGGTTCAACTCTCAGTGGGTGGAGACCAAGACAACACACAGGACTGAGACCAGAACCTTAGAAATATTTAGTTTCACCTGCTGTTGTTTTGGGATGAAACAATATACGTTCCTGGCATTTAATGTCTTGGTTTTCTGAATGTAACTCCTTCTTCCATCTTTACCTCCTGCAACATATTTTGAGTCTAATGGGTTGAAACAATATTGCTTCAAATTAAAAGGCAATGCTTAAATCTAAAATCTCTCTTAACAGAGTTTTACTTGAGATCATGCGTTTTTCTCAGGCTTAATTGCACCACGTTTAGTTTAGTGCTTTGAAATATGATTCACATCACCTTTGTATCGTTAATGTGAGACAGTTTGATAGTTCATCCATCAGCAATTAGAAAACAGAAGGCCAAAGGCCTATATTAACAAGTAAGTAATGCAAGTATGAAGCAATGTCACCATAGCAACTTGGCTTGCACACAAGATGCTGTATTTAACTTTGGGGAGCTCTTAAAAACTCCTGAATCCTGAAATAAGTAAAGTCTACGTGGTAGTGGGGCTGTGCCTTCAATGCTATAGAAGTAGATTTATCTTAGAACTGCGCAATTGCTTTGGCCCAATATAACTTACAAGAAACCAATGGTGTATGAGCACTTAAAGACATGCCTCATGGAAATCTTGAGTTGCAGTTAAAAATGTGCAAGATTGCTTGCTTTTTTTGGGAACTGGGAAGGAGTTAGCTGTAGAGCTTATTGCAGTAAAACAAGCATTTTAACAAAAAAATATTCGCAGGAATTACTGTTAGATTTTTATATAATTTTTTTTGCTAGTCCACACACATCATTCTGTCTTCACAGTTACTGAGAGCTTTGTCAAGTAAAGGGTGAAAAACACACATGCTTTTCTGGGTTTGAATTTTCAAGCTCTTAAATTAGCTATGTGTTTATTCACATTAATTAATAATGTGAATCTTTATGTCTTCAAGTCAGGTGAAAATCGTGTGAATTAGCTTCACTAGAGGGTCATGCTGCTAGTAAAACGAGCTCTAGGCAGACAGTTTTTGCAAAACTAACATTTCAATAACCTTTGGTAGGGCACACAGAAGTTTTATAAGAGTGAGATCATAGGATCAAAATTAATTCTTAGAAGGCACAAACAGTGGCAGGTTTGAATACTGTATGGTTACTACTTCCCCTCAGTGGTCAGGCTGTAATGGTTCACCATTTCCCCATTTCGCTCAAGATGATAAAATTCAGAGTGCCTAAATCACATATTAAGAGTTGCACAAACCCCTCTTGAGCTTCTTTTTATCTACAACCCCTTGGCACCTCAATTTCCAGTGGTAAGTTGCCCCAAGTTCTTACATTTCTGCAGAAACAATGCTTAACTACCCAGTGTCCACCTCATACCTCCTGCTCTGGCAAGACTTGTAAATGAGGCCTTTCCTGTCTGTATCTCACCTGTAGCATAAAAGTGCTCTTGTCTTTATATATAATTATTTTCATAGGAGAATCACTCATTTGTAACAAGGAAATGTTAAGGTGTGTCAGTAGAAGAGACACCTTTATGGACACCTAAATTCCAAGGGAAGATTTATCAGAATAGTCCCCTTTAGCCTTTTAAAGAAATTACCAGCAGGCTTACCAATAATTGAAAAAACACTGGTATTCATAACATACAAAGAAAAAATAGTGTTTCTATTTCAGAATTATACCTGACATAGTGTGGATTTCAACTATATAACTAAGAAATATGCATAGAGAGAGTTGTGTTAAATGTGTTGGGGTTTTTTTGCACACTCTGCTATAGCCCTCTTGTTCAGGACACGTGCTTGTACTATGTTTTTGTACCCTGTGTGAACAGATAGTTTAAAACCCTCCATTATATTTAAGTGTATTTTACCTTATTTCACAACCAGAAACTGTCAAGAAAGTAGAAAAGTGCTGAAAAACAACCTGTTAAATAAGAGAACAATAAGGAGCATGAATAATTTTAAAATTCCTGCCAAGTATCAAAATCAGGTTACAAGACTAGCTGAGAATATCTACCCCATCAGTTTCCAAGTCATTAATTTGTAAAAGCTGTGGGTTCTTTTAAGTCAGGTCCCATGCCTATTGAATTCAGATGCCAGAGATTCCCCATTGCAGCAGAAAAGAAAGGTAAACTCCTTTAGGAGGGATAAATGTTGAAAATTTCCTGCTTTAAGACAAATGCATTTTGGTTCAGGTCTTCAGTAAGAGCTGTAAGGTACAATCCTATTATTTTCTGTGCTGCTCCAGTGACAAACTTCTCAGTGGATGACTGTGATTAGAGACTCTCTGTCTTGGGGCCAGAGACATCCATCTGCCCGTCTGACCATCCTGCTGGGACATGGGCTTCTTGACTAATTCAAAAACCTTAGGCACAGTGGAAAGACTGTTGAGGCATATCCAGTCCCTGACTGTGACTCATGCTATTCATGTTACTCATCCATGTGGGCACTAATGAAGTGACTGTGAGGTTCTGGGAACACAGGGAATGGAGTCCGGGTCACAAGTGACGCTTGCCAATACTCCCATTTGACTGCAGAGGCCTGCCCTGGGTCATATGAGTCATGAATTTGGATGCAGATCTTTACTAATATTGTCAGCAGCGCTGAGCTTCAACTTCCTTAAAAATAACATACTGCTTTTTAAAGGTGGACTGGTGGGAAGAGGGAGACTGTGACAGGGAAACTGTCGAATACCAGTGTTCAAGCTGGGAGAAGGACTTTAATCTAGGGTTAAAAAGATATGTTCTCAGTATCGAGAGAAGTCAACTACTGAGTTTCAAATACTGTTTGAAAAGCTACATGTCATTCATGTCATATTGCAAAGACTAGCAAAATGTCTAATCTGGTTCCCAGACTGACCTTCAGCTGCAGAGCAGACCACAACTTCAGGTTTTTAAACATTATTGTTATGAAAAGTTAAAACTGCTTGCAAAACACTCTCTGAATTCAAGGAAGGACATGTAAAACAAATAGCACTGTCTTATAAATTCTTAGAATTGCAGAATGTTTGAGGCAGGAAGAGACCTCAGGAGGTCTGTAATCCATGCCCCAGCTCAAGCAGGGTCAGCTACAGCAAGTTGTTTAGGTCCATGTCCATTCAGATTTTGAGTGTCATCAAGCTGAAGACTCCACTTTCTGGGAAATTTGTTAGTGTTCGGCCATGCTCACAGGAAAAAAAGAATAAAAGTCTTGTGTGTATGAGTGTAACTTCCTACATATCGGCTTGTCATCATTGCCTCAGCCTGTCAGGACATGACTGAGAAGGGTCTGCATCCATCTTCATTACTTCCTCCCAGTGTATAACTTTGCTGGAAAGGTGGATGTTGGGAAAAGGTGTCATAATAGACTATAATGCTAGGCACTTCCACAGCCACCATGGTGGTTTACCCATACCCAAGTAAAGTGAGTGCTGAACCCCCTCTTCATGGTTATGGAGTGACTGCCAAGAATAATTTTCAGTGATTCACATTAAGAATATGAACCCTCGTGTGGAGTCCCATTTCTTCTAAGTAGTTTTATTAATGGTTGAATGATGAAGTTCAATTAATATGTTTAGAAAATCTACGGTCAATATGAATGGAGAGGTTGCTCTGACTTAGATGACAGCATCAAAACTAGGAATTTACGAGTCTAAAAAATCAGACATCCTCTTAAATTAAAAGCAGATGAAATTCAATAAAAGATATGAAAATAGACATGTAACAGGAGTGACTTTACACAGAGAAGGATCTGAGGGTTGTGGTGAATCACAAATTGACTATGACTAACAACATGGTGTTTTTTCCAAGAAAAAGTCCTGGTCAAAAATACATTCCTAGGAATATTGTATGCAACCCTTGGGAAGTAACTGTTTTGCTCTGCCTGGGAGCCAACTGGATCTCAGACCAGGTGTCCACTTTTAGACACCACATTTTAAAAAAGATGACTTGGAAAAAGTCCACAGCATGGTGCAAAGAATGCTAAAGGATTTAGCAAACATAATCCATAAAGAAAGGTAATCCCATTCCTTTAGGCTACAAAAGGGAACATTAAAAGGAGAAGTTTAAATCATCTAGTATGTAAAAAAGATCATTATAAATAAAATAATGGTCACTTGTTACTTAAGACCAGAAAGGAAGGACAAAAACAAACCACTGCAACTAAATATTGTAATTTCTAAATTGCATAATTAGTGCAGTCTTTTAAAAAGGAGTATTTTGACTGTTGAAGTATTTAATACTGAAGTATTTAAGAATATGTGTGAATATGTTTTATTGGATGTATTTAAGGACAGTTCATACCAGTACCTGTTGGAGACAGTGCAGGAGAGGGACAGAACAGCATCCTGTTGTCCTTCCCAGATCTACATCTCTGTGATTTTAGGACAGTGAGTCTCAAAGTGAGATAACAGGCAAACGTAAATTCTGGCTCTGACAAAGAACACACCTTGGAGGGGAAAGGTTTGCATTTACCACAGTCTATAGATAGAATAAGACTCTATAAGCAGGAACAAAAGCCCCAGATATTTTTTCTCAAGTGTCCTGAAAAAATATAACCTAAATTTTTCCTACACAGACCCCAGACCTGGTGTAAATCAGTGTGTCTCTATGGCTAGAATGTGCACTTTGTGGAAGACGAATGGCTTAATATTTTAGTAGGTAATTAAATTAAAGGTATCAAAGCAGTGTTCTGAATCTAGCAACAATTCTTAGAGAGACAGAAATCCAACTCTAATTTACCAGTTTGCAGTGCAGAGACAAGGTTATTAATCTGGTACATTCAGCCTTTATTAGTAAAACTTAATTACACAGCAGAGTTCTTGTGAAGGCAATGGCCGCTACTGCTCTCCCACAGAAAATGCAGTTGCAGTGTCAAACCAGCTGCAAACAGAAGTAAACCTGCTGCTTTTTGTCTGCCAGAAGATCTGAAATGAACTTTGACTAAACTGAAAAGGCACAGGCGTCCCTGGGTGTTCCTTAGCTAAAACCTTGCTCTCTTTCCAGTTGAATGGGCTGTACTCAGAGCAGGAAGATCCATCTCATTAGTGGAGCAGTCACTGATCTCAGTCAGTGTGAGCTGGCCACTCAGTCTTGTGGATGCTGTGTTGTTCCTCACTAGAACTTAAACAATGTAGGAATTTAATGTGTTCTTTATTTTTTAAAAATACAAGTCCAAATGGCCTAATATATAGTGCATGCAGATCCCATGAAGCATTTTTGTTGCTGAATCTTAAAACAGTGTTGCTCCCTTTTGTTAAATTCTGAAGATTTTGTCTGTAAAAGAAGCCATCGCTAAGTGCCTTTCTCTATAGCAGTCGTTTCAGGGCAATATGCAGAAATTTCTTTACTCATTACAGTGTAACTTTATCAATATCTCTCTAAATAATTTTATAATAAGCTGTGTGGGACAGATTCATTCCTGAGGAAAGCCAGCAGAAGTCAGTATAAACAGACTTATATGAGCACCTTTTTTACCACAGATGGTTTTATCACCAGCTACACAGTTGAAAAGTTTGATCCAATAATAAGGCATCTGAGAAAATGCAAATTTACCATAAGACAAAAAATACTGTCACTACCGATAAAACCTATGTTAAAAATACTAGTGTTCCTTCAAACCCAATTAATTCCAATAATTACAGTCATTAAAGCAACAGTCTAAAGGTGAAAATACAAGAGTTCATGTGAACAGTTATTTAATCTGCTTTTTAGAATATCTAGATGAATGACTTTTTGATGAATATAGGACATTCTATTATCAATTCTTTGCAGTCATTCTACTTAATTACTTCTTTGCCAGGATCATTTGTTCTCCCAGATGCCTATATAAGGCTAGTTTGGAGGGAGAAGTTTTATCCCTGCAGCTCTAGGAGAGGCCTTTTCATCATTCTGTGAGTAGTTTCACACTGTATTTTCTTCACTATCCTCACTATCCAGCGCTAAATAGACAACTATTAATTTCCAGGTAGCCTTTTCAGTAGTGTGTCTGAGGGCTGCTGCTACAACCAGATTTGAACATTCAAATTCCACCTAATCTCCAGTATGAAGACTTCTGTCCCAAACATAGATTATTAACATCATGTCTGTGCTGCTGCTTAGCCAGGGGTGCCCACATATTTCAAGGGAATGTGTTCCTCTCACCCACCTTTCCCACTAGGCACCCTAACCGCCCAGTTACAGACATATTTCTGCACTTTCATTCTCTCAGGAACCTGATGAATATTCATTCCATGCAAAGTGGAACAGTTTGAACAGAAATAATGGAATGCCTCACCCTTGTGCCTTAAAATAGCCGACCTTTTATGATCAGCATATTCACCTCCAGGTGGGAGATACCAGGTCAGATTCCCTCAAGCAGCAAAATAAATTTAACCCAAGCCTCCCATAGCCTTGCTAGGACAGGTGGGTATCCAAGTTTTTCTTTGCTATATCTTTCTGATTACCTTGGCTTAGCTTTTGTCTACATGTAACTCTTGACTCCTTAAATAGTATTTGTCATTTATGAAATGAACATGATGGCCTCTGTGATGTATAGCTGAGCTTCCTTTCAGTGAAAACAGCATGCATAGAGCTGAGGACCCAGCCCTACCTGAGCAGAATATATATATATATATACTCAGACTGAGAAATGTGAAAGTGGTCACTCTTTACGTGGTCTGGATGCTGTCATTAAATAACCTGACATGTTGGAATCTCTGAAAGATGCCTCACTTTCCTCATGCTGTATGGAAGGCAGTTTCACAAGCTTTTTAAACTGGAGAAACAGCTAACTCTTTGGAAATATATCTGTCTTGCAGTGTTGCCACAACTGTTTTAATTTATAAATACCTAAATAATATAAATACAGATAGTTTAGCTTGGAATGTTTGTTTATTCCTTTTGCTTTCTTCCACTCTCCTTGCTTGTGTGCTTGTGCATGTAACACTATATTTACATGTAGGGGAAGATGTAGTTCAGTTTTGGCACTGGTTTTATGCAAAACCTTTTGATTTCTTGCAGACTACTAACTCAGAGTTGTGGGTCCATATACTATGATGGCTATCTGTTCCACTGCCAGAATCTCTGCAAACTTGCAGTGATTCTCAACTGTTAGTGAACTTCCCTTCACTGCATTCCTGTAGAAATGGTTTGTGCTAAAATCCCACTGTCGGAGATGTCCGCTACTTTTAGAAAGCCACCTAGAAAATCGTGTTTCAAAGAGCTTTTTAATGAAGAGACCTTTTTATGAAGTTTTATGCAGTGGGAACCACCCCCACCTGGAGTTGTGAGTATTCACTATGCATGCAAATTCATCCACAGCTGTTTCATATTAGATACCCAGAAAATGAAGAAAGCATAACTTGTGGCCACTTTTTGAAAACTGTGGTTTGGATGACCTTCTCAGCACCGTGCAGAGCTTGAGGAGGAATGCAGAGACACAATCCCAGCTCTGGATGCTAATACTCAGATTTGGAATGAAAGAGGCAGGTGTTGGGGGGCAATATTTTCCTTTGTTCGTACCCTTCATTTGCCATAGGACAACACAGACTGCATGCACTGAATGCCTCAGAATGCCTGTGAAAACAAATAGTACTTGATCAGTGAAATAAAGACTTCATTGTAATATTTCTTATAAGATCAAAATACGCTTTAAAAGCAATACTAGTCCAGAAGCAGCCCATCTTGTTCCTTCTGAGTGCTGGTGTCTCTTGTCAGTATGGGCAAAAGGAGCTGTGGTTACAGAATCAAATGTTGGCTTATCAACTGATCTGGTAATGTTGTTTAGTTTATAAAGATTTTGGGGATCTGACAGATGAGCCTGGCCACAGATTACTTTATGTAGCCTAAACCTTAGGAAGTGAAGCAATCATAAAATGAATTAATTTGAAGGTTTTTTTCCTTTTCTGGGAGGTGTGAGTTTAACTTAAAGGAGATTTTAATAGAAAAATAATACCAAAACCTACTCTAAAGTTTACTTTAGGCTCAATGAGAAGAACAAGTAGATGTTATTAGACAATGTTGATAGACAGAATGTATAAGAACTGTGACTGTTATCACCTACAGTAGTGGTCTCATGGGGTTAAATTTGATCATAAACTTAATGGAAGCAGGATGGCTTGTTTGGAGCAGCCTGTGTGTGTATACACAGCATCCATGTGCACATTGAGTTGAAGGCAATGTCAGGAAAGTACCTATAAAAACGACCCAGAAAAGAAAACCCTGAGACCTTTTGAGGCTCCAAGACAGGAAAACTTCTGCATTTGTTTATTCCATGGTGGCAAAGCAAAATTATGTTGGTTTTTTTTTCTCCGCTTTTGTTAAATAAAATGACAAAGAAAATGTCCCTTTTTTCTCCTTCTTTCCCCCCACTCCCCCTCTTCTGTTAAGTAAGATTGACTTATTTGAACGCTTCATAATTATTTGACCAAAAAAAAAAAAAAGCAATGGAAAAGCAGACTTCAGGCCTGAAACAGTCTTGCAAATGCCGTGGAAAGATATCACCTGAAAGCACTAGGGGAAGCAGAGATCTCAACAGATAAACCTCTGAATTAAAGTCGTATGTGTTTTCTGTGATTCTGATTATTTCTGGTAATTTTTGTTTCTATTTATGCCTTTTTCCCTCCCTTCTTTTAGGAAGTGCACAACAATATTCATGGAAATTTATTATCAAAACAATAAGATTTGTGTTGAATTTACATTCTGCTTAAACTTCATTACTTTTAAGAAACTGTGTAAAGTATGTAAATTGAAATGAAGTAGTATAGTTTCTAGAAGAATTAGAAGATAATAATTTTATTAGACCTGTTGAGATTATTAGATATGCTTAGAACTTAATAAAAGCTAATTTTAGATCTTTACGAGTCAATATGGTTTCACTGGCAACTCAACTAAATCAAACCTTGACCAAGGAAAATGAATGTTGAAGGAAACCGTCTTTACAGATACTACTAATACTTAGTATCAGTTATTATGGACTGGCTAAAATACAGACAGTACATTACATTACAACCGTTTATAAGAATGCCTACTCAAAGCTTGATCTTTATTGCTATTAAGATGAAGGTTTGAGAAATCAAGAAGTCAGAATCACAACTGGAAAATTTGGGGGAAAAAAAGGACAAATACATTGTTTACACAAATAACAAAAGGTCACTATTGCAAATAATTATAATGATGAGTCTGTGAAACACGACAAAGGGATGTGGTGTTCACCATCACATCATGGGCATTGCCTTGTTTTGCTGTAGGTCATTACATACAGACTAAGAGGAGATGGGGAAGAACTTCAGTAGCAAAATATATCCTTTAGATCCTGTACATAGTACAGAGAAGATCCCTTCAGTGGCACCACTATTAAAAGGTTCATAAGATCCATCTTGAAGAGTAGCTTTTGTTTACCCAAACGGAAGAGATTACTTCTATGTTTTTTCAATGTTGATTTCCATCGCTGAAGAAGCACCATGCAATGACTCCACTAACAAAAGCTAAAATGTGCAGGAGAAGGTCCAGGACACTTTTTCTTTGGTTTGCTCTGTGTAGAAACAGACTTGTATGGCACTCCATAAAGATGGAGAGTGAGTATTTGCTTAAAAGAAAGGTGTCTAATGCTGAATTTGCACAAATTTTAATTAGTTAGAAGATAAACCTTATTTTTATTTTGCCTTTTATGTAGCAAATAAATTCTTTTTGTAAATTATTTTCCATGGATAATCCCCAGCAGACATTGGTGAAATGATTTGAAGAAAAACAGAGCAAGGCTGAGCTTTCATCTTTCTTCTGGGAGTATCCAAGTAGTACTCCTGAGAGATATGGACAAACTGGCAGGCCAAGAGATACTGGAAAACCTAAGCATAAAGGAATATGAAAGATATGGCAGGAGAGAGAGAATTTTTAAGTGGTATGCAAAATTATGCAGAAAACATGTAAGTTTCGTTCTTTCAAAGCTGACAATTACTCATCCCTTTCAAATGCAAATGTTCTAAAGATGTCTTCTATCTGAGAAGGTAAGAGTGCTCACTTACTAATGACACATAATATCAAACATATTTTAATTCAGTCTATTTGGAGTCTGCTAGTCAGGAAATTGATCTAGGCAGAAACAAAAGTCAGTAGAGATATTTACAGAGGTTTCAAAAATAGGCCATACATTTTTACCAGAAGTCTGTATCTGAGAAGGTGGAAGCTAGAATTAACTTCAATTTCCTTGGTGACAGTAATGGCTGAATTAAAGTTTTCCTATAGTGGGATGAAACTGCTGCTATGGTGCAGCCTTGCAAAAAGTTTTTCCTTTTAACCCAGTGCTCAAGATTTAAAATGAAGTACTGGTACAATTTCTTATGTTGAAATGTTAAGTGAGGTGTTTAGGGGTTTATTTGCATATAAAAGAATTGACTTACACTTGAGGATGAGGCAGTAAATTGGGGTAACAATCTAATTAAATTATAATTTACAGAAAGTGAAAGTTGAAAAATTAAATGTCTGACTTTATTTGTAACATTCTTCAATGAATCACAAGTTTAATTCTCTCTGGCTAGAAAATTATTAAACCCCTCAAGTTTCTGTTGGGATACATTCAGCAGGCCATCTAAATAGCTAGTCTACAGAATTGTTTGCAATTGTCAAAATGTTCAAGTGAGCTATAAATAGCCAGAAATAAAGTAGAACAGCTTGCTGCCTCCACAAAGTTGTATCATTTTTCTCTATGGTACTTCATGCATATCAGGAGATTCTTTTGTTATAATAGGGTCTCTGTTCCTCATCAGTCAAAAATAACAGGGAAGAATTGGGTTTGAAGACTGTCCTGTGCAAATGTGTCCCTGACATGTCACAGCTGCCCTGCTCCCACTGAGCCAGCTCTGTGCCTCCACCCTCTGTTGTCACCTCCAGCGTGGATGTCCTCAGCTTTGTCAGAACTCATGCTGGCAAGCAGATACATGCATGTCAGGCTTTTCCATGGTCTTTCTTCTCAAAGGTTTCATCAAGTGTGCCAAAATTGCTCTGAGTTGACAAAATTTCAATGGCTTAAAAAAACCTGTCATCAGTTGTAAGAGATCAGTGCTAAGAATGCGTGGATCTTGTCCTCTGTAATAGATCTTCTTAGGATAGGAACAATCTTAACAGATTTTGGTAACACCACATAGGTAACTGCTGCTGCATCCATTTTTCAAGGCCAGAGGGAGCAGTGGGGAAACTGGACACTTTCTCAGGAGCAGTGACATGCTGCCCAGCATTATTCCTCTCAGTCTGCCTGGCTCCCATTGGCCACAAATCCTCCAGCTCAGAAGTTCTAAAGTCTGATTGAAAGCCTGCTGAGGTCAGAGGTAGTCCATTTCCTTTGAGGGGCAGAATGATGGCTTTTAGCACATCAGTAATATTTTTGTGCATTTAAAATTATCACATATTTTGCTAAATATATTTCAGAGCCAGATCATCAACTTATGGATCTATAACCAAGACAAATTCATTGGTAATAACACTGTGACAAATTTATTTTCTTTTATGCTTTTGGGAGCTCCTAATATTTATTTACTGTGCAGTAAGTCAGTTTCACAGTGCAGGTGTGTAGGATATAGAGACAACACAGACTATTTGCCTCCCTCAGTGAGACTGAGTCATGAAAGAAAAGGTTTCTTTCAGATCTTGAAGTATCATTTGTTATTTAACATGATTCTATATTTTGTTTTGTAACAAAAATGTTTTTTAATAGCTTTAAATGAAGGTGATCTCTGTGTATGGAAAAGTGTGGAAAACCATTTGGCACACTGTGACTAATGCTGAGGAAAGCTGTTTTTGTTACTGTGTTTAAAGAGGATTATGCAGTAAAATTCTTTGATTTTAGTGATCAGGAAACTTTAAAAGAAGCCGTCTGATCATGGCAGCTCTGCATCTCTCTGGAGTTATAATATTCAGCAGTAAAACAGGCGTTGCTATGGTAATTAAGTATTTTTCAACATTTTGGTTTTTTTCAGATTTCTTCAGTTATTAATAATTTTCCTGAAACAGTTTGGAAAAGTGCTGGTATGTTAAAATATCACTTGTTCCTCATAAATAGACTGTTTATAGTGAAATCCTTGGTTTTTAAAAGTCTGTGTTAAATATCCCACTGACTCTTATGGAAACATGGCTTGACCTTAAATATTTCAATTTCTGTATTATTGCCTTCGAGTATATGCTTTCTAATCAGAAATATTGAAAATTCCATGGTTTCTGACACACGAATTCCACCAAGGCTTTTGCAGGCACCTTGTTTGTGGCAGCACTGTTCAGCTAACTTGGAAAGGCCCAAGGCCTTCACACCTCCTGTCAATGCAGTGTTGTCTTTTGAGGCACCAAAGCACCCAAGCATGGTCATTCTCAGCACGCTGTGCCCAAAAGGCTGTGAAACTAGAGCTTCTTGTATGAACAAGATAACTTTGTAAGAAGGAAAAAATAAAAGATTATCATAGAATAACAGAATCATAGAAGAGCATGTTTGAAGGGACCTCAAGATTCGTCTGGTCCAACCTTTCTTGTCAAAGACACAGTCTAGACAAGATGTGTGAACTGTGTCAGCTGAATCTTTAAAGTGTCCGATGTTGGGGCATCCACCATTTCCCTGGGAGATTATTTCAAGGCTCATTGGTCTCATTTTAACAGGCAAAAGAATGCCATAGTCTGCAGCTTTCACCAGTGACATTTACCGCCAAGCCACCTCTGTCTCAGAGTGCCTTTCCCCCATAACTGACTGGCTGGATGCAATGGAGAAATTCCTCTACATGGAGATCCTGGAGGCAACTCCCAGAATGGAGCTGAAGGCTGTGTCACCCATCTCTGCAGCACCCAAAGCAAATGTCTCTGCTCCTGGGGGAGATCAGAGACTCCAGAGGCTGCCTGGGCACCACCAGCAGCTCAAAACAAAAGTCACAGTAGCCAGGTACTGAGTGAGGAGATTCCTGCCTATGCTTAACTCAGACTGTCTTTTTGAAAGTCCACCTTTTCAGATATTCCAAGTGGCTCAATCCTGTGAAAAGACAAACTGGGCTGTCTTCCATCTTGTTGAGAGCATTTGAGTGATTAAAAGTATCTTCAGTCTTCAGCCGTTAACAGCAGTTGCTGTTGCCATTTCATTAAACTCAGTGTGTATGCAGTATGTGCAGATCAGGCCTCCAGACGGGTCTCCTAGGAGCCATGCCTATTTTATGAATTTTAGGCTGGAGATGGAATCTTAGGTGAGAGATGGGATTTTATATGTTCAGGTCAAGTAAGAAAATAATGTCTCTGACCATTTGTGCAAACACAGAAGTTGGCACCCCAGTAAGTTTTCTTTGGATAAGGCTTAGGTACAGACAGACTTTCAGGCATCAGAGGAGGGGTCAGGATTTTTTCTTTTTGAATCATTGTCTTGAATCTTCATATCTTCTGCTTCAGCAGTGCTTTAGATGCCCAAATGTATTTTTTATAACTTGTCCTTAAGGAATTATGAGACTAATTATCATGTCTGTTTTGCCAAATATGTAGTGTCTATGTCCTGTATAGAGTACTGGAATCTTTATGAGACTTCTGCAGTAAGATGAGACCAGTATAGACAAAGTTCTTAATCTTATTTTTACTAATTGGAAATTCTCCCTCTTTATTAAGACCTCAGGGAAAAAACCAAATCATTTGGTGCAAGATCATTCCACAAGTTGAAAGAAACCTCCTTTTTTCTAGTGGAGTCACAAGATCTGGAGCACATCAGCCTTCAGCAGATGAAGAGACTTCAGCCCAACATGATCTTTCCAGGCTGTTTCATTTAACCAAAGATAAAAATTATTCCTTGACACACTATTCATTCTAGTCTTGCATTTTCAATGCCCCGATTTTTAACACAGGGTTCCTGCAGTATTCTGAAATTTCTTTTTTTCTGAAATAATGTGTACAGGTAACTTGGGCAAGTACCAGCATAGGTCTTCTCACTTCTCCTCTCTTTTCCCTTCAGAATAGTAGTTTACATTACTTTGATGCAGTGTGCCTTACAGTATATCTCCTTGTTAGCTTACTGAACAGTCAAGGATCTACATCTTTCATGACCTATAACTTGAAGATAATTAATTGTAGCCCTCAAGATTCTGTCTCCCAAGTGATCACACTTAGTTCAGCTTATAACGGGAAAAGCATAAACAAGCATTTTTTCACTTAAATGCTGCAGGAAAAGCAGACCTCAGAGCTCAAGCAAAGATCTGGCCTCAATACATTGCTGGATCTCTCCCCGGTGCTTTGGATTGTCCCCTCAGGTGATTGATGAAAAGTGTGGTAACCCGAAGTTTCTATGGCAAACATTGGATATGGAAATGTGGAGCTAACTCAGTAGACAACAACATCAGAGAAAAGAACGTTTCATTGTCTGGTCCATGAGTATATGTCAATGATGCAGACTGACTGGCTCAGAGTTCAGGAAGTTCTTGCATTTTTCTGTTTTGGTCTCAATGAATTCCTTCCTTTTTGAGGAAAGTATGTCTATTGAAAGTCTAGTCTATAATGGTATTGATTACAGCTGTTGTTCACAGGCATAATTATTTTAGGTGGGATGAAACCAGTACAAGAAATGTAGCCAAAGAATTTGCCAACAATACCAGGTCAACAGTCGTTGTCTTGTCTTCTGTATTTTCAGTGAAGTTCTCTGGTTAGATAGAGCTCCACCAGATATACCTAATACAAACCAAAAAATCAGCAAACCCCACAAAGATTAACAGTTAACAGAAGTTAGTTTCTGCTAAGGCCTCTTCATTGCAAGCAGTTGAAGTTTGTAAGAATGAAGCAATGCATATATCATGTAACAGTGAACAAAAGATCTAGAACAAAGGGTCTGGTTATTTGCCTGCTTAGACTTGACAGTAGCTTCTAGAGATTTTTACCAATGTAAATTTCAATTCTCAAGGTAGCTTCCTGAGCTGCACAAAGGATGTGATAAGGTGGTTTCTGAATGAGAAGGATTTGCCCAGACCCTGAACTGGCAGCAATATTTTCTCAAAATTTTAGTTTCTTGAGCAAGCATGGTTCAGGGTTTTGACAAATATTTTTCCTTCAGGAAGAATGCAAGAAGTGCACACTCAAATTCAGAGTTCCAGAATCTTGAAAGGACTCCGGTATTTCAAGGTGTCTCTGCAGAATGGCTTTGCCACAATGACCATGGCTTAGCACCACTTGGCAAGTTTGTAACAAGGTCATTTTTTGATAGTATTCCTGAAAGCAAACAGCTTTGAGTAAGCCGAAGGAACCTATTGCCCCTCAAGCTTGTATGCCATTTCTCCAGCCCAATAAACACTTTTGGAATTCTAGAACTCTTTTGAACACTATAGCTTGAGATTTGACCTTTGTCAGCTTTTGATCAAGGACTAAATTTTTATTTCCACAGCAGTTCAGCAACTTTCTCTCAAGGTCTTTGATCTTTACAGATAAGATCCCGTATTTGTACCGCAGCTGTTCACTTACCATTCATGTGGTGTTTAGGGACCCTTACTCAGATCAATACCGTCTGATCAATGGGCAAATATTGAGATGAGCCAGAACAGGCTTGCAGAAATTTCCTGTGGAAGAATGACAGCAGCCCTAATGTGACTGTTAAACATAACTGAGTGTCCAGTGACTCACTTGAGCATCATTTGCAAGTTCATGTACTGGAAGAGATGTGACATTGGGGCAAGACTAAACCAACTCACAACATATGTTTTCACAGAAATATTTTTATAATGAAAACTGCTACATGTAAGATTCATCATTGTAGGTGCTTCTATGTTAGATGCAGTGAGCAGATTGCTGAGGAGAAATTGGACATTTTTAGGAGACTCACTGTGATCTGGTGACAATGTCTATTATTTAATGATGGTATCAAATAATAACATAATCATTGTCACTTGGCTTAGCAAGACTTTGACAAATCTCTTGGGTGCTGCTGTTTCAAACCTGTTGTAACTGTGTTTATAGGTGTCAGACTAAAAATTTAGGAAGAGTATTTAAGGAGGAGATAAAATATTTATCAAACTTCCTGACAAAGTATTAGGTATTCTTTTTGCTTCTTCAGATTTTTTTTTTCAGGACTGTATAATATTTTGGGCTTCTGGGTCAATGGCAGAGAGCAAGTCAGATCCTTTTCTAGCTTTTTTTTTTCAATTTTGATGCTCACCCAGACCCCCTATGTGGGGGCCGGGGAACCCGCTGGCTCCGCGATCCTGGCTCTCCCTGGAGGCAAGACACCTTTCACTCAGAGAGAGACAATGTATCGCTCCCAGGGATCTCTGAGTTAGTTATGTTAAACTGTTGTGCCCCATTGGTGTTCCCCCCTGCTGTCCCACCCCGATATATGTATCTCAGGCTCCCCCCCACCCCCCCCCCCCCCCACCCCCGCCCTTCTCCCCTATAAATATCCCCGGTTTTCCCCTGTTCGAGAGATTCGCTGTTGCTGGCTCCCTTCGCCAAAGCTCTGCCTGAATAAAGGTTTGTGCTTAGCGGAACATTAGACCAGCTTTCTCGTCCCTTCTTCCCATGTCACCTGCCTGCCGCCGCTGAGCTGAGCTGGAATCACTCGACTGCCCGAAGCCGATCACACGCACTTCGGCCCAGCCCTTTTCAGGGCTGCCTCTAGAGAAGTCGCGGCACTCCGGCCTTTCTGTCGCCGCGGCACCTTAGATTTGGTTTTCCATTTGCTTCAATTAGAAGCAGCATGAAAAATAAATAGGTCTGGGGTTGCAGCTCTCTAAGCTGAAACAATGGAGGCTAAGACCCTACTTTTTACTCAACTCTTTCATTGATAATGTAAAACTTACTGTTATCAGAGCTTCCACTATTGCCCCATGCTAATATCATACAACAGGTTTATTGTATTAAAGATACCTTCTGTATCTTTAATACAATAATATCTGTACAATATCTGTACAAGCTTGTACACTACACTGATTTAGAGTATCTTTATTCAGGGGCTGCTTCTTGGAAGAGGAAAGAATTGTTTCAAACAGGGGAGGGTATGGTCTCTAATTTATTTATCTATTTCAAAAGAAAATAAAATCTTTCCACATAAGTTCAGAAGGAAGACTCCACTTAATAAATTAACTGACTCTATTTACACTTCATTCAAAAAAAGATATACTGAAAATGCTGGTGGTGTTACACAATGTTTAGCTTGTATAGTCCAAACTTTGTGTGGATCTTGTGTGAGGCTCTGGCATTTCCTTTCTAATGATTTTTAATATCTTCCAGTTCATGCTGCTGGAGCATTTAAAAACTCCTGCACCTCATATTTATTATTCTCTATTTCACTCTAGGGTGCCTTCAGCATTATCAAAAAGGACAAGTTGTTTGTTGGCTCTCTTCAGTATGTGAGTGTATCTTTAACAGTGAAATTTGGTGGATGCTCAGGGATTACTCTTCCCTGGAACAAGGAGTTCCAGGGTGCAGCTGGCTGTTATTCAGGATGAGAACTAGGAACGTTCTTGGGACAGCTGCCTCACTGCCATAGGACTAACTGAGAAGGAGCAAGCAGAATTACAGAATCACAGAATGGTTGGGGTAGAAGGGACCTCTGGAGATCAGGGTCACCTAGAGCAGGTAAGTGGATGTCTATGGCTGCTCAGGCCTCAAGTCCCATTGAAATGTAACAAAACAGACAAACTTTGAGCATTCAAATTTCCCAGACACTTTCCTGACCAGAAATACTCAGACAAATGAAGATTATTAATAATAAAAATAATAATGTGTGAATTACAGAACCTACTCTTTTTTCACTTCAAGGGCCTGATGTGCTAGAGCAACAGCCACCCAGCATTCACCAGTTTAGGCTGTTTAAAGCTCAGTCTTTCTGAATAATTATTACAGTCAATGCATTAGACATAATTTTTGCTGCTGCTACCTTACCTGGCCAGACACATTATTTTAGGTAAAGTTCACTGCATAATGCATTGCCTCTGAAGTGTAGGACCATCAGATGATGGGAAAAAATGAGGAGAATAGTTTCTGATTACCTAAACCCTCAGGTTTAAATCATGTCACACCATGTAATGACAGGTAAGAGGGTTGCTGTATGAGAATTACTGATTTTCATGGCTGGTGGTATTTCATATCCACTGCCTGAATTCTGGAAGGAATAATTGCAAGTAAAGGTAGATAGACTCCCACTAAATGGTATTTCCAATCCAAGTTTGAGATCTGAGCTGAAAATTATAGACAGTCCTAGGTGGTTTTCTCTTTAAAAGTATCTAAATATTTTTATTTAGATATACACTCTGCATCTCTAAAACTCTGACTTTCATCTCAAAAAACTGAGAACAGTGATCTGGAGTTCTATCTGTATCTTGAGCTGATTATCACTTAATGTAATTCCTGAAAGGCTAAGGCTAAGCTACAGACATGCGTTATTTCTAATGGTGACACTATATGTCACACCAATACTCATAAACGGACATGAAGAATTAGTAAATCATAGACCAAAAAACCATTTAACAATTCTGTATTACGAGAGGAAGAGCTCCCTGGATTGTGACAGGCAAGGAAGGGTCAGCTGTGTTTCATGTAACAGGTCTGCTTGTGAGTATGTCTAAGAAGTAGAAATACATTGAGCTGTTGCCATTGAATCAGCTGTCAGTTAAATCAAAGAAACAGACATAGATAGAAGATAGTAAAAATAAAACATGTCAATTGAAATACACGTGAGGGAAGACAGTCCACTCTGCAGGATGGCAGTGGAAGTAAGTGAAACAGGTATCAGAGTTGGAAGGGAAAGTCTTATGATGGGAGAGAAGGACAAATGAACCAAAGCTGAAGACTTAAGCTTAATTAATCACTGATGTATCAGCACATTAGTTGGAGAGAGGATCAGAAGTTGAGAGGGGAGAACAGGTGAGAAATCATTAAAAATAATGTCTCAGAAATTATAGGGGGATTAAATGATGAAGCACAGAGGGAGAAAGAGGACATATGAAGTTGAACTAGAGAAAGGAATAAGAGAACAGCCAGTGCAGGCCAAGTTTATGAACAAGAACATTGAACAGGGACTACCTCTTCCAGGGTAGCTTCTCTTAGCTATATAAAAGTTGCGCTGTGAAGATTTACTGCTTTTGTGAAAGGGGACATCCAGTGCTTAGCTTGTCACACTCTTTTTTCTCCTTCTCTCACTTCCAGAGGTATTGTGTTTTTCCTCTGAAAATCATCCTTCTCTTTGTAAGATATTAGGCAACACACTTTTCTTAGTGCCTGATAAAGAGCTGAAACAAGCTATTTCAGACTTAGGTATTTTTAGTGCCTCACCAGTCACTCCTTTAATAGGCTTTTATGGCTCAGCACGAATTCCCTGCAGGTAGATACTGAAAGCCTAATCCAAAATTGCATAAAGACAACTAAAAGAAGTAACATAATATTTGCAAGCAGATCTACAGTTTCTTTGTCCTGAAAGAATGTGATCAGAGGCCTAAGCTAAAAATACATTTGTTCAATATGCTTATCTTAGACCTTGAGAGAAAAAAGAAAGGAACAAAATAATAGCTATAAATAGATATAAATAGATATAATAGATATAATAGATATAAATAGATATAAAATAGTGGAAACAAGAAATATGGGGTATTAGAGCTTTTGCTACCTAGTATAAAGTATAGCAAAAGGATGTCAGGCTCTGCTAAATGTATCTCCATTGCTAGATAGTTTATGAATGACCATTTATTTTCAGGCAGCAAATCTAATGATTCTAAAGCTTTAGTCTTAATTTTTGTCTTGGGCCACATTTGGGGAGTTAATAGCATCAGAAAAAAATTCACCTTAAATCTTGAAATATCCAGGTGCAGCTGATCTAATTTAAACAGGAATTACATGACCAGACACATAGTCATCTCCTTTTTCTTCAGCAAACAACTGTTTCATTGAAACTTTCAGAGACTGCTACCAGCTGTGTGGTAACTCTTCCAGAACATATCAGGTTCCTAATGAACAAAACTGTTCACCCTAGCTTTTTAACTCATCAAACCGTAGCACCTTCACTAGTAAGAGAGCACAGACAGTTGCAGATCCCTGCTTCAAGAGACCTTTCACGCCCCACTGCCCACATCTGCTTTCCATGGTAGGCTCTTGGCCACCAAACAGCTGGTGGGTTCTGGCACAGTGATGCTTCCTGAAACTAAACAAAGCTCATTTTTCCCCTAAAAGTTCATGTGTTAAGCCTATTACTCAGTCTCAGTGTTTTTAACCCCTCAGGTTATGGGGATGTTCAAGAGCTTCCTTATGAAATTAATTTCTATTGAGAAATGGCAGGTTTTTTGGAAAATAATGCCTCAAGCCAACTCTTCTGCCAGTTCAACCTTCTCTTTGGTTTTATTCAGTCTCTGCTTGTTTCTGATGACCTGGAGATAGGCTGGAGTTTTCAAGTCCCCCAGCTGGTGGTTGCAGGGAAATGGTAACTGGCGTCTGAGCAATACTTAACTAAGTTGTCAGTGGAGTTGGGGTTCCTGGACTCTCTTGGCTGCAAATCTCATCCCAAATGCTGGCCTTCCTAGTGGCAGAGCCTCTTAGTCACCAGGAGAGTAGATTACTGGTTAGCTGGGTATCTGCTGCCCAGGGTCTCCATATCAGCCCAGTGAAGGAGAAAGCAGTGGTTCCTTGGTCGGTCTCTCTTGGTCGGTCTCTCTTGGTCGGTCAGCAGGTTTCAGGGTTTCTCCCTCATGCTCTCCACCCAACTCTCTCTGCAGAGCAGGCTTTCAGCTCTTTGGGAGCCTGCCTACATAGTGGGCAGCCAGAGGGGCTGGGCAACCCAGGAAACAAGCTAAAAAAAATGCCCATATCCTTCCAAGACTTTTCCCTCCCACAAAAATGTTCTGATTGTTAGCTTTTGTGTCCCACCTCAGCACAGCTTTGCTTTTCTTTCAAAAATAAAGCAATTTGGAACAAAAGACACTCTTCTTACCAGCTCTGGTTATTTTATTTCCCTTTTTGGACCATACCTGGATACCCACCAGGATACCCTGAGTGGGGAGCCAGAAGCAATAGGCTCTCATGGAAACTAAGGCTGAGATTTCCATCTCTGGATGGAAAGCCAACCAACTGAGCTTTAAAATAAACTCTGGATCACAGTGAAAGCTTGGACTAGTGGCTCTATGACTCTACATAAAAGAAGAAGGCTAAGGTGGGCAATACTTGAGGTGTAGCATAAAGCTGTTTGGGCCACACTCTTTTTTTAGCTGATCTAGTGATGTTTGGAACAGATAATTACTTCAGCTATTGTTATGAGAATACGTACTTCATGCTCTTAAACTCAGAGAGGAAGGGAGAGAATGAGAAACAATGAGACACTTAAATAGCAGAGCTTTAACTGGTTATTGTCAGTATGCAGGCAGAACCTGTGTAAGTGGAGCTCACTGATAATACCAACAGCAGAAAGCCTCTAACAAGCTTTAGACCCATATAAAAGCTATGCTGACACTGTAGAGTTTAGAATTTAGGTTCTTTCATTTTTCTTTCTTTTATTTTGTTTATTTGCTTATTTGTTTTGGTTTTGTGGGGTTTTTTTTTGGTTTTTTTTGTTGAGGTTTTTTGTTATTGCTTTCGGGTTTGGATATATTATTTATCTGTGGTGATTATTACATTATGTGTATCATAAGGAGATTCTTGGGTGTTAAATGTTTAAGATTGCTCTTTTTATATTTGCCATGGCAGGAAGAATTAAGTACATGTTATTACATATTAGCAAGATTGGCTAGAAAATATTACATGACACACATGTATCACTTGTATTGCTTTTTTCTGAGGTTTTCACTTCTGTCATGATTTTTTTAAACTTGATCACCCTAAAATTCTGATGAGCACATGCCTTATATTTTATTTTTCATAATAATTATTTTTCATAAATAAGCATTAAAATATCTGTAATGGCTCTTCAAAGAGCAGACCTCAGAAATGGAAAGGAAATTTAAGGAAGTGTTTTGATAAGCCCATTGGCTGAAAAATGCCTTATTTGACCAAGTAGGGAGGAAACTGAATATTGAAAAAAAAAAAAAAAAAAAAAAAAAGTGAAGAACAATATATTTAAATTCTTGCTATATAAATTTTAAAAATATACCAAGAAAACAATCTTCAGTGAGCTTGGTCAAATATTTAAAATTTTGCTTCACTAAATATATATGCCAGTATTGCAAAACATTTAGATGAAGCAGTAGCTCATTTGATTTAAAAAGTAGTTGTCAAGAACTTTCCATCCATTTTCTAGATGGTTTATAAAATCAGCAATCTGTCCCTCATTCAATAGAGAATCACACTGGATGTCTTCTATAGGCCACCTATTGAAGTAATTTCTTACAAAATATACCCTAATTGTATTTTGGTGACTGATTAGCAGTTCCAAAGTCTTTGAAATTACATTAAACAAAAGTTATTAAATGAAAATAAGTATATTTTGTGAAGCATTAATTCCTGCTTTTCATTGATTTCATGATCATGAGTTCAAAAAACTTAGCAGGTTCCAGTGAGTCACCCAGTTTTAGTGTAAAATAGGCAAGGTTCAACTGTACTTGAAGAATTAATTACTCTTTTACTTGAGTAAACTTGAAAGAAGAGAACAAAATGCCAGTCTGCATGTAATTCTTTTAGTATTAAATCAGACTTTTCAGTTGTCTAAAAAGCTTTGACTTTTCACAGTCAAGTCTTTCCACTCAACCCTAAAATGAAAAGTGCAATCTTGTGTTTCCCACAGAACCTAGCAGTGTAGCAATGAATGCCACTAATTCATCCCAAGATCATGTAGGAGGAGAAGTGGGCTTACTCCGAAGCCATCTTATTTATATAAATAATAATGTTGCCTTGTTTTTTTCATGGTGCTTTTTTTTCCTTCTCAATCTGAAATATTTGTCAAGAAGCTGTGCAATCTACACCTTGCAGTCAAGAAGAGTTAAAAATATTGTCCTATGCATCACCATGTCTGTGCTCTGAAGGCCCTGGCCACATGCTGAGCTCTCCTTTGTTTCTCCTCAGAGAGTGCTCACCACCCACCTTTGGGCTCCTGGCAGCAGTGCATCACCTTCTCCCCTGTGCCTCACAAAACCTCCTTAGCCTCTGCCTATATTCATAGCATGAATGGCTTGTCAAATGTCTGTGCTGAAGCACTACGTGTACAGATAAGAGAAAAAACAGCTGCCTTCTCCAAGCCCATAAATCCACAAGTCTGATAGAATCAAACCTCCTTTTCTCATCTTAGAATCTTTTTCTCATCTCTAATTAGACATAATAATTCAGTGCCATCACTGGCATAATTGGCCATCTGTGTACTTTCATATGTGTGAAATGAATACTGGGAAAGGTTACACAGGCTGGTGCCATTAATGCTCAGGAAGGATTGATGGAGACTAATCTTAGGAGCTGGATTTGAGCTGAAATTGTATTTGTATTTTTTCTTGTTGGCTTTGAGAGTTTTGAAAGGACCAGACAGTACAACAGCAGAGTCTGATGGCTGGTAGAAAAGCAAGGGTGGTACCAGAAGGCTTGCAATTCTTTTCAGGGGAAAAGACAATTGTGTTTTTCATACTTGTTGCTCAAGTTTTGATTTACTCCTAGACAGCTTCCATTATTAATGAAAAAAAGGACAGTATTTCAAAAACATGTCTTCAAAGCAGCGTCTCTGAGAAACTCCAGTAACAGGCCTTACTACCTATAATACCTTTTTTCCAAGTTTTTCAAAATGTAAAACTAGTATGAAGAGAGTGATCACTCTCATCCTTATTTCAGAAGAGTTCACTGTAATAAGAAATCACTGCACAAGGCTGCTAGGCTTGTAAAGGTTATAATGAGAAAGTAATACTTTTCATGTGAGATAATACATGATGAATATAAAGTGTCAACAATCACATCAGAGCTTCATCTCCATCCACAAAACCAGGCATGAGTTCCTGGTCAAAAAAAGGCTTCCCTCAGCAGAAGAAAAAAAGTCTTGTAAGAGTCCACTTTCTCTTTTAGCATATAGAGGATATTGGTCAGGTATAGAGATAATAGAGCATGAGCAGTTGAAGGTGGTTTTCATAGTTCTGCAGCACGATGAAGATAAATTTTTGAAGAGCTGATTCTTGGCATCCTCTGCTTGTAGTTTGCTTGTCTGCAAAGGACCCCATCTCAACTCTACCAAAGGTTCAGAGCATTTTCCTTCCAGTGAAGAAACTCTCCAAAATGGTATTAAATGGCACAGAAAATGGTGGCCAGGAGAAAACTGCTGCTATAAACCAGTATGCCCACTGGTATTATGCACCAACCAGGGGTGTCTGTATTGTGGTCCTACTTTTATTACGATGTCTCAAAGCTTATGTATGTGTTATGTGTATTCAGATATCTGTAAACATTTACTATATCTCACTTGTCTTTGGACTGTGAAGTCAGAAAGGCATTTTGATATTGAAGTCCAGCCAGTGAACACATGCTCACACACACACATGAGCCAGCTTCACACAGAAACATTGCATTGCCAGCACCTACATAAACACACACAAAAGCACTCACAAAAAGCACAGGCTGCCCAGTGCTGCTCCGCCTCTCCAACTGATTAGGACTAAAGTCCACAAGTGGAAAATACATGTGTATTTTATATATTGTACATATATATATAAACACATTCTGGATCATTCTGATAGCAGGTCAGAGCTTTCCTGGTCTCTCTGCATGCTGGTACCCAGATATACTAGATGTGGAGTTTCACCTTCCTATTCTTGTTGCTGATACACCGACCTCTTATCCTATTTTTCTGCAAGTCCAACTTGAAGCTCACTAGCATTCACACATAAGATCGTTGTAGATAGGATTAAACCAGAGTATCAATTAGATTGTGGTGAGGAAGCAAAGAGATCAGTTGGGCAAGTGCACTAAGAACCTGTTTACATATAACCAGCTACTTTTGTACCCTTTCATCTCCATTTTCACTTGCTTGTCCCTTCCCAGTCTACCTTGAAGCTTTTCCTTTGTTTCATCCCCTAAATATCCCGTAAGTTTCATACATTCCCATGGTCTCCTTAAGCCTTCGCACAGTTAGATGCATACAACTGCCTTTCCCAGTGCCCCATAGTCAGGCCTATGTCCTTGTAGGCAATAACCCCTGTCAGTCTGCAAGGTCTTCTGGGGAGATGGCATCTTCAGTTAAATTGTCATGGTGGGTTTCACACTGGATGTTATGGGTGAATGCTTCTCCTAAGATAGTTTTCAGAGCAGCCATTTTAGTGCACGCTGTTACTGCCTTTCAAGGGCTTCTCCGCTCCACTGTTCATCTGCTCTTTGCCAGGCCCTTGTGATTCTGGTGATTAGCCTTTAATCACATGACTAACGACCATCTTCCTGCTGTGCCAGAAAGACCTGGAGTGTCTAATTACGAACAGGATGTAAAGATGATAGCAATCCCTTCGTGCTATAGGGAGATGTGCAGAACCTGAAAATGCTGGTTTTCTTTTAAAATTCATTTTGGTATTATGCCCAAATACAGTGCTGGGGAATATTATACTCCTGAGGGATTATCCTCTGGAGCTGCAGTATGGGGTGAGAAAGATTGTGTGCTTGTAATGTGACAACAGTGTCATTGTCCTAGCAGGTCCTGGGACAAACTTGTGTTAGAGGACATGTCCTACCCAAATTCCAAATTGGATTAAAATATTATGCCAAATAAAGATCTTCTGTTGTCTCATTGGTAAAAACAATTAGCTCTCATTTTCTAAATGCTAGCATAGGAAATTATTAGCCGTCTCTCACATTTTACACATGCTGATGGGAGACCCTGGGGGTGGAGTCAGGGTTTCCATCATCTTCCTGAGAAGCATGCCAGGAGACCAAGGCTCAGGATGGACAAATAGGACTGTGCTGCCTGGAGGCCACCTCCTGTAGCTTAAAGCTATCCCACAGAAGGCCATAGTGGTATGTGATGTGCCTAGCAAGATGTCAAGTCCCAAGCTATCCTCAAAAAATTGCAAGGATGATAAAAGAAAAGAATGGAAAAGCACTGCTATCTTTCTTGAGGCAGAAGCAGCCATATGCATTTTTAGACAAATCTCTTCTATTTGGGTACAACTACTATAGTTGTCTCCATAGTTGCAGTAAAAACTTCTGTGAATGCAAAAAATATCACACTGGCAGAATGTTTTTTTCCATGCTAATGTGGAATACTAGTATACGAAAGCAAATTATTAGTCAGAAATTTGTGAGACAGAAATGGCAATGGTCCTCCCAGGTAATAAGCAATAGATGGAGCTTGTAAACCAGAACAGATTTTCAAAAGATCTTTTGGCAATAATTTCAAAAATGAGTGCTTTAGTGACTCAATAGAAATCAGGTTAGAGACACTGATAAAAATGGTTCTTAAAACACTAAACAATTTGTCTGGGAGAGAGCTTTCTTCTTAAGAAGCACTACAGAATTTAATATTTTGAGATTATTGCTTTACTGTAAACTGTTTATCTTGGACAGGTGTCCCTGCCCACAATACAGGAGTTTGAGCTAGATGATCTTTGATGTCCCTTCCAACTCAAACCATGCTCAGTTTCTATAATTCTGTGACCTATATTTGCGTTTAAAATACAATTATTACAGTACTTACTTGATGTATTTGAACTTAATTTTATACAATTTAGGCTCTAACTCTCTAATATGTGTGAGCCATTTCAAGTTTTTTTCATACCCCCCCCCACAACTTGACCAAAGGATATTATAAAAATATATGGCCACTCTTTGTGGATCAATGAGTATCCACTGACTATGGAGAAAATGGCTTTCGACTGCCTGCACAGCAGTTTGTACTAAGCCTGAGCTTGGCTTAGCTCCTGGAAATACTGGGACACTGTAGGTATATCTATCACCATGGACTGCAAGCGCATGCTCACACACACTAATGTGGAAAATGACAATTCAGGGCTCTCACCAGAGAGGTAAACTGAAATCTGATCTATTCTTCCACCAGTAATCAGCATAGGTCTGAGAGGGCTTCAGCAGCTTGCACTGAAACGTCATGTCTTGGATGGTAATCAGTCCTGCATGTGTCTTTACCAGATTCAGGAGCAAGTGTCTGAGAGGCTCTTTATCCTGCATTATGCCAAGGTTTTTTGTGCAGTCAACTCCACTCCAGACCACTTATTAGTTAGAATCATACAACAGTTTCATTTGGAAGGGACCTCTGAAGGTCCTCCAGTCCAACTCTCCTGCCACGAGCAGGGACATCTTCAACGAGACCAGTCCAGCCTGAACTTGAATGTTCCCAGGCATAGGACATCCACCACCTATTTGGACAACATATTCCAGTGTTCCTCATTGTGAAAAACTTCTTCCTTATATGTAGTATAATATGTAATAATATGTAGTATATGTAGTAAATCAAACCTCAAAATTTGTCCCCATCTTTCTTGTAGGCCTCCTTTAAGTTTGTCCCCATCTTTCTTATGGGCCCCCTTTAAGTACTGAAAGGTTGCAAATGCCACCTTCTTATTTTAAATGTTACTTAACATCATGCCAGCTGGAGTTTTAAATATTTCTCCAGAAACTAGATCAAGAAACCAATGCACCTTGTGATGAATAAATTAAGACTGCAGAGCTGCCACATTGCCACACGCATTGTCACCTAACTAAACGAGTGCACAGATGCACCACCAGAGATGAGTGAACAGTCTAAACACATGTCTATAAATAATTATCTGAAAACCAACTTATGAGTTCATGACACTCTCGCAGTCACATCTAAATGAAGACAGGCTATTAAATTGCACATTTGGTCTAGAGGGATGTTTGACATTAAATTTCCAATGGTATATTTGATGACAGCAATGAGTGCTTGCCGTTTGCCGTCTACTGTTCTCTTTAATCCTGAGGCAAACCCAGCAATGCATGAGTTACTCAGCCAAAAATGTCCAGATAATCACTGCTTTTTTAGAAAATACGCACAGGCTCTGCACTTAGGTAATGTTCTGTAAACCAATTTGAAAATAAATTTGAATAATGAGCATATCTGAAGAGGTTGAAATTTGCCTGCACACATTTCTCAAACAGAGGAAGAAGTGAAAGACAATTGTTTATCCTTAACGGATTAACAAGAAAAGTGGTAGGATTTAACTTACCTGGTGATACGTATGTCTGTAAACTCTTAGGTAGGTCTCTACTGCTGACTTTGTGCCCTGATATGCTTGTGATAGGATTTGAGCTGTTTTTTCTGTCCTTGAGGCAGGCATGTGTAATCTGCTTTCTGAATCAGCTCTTGTACTGATAAAGCCTCCAGAGCTGTGCATGAAGACAAAACAAAATAAGAACATGTTTACCTTCATTGCTCAAAACTGCAACATATGAGAAGCTCCTGCCTGGGGAACAACAAAGGACATGAAAGAGGGATAGATGAGGGTAAAGCACTTTGAGCTGATTCTGCTGCCTCAAGTACACTTTTTCCTTCTCAGCTCTTGCTTCTGCTCTTCCACTTGCCCACCAAGAAGGGGTTTTCACTAGGTGGCACAATATATATATATGACCTTGAGGCCAAGAATTGCTTATCCTTGGACTGATTATTCTCCCATCTTGCAGTTGCAGGCTAAATCAGAGAGGTGCTGGTGACCTCCTGCCTGCCTTCCCACAGATCTCTTTGTACCCAGAAAGATAGACATGCTCATTGGAAAAGAGGTAGGGAGCAAAAGCTCTCTTTATGGCTGTAGAAAGAAGAGCAGAGCAGTCCAAGTGCTACCAAGAACTGCCTTCTTGGAGAGATCACAGGGTATGAGATGTGGAAATGAACCAAATGAAACTGGCTAACTCAAGAGCTCAGAACCGAATGGCCTCTTGAACATGCAGTGAAGATCCCTTGAACATGGGCATTATCTGCTGGAAGGCCTTCCCTCTCTGTGTGGAAGGGCCTGTGATAGGTGCCTTTGGGGATTGCCCTTTCTGAGCAGGGAACCCTGGCTGCTGACACCTAGCCAAGCTGCCTCAGTGTGAGGTATCCTGCCCTTCTTTCCTGGTCTCCAGAGGCCACTGGCTGATGTTCAGATATCTCCAGTTCATGACTCAGGTCCCAGGGGTACCGAATTATCTTCTGGTGACATCTTCATCTCACTGACACAGGGACACCGAGCAGGTATCTTAGGTGCCACAGGTGGTGTCTAACCTTAGGTGACATTGATCTCCCACTGCTCTCTCCCTTCTAATCCTCAGCTTCCATTAGTCATGTCTTTACACACATATAGCAATTTTGTAAAGAAAACAGTGACATACAGACTCTGAGAAAAAAGAAATCAGGCTGAAAACCCTTTTGTAACTAACACTCCCACAGAAAGGTAAGAACAAAAGAAGGAAGGCCAAGGCAAAATATCTTAAGGTGGTGCCAGGGAGATGGAGGAGGAAGTCATATGTCTCTTTTTTATTGCCAAGCAACCAGGAAAAAACTCATATGATATATCACCAGTATAAGGGATTTAGACTTTTCAGCTTTTCTGTTTTACTTTGGATATAAAGCTTACAAAGTAGCAACACATTTGCAGGAAACTTGACAGCTGTAGCATAGACCTACAGAAGAAATAGGTAATTTAGGAAGACAGACAAAAACCTTGATGAAAAAAGTTAAGAAAATTGTCTGTTGGGCAAGAGAAAAGAGATGAATATACAAAGAGTGGAAATCATCAGGAACAGACAGACAATCTTTTGAGTTATTCATTTACAAAATCATTTACTAATATAATCCAGATTTCTCACCCATCAAACAATGCTGGTAAGTGACATTCCACCCTGCACATCTCAGAAAAATCCCAGATTGCAGTCACTGTAAGAGGAAGAGCTGCCTTGTACCACAATTGTGCTTGACCACCTCTATTTCTTTCTCTGTTTTTCATTGATAGATAGTGTCTGACAAGACAATAAATTATCTGCAGGTACTCAAGAGTAGATGTAGGGGGTTTCTTTTCCTAGTGTGTCATGTCAGTGCATAATTTGTACAGCATAATATACTTTATTTATTACTCCTGAAACCTGGGCCAGGAGTATACCTATATATCAGTGGGTTTCTTTTGCAATATCTGTACAATATAAGAAGATTAAATGTATTTATATAGGATATGTCTCATGTCTGAACTATTCTTCAACCTTTCCAGCAAGAGAGACTGCTCAGACACTATCTACTAGATGGTATTTTTCCAGTGTCCACAGCCCCTTGGATACCTTTTTTGCCCCAAAGTGTACCGTGAGTCATCAATTGCAGCTTCGTAATTTCTATGACAGAGGGCAGTTTATATCTCCATCTTTGCAATTGTTATTATGTACTTCTACAGATGAACTTAATTTTCTTTCTTTTATCCCATACATCAAACTTTCTATCCACTTTAATACTGTTGCTTGACTTGAGTGAAACTATTTGAAGAGTGGGACCTGTTGCAAGAGAGTTGAACTGCCCAATTAAGAACTTTTCAAAGTAGAAGAGAATATTATTCCCTGCTTTTTGCAGCTTCTGTACCAGTTTCCCATTCTCAATATGGTGTTTACCCACTTCTCAACAATGACTTTTTTCTGATATACATCTGCTGTCCATGATGAGCTATTAAATGGTGTCTTTAAACTGCAGAATATAACAGAAGGGTTGACTACCGCAAAAAGTAATCCTTACAACTAACTTGGAGAACTTGGCATAGTAGTCATGAAGACTTGCAGAATACATTGTGACCCTGAATGTCATATATATGTCAGGAGAGGAAGTCAACCAAACAAACTGCTGTTCATCTTTTTTCTGCCTTGGATTATGGTACTTTGAGCTACTAAGGCTTTTGATGTTGATTTTAACATCAAAAATATTGAAATAGGGTGAGGTAGGTTAAAAAATTAATCCACGGGTTTTTTTTATTTCAGTGGGTATTTAATGGTATATAAAGGTGGACAAAATCAATGGCAATAGAGGTGGCTTTTCCAGAACTCTTTGAATATGAATCCACCAAATCGGTGTACCTGATTTTTGTAAAACCAGAGAAGTGCTCTTTATTTTTGTCTCAGTTTTCATTATGTTTTCATTTTTTTTGCCTTCTGCTCTCTTCCAAAGAAGCTTCCCAGTTAGTCTTGCCTTTACTGTGCTGTCACCTGTTGCCGCTGATGATGAACAGATCACACGGACACAGGTCGAGGTGTGGTGAGAGAAAGAGGAACGTTTATTTTTCCTCCCAGGATTTATAGGCTTCTGACCATGGCCAGGGATTGGATGGTCAGGATAACACTTTCTCACTGCACTGGCCATGAGAGATGCCCATCACAGGACGTATAACAGAAGGAATGTACACATATCTATGTTTACAGTTACTGTCCTGGGAAAGGCCTTAGAAAACCATGTCAGCAAGCTCAGAAGCTGAGTTTTCAGGGTGACAGTCACCCTCTGACCTTCCTGCTGTGAAGATCACTTTCCACTAAACACATCAGCTGCTTTTATGCTTTCTCTCCTGACGCTAAATTCCTTCTCCAGTCAAGTTTTTCCCTCTTCTCCAAGTCATCCATACTACTGACTCTATAGCTGTTCAAGATCTCCCTCAACTTGCTCTCATACAGCTGCAATCCCTCTGCCCAGCTTCCATTGCCTTTGAGGCCGTGGTACCATCTGCCATGCTACCTGCCAGGTCTGGCACCTGGATTTCCTGTCTCTGCTCCTGGGCTGGAAGACAGATTCTGGTGAAATAACTGTGTCCGTGTATTTTCCATTGCCACATTCATTCTTCTTTAAAGCAGCAGAAATGAGTAGCAAAAAGCTAAATAAGATGCAAATTTGGTGAAAAGTTCTTTTACTGTAATGCATATGTATGTAATACATATAACTCTAAAATCTTAGGGTGGAAAATATAAGAGGGATGCTTAACTCCATTTGTGGCATCATTCTTAGAAGCCTGAACACTACGGTAAGGAAACCAGTCCCATGGCTGCACTTTCTTGTCTCACTGTCTCTGATAATCAAACCAAAGAGTAGTGTTTCCCTACAAGTATACCTGTGCAAGCAAACAGAATGCTGCTTAGTGCCAATAACCTCACATGAGAGGACCTGAAACTAAGAACAGAACTGGCCAGCATATGTTATAAATAATATCTCTGTAAACAAGAAAAAGGCTTAAGGACAAACAAGTTAGAAAATTGATTTTTAAGCTTTTCTGGAAAGCCCAAAGATGAAAACAGTAAAAAGTAAGAAGGATTCAATACTTTGGATATATCATTAAAAGAGTAAAAATTAGAGACAAAACTGCATTTGCAGTGCATGAAGTTATTCCCACCTCAGGGGCTGTTTGCACACATACATCCCCTAAGATGTTGCAGAGGCATCTTGCTACAGAATTAGCTGTCACTCAACAGCTGTGCCTTTGCTGACACAGATTAAGTGATTTGGAACAACAGAGAGTCCGATTCACAAAAGTCTGATGAATTTGAGTTTTGTAAAGCAGAACCATTAAAAACTCATTCATGACAAAATATTTTTATCAATCTGTTATGGTGATGGTGACAGGATTAAAAGGAGATTTTAAGTCTAGAAGTATAAGATCCTACTGAAGAACAGAGAAGTGTTGAAAAAGATTTGTAGGGGTATGACTGTGGGATATATAAGTTATGATATTTGCACTATAAAATGTGTGCTTTCCTCAAACATGTTTTAGACAGGGCACATTCAATTTGGGCTGTTGTGCGCAGGACCAGGAGTTGGACTTGATAATCTTGCGGGTGCTTTCCATCTCCAGGATATTCCATGTTTCTATGATCCTAATCAAAATCAGCACCTAGATGATAAAACTGAAAATATATTGTCTTGAGACCTTTGTCAGACAACAGATTGTGTTCAAATTTATGTAACATGCATAATTTTTGCATTACATATCTGAGGCCTGATATAGCAGACAGCATGGTGACTTGGGTGAGAGCATGTATAAAAAAAGCTCAAAATGTACCTCTTTTTCACTGGAAGACTAAGTCAAAACAACTGCCTGATCAACAGTACACAGTGCTTCCACTGTATTGCAATCATGTAGGCATGTGTATTAGTAAGATCTCTAGGTCATGTGTCATTTTCATTTCAACCCCTAGCTCTTTGGCCATGTTAGGCCCTCTACTTTCCTTTTTTAATCAGCTTGCTCCTGAAGTTTCATCAGTTTTGCCAGTCAGAGTCTAGACGATCAATGTCATGAATGAAACATTTTCATTCCTTTTTTTGTCTTGCCTCCATTTTCTGCAATACTTCCTATTTCACAGTTTCATTTTATGGCCAGGATTTCAAATGATGAAAAGGCAAACAGAAATTAAAGACAAGAAATTAAACACAAAAATTACTGTTTTGCTCATTGGCCCTTTGCAAATGCATTTTAATCTCTTCACAGGTAGAGAAAGCACTTACAGTTCTAGGCATTTGTATTTTAACCTGAAAGCAAGTTTTATGTTCAAGGGAAGTTTACTTTCTATTTTAAAATTGCAAATAAACTAATAAAATGCACACTAATAAAATGACACACTTTTCACAAAATTAAGTAACAACTTTGGGTTGAAAGCTTCAAAGAACAGAAAGCACCTCTAGGGCCACAGGTATAAAACAGATGCAAGTGCTTGGAAGTAGGAAATGTTTCTTGTTGCCTACAGTCATAGTGTACATGTATGGAAAAAATTACTTTATCAGGCACTGTGCAGTAGACAAAATGATTCTAAGTAGTCTTTCTTCGCAGCTTTGCTGGTCTGAATTTTCAATACACATTGTGTGTTTTTATCAGAGAGATCACACCCTGATATATGAAACAGCTAGAATTTGCATTTTCAGTTCACAGTTATACTGGTGAAAGAAAGGAGGTTTGCGTGGTTTTGTGTTTGCTACTTTTGTTGGGATCTTGCCTGTGCTTTGTAGATTAATGGCTGTTGCTTCCCAAGACACAAATTTGTCAATCAGGAATTCCTTCATTACCCAGAGAACAGTTCCCCATTAATGCTTATTTTTGAAAGTGTGAATAATTACTATAATATTAGCTGAAATCTACTTTTCTGATGACCTGTAACACTGCAGAAAGCATATTGACAATGTGATTTGGAAAGTATTTCTTACAGGCTACCTAACAAAGTGTTCAGCTTCAGTTAACATTAAACCTTTATTTCTGACCAACTTACATTATTGGACACTCCAGCTCTTCATCACCTCTTGAACTAGTTTATCTAGTTTTTCTTTTTATCTTCCTTTTTGCTAAATGAGAAACATCTTTATTTGCTCATAGCAGACTATTTGCTGTGTAGTTTTGATCTGTTGGCAATTCTGTGTAGCAGAATAAGAGAAGCAAACCCATAAAAATCATGTGTAACCTAGTCAGCAAAAGGCAATTTTTATACTATAAAACTTTCCTTTATAAATTTTTAGTCCTGATCTAACCAGAGGTTATGGTTGGTGGGAAGCCAGTGAAACATTAGACAAAGTGCTCAGAACCAGTCTTGGAGTAGAGTGAGAAGGCAGTTTATCATACCTACTGGAGGTCCTGCCCTAAGGCAGAGAGCTTGTAGGCCTGGAAATGAAAACTTCAGAGAATCACTCTACAATAATAAACAGTAATAATACAAAAAAGGAGGGGCCAGGATTTGCTGGCTTAAGGAAAGAAACACAGGGACACTGTAGAAGAGTGCTTTGAAGCCATCCTGAGCTACAGTTGAGATAGCAGAATATGTATAACCTATTTTGAGACCTGTTTTCTCAAGAAATAATACTTGGAGACAGTTGGCTGGTTTTAATTGCTCTTGTAATTACACCTGGAGGGAACAGAATTGCAGGCACTGAAAATAACTCAGCCCTGCCAAGGTAATCACTGTTAATGCTGCTCTGTGGGTTAGTTAATCAGGTGACTGTGTGGAGGTGTGTGATGGTGAGGAGGATAAGCTCCGATGAGAGCCATACTCGGAGGTTAGTCTGTGATATCTGCAGGGTAGACTGGACCACGGGGATGTCAGGGGGATCCCTATCACAGAAGCATGCACCCTTGCAGTTCAATTTATAAAATACCCAGATGCTGCTTCTGGTTTGTCTTTACATGCCAGGTCTAAGGCATGGTGAAAAGTCTGGTGTGCTTCCTGACCTGTCTCAGCATACCAGGAGGACTTTTGCACCTTGAGCACCCTGCACATCTGTCTCTGCATTAGGTGACATCAGTGTTCACCCAAGTAACAGCACTGAAGTCAGGGTAAAAAATGTTGAGCTTGCTATCCTATCTGTCCCCAGATAGTCACTAGGTGTGTACTGTGGTTTGACTGCATATATATATATATATGAGTTTTCTCATTCAGGACTGTCAAAAGTCACCTCCAGCCCATGTCCAGCTGCACACTGCATCACCATGATGTTACATTAACAAAAGGTGGTTTATTCTTGCTACTCAGAGTGGAAAGGAGCTTGAGTGTGCTGAGATGGACAGCATAAGGCCTTTCTAGGAACACCTCAGATTGACTCCACTGTGTATTATCAGCCATGTGAAACTTCCATGAGGCATTTGACAACCACAATGATCTGTGGTATTTCCAGACTGCAGGGGGTGATGAAGCTTAATCTGTACTAACAATTATGGAAACAAGTCCCTCCCTCTCCTCCTTCCCTGGTGTTGTGGAACTCATCTTGGAAAAAGGCTGATGTCCAGATGGGATAGAGATTTGTTGGAACTGGGGCTAAGTAAGGATTGGCCTGCTTTTGAAAAAATTAGAGGAATAAGAAGTATGACTGACCTGATAATTGTGACAGATACTACTTGTTACAGGGCCACTTCCACAGACATTTTGTAGGATTTTTGCTAAAGAAAATAGTCTGCAATTACAGTTATTTGCCTGCCTCTGTACCCAGAATCAGCAAGTTCCCACTAAGCTGGGACTCCAACTACTTCCTTCCCCTTGCAGAATACATTTTCATTAGTTCATTTCCAACAAACACATTCTGCAACTGTCAGTTTTGAAGGAAAAATTTCCAGTGTTATTCCTCATTACAAACTATTCTAATTCATAATTTCAAAATTATCTTTTAGACAAGGTCATTTTTCTGAGCATAAGTAAAGCCTTTAATGCCATTTTCCACAGCAGTGCCTGTCCCTGGAGACACTGCCTGCTCATGGCTTGGATGGCCTGTTCACTGGGTAAAAACTGGTGGATGTTTGGGCCCAGAGAGTGGTGGTGAATAGAGTGAAATCCACACTAGTGCTTCTCCCTGGGGCTCAGTATTCAGCACAGCTCTGCTTATTAACTTTTGCAATGATTGGGAAGAGGGGAGCCTTGGCACACTTAGTCATTCTGCAGATTACCCTAAACTGGGAAGGAACATTGGTCTGCTGGAGGGAGAAAGGCTCTGCAGAGAGATCTGGACAGGTGGTATTCACCCAGGTGATATTCACAGTATGCAATACGGGATTGTCAGATGGGCTGAGGCTAATTGTATGATGTTCAATGAGGCAAAGTGATGGGTCCTGCTCTTGGGTCACAGCAACCCCATGAATTGCTATAGGCTTGGAAATGAGTGATGGGAGACAGACCTGGGGATGCTGGTCAATGGCAGCTGAACGTGAGCCAGTGTGCGCCCAAGTGGCCAAAAAGGCCAGTGGCATCCTAACTTGGATCAGAAAGAGTGTGGCCAGCAGGACTAGGACAATGATCATCCCTCTGTACCTGGCACTGGTGAGGCTGCTCCTTGAATCCTGTGTTCAGTTCTGGACCCCTCACTGCAAGAAAGACATTGAGGTGCTGGAAGGTCTCCAGAGAAGGAGAACAAAGCTGGGGAAGGGTCTGGAGCACAGGCCTGATGAGGAACAGCTGAGGGACCTGTGAGTGTTTAGCGTGGAAAAGAGACCGAGGGGAGACATTATCACTCTCTACAATTATCTGAAAGGAGGTTGTGGCCGGTTGGGGATCAGTCTTTTCTCCCAAGTAACAAGCAATAAGACAAGAGGAAATGGCCTCAAGCTGCACCAGGGGAGGTTTAGATTGGAAATTAGGAAAAAGTTTTCCACAGAAAGAGTTGTCAAGCACTGGAACAGTCTGCCCAGGGAAGTGGTGTAATCATTGTCCCTGGGGGTATTTGAAAGATGTGGTACTTCAGGACATGGTTTAGTGATGGATTTGGCAATTCTGGGCTAAGAATTGAACTTGCTGATCTTAAAGGTCTTTTCCAACCTAAATGATAATTTAAAAAATATACAAACATTAGCATGCAGTTCCTGCAGACTGTTGGATCTCCTTACCAAGCCATGAATTTTACGAAGCTGAAATTGAAGCAGAACAGTGTTCCACTGAGATGATTAATGTTTTGCATAAATTTCCTCCAGGAAGAATTTCAAATTTTTTGAAGGCAGGAAGTGTTTCTAATTCAGAAATAAGTAAAAATTCAGGATTTCAATTTTCTCCATGTGTCAGGCTTTGTAATCTTGCTGGAACCTTGATCTCAGATGTGAAGCACAAATGTGCATTTAAATGGAATAGGATCCACAAGATAGTCGCTTTCTGACACGGCTGCTTGATACTGTACAGCAAAGATCACTGTCATGACTTTGCTTCACTAGCTATCTAGGGGTTCATCTTATCAGTAATTGCCTGATTAGCCACATCTCACAAAGCAGATCTTCATGCAACGTGTCACGAATCACTGCAAAAATAATCTTAAGGAAGGAGAATGGCATGAATGAGAGCATCTTGGTCCATAAAGTGCAGCAGCCTGAGCAGTGCATATATCTTGCATTGCAGACTAGATTCTAGGTTCCCCTAAGAATCACAGTGATAAAGTTATATTTGATTTCTTTGTGCCAAGCACTGAATAGCAAAACACAATATCCAAGCTGATATTTTTAAGACCCATAAAACAATGTCATGTTAACAAGGAAAAACGTACCTGCCCAATCTATCAAATGCCACCACATATATTGAAGTGTAAGTATGATCAAGTTTTCACTGGGAAGTTTCCCATTTACAGCAGCTCTAAAGAAAAGAAATCAGAAATGTGTTCTCAGAAAAGAATGAGGTTTCAGCTCCTCATTTTGTCTCTGTTAGGTGCTACACGCACAGTGGCATTGTCTCTATATATGTCTATTTCTGTGATTATCAAGATTTTCTGTGATTAAAAATCAGGCTGGACTAAGAACAATCCCTTAAATAAAATTTCATTTATTTTGTGTTCAGGATTGTGTCCGAGCAGGAGGCTGCAGTTAATGACTGCATTAATAGACTTAGCACAAACAGGGTATGTGTACTTTCCATTTGTAGAGCATCTGGCAGCAAAATTAACTGACCTTCTGTGATTCCTGTGCATTGTCAGCAAGCACAGTACCAGTCAGTCTCTTCTCTTTTGTCTCCTGAAAGCCAGACTTACTTATTTGCTTTTATGTAGAAGGCTGAAGGTAACAATAAGATAATATTCATAGTATTTAACAGTTGATTATCAGATTTCTGCAAAATTTTAGGTTGAGTTTAATGACGCTTCTTTCAAGCAGAAATGTGGCATCAGATGGCATTATTCTTTCATGAGAATCTGAGGTTGTTTCTCAGCAACAATAACACAATAAAGTAGACAGTAGTTCTGTAGCCATTCTTAAAGAGATGCCCTCATCTAAAATTTTTACCAGAACAACGAACATTTCATAGAACAAACAATTTCTCTGTAAATCACTTTGAAAAGTGATGTGCTGGCTCTGTTGAAGTTTCCTGTGGGAAGTCATCAAACATGTTTTCTTATGATTCTTATTTACTAATATACATGTATATCAGTCAGGTAAGCAAACAATCCCAAGTCATTCTAGCCACATAATGCCATGAAGTAACTGGATGACTATTTTTTAATAGAGCTGATAAAAAATATTACTGTGAAAAAGAACAATAAATTGTGCCTAGCTTCCAGGAACTGGATTAAAATAAAACACTAACATGTTTACAGGGCAGGTAGCATTCACAGACTTGTTCTTGGGAGCACTAGGCAAACTCAGAATTTCAGTCTCCAGCCCAAGACATGAAAGAAGCTGTTGTATTACTGGGTAATGCTTCTATGAGCCCAGACAACAGACAGAAAATATTTCCAAGTGAAGATTAAACTTTCAAGCCTTAAAAGTTTGCTATGTGCCATCATTTGACAACAACTTTGTTGCTGTCAAAAAGGATCTGTTTCTCTGTTGTTTCTGGAAGACAAGCATGACTCTGGACTGTTAACTTTTGTGGTCATCTGGCCTTGAGATGCCAACTTTTCCTTTGTTTCAGACATTGTTTATTTGTTTATATTGTTTCCTGAAAGAAAAGAAAATATATTTATGTGTATATATATATATATATATATATATATATATATATATATATATGTGTGTGTCTGTGTGTGTGTGTGTGCGTGCACGTGTTTTTGTGTGTATATATATGTATATATATATATATAGATATATAGATATATATTGATATATACCTGTCACTTTCACTTAAATACAGGCCATCAATTTGGACCTCATTCTCTTTCCAGTGACATTAGCATAGATTAGGATTTCTCTAGCTCTCAAAATACAAATGTTTTAATTCAGTATAGAACTGGTAAAACTGAAGAAAGAGCAAAAGTCTGTTCAGGTGAGAGCTTTGTGGATCAGAATCATTCCTTCAGCTCTGATGTTAAAATTGGAATGTAACATCTTCCAATCTTTGAGTTAAATAATGATCAGTTTTAATGAACCCTTTTTTCATACCTCTAGATTTCTCAGGTTTTGGATTCCATCTCTTTCATATTTTCAAAGTTTGCTGTTTTGCTGGAAGGGAGCATTTAGATCTAGATTTCTTTTTTGTTGTGGATTTGTTTTTCTTTCCTGTTTCTTTCTTCTTTTTGTTTCTTCTTGTCTTTCATCCTTAAATGAGAAAGGTATGCAGTTTCTTAGTTTAAGCATCTGATATATTTATAAAGATATCTTCTGCTGTGAAACTCAACAAAATAGTAGCAGGCAGCCCTACTATTAGTAAGGAAGGCATGAATTCCAAGACAACATCAGAAAAAAAACTAAGGGCAGAGGAAGAAAAATCACTAGTTAATAAGCAAATCAAAGAAGCAAATATGAAGGTGAATTGGGGGCAGAAGGAGGCAAAATATACATTGAGTTACCCATACCAGCTCCTTCAAGCAGGATCTTGTACCACATTAATCCTTGTAGACTTTTATCAGATAGCATGTAATTCCCCCAGTGATAATGATAAACCACCTCACCTAACAGCTTGTTACGCTGACTCCCTCTTCTCTCAGGTCAGCTGCCAAAAGTGGGAGCAAAACCAAAAATCTGGGGCTCCTGTGAAAGTGGGCTTAGTGCAGCTGGTGTTGGAAGGGTGAAGACCGACATGGGCAACAGGGCTGCCCAGCCTTGCCCCTGGGCAGGCAATGCAGCCCCCCAGGGCCAGATGTGCAGCCATGTGCCACCTGTGCTTCTCTCCACTCTGCTGCCAGAGACAAACACCCTCAGATGCTTCCCAAAAGTGCTGGCATGGCTGCACAGGTAGCTCAAGGCTGGGGTAGGTGCCAGCAACTTCTGTGTTGTGTTGGGGAAAGCTAGAGGCAGAAAAACCACTGGCCATCATCAGAACAAGCCCACTGCCCTTCCCAAGCCCCTTGGGAGCTGTGCTATGGTGCCCTGGGGACATCTTATGATGCTCTTATGGAGTCAGTTTCTACTCTTTAATTCATATCAGTCTTGTGCATTGCAGTCTCTTTCTGCGAGTTGGCAATCATTCACCTTCTCAAGGAGCAGTTAGAGCCTCAGGGAGCAGTGTGTTGTTATGCTGCTAAGTATTGTTATTATTACTTAGTATTTTAATTGTTAGTGTGCTGCTTTAACCTGATGAAACTGGAATTTCCAAATAAAACCTGCAAACAGTGAATCTATTGAAAAGTATGTTGCATAAAAATGAATCCCGCTTCAAAGGCCTTACTCAGATTAATACTGCTACAGCTTACAGCAGAATTTAGTCCCATGTTATTATCTCTGAAGGAAGATTAAGGCTCAAGATGCAATTAGTTTCAGTTTAGTGAAAAAGCCAGAATGGAACAAGTATTCCAGTAGGGAATTTTTCATAGAAGACCAAAGACCTTTTCTGTTGGTGTTTGAATTATATATGTCTCAAAGATTTCCTTAAGTCTTTAACAAACCAGTCATTAGACAAGCAATGCCTTTGTATTTCAGGGGGTTTGTTGGGGTTATTTGTTTTGTTTTGTTTTTTGTATACTGAAATAATGACTTCTGTAAAATTCCTGGCTTAAACACAAGAATATTGAAAAACATTCAGACTACAAACATATGAAAGTGTTTTTAGTAATAATGTCTATTCTCGTTCTGTTTCAGAAAAAAGTCTACTTGCATAAGCCCACTGATACAATTCATGCAATTCAGATCTTTATGGGAAACAGAGCCATTCTCCTAGTCCCATGTATCTCCTTCAATCAATGTGAGGAGGTGGAAATATGAGAGTTGCTAGAAATGCACTTTTTACCCTCAAAAATTTAGATTTATAAATTTAGACTAATAAGTGTGTTTAGTGTCAATACAGTTCTGTATTCTGGCCTGGCACTCTTTATTCAATAAAATTCTCTAAACTCCAGCAATCTTCTAATGCCTTAAAGGCAGAATGAATCAGGTCTATTCTTAGTTCTCTTTCTGCTACAACTGATCTTTTCACAGTGGTTAGTTCCTCTCTCTCCTTTGTTTGAAGTCAAAATTAGAGAAAATCTTGAAACGTAAGAAAGATTTTAATGATTTTGCTAATACAGACTATACACTTCTTTGGGTAGGGTCACACTACAGGATTGCTAAATCTTTCAGCCCGAAGTGATGAAATATTTAATTGAGATCTCTACACATTACCGTAGACTATGTGTTATGTTTTAAATATTTGGTTTACAAGTAATTCTGAAGGATATTTCTTCTTCCTTTTTGAGATGTGAGCTTAATACAAGAGGCTGTGGAGAAAGTAGGAATGCTTAAAAATAAAAAACATTTGAGAAAGTTTCATTTTAGACAGAGTTAATATAATAAACTTCACTGCTTGCATCAAGTGATGCTTAAATACGACTTCTTACAGGCACTGTAGTTTGAGAATAGGCTTTGTGATTGCTAAGACAATAACTGGTTGAGAGTAGCAAAAGAAATAATGAGGAGAAGCCTTTGTCAGAAGAATGTTCACAGTTTGAAATTCAAGTCCTAGAAACCAGAGCTTCTCTTAGACTTTAGGGGCTCCAAGCACTCTAAAATATGAAAGATAAAATGTTCTCCCACTGGACTATGGAAAGCTCGCAGACTGTATTCTAGAGAAAACATCTGAAAAAAAAAAAGTCTTATTTTTCTCAGAATCACCCCCTTTCACTTACCCTTTCAGGTAAGGCTGAGAGGATTAGGAGTGTGCCCCTGCCAGCTCCCTGGGAGCAGAGCTTACAGTTCATGTACTGTAGTGGGTTAAGGTGCTCTACAACTATTTCCTTGGTGAATTACAAAGAAAATTTCCTGTCTTTCTGTGTGTGGGTGAGGAAAAGAAAGACTGTAAAGCTATGGTTTTGTTTGCATATCCATTGCAAAGCATGCAGTCCTCACTGGATGAAATTGGCAGCCAGTTTCTAGCCAGTCCCTAGAGACTGGAAGACCAGCCTTGTCTGAGGTCAGTGTCAAGATCAAGTTCTCTGATTTCTGACATGTGTGACAGAGGTTTCTATACGTTAGTACAAACATGAGTTATATCCAGCAAAGATCTAAGATTTTGAGAATACCTTATTAACCATAGCCTTTCCATTGCCCATCATTTTTTCTTGCAATAAAAACAGGTTAAATAATACTTCTGAGTGTTTTGAAAAATTAGAACAACTTTTTCATATCCTCAGTGATTAGACATACCCCTTACTGTATGGGATTTGAGTTACATGAAAGCATTTGCTCTCAGTTATCATTTGATAGCTCTTTTAAAATATTTCAGTGCTTTGTATTTAGCTGTGTTTATAAAAAAATATTTTACATAATAAAGTAGGAAATAGGATAAAACAACAAAAAGTAATCATTCAATGCTCTTGAGAACTTTACAAACCATCATCATCATGGATGTAATTTGTTCTAGAGGCGAAGCAGAAGTATTTATAACATTAGAGTAGTTTGAAGTCAGAAGAAACAGTTGTGTAGATACTCAAGATAAAACTTGGAAAACCAGGAGCAGTGGACATCAAAGGCTTTCACAGAACTGAGAAGATTTCTAGAATGACATACATATAGTCTGAAAACCATCAGTGGAATATCATTGTCCAAAATCCTAAGCCTTAGTTGTCTGCAGTCCTTCACAAATGCACAGTGTAATGATTTATTTGTTATATTTGCCACAGCTCTATCTAGAGACTGACTTGAGAGCCCATTTGGGCACAGAATAATACATGGGATCCATACGGAAGGGTCTTGCAAGTAAAATAAATGTAGGGAAAAGACATAGTGTGAACATCAAGAGGGCGATACTTGAATGTCATTTAGTTCTCTTTAAGCGCTCTCAAGTCAATTGCACAGCAGAGTAACAAGTAAATGGGAACAAAAAAGTGTTATATTGAGTAGAAAAGGGCAGGAGAGGAAAAGAAGAGGTGTGGCTGTGAAGACATGGACATACAGGTTTGTGAGGGAAAGACAAGGGTTAGGCAGGAGAAGAGAAGAGGAGATTTGTGGTTGCACAGAGCACTCCTCATCATAGTGCAGTGGGTGCAGCATCCCACTGCATGCGTTAGCTCAGTTTAGCATTTTGCCTCTTTCTACAGAATCCCCTCTCAGGACCTAACGCCATCACACAAATAGGAAATGCTATAAATAAAAATTCATTGTACAGTTGGGTGCAGGAAGGATCAGAAATAATAAATTCATGTTGATTGAAACATAACCATATGGAAAATTCAAGCTTGTGTAGCCTATGTGCGCTTGTGCCAGCCTGGCAATGAGAAAAATGCCCTTGTCAAGTGCTATTTTATGAAAGGTAGAATAGTATACTGACAATCCAGATTTAAATTCAAACTTGGCCCTGGATTCATACCTGCAACACTCATTTATGATGAACCTGGGAGAATATTGTATTAATGAAAGCAGTTTATACGCTACTGGAATAAATGATGTGCCACAGATGGAGAGATCATGGTGAGATCAGCTTGAGATGCATATTTTTCTGATACATTAAGCCAAGAAACTAACTACAGTGCACTTTCTCATGCTGAGGTATTTTTGACATTTTTTCCTTAGGTCTGCTTGTAAAGATGGAATAAATTGTCCTTGACATTCAAATATATTTCTTCTGTCAGTCCATGCCCCTTCTGTCTCTATGTGATACCCCATGGAAACAGAGCATGGGGGAAGCCATGCTTAGTATTCTGCAACAGCAAGTGCCTGAGAGCTCTCAAATGGGAAGCTCCCCCCTCCAACAAATTACTGCAGGGAAAAATCTACCATGCTTGCTCTCAGCTTACAAATATTTGCCTTTGTGAAGTGTAATGCAGTTTGGGAAAACAATGCTGATGGCATTTTCAGGTGATTCTGGAATTCCTGTATTACAGAGTAGTGAAGAAAGATGAAGAGCTGAACCATCCAGAATAACCATCTATATTATTCTAGCTAATAACATATTCCCTGGACTATATTTATTTGCATATGTACATGTTGCAGTCTCCTTTTTACATTTATACAATCTTGCATATGTATTATATAGCTTGTTACCACCAAGAAGAGAAAATCCTACCCCAGCACCTAAGGATGCTATCTGTAGTTCAGCTTTCCTTCTTTTCCCACACTCACTTATGTAAAGACCTCATTGAGACAGAGATTGTGTCTGTCCTGATGCTGGTCCTTTGCAAATGTAAATCCATTTCAAAATTTTGTTGATGTTAATCTGTCACACAGGTCTTTCCTGAAAAATAACCTGTCACTGCTTTGCAATTCTGCTTAACAGGAACTTAAATGTTTAGGCTGATGGTGCCCTTCCTGTCATCCTGACAAATACTCTGCAATATTCCTTAGGATTTCTCTGCCTGTCTGGATTAGTCTGCTGTCTGTAGTTGTCTACTACATGATTTTTTGTTTTGTTTTGTTTGGTGATTTGTACAGCTCTTCAAATGCAGAATGTTGGTCTTTACACATTAAGATAATGCGAATAAATAATAATAAATTAAAAGTGGATTCATTAATAATACACTTAAACAGGATGAGAAATTCTGAAGGAGTTAAACAAAATTAAATCAGACAGAAAAAAAGAGAAAGAAAGTCAGCAAGCGTATCCTGCTGGGTGCCTTTTTTTTTTTCTTTATTTCTCCCCAAAGATAAGGAATGTAATCTGTTTTCTATTTGAAGAATTACAAGATTTTCACAATGACTTTGTTGGCTAACTTAGACACACCAAGATACCAGAATTCAGACATTTTTCTCTGCTTTTCTCTTAGAGTAACATGAGATTTCTAAGCATCTGCCTACAGGATGGTTTCACTTTCTCAGTGCTCTGCACCTGAAGAAACCTGCAAAATATAAACTGCATCAGATGCAGAGAATAGGCATTCTTTGCTCAGAAAGCCCGTTGTGCTGAAATGCCACACATACAGCTGTGCTGACCCAGCTCACAATGCTGAATTGCAGCTAAAAAGGCTGAAACGCCACCCTGTCTTTGCGTCCTCCCTGGCCCAGCCAGCGCAGAGGCACAGCAGAAGGGGCAGAACGCGGCTCAGCATCTCTCCAAGGCACTAAAAATAAATCCATTGATAAACAGGCAGGCAGAAGCTGGTGCTGCAGTGAGCATGGGTGCGGCCGAGCCTGTGGAAAGCGCAGAGGCGTGAGTCGGCGGGAGTGCTTCTCATGGAAGGTACCCAGTCCCCAAAGGAAAAGGACTGACATAACGTGGAGATTGGCAGTGCATATTTGCAGTATGTAATCAGTTTAGATTGCGTGGAATGTGGGACCCACACTCGGCTCTGCTTAACCCCAAACACTGCATGCAAGATGCCTCTGCAAGCCCTGTTTCCATGGAGATGGACGTTAGCATTAGCTTTCTTCGAAAAGTGAATCTATTAGACCCAGCTCAGTAAAACGGGTATTTGATCTCATTTCATTCTGGGAGAAGATAAGGATTAGTTTGAAATCTGCACGTGGCATTTTAGGAGCATGATTTGATTATTCCTTCTGGGCTTTATAAGATTGGGAACTACTAGACTGTATTATGTAGGTAGAACAATAACCGGTTAAGCTAAGGCTGACTCAGATGCATAACTCTGCCAAAACTTTATCAATCTCACACCAAAAGGAGGACAAAATAAATGCTTGCCCTCAAATTAGATTTTATTGACTGACATGATTGTCCTTCCAAAAAAGTATAATTATTCCAATTTCAATAAGCAAAAAAGTTGTTTCTGCTGCCCTACTAATTTTTGTGTGAGTTGGATTTGCTGCAAATAAACCCTCTTCTTTACCACAACATTATATTATTACATCTAAGTCAAGTGAAAAGCAGGCCTTTCCTGTAATGATATTAAATAATAAGGTAAACTCTATTGCAGACATAAAGGAATTGCAGGGTTTATATGGATTTGCTCACAATATACTTCACCAGAAACACTGCCTGATCAATTTCTCTCCGAGCTCTCAAAAAAAAAGGCAAATCTACAGGGAATATTCTGGAAAGGAAAATTTTAAAGCAAACCTAAAGACGTTTCAAAGCTATTTTCAAAGCATGGGAGATCACTGAAGTTTGACAGAATTAGTACAGTGTTCACTCAGTTTAAATCTGGTAATCTTATTTAAAGTGGTCAGTAAAAGGGCTAATGCAGAAAAAAATGGAACAATTTTTCACATTCTCTCTTCATACATATAAGCAATGGAGAAACAGAATATCTCTGTGGGGGTACATTGTCCTGGTTCATGGATCATTAAAAATGAATCACAAATAGAAACTCAGTTACAGAATCATTACTTCTCTTCTTTCTGTGACAGAAACCTAATAAGACTTCAGATCCCAGGCTGGATTTATGGAACATGGTTTACAGCTAGTAAGACCAAAGATAATTTGACCCCTCAGACAGAAACAAACTGAAGCTTCTATTTAATTTTAAGTGTGTTTTCGGTTCTTTTGAGGTAAGGTCTTGATATAAAATAACAGAAGGTTGTACCTGGCCTACTATGCTGATATGTATGTCAGCATGGCCCTTTACATAGAAAATAAAGTAAGATCAAGCAAGGGCGCCTCTCCTGAAGTGCAGAAGTGCACTGGTAAAATCAGGAACATCCTCCCCTCCCACCAAATCCTACAGGGCAGGGTGTGCCCATCATCCCACCCACATTATCAGCATTTTACACCATGCCATCCTCTTGGGAGATTGCAACAGATATTGACAGAATTAATGTATTTTCGTTTTTAAAGCTGAGGAAATTTTCCCACTATGTCCAGATTTTCTGAGACCTTCTGTGTAACACCTGCAACAGTAAAGTTTTCAGGTAAACCTACAGAGTGCTTGTTCCAAGTCATTTTTCCTTCCCTTGCAAACCTTGAAGTATGTAAGTAATCTAAAATTCTTAAAAATGTATCCATCTGTCATTTTAAAGCTACTATATAGAAAAAAACCCAACTATTCAAAAAATCTTCCTGAGAAACAAAATTCTTTCTCACATGAAGGTTATAACATGAGGTTATAAGTGTGTCTTAGTCTAGCACAGCTAATTCTATTGGGGCATAACCTGCTCTCCTACCCTGCAACAATTTACTGTCTATAACATGCTCTTTTAAATCAGTACCTGATCAAATTCATACCAGTTCATTAAAAATTATTGTACCAGAGTAGCTAATAAAAGAACTAATTGGGACACAGGCCAACATCTCTCAGCTTCCTGATAGAGTTCTGACATTTTAATACTTTTAATTAAGTGTATGTGCTGCTGTTAAAGTGTGCAATAAATTGTGCAGTAAAGATATGGAATAGATTTCAGAATTCTTTCTTTGGGAAGAAGTCAAATTTATATTTTGGTTTTGAAACAGATGGACAAAGCCCTCTTAAAGTTCTGTTCTTGAGCAAATGCATGAAATTTTGGAAGCTTCTCTCCTCTTGGTTTCATAATCCTGCAAAATCTTCCTTTTTCTCAAGTTTTCTAAATTTCATTGCCTTTAACAGAAACATTAAACTGGTTTTTTGGGTTTTTTTGATAGCTTTATGTCAGAACTCTGAGAAGAGATCTGAAAATGAGAATGAATCTGCAAATACATTAAATTTCTGGGTTTCTTTCCAAGATTACTTCATTTTTTCATTTCTCCTCTTTAGCATCCCATTGTGCTGGGGATATAGTTTATTCTTCCTGTGACACTTTCCAAAATCTTTGTTTCCATCATCATTTAGGCGAATAGAAGTTCTGCAGCAGACCTCTGCACAAACAGACTAAGACTGGACCACAGATACATGCAGACAATGGGACAGATCACGTACAGAAAATAGAGGGAGCCTAAAATCACTAAGGACATCACAATATGGGTATGGGTCTTGCACATGCCCTTTCTATCCACACACAAATCCATTTGTTTGACATACCAGTAGTCCTTCCAACTGTCACAGCTGAAGGCTGGGCTAAAATTTGGACTGGAACTTCACTTGGATCAATCCTTCTGAAACAGGACTTCTCTATAGGAAAGAAGCACCAAACAGCTCAGGCCAAGGCAACACAAAGACTTGTAGAACATGCTGCAAGGACTCCTGGCTGCTTGGAAAGACTGCAGCATGGCTCTGCATATCCAGGTGGGACCTGAAGAGTAGATTGCTCACATTAGCTAATTTTCACTACAGTTACAGTGGGAAGATCATTCTCATCTAATAAGTATTTCCATTTCAATCCACTTATTTTTACTGTAAAGCTATCACTGGTGTTTCCTTTGAACTTGTTGGCTGAGAAGGAGGTGACTGGTTAGACAGGAAGCAAAACTTCCATTTTACCCCTATAAGACCTGGTCTCTGCCTACATCCTTGTCTCCATAGTGTACATTTGTCATTTAGAGTAATTTGGAGGAACAATATGGAAAGTTAGTTCTGTGTCTTTTTTATATTGCTAAGAAATCATATTTCATGTCCAGAATTGCCTGCAGGATACTTTTTATAGGCGTATAAATGGAAGTTCAGTGAAATTTAAGACAGAGCTTGATACTTCATATATCAAAGTTTTGACCCTTTTTAAGTGCTTCTATTCTGAATAAGGATAATTGGTTGCAATTATTACATCACAACTTGTAATGAAACAATTAAAGGAAGAAATAAAAATAATGGATTAGATTACATGTATCTGTCAACTGCTACGTGTCTGTTACAATGCCAGCAATCCTAGACAACAACCACAAAATTTAGGTTAAGGAAGATGATAAAGGATTAGTATCTGATCAGGCACCTATAAACAAGTAATGTAAAAAAAGCTTTTTGCACATAAAGCCTAATTACTTTGGGAGAAAATCCTTCTTTGCACACAGGACAGATAATGTGCTAGCTCTAATTTATGCTGATCCTTATATACTGTGCAATAGGGATATGCCTTATCCCTTGACTGTCTCTATATGACATGCAATTTTTCACAGTACTTCCCAGTGATTTTCAGAATCCAGGAGCAATTCAGCATGGAGAAGAACAATGGCATGCAGGACATGGTGAGTTGTGGTTGCTCATGTCAATGCAGTTATGTTATCTTGCAGCAATATGAAAGAGATTGCATATTATCATGACTGTTATATGCTCTTGTAACACCTCTAAAGTGGCAAATAATTCCTACTTTGTCTTTTGCAACTTAGCCATGTTTTCTTTCTAAAGTAATTTTAATCTTTTCTCTCTCTTCATAATTTATTCTGTATCAACACCTTAACTTGTGAAGGAGATGAACCCACATAACTTCATCTACAAAAACTACCAGACATTCTACTAAATACAAAATGTTTCTTTGTTATAGAATTTATGCTTATGATCTCTCTGAAAGCTCTGCAAAATCTTTGGGTGATAATACTGGTACAGTAAGGATGGTTATTTTAGGTATATGTTCATATTTCAAGATTAGCAGGAGAATTTTTTTTTAATATGGCAGTTACTATAGTGACAGTGACAGTTTCAGAGAGGAAAGATGGTATTGTGATAAAGATATTGTGCTAAGATTCAGCTCAAAAAAACTCTTCAGAGAGGGTCACTTAGATCTTTTTATTTTCTAGTATTTTTTATTGTGGCAGTGCTTTAGTGAACAAGTTGTTGACCTGAATTGCAGGAGTAAAGCTGGCTGAGAGTTGTTCTTCCATTCTGCAGAATTCTACATTTAAAAAATACTTTTATTCTGTGTCAAAACAACCCCAAATCTCTTGAAAACTATTTTGTGTAAGTAAAATCAACTCTCCCTGCAAAATCTAATGCTCAAGACCTATGCTTTGTGCAGAAGGTAGACTTGACTGCCAACCTGTCCCTAAAAGACTAATACTGCTACAGTAGTGAGGAAGCTCTGTGGTTTACCCTGCTTTGAAAAGGAATTTGATCCTGGATTTGGAAAAAAAATCTACACAAACATTATCTGACAGTAACTTTTTCATGGTTCTTTGTTGAATTCATTAGAAATTCACCAAAGAATCATGCAAAGGCTAGTTTGATTCCCTAAATGGCATCTATAGCCTGCACAGCTCTGCTGGTCAGTTTACAGTTATCTAAATGAAATCAAGAATCAATCTGAATTGATTTCCTGAATATGTGTGTGTAATTCTACAACTTATAAGGCTGAGCTCTAAAAAAAAAAGCTCTAATTCAGGCTTGATCAGAATGTGCCTGTTTATATGTCAACATTTCATCTGTGACTAATAAGCCACAGAAAGCCTGTTCTCATAGTTGCAACCAAATATTTGCCTCATGTTTGCCCAAGATGCAAAAATGAAGCTCTGTAATCCAAACCTCTTCAACAAAAACCTTGAGAGGGGGCTGGCATCTCGCAATGAACTGTCAATGTCCATGATAATTATTGAAGTAGCCATGGCATGATAGTATATCTGTGGTGGCCCAGGTGGTCCATTTTTGCCTCTATAGAGCCTTTGACAGCTTAAATTTACTGTACATATGGAATCATTCATGGCTGCTGGCAGCTGAAATGATCATGGCTAAAGTCCCAGTGACAGCTGGGACAAGGTTCAGGCTTCTTATCTCTACTCCATTTCAATAGCTGATTGCCAGCTTAGAGCTGGCAATGTGAAGTATTGCTGTCTGTGGCCGGCAAGTGTAAGCCATCAGTGGACACAGCCCAGCAGAGGAGTGTAGGATGCTGTCACCAGCCTCAGCTAGGCAGCACCAGAATTCATTGATTTTTTTGTTGCCTCCTAGACAAGATCAGCATCTAACTGACTGTGCTGGCAGAGAAGATTCAAGACCAGAATTTTTCCCTGTTGTAACTAAGAAACCCATTCCTTATCTCTTCACCTCTTTACTACTTGTGAATGCTCCAGGGGGAAAGTCTACCAGCTCAGCTTATACCACCACAGTGTTCACTGACCTGTGAAATACTGTCCTGGAGGGACTGGAAGTGTCAACATAATCAATTACTACATCCCAGAAAGCAATTCCAGAGAAGCTTTCTAGGTTATCTCTGTACTGAAGTCCTTAGGATAAAGCCTTTCTCCTTGCACCCTCCCAGCAAGAACAGTATGTTCCAGGGTATCATAATGCCACATGGTAAACTTCTGCTAATACCACTGTATCCAGACACACCAGGATCTCCTGAGACAAGGCTGTTTGTCTTTGGTAATAGGAAAAGCTTATTTTCCCATTTTCATTATTTTTCAGCTTGCCACTTTGGTAATGTTATCTCTAACAGGAGACTGATGGTAACATACCTTCCAATGCAGGATGAAGAAACCAGATTTCCTTATTGACACAGTGTTGTTGGAGTGGTGTGATGAAAAAATTGTTATGTCTTATTTGGAGGTAATTTGGCTCATGTGGGCAGTGTTGGCATTATTGCCATTTGCCATTTGGAGCTGAAAGGCCTAAAAAGCTGATTATACTGAAGTGTTTGAAGGAGGAATTCAGGACAAAGCCCTGAGAGCATTATAATCCTGCTCAAACACAATATGACTGAAAAGGCCACTGTTCCATTTCAGTTGTTCCCTCTCTGTGCCTGGAAACCTCTATCCTTCAGACTGAAGTGTACTTCCAATTTTGAATAAGGTGATATGAGGTCTGAAAGAAACATTGTGGCTTACTCCACAAATTAGCTTTTCAAAGGGCTACAGTCAGAGCAGATCTCCATTGGTTCTGCTGGCAGTGGGTAAAACAAGTGGTATTTAGGTCTTGAAAATATAATTTCACCTGAGCTGCTTTGTTAGCCAAATCTATAACATTTAGTAAGGTGGGTTCAATAGGTCGCGTTAGCTTGAATGAGCTGGTTCATAGTGGGACCCTGGGTACAAGCTCTGCAATCCATCAAGAAAAGAGGATGGAATCTGGAAAGGTTAGATACATTATAGCAGAGGAACAGCAACAACAACAAGATTAGGGTTATGACAGCTACCTCAGGACCTGCAGAGGGACCTTAACAGATTAGAGGGCTGGGCAATTGCCAGCCATATGAAGTTCAACACTGGAAAGTTTCTGCACCTGGGATGGGGCAACCCTGGATGCATGGACTGATTGAGGAATGAGATAGTGAAAAACAGCACCACAAAAAGGGACTGACCTATGGGTACTGGTCAATGGAAGGTTGAATTTGAGTCAGCAGTGCTCTGGCAGCCAGGAGGGCCAACCCTGTCCTGATGCTCTCCATCTGGCACAGCATGGCCAGCTGGGCAAGGGAGGGCATTGTCCCTCTCTACTCCGAACTGGGGCAGCCTTCCCTTGAGTGCTGGGGGCAGTTTTGAGTGCCACAATATAAGAAAGATACAATACTGTGAGACAGTGCCCAAAGGAGGGCAGCCAAGATGGTGAAGGGCCTTGAGGGGAAGCCATATGAGGAGTGGCTGAGGTCACTTGGTCTGTTCAGCCTGGAAGAGACAGGGGAGACCTCATTGCAGTTACAGCTTCCTCCTGAGAGGAAGAGGAGGGGCAGGCACTCATCTCTTTGTGGTGACCAGAGACAGGACTTAAGATAATGGCCTGAAGTTGTATCAGGAAAGGTTTAGGGTAGATATTAGGCAAAGGTTCTTCCCCCAGAGGGTGATTGGGCACTGAAGCAGCTCCCCAGGGAAGAGGCACCAAGGCTACCAGAGCTAAAGTGTTTGAATAACTCTCTCAAACACAGTGTTATTTTTGGAGTTGTTCTGTATAGAGCCAGGAGCTGGGTTTTGATGATCATTTTGTGTTCCTTCCAGACCAGGATATTCTATGATTCTGTTATATGAGGAAGGTGAGGCTCACAGGGGGAAGAAATGGCAAAGATGATTTATGGTTGTCATAGTTTAAGCCCAGCTGGAAATGAAGCACCACACGGTCATTTACTCAGCCTCCTCTCTCCCACCCCACCCTGAATGAGGAAGAGAATCAAAGTAAAACTTGTAGGTTGAGATAAGAACTGTTTAAGAATTCAAAATAAAATACAGTAATAATGATAAATGATGGTAATTAAAAGGGAAAAAAAGTGGCGCTCTATACAACTAGTCACCACCCACTGAGCAATGCCAGACACCCCTTCCTAAACCCAGATTGGTCTCCCTATTTATATACTGGGCATGATATTCTATTGGAATAGACCTGTGGTCAGTCTGGGTCATCTGTTGCAGCTATGCTTCCTCCCAGTTTCTTTTGCAAACATCCTCACTGGCAGGGCATGACACTCCTGGGAGCAGGGTTGGAACTGGGTCTTAACCAACAGGACAGAGACTTGAACATGCTTATGCCAACATTCCTCATATTTAGGTTCATTTTATTCCTTCACATCTTGGATTCTTATCTGCGCAGTGGCCCAGCTTAAAAATGGAGCTGGAAAACAACCCCACCACAATCATATCATCAGAGCCACCACCCACTGTCAGGAAGTAGACAGGAAGCTATTTAGGTTGAGGAACCAAATATTTATCCTACCAGGCTGAGTGATTGCTGCCTCCTATCCTGTAATTTATTCCTAGTTTGGCACCTATTCCACTAAGAGATCAGACAAGAGCCTGTTAGATGCAGCCTATGCCTGGGGTTTCCTCTGGGTTTGTCCTTGGCATCTCCTTGGATAACATCCAGGATCGTTCCATATTGCGCGTTCCTCAGCACCATACAGAGTTAGAAAAAAGAGATAAAGAAACCATCTGAGAGACCTTTCTTTTTGTTGCACTGATGTGTTTATTTTTTAATAGTTTCAACATCTGAATTGGAAGGCAAGGGTTGGATTCATTTCACCCACATGAAACCATCTGGAAGATAGATGTTTGGTCCTGACTAATAATTTCAGCTGTCTCTGTGTGCAGTTATGGCATATGATCTCTCCAGGGATCAGTTCTTCTCATCTGTTTTAGAGTCCTCTGCAGCTGCTTGTCTCTCTGCAGTGATTTCTTAGTAATTTCTACATCAAAATCTGGTCCAGTGTAATCCATACATTTGCCACAGTAAATGCTAGAACTACTTGTTTGACAGATCCTATTGTTTTCTGACAATCTGTCAAAATTGATCCCATACAGAAATTGGATAATAAAGTCCTGAGCCCTACCAGCATGTTTCTGTCCAAGTTAGATGGAAGCTGAGAGAGAATGGAGAAGGTGGTGGTCCAGGATCTACACATTAGCACACAAAGAGACTGTCCTAAAAGGGAAAATTATCTGCTTGCAGCTTTTGCAGTGTTTGAAGTTTAAGACTGGGTATTTTACAACACTCTCCAGACATTACTGTGCATCTATACATATGTAGGACACTAAAAGAATGTAATGATTTACTCAAGGGCAAAGTGATACCCCACTTGCATAAGCTGTTCATCCCTTAGGCAATGTGAGATTATACTGTCTTTTCCACAGAAGCCTTATTTGTGGCATTTAACCAGATCTAATATACTTGCTATTAGACAAACAGTGGGAGCTAAAGTACCATAAAGATGCAAAGAAGGCTGCTTAAAGTGGAGGGATCTTATCATATTGTAATAGTTGTATTTACTTCAGTAAATACTTTGGATAGTATTTAATATTATTAACAGATAGTTTCCATAGCTTTAAAGGATATGCAAAGGTGCTTTAAAATGATGCCTTAATAACTGAAGGAAAGAGGATCATGCATGTAGTTTGTGTAGAAACTGTTTCTTTCAAATGTCTCTAATTATAAATCAATATTTTTAATAATCCCAATGTTTGACACTGGGAAGTTTATCTATTAAGCAACTTGATTATCTTGGAATAGGAGCTAATGGCATAAATCCTTTTTTGGTACCTGAAGGGCAAAAGTATAATTGAAGAACAGTTTGCAGTTGTGGCTGCAAGCCATGTCAGTGCTGGTTGGTCCTAGACCAGCTGGATGGTGATCTACTTTCCAGTTGCAACACAGTAGCCTCAGGCTGCTCTTGCTTGTACCAGTTTCCCAAATCCCCAGCACTACTGCTGTGATTGCTGAGAGCACAGGGAGACACAAGGGAGGCACAGAGAGGGGAAGGTGCCCTCACCAGAAGAGTCCACATTCTGGAACCTTACACCAAGACCTGTGCAGAGGAGCAAAATCAGCTATTGAATTAGACTGGCATAGATTTTACAGATTTTTCATTTTGCCACTGGAAGCTTTTTGTAGGAATTTTTCCTTACATTGTTGTGCTTTGTTTGTTTTTGTCCGCAGTGAGGTTGTACTAATTAATATTGATTGTGGCGTTTTCATATAGAACTCCCTTGTGATGGGACAGCTGCGATATAAATAGTTTTCAATCATTATTTGGGTATCTTATATATGAGATATTTTAAAAATACTTCTGTGATATAATTTGAAAAAAAAATTATAGAAAGGAAAGTGTTGTTTTCCTTCTCTAAACCCTTCTCTTTTTTTTTCTTTAATCTTGCAATCATCAATTAATTTAGTTCCCAGCATTTTTTGCAACAAGAGATGAAATGACTGTTCTGTCTTCAAAGAGGACAAAAGCAAATCTTCATGCACGTGGGCAAGTATCAAGATGTTAGTGGAGATCTTGGAAGAGGGCTTGTGTGTAGGATATGTGTCGATGGGAGATGCTTAATGCAGTATAGAGGAATTTCTGTATTGCATTTGGTAGAGGGTATGAATCAAGTTTGTATTAGAAATGGCTGAGAGATTTCTGCATAAATGGCAATTTTTCAAATGCAAATGTTTCAGAAAGATGTTATCAGTTTTAAACAGAGTTTTTTTACTGGGGCCAGGGGACATCAGGGTAGTGGAGAGAACTGCCAGGAGCAAGCAGTGCCAGCAGTGCTCTCACGGGACAGTATAGTTAAATGTATTTATCATTTACATAGATGAAGGGATCAAGTGCACCTTTAGAAAGTTTACAGACCACACCAAGCTAAGTAACACAGTTGACACACCTGAAGGAAGGGATGCTATCCAGAGGGACATGGACAAGCTCAAGAAGTTGTCCCATTGGATTCTCATTAGGTTTAATAACACCAGGTGCAAGTTGCTGCATCTGTATTAACACAAGTTTGGGGAGGAACAGATCCAGAGTGGCCCTACCAAGAAGGACTTGGGGCACACGAGAGGCTGGACATGAGTAGGCAAAGTGCCCTCCCAGCCCAGAAAGCAAATCCTTGTATCCTGGGCTGCATCAAGAGCAGTGGAGCCAGCTGGTTAGGGAAGGGGATTCTGCTTCACTGCCCCACTCTGGTGAGACCCCATCTGGAGTGCTGCATCCAGCTCTGAGCCCCCATCACAGGAAGGACAGGGACCTTGGAGCAAGTCCAGGGGAGGCCACCACAATGATTAGAGGGATGACATGTCTCCGCTACAAGCTAAAACTGAGAGAGTTGGGACTGGTCATCCTGGAGAACAGAAAGCTCTGGGGAGACCATATTGCAGCCTTCTAGTACCTGAAGGGCACCTGTAAGAAAGAGGGGGACAAATTGTTAGCAGGGCCTGTTGTGATAGGGAAAGGGTAATGGTTTTATACTAAAATGGTATCAATACTAAATGGTTTTATCTTGGATATAAAGAAGTTTTTTTATAAAGGTAGTGAAGTACTGGAACATGTTGCCCAAAGAGGTGGTGGATATCCCATCTCTGGAAACATTCAAGGTCAGGCTGGACGGGGCCCTGAGCAACTGATCTCATTGAAGATGTCTCTGTTCATTGCAAGGAGGTTGGTCTTGATGACCTTTAAAGGTCCCTTCCAACCCAAGCTATGCCATGATTCTGTGATGTCCTGGGACAGGTCCAGACCATTTAGACATCTTTTGGATGGAGTTGTCAATATTTTTCACTGAATTATGCTTTAATGAATGTCTCAGAAAGATTTTCATTTAATTCTACTCTGTAGTGGAACTAAGTTGCAAACTCCTAGTAGGTGCCACAAAACAGATTCATCTTGTTTGAGTTGGTTTTGTTTAGGGTGGATGTATAGATAATTTTAAAAATCTTTCAAGGTGTCAAAGCAAAGATGCACACCTGTAAAAGTAAATTACATCAGCTTACATTGCACTTTAGGACATGTGACAATCATATAATCATATATATTTTAGTTTGTTTGCGGTATTAGCCAATAGCATCTCTTTCTAGAACAAATGTGTTTCTGTGCAAATATACAGAAAAAAGATATTTAGCAAACTTAATAATCTTGCTGGCAGACTTTTTATACATAAAATCATAAAAAGTTTTCCATGAATTATTATATCATGACATTATAAGCCCAGAAATAACAACTTCAGGCTTTTGAGTAGAAGAAAGCTGCAAGCCATCAATGGAACTTATAGCTAGTTGTCTCCCTATGTCTCATGATAATCTTGTCAGAAGGCAGAATGTAGGTTATTTTCAGGTATTTTATGGAGTATTCTTACAGACAAATAATATCAATTTATAAGGAGAAGGATATGGAAAGTAGCTCCAGTAGCATTTCTAAAAATCCCGTTAAATATTGTGCTTTCCTCATCCCATAATATATGTGAAATCTCTCAGCAACATATGTGCTGCTGGGGGTGTGAGAAATTTTGCATACATAAGTTTTCTCTCAATTATTTAACTGATTCATGGTTTGCCACCTACATGTAGATAACTATCCAAAATCCTATTACTTTTACATGTCATCAGATAATTTTATATTTAATTACAAAGTCCTTAATAACTTTAAAAAAAAACCAAACAGCTATGATGTATAAATCTATATATGCATGTGTTTCCTCTCTTGTTTTAGGCTTTAATTTTGGCCCTTGATAGTCACTGCATGAACATCTGTCAGTAAAAGTTCTGCTCCAGATCACGCAGAACACCTGAAAAACTTCCACAATGGAACTGAACAATTTGTATGAGGATTAATACTCATCTAAATCTTAACCATAATCTTAATCACATTTTGAACAAAACTATCCATAGGATGAGAGAAAGAGTTAATGATAAACTTCACTAAAAACTGCATGGACAAACATAATTCATGATATAATTTCATTTTTAAAAGTTAGATTTATGGATTACAACCAACTGAATCAATTATTCCTGTAAATACATAGAAAATTACTTTATTTCCAACTAGAAGCATCTGTTTTTCCAGTACTATTAAAATTTGAATTATTACTAAAAGAAACAAAAAATGAAGGGAGCAAGTGGATTATAGGCATTACTTGTTCCAAATGACATAATTCCACCACAGACTCCACACTAAGTATTTTTGGTAAAATGATACTTCAGCTTTAACTATGATTACTGAGACCTTAGTCATATTTACTGTAAACTCTTCTCTGTGGAACTCTATAATCACTCTCATGAACAAAATAAAGAGGTAAAACTCAATATGAATAAAAAGCTTTTAGTTTAAAATATGATTAATTAAATCTCAGCTCTGTCCTTCACAGATTCCTTTGATGAGGTCATGGGCAGTAGGGACCACTATAATCAGTTGGTCTGACCTCTGTCTGCAGACATTTGTTCCGAAACTGGATTAAAGCACATTTTATAGGAAGACGTAATCATTTCTTGCAGACCTAAATTTGTGATGAATTTACAGCCTCCTGATTTAAGCTGGTCCAGTTTTTACCTAACTTCACAGCTAAGAAAAATCACATGTCGTTTTAGGGCTCAGAGTTGTTTTTTCTCCCCTTTATCTTCAGTCACAGATACTGGATTGTTCCAATGTCTTTGCCTGCAAGACATTATGTGAACAAAAGCTTTGTTCATGAATCAGATCTTAAAAAAAATCCAGTAGTACTCCTCAGTGTCCATGCTGTAAATTGTGTCTTTTGTGACCTGAATTATTTGTGACCCCCTTTGTATGCTCGGCACTTTCCACATCTTAGTTAAACGAGACTGTCAAGAGTCAGAAACAGGATTCTAGCAATGGTTTTAGTGCTGCTTTGTTGAGAGACAAAATGCCTTACAGCATGTTCTTGCATTACCCTTGGAGCATATGCAAGCATCTTACTAAGGGCTATGGCCAGAGCATTGAAACAGGTCAGTGAAGGACACTCAGGTGTTTCTAGTGAATGTTTCAACGGGTTGCTCACCTGTGAGAACAGCTGGCCTTCTTCGTATCAAAACACTGCACAGCACTGCCTTGAATTAGAGTACATTTTGCTGGACAGTGGTTTTGTCCCTAATCTCATAATTTACTGCCTCACCCATCTTGGTGGCATTTTTATTCTACAGTTGAACTACATCTTCTATGGGTTCTTGATAAAAACATCCAATAATATTGGAACAGACTCTCCTAGGAGATTTCAGGACACACTGTGGATGCTGGATCTAGGAGTAAGTATGAGGTGAAGCCTATCAATATCATAATTTCATTGAGATCTTAATGTGCATTCCTGAGTGGAGATTAGCTTTTCATCTCTCCGTTGGCTTTCACTGTAGCTTGTTTTCATTCCTGTCAGAATTTGTAGAAGTTTTTGAAACAATATAAGAGAAACCCCTTAAATAAATGCCCCATAGTTAAGAGTGGCAGTCAAACTTCTCCAGAACCTGGAAGAGCCCATTAGTGGCCAAACAATGTGATTAAAATGCAGATGGGTGTACTTTGTCTGTGACACCATGACAAAATATAAGAATCGGGCAAGGCATTTTCACAAACCATCATAGACAATGATGGAGGAAGAGGATGAAACTGTAAGCTCAAAATTCAAAGAATGGAGAACTCAGTTTATTAGGATGTTTTGTAAAATCTGCATGAGAAAGTAGTGAATTGGGTAAGTACTGTCACTGAATACCAACAGCAGTACCAACTGCTGTGAGGGTGGGCAGAGCACTGAGACTTCCTATTTAAGACAGTAGTTATCCCACAGTCCTGTGGGCAAGTCAAAAAGATACAAAGATCATTACAATTTTTTGGAGCACACCACTGTTGAGCTTCAGATCCTTGCTATGTCAACATGCATGTTTTGCAAATAGCTGCATAACAATCAGTCAGATTTAGACTAATGTTATTTCCTGAGGATTCTTCATGTTGTAGGTCTTACCAGTAATCAGGCAAAATCTCTCACAAGGTGAAGACTGCAAAATACTGCTGTGAGAAAGGGCACTTATTCACCAGCCAAAGGAAACAGGTGCATGGTGAATGGTGCAAGAAACAAAAAAGTAAAAAAGAGAAAAAAAAAGAGCAAGGATCTAACCTAACTTGAATGGAGTGGTTGGTGGAGTACCTCTTCAATCTGTTTTGTAACGTGTGGTTTTAGCAATTCTTGGTATGCACTACACAGGCTAAATCCCTCCTCTCTTTCTAATACTTTGTACTACAACGATTGACCTAAGGGCAGGATTTAAACATAATGTTGTCCTTGAGGCAGGGACTTTGCACATTTCCAACAGAAACTTACCACCAACTCAGAAGCAGTGACGCAGTTTCCTCCTCTACCTCTAATAAGATAGATGCCTAAAGTTCTTAGCCTGAAAACCTGAATTTACCTCTGCTTTTTTCTCCATGTAGGATGAATGATTCATTTTGTTCCATGACGCTGCTTCCAACTGCAAAACTATTACATAAAGACATTCAGGCCTTCTGCTTTTCATTCAGCTTTGGGAATTTCCTGTGCTTTATCACTAAGACCTAGGCAGAATGAAGTTCAGGATGATTTTGGATCAGGTGCCAGCAATCCACACAGAGTATTTTCTTATATTTGTGCTATTTTTCCATTGTAGGATACCTGCTGGTATTTAACAGTTATCCCACTTCAAAATTCAGTATTTTTAAGCTAAATACTGCTTTATCTTGTCCATGATAATTTTATAATATGACATTTACCCAGTCCCAGTTCAAGAAGACTGTCCTCTTCAGGAGGGAACTCAGGAACTGTGTTCATAGAAGAGTATACACAGATTTAACTTTTCCTTTCAATAGGAATGTACTGCACTGGGAATAGTATATTCCCCAAAATAATTCTATTTAATCTTATCTATTTTTTAAAACCAAAAATGTATATATCTCTTTTAATTGTGAAGGTGTTTTTAATCCTAGTTTTTCTCCTGGTTCTCAATATTTTTTATATCTGTTTGTAAGTTTTATGCTTTCCTATAGATTCAAAGGTAATTAAATACGCATTATCTGACTAGGCAGGCCCCACACATAGGCAGCATCTGTTCAACACAGCGAGTCTTCAGTGAGATGTGGGCTGACCTATATAGAGATGGGTAATGAAGAGATGAGGACTTCTCCTATTTCCTCACCCGTTTCCTTTCTGTATGATAGACTAGGATGCTGCTTTGCTCCTAACATAATGATTAACCATTCATAACAAGGTGATTTTCAGAAGGTGAAACTTTCCAGTTTATTAGCATTATTTTGACTTTGAAAAACTGATAATTAGTATATGCTAAAAAGGTATACCTGAGGCTTTCTACTGTTAGCTCTGAAACAGGAGAGAAGGAGCCAGGAGTAATGGAACACTTTTAAATTTAGTTTGGGTAGTATTATTAATATGCTTTATATAAAACTACTATTTCAGTTCACTGTAAGCTATTATTGAAACATATTAAAGGCAATCATCACAGTATTCTAGACATCATACTATTCTCTGTCAGTATGTTATTAAATAGCATCATATATATGACAAATGTGTTCTCTAAGCATTTAAATGCTTTGTTTTGTTTGGGGAGGAGGGGAAATGCAGCAAAACAGCACTATTGGGCCGTATTTTTAGCTGCTGCAAATTAACATAGCTCCACTGGGAGTAGTGCCAGGAATTTAAAATTGTTGTTCAACTTTACAGTAGAATCAGCTACTGTGGCACTTCAATTACATGGAGGGCTGGGGTGTAGGAAACATTTGAAAGAAAGCATAATAGATTATCTGTGGATAAGCTCTGCTTCCATGCCAGGTGAGCTGAATAAAATATTTCAAGCTGCAAAATACTGAATGTATGTAACACATTTCATTACTGGCATTATAAATATTCTGTAAAGGAAAAACTGATGCATACAAACCCCATAACTTTCTAATACAGTAGAATTCTCTGCATGCAGACTCTGAAGTAGAAGCTAAAAACCCTGTTTTTATAATCAGCATGGGGATTCACATATTCTCTAATGAAATCCCTGCTAAATAAGCCATATGGTCATAACACTATGGTTTGAAGCAAAAGAGTATTATTCTGAATCAAAAATCAGATAAGAGGCAGAAGATGAAACAATTAATTTATTTTTTTTTCAGATGGCAAAATGAGATAGCAAAACTTGTGTTCTAAAGTTAGGTAATATTAGGAAAAAGCCCCCATAGTTAAGAGGCATAATATTTTTTAAATGCTAAGAAGTGAAATGGTATATAAGTGTAAAGAAAGGTACTTAACTATTCTCACAGTGTGGCTGAATATTTAATTAATTGTACCAGCACTGAAAAAAGCATTTGGCACCATGGAGGACAGGTGAGTGGAGTCACTGTAATCCAATGTGAGGTCCTAAGAATACTGGTGGAACAGAGTAACTGAAAGTAATCTACTGTGTAAATCAATCTTTCCTGGAATGCTGTGTTCAGTTCTGCTCAGTTTGTCTTATTAGAGCTATAAACAGGAAGCAGAAGGGCTCAAAACTGGGTCATTGACACCACAAGCACTAGTGAAACTCATCACTACCAGTCATCATTAAAGTCAAGAAAAAAAAAAAAGAAAAAAAAAAAAAAAAGTATTAATCATACAGAAAATGAATGATGAAAACATCAACAGTCATAACAATCAAAGCATATCGCACCTCTCATAGACAGGAAGACCAAGCAAGGAATTAGTAGGACCAAGGGTTCTTTTAAAAAGTTACAAGTCATTTCCCCCAGCTGCTGTTCATTGACTGCCTCACCAGCTGGCTGGACAAGCCCCATCTATGTAAACCAGGAATGGGAATTGGGTCCTTGGTAACAATATCCAGTTCTGTCTGTGAATCTCAAAATGAAGAAAGTTTTTAAGGAAAGTGAAACTGAGATGCCAAAGTAATTCCTTTATTTGTAAAGGGGAGGATTCAGGAAGAAACATGTGAAGGGTGATACCCATCAAATAGCCTAGAATTAAACTACAGGGACCTTAGCAGTACAAGATTAATGGTTGGACTCAATGATTTTTGAGATCTTTTCCAACTTAAACCATTCTATCATTCTATGAAAATCATAATCCTGAAAGAAAAAATAAAGCCTACAGCCCATTACCTGTTTCAACTGCTGCTAGCCTAGTGAACAAAATTCACTTCTATGAGAAACTCATCTCAGACACTGTTGGAAGTAGAAGTCCAGTAACAAAACACAAATGTTTTATGTCAATTTCCACCCCAAAGTATGGCCTTAGGGTTCTGGTTTTAGCCCTTTGGAGAATAGAAGTGAAATGAGGCATTTCTTCATTTAAGATGTAACATAATGTGCAGCCTCTGCCAGTTTCTTTTAACATGCAATTATTTCTTCCTTGATAAGAGTCAATTAATTGGTGTGATAATGAAATAGCTATTCCCCAAGAGTTGTTATGTAACTTACATTAACTTGTCTTAATACAATTGGAGATACAAATGTTGGAAATATTTTATTTTTTTACTGTTTACAACCTCATGCATTTAATGTTTTAGCAGCACATAACTTTGCTGATTTGTTCAGTGAATGCTTGTTTTGTTCTTATTAATTACAAATGTGTATGTAATGATACACTGGTTTGATGTCATTGTTACACAGGCTATCTAAAGCTTTTGTCTAAGGACTGTAATACAATCTGCTGAACCCTGGGCAAACTTACCGAGAGTTCTACATTATCCTGTAGTTCATGCATCACTGAGTGTTTTCCTCTCCTAATTAGAGACCAACTTATTGCACTATTTATAATTACTTAATATGCTGAGCATTTATGTAAAGAAAGGTTAAATAAAGAGAGATTTAGCAAAAAGCACAGACAACAGATTTAATATTTAATTAGCAAAGCAATAAACTTCAGGATACTAGGATCTTCAAAGCTTGTTTACTATTAGTTTGTTCTTTTGAGACCACTTTCTCCAAGTGGAAAGCACACTGACATAGTCATAAAACCCCCTTTAAGTCTTACATAGAAAACACTGACTTAAAATCTTGATCTGAATAAATGTGTTGATGCAGGTAATGTTATTTCAAGGCACATATTATGTGCCTCTTAAGAAACAGGAGTGATTTTTCCACATCAAAACCTAAATTCTGTTAAAATACAGGACTATTAGGGGGTGTTTTGGTGGCATATATACTTTTCAGATTTCTTTACATCAGTTTTTGTGAAGGTAATTCAGTTATTTATTCATACTGAAATTTAGAGGAAAAAACCTGCAAAAAACACATTTAGCACTATGAGATCAGATGTGCTTGTGCTGCTTTCCTGTGGAGCAAAACTGCTTCTAACCCAGTCCAGGTCAGAGCTGAGCACTTCAGCTTTCTCTGCTTTGTATCTTCTTCTTTCGTCCAACAGATTTCATATTGCAGGGACTAGAGCAACTCACATTGGCTCAAAAAACCCAGTTGCTTGAATGATTTATTCTCTAGCAAATTTGGACTAAACTGTTACTGTTACGATTATGCAGGTAGTGGCTTCCTTGCTCTCTGATGCAGTCTTATCTGGATGATGGAGGTTAAAAAAAAAAAAGTGCTTAAATGTAGTGTATCCCCTAACCCGAGTCATACTGACAACCAGGTTATGGTGCAACTGTCTGTGACATTATGCCAACAGATTACAGCTGAGAATCTGTGAGTATGTTAGAGAAGGGATCCTCTGAAGTCCTTAATCAACTCAAGTCAGCTCAACACATCTTACAGTCCTGGCAAAGGAAAAGGTTTCTGTTCTGTTTTCATCATATTTCTAACTTTTCTGGGCTCATCATGTCTGCAAAGTAAATCAGAGGATGAAAACTGTTTTGCATAAAATCTAATCTGGTAGTATCTTGGGAGGGACAGAATAAGATTTACATTCAAAGGTGGAAATACAGTATATAAACAAAGATATTAAATTTTAAATTCTAGCAAAAGTAAGATGAAGGTGTTTTGGAAAAGCCAAGGCAACAAACATAAAGCACTTCAAAACAGCTAAGCAATAGAAAGCATAGCTCATCATTTGTCGGCACCTTTTTGGAGTGCTTTCAAATACCCCTCTTTAACATTTCCCAACCTATATCATTTACACAAACTCAAATGTATAGAAAGTACAACCATGAAACCAGGGGCTGCTCTGTCCTATGTGTCATGGCTAATCTGTGCTACAGCTTTCCAGAGATGAGAGAGATGGGACTTAGGGGAAGTGCCTCTAGGCAAAAGAACATGGGGTTTTTGTAGTCTCTGTGTTGATCCAGTACAGTCCCATTTGCTTCCCAAGAGGATACTATACACTGAGACATAAACACAGCACAATTAATTGAGCACTGCTTACATATCAGTTGTGTATCAATGGTGTAAAAGAGTGGCAGAGGAGGAAACCTGCATTCAGCAAAGGCACGAATACTCTAGAAGCAGAAATGCAGCTGTAGCAGCATACGCAGTGTATTTACTTTGAAAAATGGATAGATAGGGCTCTAAAGACAAGAGATGAAGCTTTAAGTAGTAGTGGTCATACTCTGACTTCATGTGTTTAACTTCAAAGACAAAATTACACTTCCATTTAATCAACATATTTCCTGGTACGATCTAGTCCAATCTCTGTTAAATATATTTAGACTACCAATGCATACCACTGTGGAAAACATTCTTATACTCTGGCCTAATTCAGTGTACTGGAACAGTGGATTTCTTTCAAACTTTTTAATGTACATTAAGTTAAACAAGTATACAAAATCTTCAGTTACTTGCTACCAGCACAGTTCTGTTGCAAAATAAAATTAAGGGACAAAGCCAAAACCAGTTGTATTATGGCAGTTCTGTGGACTGGTGGGGGCTGTTGGAAGGACGTACAGCAGGGCGGACACAAGGGAGGACACTCAGGCTGCAAGTTTCCATATGTCTCACTAGCTGGGCTTTTTAGCAGTATGCATGGCCTGAAAGAAAGTTCCAGCACACACTGGCTGGGACAGGCAGCACTTCTGGAATTCCGAAATGGAAGTATGCTTTCAAAATAAAGGTTTTTATTTGTGAGATTAGGAATGATGTTGTAGTGACAAATGATTGAGGGAAGGAACAGAGGCTCTGTACGGCTTTATGTTACTCTTCTCAATAAGGTGATTTCTTACTGATGCTTTAATTTATATTTGCCATTCTATAGTACATGTATTGTACAGATGCTATAAAAGACTGATGAAGGTCGTTGTATAAAGGAAAACTGTTGTACAAGATATGCCAATGTCTTTGGGCTAATCACTGCTCCTATTTTTATACCATACAAAACTGTAATGTTTCACAAGGGTAACCAAGATCAATGTACAGTATCTTTGCTTCATGCTGCAGGAAATGCTCATGTTAGAAAACTAATGATTTATTTCATATATTGTAAATATCACAGTGATCATAGGAATACTTCCTTTGACACAAAGGATTTTCCTTAATGAAGGCTGACGTGTTTAGTGTGTTAGTTTTGTCATCCAAATCGATCTCCTGTGAAATATTATGTACCGTCCTGAACATGCTGAGAAATGTTCTGCCAGGCTATTATTCTAAAAACCTGGTTTCCTTTCTGAAAAGCACATTTCTTTCTTAGAAGATAAACAATGGAAGTTTGAAGTTAGCCTAAAGGTAAAATAAGGTCAAAGTTGTTCAGAGTCAACAAATAATTTATCCTGGAAAAAAGAATACTGACAGGCTGAGGTAATCAAAGAGTTTGGTTGACTGATCATTGGCTATCATGCTATGGGACCCTATTGACTGTCCAGAACTGATCCCTTCTGCCTCCCCTGCACTACTGTAGCCATCAAAGAACATATAACAGGAGCACTGCTACAGCTCTAACTGGAAACAGGACAAATATTTCTGAAATACTGATTAGTATCTTTAAGCCCTTCCTCAAGCTGACAAAAAATTTTCTAAGCCTAGTAAACTGCTTGGAAAAAAGTCTCTTTGGTTTGCCAAAAAAACTGCTGGAAAGTCATGTAGTCTTGATGTGCCTGTGAAATAACAACAGTTGTAAAAAATCTTCCTTTTGTGTTTTTGTTTATTTGTTTGGTTGGTTTTTTAATTTTGTTTTTGGGTTGGTTTTTTTTGTTTGTTTTGTTTTCCTCCTAATCCTGCCAGCTGTGCAGTCTTGGTTATATATTTGTACTAAATGGAATAGCATTTGTAACTTAGGCTATATGTGATGTATACAGCTATATTTTCCCTAAAAGGGAGCATCTATTATCAGCAATTATTGTCATACTGTGTTGCTCCCTTGGTGGTTTACAATCAAGAATTTGTCAATCAGTCAATGTCAGCTTGTGTTTTGCCTCTACTTCCAAAGACCTTCATTTGATTGCAGTCCCTGACTGGCACAAATGTTTCTCCTGTCCTGCTATATGAAGATCTTACAGCTTTGCTTCCTTTTCTTCACATAAACTTCAATCAGTTCACCTTTTATGTAGTCTCTTCAATTTATTGAAGTAGAAACCAGTCAAATGCTGTGCAAGTCATGAAGTAATTAAAATTTGTATCACTGTAAAAGGTATCATTGTGGTCAATGGCAGGAATGGAGAAAGAAATAGCTAATCATATTCAATTAGATCCAAAAAGAACTCCCTAAAAAGCTCCTGCACTCTTGGAGAAACCAGATGGTTCAGGATTTACATGGTGTATAGATGTGTTGCTATCTGAATGTTAGAGAATTTATAGAGCTGCTAGAACAAATCCTGCACTCACCAGAGTATAAATATGCAATAATTGCACATAAATATGCAATAGCCTTTGTGGGTATATGTCACTAACAGGGAAATCAGAATGACTCTTTGTTTTCCATGCTTTATGTGATGAATAACATGATCATCATAAATACAGAGTGTCAGAAAACCCCAAGTGTTCCATCACAGGGATGAGAATAGATTTTCTTTAATGTTGCTGGGCAGAAATTCAGACAAATAGATGCTTCTGATGAATACACACTCTAGTGTCCAGCTCCTGCTCTTAATACAGTGAATGAAACATTTTTTTTCAAACTTGACTTTAATCAGAATAAAAAGAAACCCTGGTCATTTGCTGCCTGCTTTTCTTAGGTTTGCCCTATGCAGTTTTTAAATGACATCTTAGAAAGTATGGAGAGAGACAAAGAATTTAGGTTGAGGTTTTTAATTTCCTTTAGCTAGATTTTAGATTTTTGTGGGACTAAACTGAAGATTTGCAACCTGAAGATTTATCTTCAGATGTCTTAAGTTTAAGCAAAAGCAAAATCATAATAAAAAGTTGAACAGTATATTAACTCTTGTTCATCTTTGTCCCTATTCTGGATAGAAAGTGATTTTTTTAAGTGAAGAAAAATAGTACTTTATATATGTGAACCCTGGATGCCCTGGTAGTAAGTACGAACTAGCCTTGTACTAGACAGTGTTTACAGTGGAAGACCATATTTATTCACCTATGGTTTGATCACTGGAAGGCTGAACTCAGGTATGAAGGTCACAAGGATAGTCTCCAAGCAGGGAGCAACTTGATATATCCACTCCTGGAAAAGGAGCTGTGAAAGGATTCAGCAAGAGAGGGGGTGGCAGCGTCAGGCCCAAGTTCCTCTCTGTACTACCTAGGCTGATGGGTCTCCAGTTTCTGAACAATCCTGGCCTAGGTGCAAAGCAGGTCATTGGAGACTGAGTGTGCTGAAAACTTCGGTTTCAGTACACTTCAGTTTACAGCCTGAAGCAGGTCACAGACCTATTTGGTACTCAGTCTCACTGGGCTGCTTTTGGAGCTCCAGGACTTGGTTCAGGGAGAAGCAAGGAAGTAAGGAGTAGTTCACCTACTGGCTATTTTTTGTCCTCAATTAAATTAGAACATCACAAAATGTGCAAAAGTTGTTACTACAAAATTATTCTGATCTCTGGCTTTGTGTCTGAATGTGCAGGAGCTGTGAATTGTTAGAAATCAGTTCATAAGCTAATGTAAACTCTTGTTTACCTAACAAGGAGTTATTCCAATTGATCCCTTCTAAGAAATGCTTTTAGGGTTAATGACATATTTCCATAAATAATATTCCTAGCAGCCATTATGAAGCCAGAAACTAGTCATGGTAACAGGCATCCTAAAATACTGTGGATTTTACCATCAGCCAGGCATGGATTTACAGGGAAAATACAGATTTATAGCACCCTATTAGCACAGTCTGAAGCACCAATAACTGTTACACACTGTGGAAGAGGCAGTTCCACGGTTGCTATCCGTTTCAGAAAAATCAGGAACCAGGAAAGGGAAGCATTGCAGGCAGTGAGGGTTTACTGGAAGATGACAGGTAGTGGCAATGGCGTTCTGAAAGGCAGACTTCTGCCACGGCAGAGCTGGGGATGGGAATGTCACAGTACCTAAAGGAGAAAAAATGTCTCCAGATCTCTGCACTGATCTCATGAGAAAGGGGGTAGAGGTTCCCATTGTCTGCCAGGGCAACCTACTGGTTCTTGCCATAGATGACAGGCTCCAATGGAAATCTTCTGTGATTTCTAATCTAAAGCATATTTATAACTGCATGGCTCATTGCTGTTAATGCCAACCATTTCTGTTGATGTCATGCAAGGCACTAGAGTCAAAGGTCCAGCTCCCTGATCTAACATGACTTTCTGCACTGCAGCACTAAGAGACAAAGTGACTGCTTTTGTATCCCCTATCATGGCTGACACAAAACTAAGATAGTGCTATTTGTGGCATACATAATTTTTTCATAATAAGAGATTCATACCTTTATTTTTGAAATACAAAGGAACCTTGTATTTTTACAGTATTCATAAACAGATTAGAATAAAAGCCATTGAAATCTGGATGGTACAAAATTTATACCTTCATGAAGTTCAGAATTGCCATGCACTTCTAGCTTTTACTTAACATGGCTGCCTACTTAATGTACAGATTTCTGTTTGAGATAATCTGCAACTCCAATAATATAACATGAAATTTGTATTTTGAAATGTAAGATCCTAATTATTCTAATCCTCTTAAAAAGTCTTTTAAAATACAACACCTCTATCCAGTCCCAGGAGTTTGTATGTGCCTTAGCAGCAGAAAATGGACACAATGACAGGTGTGCCAGCCAGAGTCTGCATGGAATTGTTATTAGCAGAAATCTGTTTGAAATAACAGTTACTTCTTTGTTTAGCTGAATTCATTTCCAGACCTGACAAAAATTCAGAATAATATTGTGAAGGAAAAATAGATATGTTTATGAAGCAGAAATGTAACAGATCTTATTTTCAGGCTGAGTCTAGTGGTTATGTTATGTATTCAAAATTGGAGTCTTCATGTCAAAAATCTATACATACTGAACACATTTTGAGCATTTCTGTTGTACTGAATTTCCAAGGGGGGAACCTTCCTTAAGGTGAAAAAACACAGTACAGAGCTATAAGTGTATGCAGGAGAGGATTACAAATCAGAGAAGCTGATTTTGAATAGGACAAGGATCTCACATTTCCCACACTTTTTGTCTCTTGGCAAATTATTGGAGTCTGTTCTATTTGCTAGACAAATCTTGCAAAATTCAGAAAGCACATTTTAGAAGAATTGCCTGGATTAAATGTAAGATTTCAACAAACCTGAACATGCCTTCAAATATTTCATTCTTATTCTGCTTGAATGCATTATCTGACATACTGCTTTTGAATTATCGTTTAGAGAACTGTTCTTCAGTAACTCTAAGTAATAAGGTAACAGAAATGTGATCAGCTATTGGAGTTGTATTTGCATGCCTTGAAAAACTGTTTGCCATTTTGCATCTCTATGAAGAACCCAGATTCTGCTCTGTTGTGCACTTCTGCAACAAATTTATCTAAGATGAATCGTGATGATGGTGCTGCAAAAAGGATTCAACTTCTATGTGAACATCAGTCTGAAATGGCAACCCAGATCAGCAAATCCATTTCCCTGTACTAACAGGCATCTGCAGAGTCTTGAATAGCCTAAAACCTCTGCTTCCAGCTATAATAGTACCCAAGGTTTTTTTGGTACAAACAACTACAACAAATAATTTTTAAAAAATCTACAAAATAATAATTTTTACAAAATAATAATTTTTAAAAATCTAAACAGGATGAATAAAAAACATTGCTAATACTGAATATTCCAGTATAGCAGGATTTTTTTTAAAAAAATTGATTTTCTAAGGTACCTAGGACAAAGACTGTGCTCTTCAATATAGAGGAACACAACAAAACAAGGAAAAAGCCCTCTAACAGTTCCATTACGATTGGGTGAAAAGTTCTTCCTCATCCTAAACCTGACTATCAGTTTAACTATAAGCTTACTTGAAATGGGATCAGGAGCACTTCACCACTGTGCCTTTGCATCCTGTCTAGACACGTGGCCTATTTCCAATTGGCTGGTCATTAGGGGAACAGAACAAAAGTCAAACAAAAAAACCTCCAAAGAGGCAATTTATACATCAAGAGAGAAAAAGAAAAAAATATTCCCCCTTGGCCCAAAAGCAGCCAGTGAATGTCCTGAAGCAGAGAATTAATACAATATATGTCACAAGCAAGCAGTGATCCAATTTCCTTTCAAAACTTCTTGGAGACTTGGACCCAAAGATTAACATCTGTCCAACTTTGTGTTTGGTATTTGAAGGCATAGCCATCAAAACAGTTTTTTTGCAAGTATAACTTACCACTCTGGAAAAAAGAAAGAGAAGCTTTTATATCTATAGAATAAATATATAAATACTGATCTAAAGCAATATTTCAAAGCCTGAAGTCAGCAAAATAAGTACCCCATGCCCAAAACCTGTTGGTAGCTGGTCATCTTGGAAATGTAGTTAAAGAGCAGATGTGCAGGCAAAGAAACTGGGAGCAAAGGTGTCACAACAGCGTACAGTGCCATGTGAAAGCCTTGAACAAAAGGTCCATGTTTCCATATCACATATGAAGGTTCATTGCTTGGACATGCTATTACTCAGAAGACCAGAGCACAAGAACCACTTAAATTCTGTCACAAGAGGCCTATTACATCAGTAGAAAGAAATAAAGTTGTGAAGGCAGTGAGGATCATAGGAATATAAATATTTGGGGACATAAGAGTTCTAGTTTATTTCTGTAGCATCCTATGCTCTTTTTATCTGATGTATCTACTTTGCTTTTATTAGATTATCCATTCCTATCTGATTACATAGGCTAATCAAATATAGAATCTATGGAAGATGAACAAACATATCACCCTCATCTATACTATTATATTTAGCTATGTGTGTGTCTCTGTGTGTGCATTTCTAAACAGAAAAAGAAAAGAACTGATTGTTTTTATTTCTTCTAACTTGGGAAGAAAATATCCATTATTTTTATTAGAGGTAAATTTGTTTCAAACAATATTGTTTGTGTTTGTGTTGCAGTAGTGCTAAAATTTCAGATGGAGATGGATTCCACGTCTATTTGGCATGCTCTGTACACAAGTGTGCCTGATCCCAAAACCTTACCATCTGCACAGTGGATACAATAGACTGCAGCAGGATGAAGAATAGCGACATAGTTTAATCAGCCATACCAGGCATCAACCTGAAATGAGCCAGACTGTTTTTACCGTGCTTACTCAAAGCAGAGTGTTCTGTTATTTACAGGCAACTTGGTTTTACACTGTGTAGAAGGAGAACTCTTCAGAAAGGTCATTCCCCTTTCTGGCCATGATGCCAGTGATTTCAATGACAAAAGGAAGACTATTACTGATTTAGTATATACATATTACAAAGAGAAGGGTTTACATTGATCCACATGATCATGATCACTAAAAGGAAATAAAATTGAGCCTTCTTGTACAAATAATATTTTAGATTTCAAAAGATGGTAATGAAAATGGCAATAGAAAACTGAAGGTATTCTAAAAGAGGATGTACAGTCAGATTTATAAACAAATTAATACAAGTTCACTCCCACTAGATAGGATTAGATAATACAGGAAAATGGTAATTTTCTTTATATACATTTAATACCATCAACTTGAATACTGCTCAGATTGTTTATAGCTAAAAGTCCCATTCAGTGCATAAGATGTGTGAGAGACTTTATGCTACATTTTTATTTAATTCCTTTTAATGTCAGATATTGTTGCATCAAGTCAATTTCTAGCAGATGATTTGCACATTACCAAAATCAAAATGACTGAGCAGAAATCGTCCATCAGGTTGCATTTTTAGGCAGTTTAGCAGTTGCCAACCCATAGAAAGTTACATAAATGAACATATCTTTTGATAGAAATTCTTTCTTTGTAGGAAAAAAATAATTTGTCATAATTTACAAGCTAACACACACTTTTAATTTTGAATGTATTGCATTATTGGAAAACTAGAAAGAATAAAATTGTAACTTCTAAAAAAATACATCTTCTTCAATATTGTAAATCAAAAAAATCTTTAAGCACATAAAAATAAGATTTTTCCTGTGCATTTGATACATAGCTAGTGACTCATGAATTATAGCTCTTAAGTACCAAATTGGATAGCTGACATCCCACAGAGTGAGAAAATGCCTTCCCTCTCCTCTGAACAACCAGGCTTCCTGATTAAAGAAAAGAAAAAGGTTTCATAAATGGTATTCACCCCCCCCCCCCCCCCAGGGATTGGGGGGAGATTTGCATTGAATTCTTGACTTCCTGATTTCATACACTATAATGAACCTCAGATTTCTCTAGCATTAGTACCACAGGAGCTGAGGGTGGGTACCTGATGCTCCCCTTGTCCTCTTTAGGCTGTCTTGCTGCTCAGCCTGCTTTTTCTGATAGTCCCAACCTATTGAATCCCACCAGCTATGAATGTCATGGAACTACACTTTGATGAAGATATAGCAGAATGAGCATACTGACAAACTGGGTGTATCTTTTACATATTAATTGTAGGAAAATATAGCTACATATTGCAGCTATATAGTAAAATAGTATATCATCCAGACCTCGGCTTATATGGGTATGTAGCAAATTCAGAACATCACATAACCAGAAATCCAATGATTGGATTGCATAATACCCCAGAGTGATGCAGGGGATAGTCTAGGTCCATATGTGGGTGAGGTTTGTTTGAGGACATACATGTGATTACAGATAGACAATGCTTTCTGGCTGTTTTTTGAAGCTGTAAACAACCTTTTCCAAAATATATAGTTTTGCATATGTGTTTGGGAAAGGAAGACATGTGCCATTCATTTGATAAAAAGATGGACTAATTATCAGGCAGCCAGATGGCAAAATACAAACTATAATTCACAGGCAATCATTCAGCACAGATCAACACCTCCCGTATGGCTCCCACACCCCAATACCAGTTAAAAACACAGAGCTGCAGAAATTAAATGCTGCACGGATCTCAAGAAACCATCTAATCCATCTTCTTGCATCCAGCAGGGAAATTTTTGGTCAGTGTAATATAGAATTTGTCTCTATGGACAAAAGGTTTCAGTAGTTAACAACTCCTTCATATGCAAAATAGACAACAACAAATCCTCCTAAACCCCAGAGCAAAACCTTGAGGAATTCACTGAAACATAAACCACAAAAACCTCAGAAGACAGAATAACCACAACACATCCTGACTGCTTCAGACATGTGTTTCTTTAATGTGGTTACAAATAGAGCATGCACTAGGAATCGTTTACTGCACATGGGATCATTCACATACAAACTGAGCAAACCAAAAAATATGTTTCTATAACATGTACAAAAAACCCAGCACCTGACAGACTGTAATATAAGTTTTGCTGTAATGGGCTCACACAAAGCAATATGATGGACAAGTTATAAGAACCTGAATAGAATATGAACAACATTCACCACATCTCAAAGCCAAGAAAGCACTGATGAATCTGTGCAGGCAGGGATGCAGCTGCTGTTGGCTGTGTGTGTAACAATGCAGGTGCTCGTGTTTTGCCACAAAACACAAACCATGAGCTGTCCTGGGCACTGGCAGCAAGGAAGGAGACCCAAAACATATGAACACTTGTAAATTTATCTTTATAAAAATATATTTTTAGGGGCTGTAATTCCTAAATTACTCTAATGCTCACTCTGGATGAGCATTAGACACAAATAAGTCAGGGGTCTTCCTTGTGCAAGTCTTGATTTGCACCTGAGAAATGTTGCTGTGGCATCCTATGGTTTGGAGACCAGTTTTGGATTTTTCTTTGTGCCATAGTGCTGGGTGTACAGCACACCACCTGCAGACTGCTGAGGACAAATGGCAGAGAATGGCATCTTACTGTGGTTTTTAATTAATTCCAGATTTCTGTGCTAGGTTCTCTAAGAAAAAAGAGATTATAAAAGCCTTCTTAAACATTCACAATTGTCAGCAGAGAATGTATTGGGGTTGGCTTCTCTGTTCTCAGATGAGAAAATGAGAAGTCAGAATGTATGTACTTAATTAGTGCCATTTTTGCACAAAACTCCTAATTAACATTCATCGTAGTCTGATTTAAAGAACTGCTGTTTTTTCTATTTCTATGTTGGTTGGTTGGGTTGAGTTTTTTCCCTCTCTGAATAAGAGAAACAGGACAGGAATGCTGAGTTTCTTCCCCTTGAAAACGTTACTGGTGAACACTGACCAGAGTGACTTCTGTGCTGATGCTGGTGGTAGACAAAAGATCCAGCTTTCAAACAGTGCTGGCTTTTTGGTGCTCTCACACATGAACTGTGGGTGACAAAGTCTGCTCTAAAGTTGCCACAGCTCAGCTTTCTGAAACCTCAACAATCATGGGAGATGTGAAGCCAGAAGGAGAGTGGTGAGCACTGGGAGGTATCCTGGACTGCAGACACCATCTGCCTGGTTTTGCAAGCTAGTGAGTTTTGCCTGTCACCTTCAGGACCAAATCCAGTGTAGTTGCCTGGTCAAATGCTCAGTCAAATACTACATACAAAATATAGAAAACTGCAAATAGATCTTTACCTGGAAAAGTTTATGAGGGAAGGGAAAGCTTTTTATTTTTGCGATTTAGCCTTCACATATTTGCACAACTCCTGTGGCTACCAGTGTGTGTGCTAGGGATTTTTCTCCTTTTTGGTGCTTTAAAATTAACTTTCCATATGCACTGCAAATGTAATAGGCATATACCTTTTATTTATATTTACATTTACAAACTGACACGTTTGAAATATTTTGGGATGCAAGTACATAACAGAAAAGTGAAGTACATCAAAGAACCAAACACAAAAAATGTAAGAAATGCATTTTGTATGCATATATAGTGTATAGTTTATAGTGTAAACAAATTTAACTATATTTTCTACAAGAATTATTGAATGGCTGGTAGCAGATTTTCTTAACCTGGCTACCTGAAATTTAACATTGTAAAACAATAAGGGTAGAAATGTCATTTATTCAGCTGATATACAGCTATCTTTCATATTCAAATTTTGCTGGAATGCTAATTGGAAATTTGAATGTCAAGCTCATGTTAATAGACTAGTCCCTGAGGGGTACCAGCATAACAATACATTCCCTCCTCCTGTGTTCCTCCAGTTGGAGATGACCTCTGCCTGAATTCTGCTCTTCCCATAATGCTTTAGATGCTTAGAGAAAGGCTGCTGTAAGTCAAGAACCCTGGGAGAAACAAAAGTGTCTTTGTTGAATGTGAAAACACTTAGCAAGCCTGTGAAGTGGGTGCTGTGTACTTAGTTTCCCTGGAGTTTCATTTTCACAAGATTACAAAACAGTGCATTTCAAATAACAGACCAGACGGGCTGTGTTTCACTGATTGCACAGATTCCCTGCTCAGATGTTCCCAATAGCTCTACTTTCTAAATGGGAAGGATATAACTGCTCTCACCATGAACTATCACTGCCTACTTCTACACGTGCTAAATCTTTCTGGGGATTCATATTTTTTGTTGCAATACATCTTGCTTGACATCTGCAAGGTAATTTCATAATCTTAAGAAATTTATTCAGACAGCCATACATTTCTAGGCACTTTTCTCCGCAAGAATCCCTGTAGCAGGTCAGAGGGTGTTGTTGGTTTTGGTCTTTTTCAGAATAAAGTGTGCCACTCCACATAGCAACTGCATCCGAATCATGTAGTCAAATGACATAAATACTCCAGGATGAGGGCGGCTGCTCCTGAAATTCAATAACTACCTCAGAAGTCTTTGATTTATATCTGAGGCCAACACTATATTTGGAGTACAAATTAAAAATGGCTGCAGCCTTTGTAAATTATAATGGTAACTACTGTAACTATGGAAGATATTTTTAAGTATTGAAACAAAAAGGCTTCTCCTTCTTCTGAGCAGGATTCTGTTTTAACTGGAAAAGAAAACCAGAACATAAAGGAAAATGTTCTCCCTTGGAGCTGACCACTGTTTAAGAGTAAAACAGAAAATGTATTCCATAGCAGTCGTAGGGCCATTAGCAAGAACTGATTTTGCAAAATCTTTTCTATGTATTTACCTCACATTAAATCCAATCTGCAGTGTGACGTTATCATGATAAAAGCAAAGTATCCTAAAAGGTGAAGACAAACATGTCTTGAAGACAGAATTTGTCCAGAACTCCCATATTCACATGAATTGTAATCTACAAGCACATCAATCAGAGTCATGGCCACAGTACAGCAAGAGAGGCACCAGATGGTGACAGATGTGAGGGCCACCACCTCAGGGTGCTCCGCAGGTCCAGGGCAGGCTCTGGAAGAAGCATCTGGCAGCTGAGATGAACAAAGAGGGCAGTGAGACTGGGAGCAAAGAACTCCAGAGAAAAGAGCACTGGGGGGAATAAAGCAAACATGTCTGGCCTGCCAAAATATCCTGCTCTTTTCTGAATACAATAAACAGCTTTGTGCATGGCCCTGCAAGGCCTATATATAACCAGCACTCGGTTAATTTATCTTATTAAAATAATTTTATCTGGGGAGAAAAAAAAATTTAGGAACATTTCCTGCATCTGAAATTCACTTGTACTAACAAAACCTCTAGTATTGTTTTTCATACAATTTCACTTACCTCTGTTTCATGCTACCCTAATCCCAGTTATTTCAGCCAATGTTTTACAACATGACACCTGAGGTCAGAGTGGGTCCCTTACAAGAAACTTTGAGTATCATGATCTTGGAAGGGATTTTTCATCTTGCGGGATAAATTTTTTTACTGGGTATATTCAGAGCATAGTTTTTGTACACCTTTTAAATGTGTATAAGGGGCCATAAACAGCCTTTGTGGAAATCAAAGTTTGAAATCACTATGCTGAGAGTTTGAAATATTTGTGAGATTCACTATCTATAGACTGATTAGATGTACAACTCTACTAGGAAAAAGGATAGCTCTCTGCATATTATGTGTTCCTATTTATGCTTCCCCTTCTCACAAAGCATGCATTGCATTTCGCTTTCTGTCTAACATGTAGGACTGCTCTACAGTTTTGGGGTTTCTCTTTCAATTTCTCAGCCAGCAGTATTTGAAATTCAATGAAGATAGATTTTGCACATTTGAGTTGGGTGATGATTTTATTGGAATCTTGACTAAGGGGCTCTAAGATAAAACTCTAACCTCTGTAACACTCATAGACAAACACAGTGTATAGCGTGTATCTTTGTAAGGGAGCTTATTCTCTTTAACTTTTTGCATTAACAATATGGCCCCCTGTAAAAATAAAGTCTGCCCAGAAAAGGTGAATAGTGTGACTCTACTGGCATCACCCCTCCCTCTATCAGTATTGGGTCCTGCTGCTCTTCATTCTCCATCCTAAGCTCTGTGCCGCAGGGCTGTGGTCATTCTTCTGCTAAACAAATGGCTTCTGTGATGCTCAAATGATGTTAAAATGTGGGCAACTTGTATAAATCCACCACAGCCAGCTGTAAGGAAGTGAAGACCATTACAAACACCATGCTCCTCCCAGCTGCATATACATTTATAAGACTCCCCCAGGCACTGCATGACATTGTGAGGATACAGTGACTGAAATAATGAGTAGCCACTGTGCAGTAACACGTCATTTTATAGCAGGGAACCTGTGTATGGTAGGCATGGTGCCCCACAAAGATTGATTAGAATCAGATGGTAAAAAATGCATTGCAGTTTTTACCCTGGTGAAAGTGCTGGAGTGATCATTAAAATGGTAGTCTGGTCCTCCTGAAACAAACACACCTTCCCCAAGGCACTTTTCCAAGTTCTAGATATCAGTTCTGGGATGGAAACAATTGTATACACTGATGTATAAATGTAATTTTGTGGTGTAGAGTACAGAGCTCATGTGTACCAAACTCCAAGCAAAACAAGTGTTCCCACACTCCCTTTGCTGTTCCAGAATTCAGCAAACCTGCACTCAGTTCCTGTCTCTACTGCACCACTGCAGTATCGTCCATGTGGGTAAAAGCTTAATCCAGTTGCTGTTACTGGCAAAATTCCCACTGACCTGCATAGAAAGAGATTTTAATTCTTAATCTTCATGTTCCTCATCTGGAAAATAAAGAAGATATTTAATTTCTCCAAGTATATCTGTTTATTTAAAGTATACAACCCCTTTGGACAAAGACTCTTGTTAATTTGTGCTGTTCTTAAAAATTAATGTCAATAATAATCTGTCATCCCCAAATCAAGTAACATCAATGTATGAGAGCCCAAACATCAATATTGTGTTCACCAATAGGTAGAAAAGTACAGCTGACAATTTGCTGGTCAGCACTACACCAGCTGCCTGCCCACAAAGAATAAAGACATTTTCCTGGAGTTCACTGGAAACTTAGAGCAGTTCATCTGCCCCTAGCACACTGAACAATTAGGCCTTTTCCTATACTCTTACAAAAAGTCTGATTGCTGCAGCATAGCATAAGCTTCATAAAGTAGCCCATTCTCTGTTGAGTTAGATTAATATGGTTTAGAATATTAAACTTAGTCTTAGATAATATCTAGCACAATATCTAACTCAGTCTCATCTGAGATCTCTCTGGGTTGCAGTGATATAAATAATACTTTAATAATATCTGTGGGAATTAACTGATATTTAGTAATTTCAATTTTTTACAGCACTTGCTCTTTGAAAGCCAAAGATGAAGTGATAAGATTCTATAGGAACATTTGACACTTTGAAAACACAACTGTAGTTAATGATAACAGAAAGATCTATTGAGACAAAAATGTAGTGAAATTTCATAGCAAGTTTACAATAAAAAACATTTGTAATTATAGAACAAACTGAAAGAATTTGTTTTACTTGTTCTATGTGTTCAGCAAAAGTTTTAAATATGTAAATACTGAAAGCATTCTGGTTTTGTCCAAAACTGCTGAAGTTTAAATTTTATTTGTAGCTCTCTCTTCAGTGAGACAGTCCATTCTACTGGGGAGACCATGTATTTTTGCAGTCTAGTAATATCTTCTTCCAGTGTGGTAGATTTTGTCTTACACTGCAGTACAGAGTGAATAATTTTCCATTATAAGCAGGACTGTTTCATCACTTAAAAAAAAAAAAAAAAAAAAAAAAAGGCTTCATTTTCATCCCACCAGCATTTAATTCACTTTGGAATCTATTTTTCATTCTAGTTAGTTGTGTAATTCATGCCCATCTGGTTCTCTGCAAGCCAAGTGATAGTTTTTATTTTTGAAACGTTTTCTTCCCTTTGTATATGGCAATAAATCTTAGAGTAATATTTTCATGACCATTTGAATATTTCCACTTGTTACAGAAGTAATTTTTTAAAAAGAACATTTTAAAATGCTCTTTAAATGCATTTTTAAAAGAGCTCACGTAACATCCCTGAGGTTCACAGTAAGTGCAGAAATTTTCTTCAGTCACAGTAGAAATGGAAGCAGGAGTGCCAGGTTTTTGCTATGCATTCACAGTCAAAGGGATGTTATAGTTTCTAAAAGCAAATCCTTTAATATGGTCTCGTCAGCTCTAGAAGAAGATAGAAGAATAAGGAATAGAAAAATCATCCCTTATATTCACATCAGAGTTCTGCTCAGGTCATGAATAGACAGCAGGAAGTAAAATACACAGAGAAGGAAAAGAAATACTATAGGAAAAGGGACATGCAGTTAGTCAGCAGTAAAAATAGTGAAAGTATCCTTGGGGTTAACTTAAAATGGAAAATTAGATTCTTTAGTTTCAGGTGAAAATATGAATGTAACTTGAAATGTTGTAGAACACCTTTATTAGCATATATTATACTGTTTTGTCATAACTTGTCCTAGCTCTCACCCACACCACAGGAAAAGACTTCTTCCCAACGTTAAAAGCACTTCTTAGCTGGGGCTCCAGCTGCTGTGCAACAGCAAGATCTCCTTATTTCATTCCCATGTGTGTAAGACTAGAATAGCTACCAGATTCAGATGTTTGTGATAATTTTTCCAGTACTGTATTCAAGGGGAAGAAGAAGAGCACAGTGTGTGAGACCAACCACCTCCAAGGGATGCTCCTGGAAGGAGAAGATTATTCAGTAAAATTTACACTGAGCTACCCCTGAAGACACAACCTAGTCTTTGGTTTTTATGGCTCCTGTGGCATATAATCTTTCTCTTTTCAAGCTTACAGAAAAAAATCAGTTGCTTTAATGAGACATTTCAAATAATATCACACAGTGGTGAATAGCAGTGTTGGCAGCAGGTTCACTTTACTATCCTTCCATAAATATAAAAAAATGTAGAATAGATCTGCTCTCGGCCCTCATTTTCATTTGCAAATAAGCTATTGGCTCCATAATTTTTTGTTCTCTGCTGTAGGGCTCCTGTAGCAAATCCAGAAAATCATTCCTAAACAATTGTGAAGACACAGCAGAGTTAGTTTTGTCATTTTGAGGCATACTCACTTTATTTTCTAGCCTATCTTTCCAAGGATAGAGGATGTGAAGCTTACAAAATTACACCCTTTGTTTCTTCTTTTAGCAGTCTGACAGGCATTTCTCCCCCACCCCATCCCAGTAATTTCTCATTATTTTTGGTACTCCCTGACCATAAAGCAGATGGTTAAAAATCTCAAATACAACAAATGTCTACACTGAAATATAGATGCTGATTAAAGAAGAGAAACCTTACTGGTGCTTCCTCTGAGGTAAGGGCAGAGACAATTCAACATGATCCTTTCAGCAGCATGCAGCTGGGCAATCAGCAGGCATGTCCTGACTGGCCAGTTAGCATCCACATTTTACCAGGCTAAATACAGCTATTTTATACATCTAAAAGCAGAAAAAATTTCTTGGACTTATGTGAAGTGGTGGTGTGGGAAGAGCTATGTTAGCACCAGCAGGCTGGGGAACTGCTGTGGTGTGAGGAGAGGACGCAGGGCTGAGGGAGGAGGCGGCGTGTAGCGCAGGGGAAGCGAGGAGGACAACAGGACAACAGGTAGCCCAGCAGTGAGGCAAAGGGACATAAGGCTGTGCTGTGTTGTGGTGAGAGTATTCTATAAATAGAATAAAGGATATTCTTAATTCACATATACTACACAGACCCTTAAGAAACCCAGCTTCACCAGTTGCACTGGCTGTGGATCATCGGCATTACTGTACTTACCAGAACTTCAGAAGTTAGAAAGAGTCCATGGTTTGGAAATCCTGACAGAACTCAGACAACTGAGCTTGCAGTATGGGCCTTCCTGCTGTTAAGTAGGCAGGACTGAGAAAGCCCAGTAACAAATTCAGGAACAACTCCAACGATGCTGACTCAAAGGGATCCCAGAAATGCCAAATGAAACAATCACTTTTTATTTTCCCTGTTCAGACAAGTCAATCTGAGACTACATTAAAAACCTTTTATGTTGTGTGACTAAATTTTACCTGCCTCATTGCATTTCCATTTTGATGTCATGGGTTGATTCTCTGTTGTCTTAATTTGTGTAACTACATTGCTTCCTAATTTCCATGCATCTGAATCAAAAGTATGGAAGAGCAAAACAGGAAATGATTTTCCAGTTTTGCAGAATTCTCAGCCTTCCTCCATACCTTATCTGACTGAAATTTAATTTTTTTCAAAAACATCAGAGGAAACAAGACAAAATACATCCCTTCATGATGGAATAGCCCTGTAATGTGGTCATTCACACAGAATCTGCATCACCACCTGAATATCCAGAGTGAATTTAGAGGGATTCATATCCAAGCCTACAGCAGTTTATGAATGTTTGATCTTTAATAGATAGTGTGTTTATATCAACATACAAAATACACAAAGATGCATGCCTGGATCACTTGTCTCTATAATGTGTGATACAGAAAAATCAGCAAAAACTGTCTTCCCAGCCCTGTCATCAAGAGCAAGCTTTTTCAGTTTTCAAATTTTTGAGGTATACATGTAGAACCTGAAAGTTTGCATGTAGATGTATAAATACAGATATGTGCTCATACAAGAATTTGGTATTAGGCTTGCAAGCATGATTACAGAACAGCTAGGTCAAAATAGGTGCTTCTTCATGCCACTCTCAGTGCAGTGAGGTTGGATACCTGTTCAACTCAGCCATCAGCGAAGCCACAGAACTGGGACAAGTCTAGCCATGTACAGTTGAGGGGCTTTACTTTTTGGATAATATTTTGTTTTCCCAGTGAAAGTAATCTGCAAGGGCAGATGAATTACAGAACATGATTGTGATTACCTCTCTGAAGAGGTCCAGTGTCCTAGCAGGCTGTAACAGCCCTTGCTTGGATTCATAAGCCAAAAGAGAAACCAGAACAGAACAATTAGAACAATTACTCCTGCTGAGTTGTACTGATGGGCAGATAAGCTGCTGCATTATGCACATGTCCTTTAAAAGATTAAATAATTAAGCAATAGGTGGACATCCCTTCCATAGAGTTTAAGATCATTAAGCAAAATTACTTGGAAGCATTCCTAGACTTCCAATTATTCTTATTAGATTTAATAGTATCACAGGATGATGTAGGCAGCATCTTTTCTGATTCAGTTTGAGTGATAAGCTTCATGCTGTGTAATTGGAAGTCAAGTCTTAGTACCACTAGCCATTACTGTTTTGAAATATTTTCCTCAGCACTGTGCATAAATGGCATCTTAGCACTGGGAAGCCCTTGTGCTACTCTCCTTTCAACAAGCCCTCCCAACAATTCATTTAAAAAGTAAATAGATCAATAAAGTGACAAAGCAGTGGAGTGGACATTGCTCACTTCCTTGGTAATGTCATCATGGCAATTACACTGTTAGGGCTTTTCTACACAAGGAATAAAAAGACAGATAATTATACAGACTACCTGTATAAAAGATTACTCCATCACTTTTTTGAAGACAACTCAGACCATAATGAAATAATCACACTTTATAGGCAAAATGTTAATTTTCTATGCAGTGCCCTAGAAATAATACTGTTATTATATCAATTAGATGATACAAAGAGAAGTTTTTTTCCTACCTGTTTTCTCTTCACATTTGGCCAGAACTTGGCTGAGATCCACCTTTACTGCACAGTGAAGGAAGAGCAGTTGTGCCTCCAGCTGTTTGCTCAAACCTCTGTGAACTCCTTCTGGCCACCTGGAAAGCTCAGCCACATGTGAATGATAGAGGCACATCAGCATTCTCTCCCTTTGAAAAGATCTAACTGTCATTAAATTTGGAACCCATAGCATAGGAGAGGATGGAAGAGTAAGATGAAAGCATCAGCAACATCCTACTTCACATACCAGCCTGTGTACTAACAGGCTGTTTGTGTAGCAGCTGATCATGGTCCCTTCACTGTCTCCAGTGCATCTAACTAACAAAGGGACTTTGCTCTTTTTTTTATTTAAATATGTCATTTTACTCATTTTTGAAAGTTGCTATTATTAGGAGATGGTGAACAGGTGTCCCTCAACATATTGAAAAAAATTATTTCAGTGGAAATCAATAATGATTTTCTAGCATTAATTCTTAATTTCATAGTGTTCCATTACCGAAGAAGTCAAGGTGCTTGCTCTACAAATTTAAGTGGAAAATATCCATGTTAACTCAGAGCAAGTATGGTCCAGAACAATGTCTGTTTTTAACTTCCCTGAAACAATTCCTTTGTGTCTGCTAAACCTTCTTCTAAAGACATTTTAGTACACATGCCCTAGGGCTCCAATGCTATTGGTGGCTATCTCTGACTTTCCAGTTGCTCCCCCTTTCTAGGAGTTCATTCTGATTGGAACCCTCTTTTTCAATTAACCTTTACTTAAAACAACTAAATAGTAGCAGGTATTTCTGTTCTTCAGTTTTTCCTCAGAGCAAGGACTTCCTAAGCTTAGATACCTCTTCATTTTCTAAAATGTGGCTTGACCTCTATTCAGTCCATTCACTTTCTTCTGCATTGTTCTGACTGAGCTTCCTCTGAAGGAACCTCTTGAACATCTACCTTGTATTTCTGGTGATTTTATAATCAGACAGATGAAATTACCGAAACTCTTGGGAAAACTATCCATTTTCCTTTTCAGATTTGAAAAAATCTGTCGTAATAAGTGACCATTTCTTTCACTCAATTATATCATATTTGAATGAATCACCACAGAAGTTCAGAGCACGGATCTTTTAATTTCCATACAAGTTGCAGGGCTTTTCCCATTATGTCATGTGACAGGGAAGCACAGGAGGCTGAGTAGTCCCACATTCAAAGTGGATTTAGGGTTTAACACAGATATGTACAGAGGAACCGCACAAACGTCTCCAGAGAATCATATGAGGTTTACAATACTTGCTTTGTGACAGCAGAGCTGAAACAAATATAGAAGGGTGAGTGACTGCTGTAATTCCAACATAAAAAGCTTTCTATTCTTCAGTTCCACCCATGTGTAGTTACAAATGTGTAAACTTTGGTATGGTGTTCTAGGTGTTGGGCTCCTTACTACCTTATTAGCAGGAGCATTGGTAGCTGCTTTCCTTCTCTGTTGTGCTTATGGACTTTGTGCCTCTCTTCGGTTGATTAGCATTTTGAATTTTGCCACAAGATTATTCTGTTTCTATAGTGATTTGGGCACTACTAGTGTAGGTTCATTTCCTATCAGTCATGGTTTACTTACGTCAGTGAGCGCATTATTTTCAACTGCATTACTTTCATTCCTGCGCCATGTAGGTCATTATATTTATACGCACCCAATGAGACCTAAAGGTTTCTAAAATGGCCAGACAACAGTCTTACAAACTGTACTGTGTTCCTGCTTATTAATGTGCCATTATGTTGGGAAAACAGAGCATAAGTAAACACCAATTAGGAAAATAGGTGGAAAAGCAAGACAATTTCAGTACAACACTCAGCAACAAAAGTCTAGGAGATACAGAAGTTAAAAAGTCAGAGCTTGCTAGTTTTACAGAAGTAAAGTTTACAGAAACACAAGTACAGGATCCTAAAAACTAAACCAGGGGCTAAACAAGAAAAAGAAGGGGGAAAAAATAAGGCTAAGAAGTCTTCGGAAAATCCATTATTGCTATTTCTCTTTATTTGAGGTCCTAGCTATTATTTACCCTAACACGTGTATAGCACAGGGCAGATCTCATGCTCTGATCTATCTTTTAAGTGGGCAGCTGTAAATCAGACAAATGAGCTTTTCTAATTCTATGTACTGCAAACACTTCACAATTGTCTACACTAATCTGTCTTTTTAGCCTTCAGTAGGCACTGTAACGATTATTTTGTTCTCTTGGATCTCAGATTATGAGATGAATGAAGGAGGCCTCTGTTTCCAAACAAGGAGTGAATTCAAGAAGAATTTGTCACTGAATGGGACAGCTACTAAATGAAAACAAAACTTTCCCCACAAATTATTTACAGTTCTTCCAGTACAAATAATACAAAATGCACAGATGTAGCTTAGCTATGACTGAGTATGAAAACACGGATGTTGTTCAGACAGTATAATTAATTATGTGTGACTTCCTCTGCTTTTGAATCATGTTCTCAATAAAGTATTGGAATTCTAGATCACCTTGAGTTAAGCCTTTGCAAAGAAAATTAAAGCAAGTAGAAAATGCTTCCATGTCAATGGAAGACAGCTAGAAAATGTAAAGTTTTGTAATGATGGTGGGTAAATATGAATGTGAGTGAATTCTTTAATGGTCACTGTGCTCTATTTTTCGGTAACATGAATGTGGGGGGGGCAGGGAGGCTAATGAATTTGCAGGAACAGAAATTGAGGTAGAGCTACTGAGAGTCTTGATTCCAGCACTCCAGTTAATACAAAAATTAACAGAAATAAACTTGAAATCTCGTAGAAGGTTATTTGATTTTGAACCCAAGCCTGTCTCTACCCCTGCCACCAATGTTTCTGGCTATTTCATTAAAGGTACATCAATTAGAAACACAGTTAAGGACTTCACAAGACCTCATCTCAAAGCAACACTTCTGATGAGAAGAAAAATATTTTTTTCAGGATTTTTAGGGCAGGTAGGAGTTATCAGTTGCATTTGCATTCCTCTCAGCTCTTGGAACAAATAATATTTTCCCTGTTATAATATTGCTGCTAAGCTGTGCAATGTTTCTTTTTGTTAAGTAACAGCTTAACCTCCAGTAAAACTGTAAGAAATAGTGAACTAGAGGAGACAAGTGGTTTAAGCTCTTATTTCCCAGTATCATGGAACACTGAATTGAAATGTTTGACTGCTTTTTTGTTGGGTTGATTTTGTTTTGTTTTGTTTTCTAATAGGTCACTGAAAAATGCTGTTCTGGATTTAAGGAATTGCAGGTCAGGGTCAGCAGGCATGCAGCTGGCATGCATTGGCAGTTCATTCTTTTGGTTGTTTATTTTGTACAACACCCAAGAATCTGGTCTCCACTAAACACAAAATTTTATTACATTAACTCTGAGAAATTTCAAGGATACAAAAGAAGGTGATAACTCTTTACACCTACAATAGTATGTGTTCAGGTTCTCTGAAACTTCACATCAACAAAATGGGACTGAGGCTTCAAATCTTAAAAAGCCCTGCCCATGCTCTCTCTTTCACAAAATAACCAAGTTTGTAAGTGTAAATTCCTAACGTAAGGTGATTTTGCTGCTGAATTTGGGCATCTCCAAAGGTAACTTCTAGCTTGCTGGGCAATCAGGCAACAAATTTCTTTATAAATCTGGGTCTGAGAGAAAATATCGCTGAAGACAAATGAACTAAGTATAATGCTACCACAGACAGACACTGAAGTGGAAATGAAATGATGATTTTAGTTAGAGTATGCAAATAAATACAATATCTGACTAATGAAAAGTTCTGATCAAAGAATCGTAAAATAAATACAAGCTATTTCTAACAAAAAATGAAGGGAATAAACAAGATATACAACAGGAAATAAATAACTTCAGGCCCATTCCACTGTATCAAATGTAGAAATGGTGCAAAGTAATTCAAAGCAATACACCAAAATGTAAGAAAAATAGAGAAAATCAGTACACATAAAGACCATGTTCATTTATCTAATATTTCAAATCAGAAGAGCCAGAGAAAAGACAAACACACTGATCAAACACATATCAGGAAAGAGGAGGAGGTTTTTATGAAGGTTTGTAAGATTGCAACTTGTAGTCAAAAATCAGTATTACAAATAAGGCAGGATGTGAGTCACACTTTTTTGTAGGTTGCTGTATGAATTCTGTCATATAACCAAATTGCATTGGTCGGGCTCCAGTACAGACGCGTATCCTGAGCCCACCTGAAATTTGTGGTTGCTATCATGCAGTACCTCTTGGCTCCTCAGAACTCGGCAGTGACAGCAAATCCACCTGCTTTGGAAGGGTTATCAAAAGAAAATCTCTGCTGAAAAAAGATATTCCTAAAGCTGTTTGAACAATAGGATGTTAGCAACATATAGATTCACATTCATTATAAAATTACAGTATGTTAGTTTTCATTTTTAGGAATGCTAATTTAATTTCTTCATTTCTCTGCCTTCAGTATGCCTTTGTGGAAGAATCTTTTAATTTTAAAAATAACTGAATTCCCTAGCATAGCACTTCATTAAAAAGTACACAACCTATTAGTAATATGAAATGCATGAAAAACAGGTCTCAGAAAATGTTAGTCAAACTTTCAAAGTAGAACATTTATTACTGTGAATGGCCAAAGGATAGTAATTTTGTCTCAGTTGTGTATCTATCAACATTGTGAATGAAATTACTGCTCCTTATACCTTCCCAGTTGGAAGCAGTGAAAAGAAAAACAGTGGCCTCAACAAGTGGGCAGTAATGTTTTGGAGCTGAGAATGGTTATGGAGGTAGCTGTGAAATTTTTGCCCTCGTTTGGTTGAAACTGAATGTCTGGACTTCTTCACTGGAAAAAGACAGGTTCAGTCATTTTCCAATTTTATAATTTTTGTTGCCTACCTAATAAGTTTGCTGGCTAACATGCTCTATGGGTATTTGAAGCAGCACATTACCAGTCTGACTAGTGTTGCAATTTCTGAAGCATCCCATGGCAAATTTACCAATGTCAATATTCATGGCAGTTTTCTGCCACATATCCGTCTAAAAGGACACAGCTCAGGAAACAGAGTGGGAGGTTTTATCCTCTGTGGTGCTGCATCTACAGGTCACACAAGCCAAAATGTTTCTGTTCCCCTTTGCTACATTTCATGCTCCTTCTGCACAAACATCAGTGTATCCAAGATGCAGGAGAAGGTATCCTTGTCTGTACAAAGATTTTCAGTCACACAACCTCTTATTAGTGTCTCTTTGAGCCTCTCTACCCACAGTCTATTTTCTTTAACTGGAAAATAACTAGCATTCTTTTTACTTGCACTAATTGATAAAAGTTCAATAATTTCTTTCTCTAATTTTCTTAATACTCAGTTCATCTCCTGAGACAGTAATTTATTTTCTTGGACATTGGTTACAGTTTGTCACTGTCACTTCAGAGAAATTTCTGATATGCTGCTCTTCATGTTTTCACGTTCGGTAATGACTTGCATTGTGTGACTTCCATTTTCCTTTGCAGTAACAGGAGTAACTTCTAGGCTACCTTATTTAATTTCATGGGGTATAACCATTCTTATTATTCACCCCCTTAAAAGTGGAATGTACCATGAATACATCCCATTATGCTTGCAATGACTAGCTAGATAGGCAATGCTAGAGAAGGAAGAGCAGCTCTCCTTTCCCATAAATACAAGCCAGTGTCATCAGTGATATGCACAAACCTGGTAGACACTACCAGACTAAAACTGTTTGGTTGTTTGTTTCTATTTCTCTGTTGACACATGCAGCTGCTATTATTTTCTTTTACTGCTCTCATGTTCTAAGGCTTTCTTTCTTTGTTCAGCTACTGACCTGAAATACTTAAGAGCTAGGCACTTTAATTAGGAAAACAAATTAATTAATATTATATTCTAGTTCAGAACCTTTAAACAGTTTACTGTAACCATATTGCTGCAATTACAAAACAGCATCACAATGAAAAGCAAATATTAGACTTGGCACAGTCAGTCACCTTTGAACAATTTATCAAATTCTGGATTTTCTGCAGATTAATAATGCTTGTCCATCAGAATGAAAAATTACTTATTCTATGATGTGTCTAATTGCATATTTTCAGGATCTTCCATGGAAAAGGCCCATGGCAATAATTAATACCTAATGCTATATACACCACAGCTTTGGGTGTTGCCTAGCAACCAGCATCCTGTAGGCTTCCTAAGCCTCAAATAAGACAGGGAAACAATCCTTTCACACTGCCATGAGTGAGAAGCAGCTTTGTTCTAGGCTGCTACTCTATTCTGGTTGTTTCTAGAGTCATCTCTGCAAAACAATACTCCCTTAAGAGGTCACGTTTCTGAAAAGCCTTTTCAAATGATAAACAGAAGCTAAATGCACATGCTCATTTATTTTTATACTCTGGGATACCTTTTACCTTCAGAAATACTACAAATATCTTCTTGTTATCTGCCAATAACAATTTGTTTTCAAAATAAGTGTTTCTGTGGGTTCATTTCTACTTCTAATAGAATAGTTTTCCATCTGTGACAGGATGTTGAGCTGATGTTTTTCACAATCAAATGGTTTTTGGACAAATTATCCATTAAATTTTAAAAATAACATGTGTTTTTTACACAAATACTGTTGTATCTCAAGGGTATCTACATTACAGAGCAGCACAAACTTCACTGACATTAAGTTTTTCCTTTTTTGACAGTGCAATTTTTTAAAGTACCAGTTCATTTCCAGTTCAATCTCTTTATCTTGGCACAGGGATGTCTAAATCTCATTTAATTAAACGTATATATTTACTCAGATATGCACTTCAATAAGAGAAGGAGGCTGGAAACCAGTATTCCAAGCTTTTCCTTCTCAGCTACAGTTTCCAAACTCTTCGGTGGTCTTTACCAAGTCACTGATCTTCCCTTCATATTTGCTTTTGCATTAAAATAACAGCCCAAATATAATCAGACTCAGAAAGATATTCTGGTTATTTGATAGTCCTTAAGGAAAAAGTCACCAGCATCAGAACATATTTAATTTTTTCATAAATTTTGCAGATTTTATATAGTTTAATACACATTCAGCATTATTTGAATAGGAAAAAAAATGCAACAAAATTCTGATGGCAAAGTGATCATTTTACTTACAGGACTGTGTAAAATGTGTTCTAGAATCTGGAACGTGTTAGACTAAGTGATTGGCAATCCAGTCCTAGGTTTTTATGAATCATATTTTGTAGCTGTTTTAAAATAACAAAGATCAAATAGTATGTAAATATTGCTCACTCCAAATCCAATGACTTATTTTTTTTTCTGCTTTTGACCTGCAGCAAGATTATTCAGCTTCCCAAAATATTTTGTAAAGTCACATTCATACAGATTTCTGGCTGCAATAGATATTCTGTAGATCTTTGGCTTTGAATTCATGCTCAGTCTTAAAATCTCAGAGGAAATTGTCAAGGGACAGAAGGCAAGACAGTCCCCATCATCTATTGATGAAACTTGGGAGATTATGAAACTCAGAAGCCTAAGAACTCTTCTTATTTTTGCAACAAAGCTGGTTCATAATAATTTTTTTAATTTCGCTCCTGCTTAATTCCCAGTAAGGTAGGTAAATGACACTCTGGGGATCAATCCCATACAATCTGAGCTACATTTCAATCTTGAGGGACATGCTGAGCAAAATTCTAATGAAAGATAATCTTATGGATATCCATAATTTAAACATTAGAGCAAAGGCAGAATCCCTAATCCCTGACTTAAAGATTTCAGTGCAGTTGCACATTGAAAGATGCTTGTGCTTGACAGGAAAGACTAAGTCAGGGTTATCTCTCACCTGTTCATTGCTTTTCCTCTGTCTGCCTCATTTACATGTAAATAAGTGAATTTTGAACACATTCAGGGAACCACATGAATTTTAATTTTTCCTTTTTACTTACGATTTCATGATCTGTCATACTGATTTTTTTCCCCCCGATTAAAATACTCATCAGATCTCCTGTTACCCATAAGCTTGAACCACAGACTTATACGAGTTGCCTACCTTTTAGTTCAGGCCACTCTGAGTCTTGGCAATATGATCACATTACTTCAGTTTATGGAACACACACACACACAGGTATCTTGTCTTTTTATAAGACTTTTTTTTAATTTGGCAGTATAAGTAAAGTTACATTGCAAAGGTTGAGTTACATCAGTGAGTAAGTGCATCGCTTTCCTACAGACAAGCAAATTTGTTCCTTTATTCTAGCAAATGCTTGTTTTCCAGGTGGGAGTTAACTCCTCAGTAAAATCATTTCTGTTCTGTCTCATCAGCACAGGAGCCAGTTCTCCTGGGCTGTTGTTCTACAGTTCAGTGATGGAGGTAACAACCTATTGAAGCAGTTTTGTTTCATTAGCAAGGGAGTTTTTCCCCTAGTGGAGCGCTTCATTAGCAAGGGAATTTTTCCCTGGTGGAGCATTTCAATGCAAAAAACATTTCATTACTAAGCCCCTATATAGATGTTCTAAGTGCTAAGGTAGTTACCACCTTCCTGAGACTCATCCTTCTCGGCAATGAGTCGATTAACCTCTCTTGGGGTTTTATTTCTACAATTACAGAGTAAAGGTCCTCTTAAAGCTGTTTCATGTGCTGAAATCCTATACACAGTGATGCACTTGCAGTAAGATCTCAGAACAATAGCAGGGTTTGGCAGGGGGACAGCCTCCACTATGTGCACTACCATTCCAATTCCAGGTGAGTTTTTTCGAGGATACAGTGGTCCATTTTGCAGTGGTACAGCTTCATCTCTACCGGGAGGCATTCAGTGATCCAATTATGTTCACTGGATGTCAGCAGCATAAGGCAATTTCAAAATTAACTTTTTGTATAATGAAAATGAGCAAAAGGTAAAACAGTAGGCTTAGCAATCAATGGATTATTTAAAAAAAGAAGAGAAGGAAAATTAAAAAAAAAAAAAGTGAGAGATTCTGCAATAAAGTGATTTAATAGTCACTGAAAACAATTAATTTCATGGTGTGGTGATTCGTGGGCAAAGAGTTAAATTCCAAAATGAGGTAGTACACTTCCCAGCACTGCAGATCACTGCATAAATCCTGCCAGTAAAGGAACAGGCTCTTCCATGTCTGGCAGTTGCAGCATGAATTCTCCTGCCTCCTGCCACTACAGCCAATATGATCACAGCAGCAAGCATTTCTCCCATGTCCAGAAAAAAAGAGTGAGGTTTTCGCTTGGAAGTGCTGATGCCTGTAGAAGTACATTAGTCATCATGCCTGCTTAGGGAAACTGGTTCTGAGAATTCCTGATTCCTACACCTTTATTACTTCAGTTAAAAAACTTTTCTAGGTTTACTTCACTTTCCTTTCTGGTACCCACCAGTAAGAGAAGATGAGTGAGAGAGAGAAATAGGATACAGATTTTACCTTTTCTGAACATTTTGATACATTTTCAGTTTGATAATTTTATCTGTTCTATACCTTTCTGGTATTTAGAAAGCTGTACACACTCCATTTTGGTCTTGACAGCAAATGAGTTATCATTTTTTTCTTCCTCATAGGAAAACTAATGTATTTCAACTCCAAGATCAGTGTGTGATCTTTTTGCATAACACAGACTTCAAGACTTCTCTAAAATAAATGTTTCAAATTCATAAGCTGTACCCATTTTTAGTTTCCAGATTCCATTCTGGGCTCAGATTTCTAAAACTTAGGCACAGCAAACATTCAAATTTTAGATTCCAGTTGGAGCGAGCTTCTCCTCTTCTTGTGTTAAAAGGATTTCTCATTTAGAATCCTCCTGCTCAAGGTTAACTTTTTGAATTGTCACCCATAATTTTTAGACATTTACAGGATGTTACAGTATTGGCAAAATGATGTCATTCAAAGCAAAGCCTCAGTGATAGCAGCTGTCTCTTCTTTTGTGAAAGATACTTGAGGATGTTGTTCTTTAGTATGATGTGAGGCTTGCAGTAGGCACTAAATACTTCATTTTATGTTTTAAACATTAAAAAATAGCACATAAACATTCAAATAACCTTTCCTGAGATGTCAGCAATGCTGACACACAGAACATTCTATTTTGATAGTTTTTCCTTTTTTTGTGCATTTGTTCCTTTCTAAGCAGATTATAGACAGTTTTCAACACTCCAGTCATGTGAATCACATCCCTAGCTTATAGTAATATTCAACACTGTTGAATGTATGCTCACAAATCAACAACTCCAACACTTTCTTTATTAATTGTGTTCCTTCTGCATAGTCAATTAAAGCATCTCTTCTTTGAATGCCTACTAGAGATTCTATTTTGTTCTCAATGCTTTGACTCTGCCTCCTTTTCACTCTTCTTTGTAATGTTACTTTAAGATCCCCAGAAGCAGCCAACATGCCCTCTAGAATATTGTCTCTTTTGCTGTTTCACCTGGACAGTGGTGTGCTATCTTCCAGAGAAAGCAACCTCTTCTTCACAAAACCCAAGTCAATGGTTCAGAGTTATCAGTGTGCTCTGTATTGCATATAGGTCTCCAAACCCAAAGTTTCCTGAGGAAGTAATTAGTGCAGTACTTGAATTATGTTGTTTGGCTTGGCTTGATGAATCCTAGATGAAGGTGATGGAAGAAATGTCTTAAGTTTTCAATGGGATGACTTTTGGAAAGATTTTGATGATAGAGTGATTAATTACTTTTTGTTGAGAGACACAATTTGCTTCCCTGTCAATATAAAACCAAGGGAGGCATTTCCTGTCACTGCAGTTGTGTGCTAACAGAGGGAATAAGCACCATTCAGTTCAGAGGCTGCAACCTGTAAGGTGTGGACACATTCCACTGCTTTGTGCCAGCTCTCTACTCATAGGAAAGAAGTACACTTAAGGCCTGCTCCTAGGCTTGGGCTTTTCTTTATGTTACTCAGGCTAAATAAAACTAGAATAGCAAAAAAATAGTTAATTGCATCCAGTTTGCCAGCTACATGCTAATAGTAAAACAGCAAGCACCTTGCTCTGAGAGAAACCATTCCTTTGCCTTGCTGTAGTGATAATTGTCTGTAAAAGCAAAAGCAATTTCTTCTCCTAGAAGGGCTCTGACTTAGACATGTATTAAAGAGCAGTTTTGCTCTGAATAATGAAGGCATAGAAATGACCATGCACTATGACAGCAGTCATGAAGTCATGCTGTCCCTCACTTTGAAGTAATTCATATGGGTAGATGCTGTATTACTGTGACTTTAGAGCCAGTTCTGAGAGAGGATGTCAGTAGCATAAGACAAATAACCAGAGAATAACTAAGACCTTGTCCAGTGATGCAGTAGTAACAATCAAGGAAAAAAACATCTATTTTGAAGATGATTGCCAGTGTGAAGGTGTTCTTCATGCAGCAAAATCTCAAAGACATTTGGACCGTACCAGCATATCTGATGATGCAGTGGTTGCTGTGCAGCACAAGAATCTACTCCCAGTAGCAACTGGCAATATTTAATATGGATTTTAGTGCTCTCATGCCAACCATAAGCTTCGTTGCTACTGTTAGGGGAAAGAGTGAAGAAACAAACATGCAGTATGGTCTCATATAATTACAAACATCAGTAATATTTTCAAAATGTTGTGACGATTAATTTCATGACATAAAGAAGTATAGATCACTCCTCCAAAAGCATGTCTGTCATCTTTTTGACCATAACAGCAAGTCAAACAAATTCCAGCACTTGAATGATGTGCTGTATATTAGTTGTCTGGAGATAGGCTTTTAACTGAAGTGCTGCTGGTCCATCTATTCTATTAATTTTTTGCTGGCTGATATTGAGCACTCCCATATCTCTCAGAAATCATTCTAAATTTATTTTCAGATGAGGAAAGAGAGATCAGTTCTCAAGTCTGAAATAGCAAGCTATGACTAATATAATATTCATTGTTATTTTGATAAATGTACACTTGGTAATTGATAAAATATCAGCTAAACCAGTTTATGATCTCAGCAGAGCAAGAGATAAATGGTGCACTCTTTGCTACATCATTACTCTGACATATATGGTGTTAAAAACAGTATTTACACAATACGTTATGTTCATGCTTTGCACCAGCTCAGAAAGACACATAACTAACAGTGAGGGACAGAAGATTATCTTAACACAATAGGGAAGTACTGGCAATGATAACGGTAGATAGGAATCAGTAAGAGAAACGATATCCTCAAGCAATTTAAAAAACTTCAGTATTTTAATCCATTTTAGAGAGGAGCATGACAGAATTATAGGAAACAAATTATTTTTGTTGCATTTCTTGGAGGCAAAGCACCAAATACTATTCCGAATGTATATAAATAATTATGAGTAATGTTATTTGATGTCTTGAGCATGTTACTTTGCTGTCAATAAAGAAGGCAAGCAACAATTTGTCCTAAACAAGTATGGTATTAGAGTGCTGAAAACTGAGAAAAACAAGTTGTTTCAGGCTATGTGTCATCAATGTAGTTTCTTAGCTTCAGTGGTAGAGGGGATGTGAGCACACACTATAGTTATGAAAAATGTAAAACCTGAGTAGGAGGAGAGCTCATTTTTAAGGAGAAACAGAAAACAAACCCTAAACCGTAAAACATCTGTTCAACTGGATTTTATGTGCCCTGTAATAGATCCTATATACTGCCTTCTTCTTGCTCTGTTCAGTGTATGTTTACCTGACAACTGGAGTTCATTCTACTAATCACAGTACCCCTTCTGGTAATGGAAAATGGAAAAAGTTCATTTATGGATTTACTTCCATCCTTAGGTACATCACGCTTAGAAAAACATTTGCTGTCTTTGATCAAGGCATTGGCCCATTTCTGGTCCTGATGTCAAGAGACTTAGTTCAGCAGACTTGAGGCAGCCCTGTGAAAGCAGGAGCCTGGCAAGGCTCAAAGGAGCCTGCTGTTGGTGGAAGTTCCATGTGGCTGCAGAGTAAACAGAGTTGCCAATTCAGCTTACAATAGGTAAGTTGGTTCCACTGGGCAGTACATTTAGATTTGGTTCTGGTGTAGGTGCCGATTGCTGGGGCAAAGCAGTACAGCAAGACCGTGAGGAACATCCGCTGGAGAGGGGCAGTGCGGGGTACTCCTGGGTGAGGAACATTGAGCCTTTGTGGTATTTGGCTCAGCTCAGCTGCCAAAACCTTCCTCTGGAAGGAATCCTGAACAGGATGTGGTTTCAGTAGCCACCTGGAATGGCATTGGGCAGCCTCAGGTCAGGATAGGCTCCAGAACCGGGTCTGAGAGGTGTCAAAATACTGGGCCTGGCTGAGTGTCCACCCTCAGGCTCTGAAAACATGTCTTGAAAATAAGCCAGTCAAGCAAACAGCAGAATGTTCCCCCAAATTTCTCCACAGGGGAAGGGGAGGGAGAGGTGACTCCTCCAGTCAGCACCCCCAGGACGGAAGAGGCACAGTTGCCCTTCTCTCAAACACTTCAGCTGGTTTAAAGGTCTCACGGATCAGGTAAGCCAACCCACTACAAATGTTTTTTCGTCCCATCCACAACCTTTCCTTTCCTTCTGCTGCTGCTAAGGCACGGGGGTGGGTAGGGAGGAGAGAGATGCGTGCGTGGGGCCCGAGTAGCGCGGTAGCGGGGACACTCCCCTCCGCCACGATTGCGCGCCGGCCGCCGGCGGCGAGGTCCCGCTCCCCCTCCGCCTGTCTCCGGGCCGCCGTATGGAGGACGGGGAGCGGGTGGGTGGGGAAGCCCGAGCGCCCGGCGGCGGCTCAGCTCGGCTCGGCTCGGCAGCCCCGCCTGCGCGGCGCCGCAGGGGTTAAGCGCCCCCGCTGCCGGCGGGCTCGCTGCCGGCGGGGAGCGGGTTAAGCGCCTGGCGGCCGCGGCTCCGCCACTCGGCTCCGCACCGCGCTCCGCGCCGGAGCCGATACAGCGGGAAGATGGCGACGGAGGGAGCGAGCGGCGAGCCCGGCTCTGGCGGGCGGGAGGACTCGGCGGCCACGGCAGCGGTAATCGGCCTGGCGGGAGAGGGGGTGCGACCCAGCCGCGGCGAGGAGGGTTCCCCCATGGCGTTGGGATGAAGCGGTGCCCGGAGACCTGCCTCCGCCGCTCCGTCCCTCCGCCCTCCTTCTCCCCCGGGGCGGGACGGGGTTCGTGGGACCCGCTGCCGCCGAGCCCCGTCCCGCCCCGGGCAAGGACAGGGAGAGGCGCGGGGTCTCCCTCCCTGCGGCTCTCCCTTCAGCGGGGCGGTGGGTTCTCGCCCCCATTGTTCCTTCCCGCTGCTCCGGAGCGGGGAATAGCTCCCGTGAGGGGCATGCAGGGGGCTCCGCTCCCCGTCTCGCTTCTCCCGTGCCCACCGCCCCTTTTCCGCTGCTTCGCACAGCCAGGGGGCTGCGCCCCGGCTCTCGGGCAGGGCTGAGGTGCTGACAGTGGCTGGGGCGGCGGGACCTGTCAGACCGCGGCGGGGGAAATGTTGCTCTTTAACGCTTTGCTGGGCCCGCAAGGCGCTTGGCTTTCGCCTGCCTCTCGTAAGGCATTTTCGGTGCAGAGGCACCGTCCTTTTCCCCCGCCCCGAGTTCCCGTCCCGAGCGCCGGGTGTGTGGAGACGTCTCGGCTCCCATGGCCCGTGCCCCAGGGGCAGGACCTGGTTTCCCGTTTAAAATATCCTCAAAAGCCGAGCAAAACCCGCTCCCTGCCGGCGTGTCCTCTCTGCGGGTGGGTGAGGCGGCTGGGAGGGAGGCGGAGGGATGCGGTGCGATGCCAGCCGATGGTTAAAGCGGTGTCGGAGGAGGCTGCGATCCCCTGGGCCAGCGCTGGGCTCTCTCTGCTGCTCCACACGACGCCAGGCAAGGCTGCGAGGCTCGTCTTCTCGGGCGGTCTGCTCCTCTGCTGGGCCGCGGCTCCTCGGCCGTGCTTTGGCAGACCTCTGTCAGCCCGGCAGCTCTCCCGATGCACCCCAGACCTGGCGTGGGCCAGCCTGTCGGGGGACTTCTCGGGGCGAACCAGCCCTAGGAGCTCGCCTGGCCGGCAGCCGCGGGTCCAGAGTCAGGCTGTAGCTGCTCAGTCGCGTAGCCACATGCGAAGTTCGGGGCAGTAAAACCGCGGTGGTGCCCGTTCTGATTGGGATCGTTCCTGAAGGCGATGACTCCCGAAGGGAAGGGCACTAGTTTCTCTGAAATTTAGGTTACTGCTAGAATTTTATTTTTTATTATCTTGTTTACTTCCAAACTGGCACTAGTTCTTACCTGAAACCGTGTTCCAACTGTGTACGTAATTGTCCTTGTGTGTCTTACAGTCTGCAGTGCTGTGGAAATTCAGTTTTCCTTTAAAAAAGCAAACCTTACGCAGTGCATATTTATAACATCACAGTCTTTTAAAACAACGATATAACCATGGCTTAAATGGATATTAAAGCAAGAATTAATGAAAGCAAGCTTAAATACATTAAAGCCCAAGTTTTGAACAAAGTTATTTATACTAAATTCTTTAGTGTATTCATATTAATACTGCCTTAATTTTAATGTTTAAAATATCAAACAAATAGCCTGTAATCAAGTTGCACTTCAATATCACACTCTTGGGCACTGGAGTATAAGCCACACATGCAATTTGGTGTTCTCATTGTGAAAGGTAGGAGGGCTAGCTCTCCACTGCACACTTAATTTAAAATATGTTTTTAAAAGTGAAGACATGCTAGGATGTAAACTGTGTCTTTCTCCCCAACAAAATAGCTATACTTGAGCAGTAACAAAATATTTTTAAATTATTTGTATTAGTAATGGGTTAATGTGTAAGTTTTATGCTGTAAGCAGAAGGTGTGTGACACTGGACAGCACAGTAGAGTTTCTTGATACTAAATACTGTTCTTGTGTCTTGATACACTGTCAATGACATCACTGAAAAATAAAGACTTCTTCTGCTCTTTTTAGAAGCGCTTTAGAAAAGGAAGTGCTTCCCTCCCCTTTTTACATTCACCAGGGAATTTGACTCAAAAAGCCTAGACTGTTCTATAGTTTGTTACATTTAGGAACAAAGCCAATAATCTTGTTATTCTGAGTTTCCTTGGATAAAGCACAGCATTTGGTGAACATATCACTTCTTTCCCACAAAATACTGGTATTTTTATGGTGGTAAGAATGACAGGGAAAAATGGCAGGGGAGTGGTTCTGGTCCTTTTTCATACCTGCTAAGCATGATTTCACTGAAGTCACTGAAATTGTGATGATGCAACTTGGACTAGAATTGAGAGAAAACATATGTGTGTGTTTTAAAACATCTTTGAATTATTTCCATCTGCCTAATGTCTACCAATAATAATTATATAATAGCAAGAAATAATCCAATTTGATAGTCCTTTTGTTGAAACATTGAACATCAGCCTGCTGTGCAGAGAGGGTTGGCTTGTCACATACTTCAGCTTCAGTGTAGATTTAACAAAGCCTGTGAGAAGCCTGTTATATCAAACATGAAGTCTGTTGAAATTACTCAGTGAAATTTTTGGGGTTGATTTTGCTTGACCAGTGATCAAAAGCTTAAATGTTATTTTCCCCTCAAAGACAGTACCTTCTACTGTCTGTGAAGCTGTACATATAGTGGATATTCATAGAGTGAAATCTTTACTCCACTAAAGTGAGTAGGAATGTTGCTACAAAATTGCACTGAGAATGTGTGCATACCCCAGAAGATCACTCTGGTTTGCTGTGGGTCATGTAACAGTAGAAAAAGTTACACTACATGAAAAGTTATCAATACTAAGAAAAAATATATAAACTGAGAGAAATTCCATGAAGTGTCATGGAACTGTGGTGACATTGTGAGCGGTATTTTATTCCTAGCTTGATGTATTCATTATCAATCAATCTGTAAGAATATTTGTAGTAGGACTGCCATTCTCGTCAGTATAGTGAAATGCTAGATTATGGCTTGATCATATCAGTTATATAGGCTGATTTAGATGAGTTGGATTCTTATCTGAAAACTACTGCAAGTAGACAAAAATGAGATCATAGCCTTGAAAAACAAAGACTGTATCTCTTACAAGAGATTACATCCTAGAAAATGGTCACTTACAAAAGGACCATTAGCAACCTTGTTTTCATCTGAATAAAAGTTTTCATTATGTAGCATTATCATTCAGAGAAGTTATTTTCTTCTAGTCAGATGTGCCATGCTGTTGTGTTTCAGCATGTAGGGGACATGCAGAGACAGAACAGTTCTGTCTGTTCTAGTTCTCCTGTTTCTCTGTGGTGAGAGGTTGGTGTCAATCCATCTTGCAGTGGCACTTCAGACCTCGTTTCTTCCTCTCCTCCCCCTTCTCCAAACTACAGCACTGCCTTTTTCTATTCCTTCTACTTCACAACCTGCAGCACATCCTCTGTTCCTGTGTTGTGAACAACTCTGGGGATGAGAAAAGAAAGCCACTGAATGCAGTCCACTTTGTAAATGTTCCTTTCTCTTCCAAATGTGGACTGTCACACTGTCTGTCACTAGAGGTGAAGTGCACAGGTGAAAAATCTGAGCCAGATATGTGAAAGTGGCATGGGAGGTGTAAAGCTGATGGATACGGTAAGTTCAGTTGTTTTCCCAACTGCTTTGACTTCATTTGTGTAAGCATTGCCTTGGTCTCAGAGGGGATATACCAAGATAGGAATAGAGATGGAAATTGGGACAGGAAGGAAAGATCTCAGGAAGACAGCAGTTTGTGGTCTGGTTGTGCACCTACTCTTACCCAAAAAAAGGAACAATTTATTTAAAACACCTGTATAATCCTTGAACATGTAAACCAGAAGCTGTCAAGTAGGCTTAGGGAAGATGTACAGGTATGCACAAATTACATATGAGTTAAAGCTTTCTTTGACATTGTGTTTTGGTTCTCCTGTATCACAAAGTAAGGTGTAAAATTCTGGAAAACAGATAGCTTCGACAGTGTGTATCCGTATCTATATCTAATCATATACTATTTGCCTTAAAAGTGACTTATTTGAAAGCAACTTGCTGAACAGAAATTGCCCATTAAATATAAGAATTTAAACATGATTTTAGAAGATTTGTGGGCCTCAATCTGTACAGAAGCCTAACTTGCTCTGAACTAAAAAATGATAAAGTATCTTTGTGGCTTTTTTGTGCACAAATGTTTTAACACCTGTGACAATATCTGGGTGTGTATAAAGGTCAGTGTCTTAGTAATTTTGGAGGGGTTGGGGGCTGGTTGTTTGGGGGTCTTTTGTTGTTGTTTCCAAAACAAATTCCCCAGCTCTGAGGCATATTTTTGGTTAATGTTGAAACTGTTACAAGTTTTGCTGTTAGCTGAAGCCAAGAAAGCCCACAATAGCTAAGAAAACCTTCTGAAAAACCCAGAAAGCTGGGGAGGTGTGCTTGAGGAGGGCAGAGTAAGTGGGTAACTTCTTGTGGTGAACAATCCAATAAAAGTCATTGAGCTAATGGGTGCTATAATTTAATACATATACAGTATCCTCATGATCCCTTGGGTATGACTGTGAAATTTTATGAGTCTTGAATGCTAACATCAGATGATATTCTCTTCAGCAAAAAAATCCATATTAGTTGGGGAGCAAACCACATTGCTTTTCCTTGAAAGATATTTCTCTGCTTTCATACTTGTTTCTGTTACTAGAACATTCCTAAAGGTTATATCTTCTTAAGTTCATCTTGGATGTGGTGGGAAATGGACATGTATTTTTGCATCAGATAATTTCTGGTGAAGCATCAGATCACAGATTCTTATCCTAGTTTCAGATTAAAGAGCATGCCTTCCACAGGCAAAGCAATAAACTGTGGTTTTCCCTGAAGTATTCATGAATACTATGTGGATATTATAACCACTTCTTTTAGCAGTCTCTCTGCAGTTTTCTTTATTAGAAAAGGGCTATGATTCATTTGACCACATACCCACTTCCTTTTATAGTTGGTGGGGTGAAGTAAGTGGCTAGAAGGAATAACCTGTTTTAGAAACAGGTTTATGAACTTCACTGGTTCTGAGTGAAGTGGCTTAGGTAGCTGACTCTTGAAGGTGTGGGTAAAGGTATGAATGGGGTTCAAGACACTTGAATTTAGGTGTCTGTGTGTATGCACATTATTTAATATCCTGTTACACCCAGTGGAGCCATGAGAAAGTAGTTCTGGTGGTGGTTAACTGAATAGCTTTTTTGTTTATTTGGCTGAGCTGATTAGTTCTCCATTGAAAATAAAGGGATATTGGGTACCTGACTTGCATAGCTGGTACCATTAAGTACCTCACTTACATACATGCATACAAGACACACACCTTTAGGTTTTCACCTTTAGTGGCCCATATGTGATACTCTGGGGTATCCCAGCTGGACTTCTGCTACTAGTCCAGTTGGCATGGATGAGTCTCCTAAGTTCTGTATCAAATCTGCATGTCCCAGAAAAGCTGTCTCTGATTCCTGGGACATTTCAAATAATACTAAATAATTCTCTATAGGAAACTAAAGAGAATTAGTGAAAATAGATATTTATGCTTGATCAGATGAGTTGTACCTGGGAAACATACTTGTTGTTGTAAAACATACAAATCATGGTTGTGCATTTCTGGTGCAGTTGTTTCATGGGTCTTGAAGATGTGAGGCCATCAGTATACTAGAAGTTTATTTTGTATAGCCTAATAAGTAATAGCGCACCTTTTTGATTTTTAGAACCTTATCTGGGAAGTCTGCTTTGTAAATCCTCAAGAGGATTCTGCTGTGTATTGATGAGAACTCAAGTTAAAATATGTAATAAATGTACCTTTATGTACTAATATGTACCTTTCCCCCTTTCCCTTCCTGAAAATACTTTTTTTTTTTACTTTTGACAGCTTTTCCCTATGTGTCTTCTTGTACAATGTTTTTGTATTTGTCACCGACCCACTCCTGCCCTTCCAGCATTATGCTCCACAGGTTTCTTCAAGTCCTGGATTATTACCCAGCTCCATCTTTTAATAAGCATTCTGAAAAAGGAGCTTGTTTCCTGTGTATTCCGTTTGTGTATCTCTTCTGGTTGATTGTGGACAGTTTCATATTTTAAAATGAGAAGGCATCAGACAAAAGTACCTGACAGCAAAGGTGGTGGATTCTACACAAAATGTGTAATTGTGCTGTGGAATGCTGTGGATGCTAAAATTACATAGAGGTTCAAAAAGAAAGGGGGCAGGTTCACAGCAGATATGTCAGCTGAGGACTGCTACATAGAAAATGACAATATCTGGCTCAGAAGGTGAATAAGCTGAAAATTGATGGAGGTTGGGAGAGTATTTCTGGGAAGTATCATTATGGACTTGCTTTGTTCTAGTCCTGATTTCAAGGCATCCCTTATTGGCTGCTTTTGGAGACAGGATGCTTGGGTAAGTGGCTTTAGCCTCATATGCTAGAATTGTTTAGATATGAAGTGGTTTTGCTAGTTACTATTTAATTTTTTTTTTTAATTAAAAATATAAAAACTAATTTGAATGTCTTGTTGGAATGTCTTCCTGTTGAAGTTTCTTTGTGTTTATTTATTTCTAACCATAAATTACCAGAGAGAACACTTAACTGCTAGTTTTTGCTGTCTTTTCTAATGTTCTAGTTCAAGGTGTACCCATGAACAAAATTTATTTAATTCCTTAATCAAATGCTTAGTTAGAAATCTCATCACTGCATCACATATATTGAAGAAAATTTATGGTTTGTTAAGAATGGAAGAATGTTTTCATTTATGTCTCAGGAAAGATTGCAGATATTAGATGTTACACCTGTGATGGACAGATCTGCCTTGTGTTATACCTTCTGACAGACTGAATTGACTGACTTGGGCAAAAGAGTAGGGTTGTGTTTCATGTACTGTACTTTTGGGATGCCCCCCTTTGTCCCTGGCTATCAGAAACCTTGAGTGCCTTTGTTTTTGTTTTTGGTTTTTTTGTTGGGTTTTTTTTTTTTTTTTTGGCAGAAGAGACAAGCATATTTTAGAATGGGAAGCTAATGTAGTGGATAAACCACTGAATGGCAACTTCAAAGACCGTTATTGAATATTACTTTTTATACTATTTGATTTTTATTTCGGGAAAAAAAAATATATCCCTGCATTAGTTTCTCTATTATGAAAGAAGTTGTACGAAGAAACCAATTCTTATCCTTGAGGTATTAGGTTTTGTGAAGTGCTTCACAGAAGAAAAATGGTGGATAAGTGGGTCCTTGTATCTGACTGAATTAAATTTAGTAAGTAGAAGTGCCAAGAGTGAAAACTGCTGCAGCCTTTAAGGTAAAATCTACTCTACTGACACTAGATTGCATGAGAAGCTGTATAATTTTAGTGACTTTTCATTTTATATGTGTCCTTAGATCAGTGAGCATTATATAGAATCGTGAGGAGCACTGTGAGAGGCTGCTGCAGCATATATAGGAAAAAAGCCTTCAAAGGAACTGGCTGTTTCTCTCAATTCATTGGCATGGAGAGTAAGAGCTGTTTTTTGGATTAGAGGAATAGCTAACCCAGGCAGCAAAAATAGAAGATAACTGTTGTTCAGGCTAAAGTTCTGATTAGAATGGATGGCCCCATCTTCAAACCAGTTATGCTGAATAGAAGTAGGGTGACTGGAGCATTTCTAATGAGGACAAACTGAGGGAATTTTTCAGCCTTCAGAAGAGATGACTGAGAGGGGGCCTCATCCATGTCTGTCAGTATCTGAAGGAAGGGTTCCAAGGGGATGGAGCCCAGGCTGTGCTGAGTGGTGCTGAGCAGTAGTAGAAAAGGCAGTGGGCAGAACCTGATGCACAGGAAATTCCACCTGAATATGAGGAAGAACTTCTTTATGTTTGGGTGACAGAGCACTGGAACAGGTTGCTCAGAGAGGCTGTGGAGTCTCCCTCACTGGAGATGAAGAACCATCTGGACATAGTCCTGTGCTGTGTGCTCTGGGACAGCCCTACTTGTGCAGGGAGGTTGATCCATGTTACCTAAATGAGGGAGCTTGATCCAACATATATTGCATGTAAATAGCTAAAGTTCTGGCACACAGTTCTTACTAGCCATTTGTGCACTTCTGTGTGTTTTCAACTGCAAAGTAAAAGTGTAACAGTAATACTAACACAGATTCAGCTTTTGGGTATTTTAGGTCTATCTAGGTCTTCAAGCCTGATGGAAGTACTACTGTTCTGCCATCCTCTAGCCTTGAAAAAGTAGAAATGGTACTTGCCTTAATTATTATTAGATTTTTCTCTACTGAAGTAAGCTCCCAAGTAGGTAAATGTTTAGATTATATGTGCTCTGGGGAAAATAGACAGTATATCCATATACATGGCTCACCTAATTTGGCAACAGATTACTTCATACTGAAGATAGTTGAGTGTTTGCTTTGCAGTGCTTTCTAGTAAACACATCTACATCTAGGAGTTTAGTGTTTACCTTACAGGGAATAATAGCATATTGAAAATTAATCTGGTCAGCTGAATCTAAAAATTATTCTCTCTCCCTGAAAGTAATCCCCTTCTAAATTCATTAAGTGCCTACTCATGTTAGCATTGTGGATGGTGAACAACAGATTTGTATTACTTTTATCTACCTACCTTTGTGATTTTGTGAATATTATAACATTTCCCTTGCCACACCTCCAAAATCAAGACTTCTAGCCTTGTAGTGTTTCCTCATACAGTACTTATTCCTTTTATTTTCATTCTTTTAATTAAAAATTAATTTTGCACTTTTTAGATGAAGACTTCATGCAGTACTTGAGATGTGGTTTTACCAGGGGTAGAATGAGTAAAATGAGGTTGTTCACCTGTAAGTGAAGAATTATGTGCCAGCTTCCATATGAAATATCTGTCTCTGCCACTTCTCTATCCCTTTTTCAGGTTATTGATGAAGAACTTGAGTCAGGCTGGTCCCAGAGGTGCCCCCTGCTTACCTGTTTCCGTGTTGGAGAGTGGTTGTTACCCATATTTGTTTCCTATCCATGAAGTATCTTCTATTCCTATACATTTGGATAGGACTTCCTGTATAATATTGGATACAGAACCTTGTCCAAAGCTTCTGGAAAGTTCAAATACATTAGTGTCCAGTGGATCCACTTTACCATGTGCCTGTTAACATTGTTAGAGAGCTGTAGCAGTTTGTCAGGTGAATTTGGTTTTACAGAAGCCATTCTGACATTCACAGTACACACTGAGTATGTGCTGAGTGATTTTATTCATCAGTATTAACTCATTCTCCTGCCTTGCTCAGGGTGGCAGTCAGACCTACACTGGTCTTAGTAACTGTGGACTGGAAAGATACTGTTGCTATGAACTGCCCTTTGTTAGTGCCTCTTAAACCTGTACTGTTTCCCTCCAGCCTAACAAATGAGAGAGACTGTAAATAAAGCATATGTATAATTCACAAATTGTCCTTCAGAAGTTCACATTCAGCCTGGTGTGTGGTGGTAACTTGGTAGCTGTTTGCACAGGTGCTTTAGGTGTGCTGTGGTTAATATCCTTTCCCTCTCTCTCACCTTCCTCCATGTAGTGATGCTTCACGTCTGTTGAATTGTTTCAGCCTATGTGAAGCTGCACAAGGGAAGAAAGTCACAGAGTTAGCCTTTACCATTTCACCTTTATCATTCACAAGACTTTGCAGGACTGATCCCTTGCAACAATTTGAAACAATATAATATGGGAAGGCTTTAATTTCTTCACTTTAAATAAAATTAATCAGACTATTTTCTATTCATTTTGACTTTATATATTACAGGTAGACACCAACTGTTCACAACTGTAGATGAATGCTGACACATCTGTTTCAAAATTACAGTAACTACTGTAGTCAGTGTGTTCATCAGTGCTTTGTTTCTTACAGACAAGAGAGTTTGATGTGGATAACCTGAGCAAGCCAGAACTGCGAATGCTTTTGAGTGTAATGGAAGGAGAACTAGAAGCACGAGACCTTGTGATCGAAGCCTTGCGGGTAAGTTGTTTGTTGTGATTTGCTTTTAGGCTTTTTTTTTTAATTATCTTTTGCCACTTCCTTTATACTATACACAGAATATTGTTAGTGGAAGAATAAATTGTGATTTTTAAAGTTTTAGGTTGACTAAATCTCAGTAATAACAAAATATGGTCTTGTTTAGTAGCCGTTTGGTAATCCTACATAATTTTGGTCTAAAATACCAACAAAATTTCAGAGATAAGTGAAAAACCTGTGAAATTCCTTCCTCTTCAAATTATCTTATTTTCTGAAGTCTGTTATTTGGGAAAGAAAGGAATAATTTCAAAGGAAAATTCAGTCCGTTTGTAATTTGTTCTAATAGGCTATATTCAGTTATACACTCCATTCAGTGCTTTCATTTTCAGTGAGATGGAAGTAGGGACAAAAATCAGGTGGGCATATCCACTTAGGGAAATATTTTTTTAATAAAAGGTGAAATAAGATACATGCTCTTAACAGCACTTGCAAGTATTTGGTTAGATTTTTATTGTTAGGCACATGTGAAAGTTAGTTTTCTGCTTCAGGAGATTGTACATTTCCATCAACTAAGTTGCCTTTCAGACTGCAAACAAAACTACTTAATTAAAATATGTTTTTTTATGACCATATTGATTTTAATATTGATCTGAAACAAAAGAAAATTTAACAGAGCTGCCAAACCAGATGCAGGTTTGGGGGAAAATAGTATTCCGTGGGTTAAAAATATTTATAACTTCTTGGCTGAATAAGGGGAAATTGTGTTCTTTAAGGTATTGAAGGTCTTGTAAAGCAAAACCTTAATGTAATAAAATACATTTCATGCTAATTTTTAGTAGTATGTATAATGATTATCAAGTAGTGTGGGAACATTTTTCACTTGAAATGTCACAGTAACAATAGTAAATGCATTTTTATTAAGTTGTTTTGTGATGGCTTCAGATCACCTGTTGCAAATGGAGCTTTAAAGTAGCTGTCATTGATGTACATAAATTAATAACTGAAGGCTTTATAAGCATAAATCTCTCCTATAAAATGTAATTTTCATTTTGTAGTGACAATAAGACACTAGGAGCAATATTTTTCTGGAGTATTACTGCGCTTGAACTTACTTTGTGTTTGGCCTTCAGTTACATGCATGTGTTGAAATGTACTGCCTTTTTATCTAGCTGTTTGACAATTCCATGGCTCATTTTCCTGGACTAGGAATTTTATTTTCCCTGTCTGCCAGTTAAAGTTTTGTAAAAGTGAAAACAGTGCGCACAGCACATCCAGAGTCTCTTTTTTTGACACTTCTAACTTTGAAGGAATGCAAATAGAATATTTAGTCAATTTTTTCTAGTAAATATTCAGGAACAAGCTACTGCACTACATATAAAAAAATGTATGAATTGAAATTGAGCAAAATGATAAAAAAGAGGGGAAAAAATTAAAATGCAGTAAGCGTTTAATGATAGTAGACATTAAATATTCAGCGTAGTGTGGTCCCAGGAGGAAAAAGTCTATATCAAATTCACATGCACCTGCTGAAATGGGCTTTGATGATTAAATTGAAATTGAAATATAAAAAGTAGCTCAATTTCACATAAGGTGAAATGTGAAATGTTGAAAGGGGGGGGCTGGGATGTTTTTGTTTGGTTGTTCTTTGGTGTTTTTTTCCTCCTGCATCTCAGTTTCTAGTTTCTCTAAGCAAGCTCTGTGTATAGCTCAAATCTTCCTGGCAGCTTGCCTTTAGCTGTACTAGTACTGGGTAACTTGGAAGCCTTACCTGCTGAAGAACTGTAGGCTGATGTGCTGTAGTATGATACTTTTGGATCTTCTGGCTTCTTAGCTGGGAAGCCACAAGTCAGAAGTATTAGCAGCTGGATTCTCCAAGCAGCACACAAAAATAAACAACTAGCTAGCCAAAAAAAAAATGCGTAGAACAAGAGAATGCCAGTGGAATTGTGTCAGATTTGGTACTTTGATTTGCTGCAACAAACAGGCATACCTAGTTTGCATATCCTTAAAGCAAAAAGAAAATGGTTTTTGTGTAAGGGAAAAGGCTAACATAATTTCAAAAAGAGATGATGGTCTGTTTCAAAATTAGGAAAAGTTAGTGAGTGTGTTTTTGTGCGTTGGGGCAGTTGGCTTTTTGTGGAATTTTTGTAGTCCTACTAGTAGTTCAGGGCTGTTTCAAAGCCCAATTTCTATGATAGGTCAAAGCCTGATAATTTTCGACACTATACTAGAGAATTTTTTTTTTCTTTCCTCTTAAGTAATCTTAAATGAAAGGCCAGCAGTTTGAGATTATGTGAAGAAATGTTGCTAAATTAAATGGTCATCCTGAGGGTTTGTATGGGGAAGGAAGATAACTTTGGTTAATAAACTGTTGATTTTTATTAAGGTAATGGAATTTGTGCTACATAATAAATTAGAAAGAATCAAACCTCATGTCATGTATAAAAATTAGCACTTTTTATTGTGCCTTTTTTCATAATGTGCTGTAGAGTTTCCACTGGACTTTATATAAATTTTAGATACTTTCAAGACTGCTTTTGAAACTAACCAAAACTTCAAGAAGAAATCTGTGAGAAATATGCAGATATTTACTTCTACATTTCCACAATACATTCTTGTTCCTTTATAATATGCACAACTGGTTCCTGCTTGAAATAGTTACATTAATTATCAATCAGTAGCCGGACAAGTTCAGCCCTCTGAAAACCAACAGACTTGGAAAAGTAGACCTTTGTGATGCTTAGAGTCAAATTTCTGGGTTTATTCTCCCAAGTCATAAGTGAATTTACAGTGGAGACGAGCATCAGGATTCACCTCAGAGGATCTTTCTGTAAATCTTTCTCATTAGTGCTCTGATTTTATATAACTACTACACTGAGTGGCTAACATGATTTTTTTTTTGAATCCGTAATTTCTGTATTTTAGTAGCTTCATGATCATGGTTGTGCTGCACTTAAAATCGGCTTCAGATTACCATTTAAATCATGAAAATTATTTCATTAATGAGAAATAACTTGCTGATTAATTGCTATTGAGAGTCCATATAGTTCAAAATGGAGGGAGACTTTGCTGTAGTTGCTGCCTGCATCTGTCTCAATTATCCAAATAATCTGTCTGCCTGTAATAAGGGAATAATTTATTCCTAATGTGGAGGTAATGTGGCCATATAGTCAAAGCACAGGTCTGGCCTCCCACAACTGTGATCTCAAATACATCATTCATTTGTTATTTTTTTCTCCAGACAAAAAGTGGTTGCTGTGGCTGTTTATTTTGTAGAGGATTTTTTTTTTAAATGCATTGACCCTCATATGAGGAACTAATGTGGTAGTAATAGCTATCAAGAATAGAATTGTACGAAGTACTGCTTCTTGTTGTAATTGACTAATAAAGTTAAATCCTTTGTAGGTTATTTTTCATCTAAATTTTAGAGCCCCACTCAGTTGGGATTTCTGTTTATTGTAAAAATACATTTATTTGCTTATGTAGATTTCATTAGGTGGTCAACGGTAAATTCAAAATGTATGCTTGCTTCTATGGTATGCATTATTTAATGTGAACAAAAAAATGCAAATTTTTACCATACTAGATTTTTTCATATACCACATTGCATGGATTTAGAACAACTTTATTTGATTGTTGAGAAAAATCACTAATGAATTAAAAAAAAAAAGTCTAGAAGAACTACCAATACCAGCAGTGGATATATTTTTTGTTAATTAAAATTGACTGCAATACCAATGAGCTTTCTCTGAGCTTTAGCAAGCTCCAAATCAGCAGATTCTGTATATGTGCTGGCTGAGTCAGGAAGACATTATATGAATGGTAACATGAACTTGGTTTTAAGTGTTTCTTCAGGGTTGGAAAGCCCTACTGTATTTAATATTTACTGTAACTTCATAAGACATGAAAGCTTATTTTCTTTGTATGCGTTTGTACCAATGTCTGTTTAATCTTCCACCCAGTTTCTGCAGAATCTGACAAAATGCTAAGCATTTCAAAAATAGGTAGTGCCATAAAAACAGGGTGCTGAGTAAGAAAATTCATACTATTGTTAGGGCTTTAGTTGAAGGGAAGGCAGAGATTTGTGCTGTCCTTTATTGAGCACTGTACAGGAACTGTAGAGTACAGTTAGGGAAAGTCAGACTTTGCTAACTTAACTGCTCAGAGAATTTGAGTTAGACTATCTAAATTTATATAAAAGATAAGAAGAAAAACAATCTCTGCTGTAGAAGCTAGCTCTGCCTGAATTTTATCTCCCTGAATCTAAGCATTTTGACAGGCTTGCAGCTTAATCAATGGAGCTACAAAGAAATCATAGCTTCTGTATTATATCCAAGTAGAAATTCTTGTAAGATAATTCATGACTTGCCTTAGCAAAAGTATATGAGTTCTTAAAGCATTTTGTAATGAAGTTGCAAATATTAATGTAATAAAACAGGTAGGTCAAAAGACAGAAATGAATGCATCCTGTAAGAATACCTCATACTCACATTCAAGTTTAGTAACCCATTCTATTAGCTTTATTTTAAAATTTTGCAGTTTAAAAATGTAAGATTTAAAAACAAGGATAAGCAGCTTTTAAGTGAGCATAGTGATTACTGTGTAGATTTGCACAATGTTTCTTTGACATAGCTAATGCATTGTGTCTTGAATGCCAGTTTTCAGGTTCCAGCTCTCCTGTTAATCATTTTAACATTACTGGGATATCAATTGCCTGAGAAATTCAGTATTTTAACACAAATCTTCCCAAAGGGAGGATCACAGGAGGCTTACTTGTTTTAGAATGATAAGATTGTTTCAGAAATCATGTGTAGTTTATAAGATACTGGAGTTCATAGTGATAAAGGCCATTTTTTACATATCTAAGTGTGTGTGAATGAACTGCTTGAGTGAACCTGCCTTAGCATTCTGATTAAGAACATGCTTTTGAAGAAACTGTCCCTATTGTCTCCACCTAACTTTGCTTTGATTTGTCTCACAGACTACACTTGGACTGTGTCAGCTGAACTGACAGCAGCTAGTCCTAAGACCTTCTTCCAAAAAGTAGGACCTTAGGCACATGGAGTCTTTTCCTTCCCAGAAGGTGGATTGCATTTTTGCTTAAGCTAGTTTGCTTTCAAGTCCTGAGCTGTGCATTGTGGAAGATTTTTATTAGTAAACTTGTCATTCAGTTTTGACCCACAATGATTAAACACTGTACAGTATAGTTTTATTTTAATCTCATTGAAAACATGAACTGTTTTGATGACAACTGGCAAAAGTAGTTGTATTTCTATACCACTTTTGCAATTCAGTAAGCATATGTGTAGATGGAACAATATTTAAGACACCCTGAGTCAATCATAGTTTATCACAATAGTATACTATATAATTGTGTTAGATTTTTGGTGGGTAATTGAGAATGATACTGAAATTTCTTTGCAAAATGTGTGGCCTTTCATGCTCAGCTCTGCATTTTCAGTAATAAATAGCCTGTTCCTTGGGAAAAAAATAGTTGCAAGGAGAGTCGTAGATACTTGCAAGCTATACTTGTCTACTTCGACCTGTCTGCTTACCAGTGAGTCCTGTCTAGCTAAAGGGCTTCCTTCAGTTTGCCAAGACAGACTTTTGCCTACTGTAGGCTGAGATTTTGGGTTAAAAGAATTGGATTTATCAGTTAGAATTTCCATATCCTTTTAATATTATTTGTTTTCTTTTGCATCTTGTCATGGGATGATACTTGGTTTTGCCTGTACTTTGAAAGTTACACATTAAAATAAAGTTATTACCAACACAGCAAGTGTCAGTTGTGTGTGAATAAATTTTTTTTATCCTCAACTACTGCACAAAGTCAGTAAGAATTGTACTATAAGACTTAGGACTTCTAGAATTAATTTTGGGGTTAGAAGGGAAGAAATCTGGGACTTATCAGGAAAAAGGGAATGCATCCTTGTAATTTAGTTGTTCTCAAATTGATTGATAGGGAGAAAAACTGCACATAAAGTGTAATCTGTCAAAGGGAGCTACACATACTATAAATTATAGACCCTAATCTTCAGTAATTGTTCTAAGTTGGGAATCTAAAATGTGAATTCAAGTTTCTTCTATATGTATGAATCCCATGAATCCAGAATGGAGTAAGAACATGCGGAAGGTGGCTTTGGAGGTTACAGGCAGTAAGGCAGCCTGTTTTGTAGCCAGGTGTCTTGGAAAATTATAACTCCATAGAAGGAGGAGAAGAAGATATTAAACCGTGTGTAACAGAAGGTTATTGTTGTAGACAGTATGATGGCAGTTGTTGGTCTTGGTGGCAGAAGTGAACCATGAAATAGAAGTCAGATAATGCCTTATTTGCATTTTCATTTTTGCATATTGCAGTTTCTTTGCATGAAAATTAATTTGTGCTAAATTTTTGGGAGCTAATAATCTGCATATTGTCCTTGCTTTTCTCTGCAAATTATGTCTTTGTTCATCTGATCATTACTTTTGATTTACTGAATTTAATGATGGTTGTGTATGCATTTTCTCTTCTCTTAAATATAGGTTGTCTTTACCTGTCCCATGTGTCTGGTTATGTTTAGAACTTTTACTGTCCTAATAGGAGTTTAATGTACTTTTCTGGATGGGTTGGTCAAAAACTAGTATTTCATTGTTGCAAGCTATTTAAAATTGATTTCAAGGAAATTATGAAGTGTGGATAAGCCTCAGACAAGTCAGTAGATGAATTTTTTTTTATAGTATTTAGTTTGAAACAGTTTCTGTTTGAGTTTTAGAGTAATGAGGCATGCTCTTTGAACCTAATTGAAAAGGCATTGTTTTTTACAGTCTTAATGTTCAGATTTTGGTTTGCCCTTATTTGATCATGGTTTATATATTCGGTTACCTTATATTGTATTGTATTTACTTTTTTTATACTCTTTTTTCTGTGTAGTAGTAATTATGTAAGTGTACACTTTGTTAGGAATAGAACAAAGTCTCACTTTTTCCAAAAGATGTTGGGCTTGTGGCAGCAGCAGTCCCCAGAATAATTAACTTTGATGATCTGAGTGATCCTGCTATTTTGACACATATAAAGTCCACTTCTAGAATTTGTTGATAAAATAAGTTTTCAGTCACATTACATCACTCCTTGTAGTAGTTACTTGCTGTTTGCCAAAGGGCGACATTAAGCACTGAACAATGCAGAACTTTTCCTAAACCATATTAAATCAGTCCTATCTCTGTGTTGCTTCACTAAGCTTAAGCTTCACTACTCAGTTGAATACCTTTATTCCAGGCTCTCCTAAAACTGGAGAGCACGTGTTTGAAACTGTGAGGTTTGTTTTCTAGCATGAAAATTCTATGGCCTTGCATTGCAAACAACTTTTTCACTCTTCATGCCAGCAGTGACTGTTAAACTGATCATAGTGTCCTTTTGTTTTTCACAAAAGATCTGAATGTCTTTATTGTTGGCAGGCATGATACTACCTATTTCCCTGAAAGTGTTCTGCTGATTTTTTATTTGGATAATTGCTTTCCCTTTCCCACTTGATTTCTCCTACCCTTGTTTGATCTTTCTGCATAATCCAGCATCAGCTAGTGGGCAGAGATAGATGCACACATTCTTTTTAATAATAATAATAATAATAATAATAATAATAATAATAATAATAATTACAACATCGTGTTAATGTAACTGTTTATCCATGTCTGTGATCTTTGTGAATTATACAGATGTGACTTACCTGAAATGTTTTATCTGTTTGCCATCATTACCCACATTGCTGAAAAAGAGAAATGTAACTGGGTCATCTGTTATCTGTGTCATGTTACCTGAAATTTTCCATTTTTTAGTTCAGGGAACATATTTCCCCCATGCCAATAAATGGTGTAGGTAATTTCGCTGTTAACAATGCTCAAGTGCAACTGAATATATAACTCCTTTTCTTGATTTGTGTGTCTCTTCATGTTAATGTTGCTGAAGAAGGTTTATATATATATATATATAAGGTTTGTTCTTGGTTCTTCAAAAAAGAATATAGTAATAATCTGTAAAAAGTAGTTGTGAATAAGCAGGAGATTTGATTTGGGGTCCTTTTCAACACCTTCGAAAATACACAGCTTTGATTACTTTTGTTGTGCTCGGATGTATATGTTCCCAGGCATTTCTCCCTTGCACGCTGTTTTGATGTTGTTCTGACTGGTGGACAAGTCTTTCCACCTGCTGCTGTCACAGAGAGAGGCATCAGTCTTACAAGCTCTGGCTTCTAAGTGAAAACACTTAGCACTAGGTCTAAAGGCGGAGTTCCATTTTTATTAATGAATGAAAAATTTGAGAAAATAGAGCAACAGTGATAATAGTGAATTAGCACTGAAATAGCAAAGTAAAATTTTAGTTACATATTATGGAGATATAAGCTGTTACATGAAAATTATTTAATTGCTAATGCTATCTGTAAAAGGAGTTATAGATGGAAAATTGCTTTAAAGTTTTAATATACAGCATAAAACTCAAAATGTAAAATCCAGTATTGTTTACTTTAAATTGTTTCTTTCTATCAATCAAAATAATTTAGTAATGTATTTTTTCATTCATCTTATTCACTACAGGTTGTATCAATAATTAAATTCTCCTTGGAGGTAATACATATTGCTATCACAATTTACCTTCCAGTGAATATTCCAGTGAAAAAAGATTTGAAAACATTTCTAAATCTGCCTCAAATAAATGTATAAGGGGAATAGAAGAGACTATTTTAGTTGAAAGGGATATGAACAATGATCCTCTGGTCCAGCTACCTGACCTACTTCAATGCAGACCAAAAGATAAAGTGTGTTTTCCAAGGGCATTATCTAAATGCCTCTCAGACACTGACAGGCTTGAGGCATCAATCACCTTTCTAGGAAGCCTGTTCCAGTGTTTGACCACCATCTTAGTAAAGAAATGCTTTCTAATGTCCAGTCTGATCCTCCCCCAGTGCAGCTTTGAACCATTCCTGTGTATCCTCTAACTGGATCCCAGGGAGAGAGAGTAGCTGCTTTGTCTCCCCTTCCCGGGAAGCTGTACAGAGCATTGAGGTCACCCTTCAGTCTCCTTTCTCCAAATGGGATAAGCCCAGAGACCTTGCCTTCCTCACACACTGTTCCCTTGAGCCCTTTCCCCAGCTTCCTTGCCCTCCTCTGGATGCATTCACGCATCCTTCTTAAATTGCAGAGCCCAGAAGTGCACACAGAACTTGCGGTGAGGCTGCTCCAAAGCTGAATAGAGTGGGATAATCACCCCTTTGCCCAGCTGCTGCTGATGCTGTGTTTGATCAGCCCAGGCTGGGGTTTGCCCTCTTGGCTGCCCGGGCACACGCAGCCGACTCGCACGGATCCTGCTGTCAGGCAGCCCCCTCAGATCCCTCTCTGCAGGGCTGCTCTGCAGCCACTCCTCTCCCAGTTTATACTTGTGCCTGGCATTGCTCCATCCCAGGTACACAATCTGACATTTGGACTTGTTAAACTGCAATATTGCCCAGTGTTCCAAACTATCTAGATTTCTCTGCAAGGCCTCATGTCCTCAAGAGAGTCCACAGCATTTCCCAGTGTGGTATCATCAGGAGCCTTGCTAATGGTGTATTTGACTCCTGCATGCAGATCATTGATGAATATGTGGAAGAGAACTGTCCTTAGGACTGAGCCCTTAGCAATACCACCAATGACCATCACCAGCCCCATGCACTACAAGCCTTCAGCCAGTTTATCACTCAATGTACTCTGAATCTGCCCATTCCACAGAGTTCTGGAGAACTTGTCCAGAAGGATGCTGTGAGGGACAGTATCAAAAGCCTTACTAAAATCCAGGAAAACTACATCCACTGCCTTCCCTTCATCCGTGAGGTGGCTGACTTTCTACAGGATATTTAACTCCTTGGAGGAGTTCTTTACACAGAAGGATATTTAAACTGTTGGAACTATTTAAACAGCCCTTTCCCTTTGTGAACCCATGATGACCCTGCCTGATGATGGCATTGTAAAAAATTAGTTTGCATACTTTTTCATTAAAATACGTAAAGCTTTGTAATAATTTGTCATGCAGTAATGTGGGATAGTATCTTAACTGAGACTGATAGCTTGAACATCTAAATGCTCAAATAGAAACACAGATTGATTTAGTAAAGGTTTTACTGTTGTGTCTTCGGTATGTTTCATTATTGAGCTAAAGAATCATTTTTTAATGGCTAAGCCTGAAGGTTAAATTGCTCTATTTTGGTTAGAGATGAAGTCAGATTTCCTTCAGCACTTCAGAAGAATGGCTGACAGATTTCCATGCAAAGAATTATGAATTGATTTGCATGAATTTCAACTATAAATTTCAACATGCAAAAAAAGTCTAGATGACAAATGGTATTTAAAGTAACCAGAGAGCTCAAGTCTCTTCTATCAGCTGACACTCATTATCAGTATGAAAATCTGTATTATTTTCAGAAATAAATGTCTGGGCGGCTAGATAATCACAGCATCAAACAGTGATATTTCCTGACAAAATATTGGCCTATAATTTTCAAATGTTTAAGCACCAGACAACAAAGCTGTCATAAAATAGGTCTAATGTAATCTTTATATGGAACATCTATGTGGCTCTTTTCAATCAAAGGCACATGTTGTTTCATTACTTGACTGTTTTCTTCTTCCTCTAGAAACTTAGTGCAAGGCCAGAATTTCACCTTTTACATTGTGCGAAGTGAAGAATATTTTATATTCACTGTTTTTTTTCTTGTTGGGACTGATCTGTTAGTAACTGATCTTAGCCTTGTAATAACAGAATTTTTCTTTTATTAAAATCTACAACCTCAGAATAGTGAGTTTTCATTACTCTGGGGGAGAAAATTAATTATGAAGAATTGGAACCATATATCTGCTTGTCCTGTCTCTGTACCTCTTCCTTTCATGGGGGTTTTTGTCAAGTAACAGGGAGAAAAAGAAGGAGGTTGTGCTACTTATCAATATTGTGGTAATAGTAATCTGGTACCATTCATTGCATGATACTCTCCTTTTATAGTGTTGGACCTCTAAGAAAATTCAGGCTTGATCATTACCTTGGTTATATAATTCTGCTTCAGTACTTGTCAAGATTGTTTAAGTGTTACTTAAATGTTTGTCCTTCTATACACAGAGATTTGAATTAATTGTTTGGCATTTTGTGCTTTTATCAGATATCCTTCTTAGTTCTGAGAAAAGAAAATTATACAGCTTTTTTCAAAGCACTGTAATATTTGGGTACTTGCTTGAAACAGAAAATCTCTTAAGGATGCTGTGAATAGCCTTGTGAAACAACATACAGTCTTTTATTCAGAGCTGTCTTTTTACCTTGAAAAATGCTTTTTAAAAGCTTGGATTTAAAGCTGTGTGATTCTGAGAGACAGGGATACTTGCAAATACAGATTTTTAAAAACGTTTTGTGGGTTATTGTGAATGAGACAATAATGCAGCTTTTGGATATTAGTTTCATGTTTGGGATAACTTTTCTAGGAAAACTTTATATCTCATGCAGTTTACTGTACTGTAGCAAATTGCACTGATATATTTGCACGTGTTATGAATGTGATGTGATGGTTTTCCAAGATAGGTTTGAGTGGTTTTTATGAGTATGTGTCTCAAATTAAAAATTACTGAGTATGTTTTCTTTTTTTATTAGTACCTGTATCAAATGACTTGACTTCTTTCACGGTCCTGCTTAGTCATCTGTAAAAGAGCATGTCTTTATAGTACAGAACAATTATGTAGGTCTGTCAGAGCGTAATCAGCCTGTATGCTGGTTTTGTTTAACTTGCTGATTGTATCCACCAACTTCTCAATTCTACTGTTTTCACTCTTTTTGAACTAGTGGCCTGTTAAAATTGTCAACCTTTTCCCATCAATTTCCATTTTTCTGTCATTAAAATGGACACACAAGTTTTTGTCTTATCATACTTGACATTTAACATAGACACTTTGAATGTATTGGTAAAGTATTTTTCATATAGTTTGGAGTTCATTAACATTTAACTCCCTTGTAGATTTTGCATGGGCATGTACTGTCACCGTGCTGAAGAAGGGAATTTAGACTGAAGTTAAAATTGTAAGGAGAAATTGAGCATCACATGTTCACTGACAGAAATCATACTGCAAGATACTATTTCCTCAGTCATTGATGTTTGCATTTCTATTTTTAGTTTTGCTATACAACTTTATATGGAAGTAGCATTTTACAATACTTTGAAAACACTCATTTACATCTGCCTTAAAAAAAAAAGGGCAACTAAAAAAAAAATAACAAAGCCCCCAAACTCAACTGTGTATGAAAATTGATAGCATTCTTTAAAGAATCATTCTTAACTTACTATAGTAAGGCATGATATCCTCCAGTCTGGTATTTTGCAGGTGTATCTGAAAGTACTGCTTTTATTATGAGTATATACTCATTGATAATTCTCTTTTGCTTGATTGAATAGCTACAACAAATCACTTTGAGAAACTATATAATCTCACTGAAGAAGATTTATAAATGTGTTCTTTTTCAGACATCTTCCTCTTTAAAAAAAAAATCAATTACCCTTTTAGTTTTATTTAGAATGAAGGGCTCACCCTCATCTTTAACATAATACATAAAATAAGCTTTTACTGCCTCCTCTTCTGTACTGGTTTGTTTTAGAAAACTTCTTACCACTCCCTAATTCATATGTCAGGAGAAAATACTAATATGAACCTGTCAACATCTGTTGAAACAATTATCGTAAATGTAGAAAAGGAAATTAATCAGAGCAACAAATGCTCTTGAAAGGAAGGAAATTTTGTTTAAGAGTTCTGGGGCAGCTTTAATTCAGTTCCGTTGTTCCCCAGCAGTGTAGGACATGCAGTCCTATTTTTGATGTTTATCATCGGTTTCTGCATGGAAGATTTAGACCTGCTGAACTCTCTTAACTTGGCAGATAAATGAAGAGGAAACTCTGAGATACATTGGGGGGAGAATACAATATTAAGCTTAAAAGCTCTATTGCTTATGTGTATTATGTTGCTAATTATGAAAACTTATTTCAACGAATGTATGCCACTAGTATCAACATAAATAAACTAATAATAAAAACTAATAGTATAGCTTATATGATTAATTTTTTGGTTTTCATTATTTGGCTTATTTCTTACATACATTAATTGGTCGTATTTCTTTTTCCTAGCTTTATGCTTTTAGCTGTAAGTCCACAGTAAGAGGTATAATATTTGAAGACCTCCTTGCCCCCTTACATTCTTGTTTCAATAACAGAGGGAAAAGTCTAATTAGACTACATAATTCTCAGTTTGGTTGCTGAAAATGAATTTTTGTTTTCTTCTGAAGTGGAATGCAAGAAACAAATTGTTGCAGACCAGTTCTTATACTGGATTTGCAGCTTTACCCACAGGCCACTCTCCAGATATCCTCATTCCTTTTGTTCCTCTCCCTGCACACCCCACTGCCCATCTTCATCTGCCAGTTGATAAATGGGGTCAGTGACTGTAAAATGCTCAGCTTAAGAAGTGAAAATTTCCATGAGGTAGCTTGCAGATAACTTGAAGTAACTTGAAAAAGGTTGGCGTAGGATGAATGACATGTCTTGCTCTATGTGGTAGGAGAACAGGCTCCCTGAGAGAGTCATAAAAGAAGCAGTTTATCTTAACAGCCTGATCTTCAGATTCTTGTTAGCTACAGACTTAGTAGAGAAAACTTGAGAATAAACTTTCCCCCTGTATTGTATAGCTGCATAATCCCTAGGGGTTGTTTAGTAATGATTTTTTATTTTTGAAAATATCCCAGACTAAAAGTTCTGTTCCCCTGGTCATAGAAAGTATTGTTATTATCCAAAATGAGACATAAGACTTGTTCTACCAATATTTGATTTTTTTTCCTTCCTCTGAAAACTCATTTATGTCATTTGGTACTTTACAAGATTACCAGCATCTATAAGCTAAAAAAACAAAAAAAAACCAAAACAAAAAAACAACAAAACACAAGACAATCCTAGAATAAATCTCTAATTATGCAGTAATGTAGGTGTAAAGGCACCTTGAGAGATCGTTCAGTCCAATCTTCTTAAAGCAGGACTAAAGTCAAACATAGATTGAGTTGCAGTTAGCTTTATCCAGTGTATCTTGGGAAATCATCCAATGATAGAAGTTGCCTGTTTTCCCTGGGCAGCATGTTCTGGTGCTTATCTGCTCTCAGTGAAAAGAATTTGGCCCAACTCAGATTTCCCTCATTAGATCGTGGGACAAGCGCTACTTGTTCTGTCAGCCGGCAGACCTCAAGCACCTCTCTCCCTGATTATCTGTTTCACACTGAAAAGTCCTACTTCTACTTAGCTCTTACTTGAAGAGAACCTGTGTTGTATATTTTAATCATTTTTTAAATGATCAAAATGAAAACATTGAAGGTATTTTTCAGATCTATTTTTTTGGTAGTCCATGCTTGATCTAACATAATGTTACAGATCAGCCATAAAAAACTTTAGTTTTTTAAGTAGTAGCTTTATTTTAGTCTCCTTTGTTTTGGGTCTTGTGTAAGCATTTAAAAGTGCTGTATAAATTTGATGTACTTACTGGCTGAATTAAAAAGCTGTTGTAAGTAAGTTAAAACTTTTGCTCTATTGCCGTAGTGACTTTCATGCATTAACTGTTTAAAGGGTTTTTGTCTTGATTTGTGTGTGCCTACTGTCACTTTTCATTAGCAGTTACCTGTTGGAGGGTTTAGCTTAACTCTTAAGTCATGATTTTGTATACCATTGACATTGCCTGAAAAAGGTATAATTTCCCATGGACATGTTTTCATACTTATAAATACTTCTAATCTCACTCCTTCCATTAAAAGGAATTGCTGAGCAAATAAGTATGTGCAGAAGACTAAAGTTGATGGTTTATAAATTCATGTTGCACCTTTCACAATACAGTAGTCCTCATGACCTCCTACAGTGGGTGCATATTCTGTTTTTGAAAATGTTGTGTTTGAAAAGTAATTCAGTTAATTATTTACAAATAAGTAGTTTAAATGTTATTTTCTCTATATGTTGCTTTGCAATTGAAATTATATATGAGACACTGCTAATGGTGCTTTAACACAACCACACAAGTTACGCAAGACACCCTTTTAAAGGATAATGACTTTAGACTGTATGTTCCACAGATAATGACTGCCATAAAATGTCATTACTACTAACTCTTATGACTTGAAATTCAATAAAGAAAGACAATATAAGAGAAAAAATTGCAGATTCTAACATTTCTGTTTCTCCCATCTGATGTACTTTAGTGAATTGTAAAGTGACAGAAGTATTATTTAGAGGCTGGAGGAATCCTGTAAAAAACCTCAATCCTAGTTTGTCTTTCTGTCACTTTGTGCCTAAGTTTTGGGAAAATACTCATCATCTCCCTTCTACCAAGTTTCTGCTTTGTCTTTTATTCTGGTACCTTTTTAAATAATGTGTTTTCATCCCATGAAATCATCCAATGATTGTATTTTATATTTATAGTCCTTGTATAAAGACACTAAAGCATTTGTTTTATTATTTTAAATTTAGTTCCCCTTTGAGTTGAAAGCATCTTTAGATGACTTTGCTGTCAGTTTGAGACTTGCCAGTCTGTCTTCCCCTCTGCTTGAGCTTTTGCAGTTATGGCTTCAGCCAGTCATCCTGAACCATGTGCTGTTTCAGACCTATTGGTGTTTACCTTCCACATTTTCCTATAGCCACTTTAATTCTGGTTTTGATTTTCATTCAGATGGAGCTCATCCCTACTTTATAGTATCATCCTTGTCATGGTTAATGAATCTCAACCCTTGGTCGTCCTACTATTTTGCAGGTTCACACTTTCTGTCTTTTTGCCCTGCTCTATTAATTGCTGTGCATGTTAGAAAACATTTCAAAGAATATAGTCAAATTACGTGCATTTAGTATGTGCCAAGAGGACAGCTGGTTGTGGGTCATAGAAAAAAATGGAAAATGCACATTATTTCACTCGTTGGCAGTCTGTTTCCATAAAGGTACAGGTGATTGCCTTTGTCTCTAAGGTCAGTTAATCATCTTGGCTTTTTCTTTGGATTTAGCAATGAGGGCTCTTGGCGGTGGTCTTTTTATACTTATAGCAGACCTGCCGCATCTGTTTTTTTCTTTTACTTTGATGTCTCATTTTGTATAAACTAAGTGGCTTTTAAGTTGTTGTTGTTTATGTATGGACTGTGCATCACTCTCTATGTAAATTCTTAACCTGCTTGGATTTATGATCTTGCTCGGCTGATTAGCAATTTAATCCATTTATGGTAAAGCTTTTGGTTTTGATGGTTTCCTTTCCATAAAGGTTGAATTTCTAAGCAACATTCTGTCCTGTAACTTCCTCTTATAAAAACAAAAATTATAAATACAGCACCTCCTCCCAGTCTTGTAATAGTATCTTTGGAAGTAGCTGTTTTATTTTATAAGTTATAAATTAAGGAATTAAATTATTAGACTAATTAGGTATTACTTGTAATACACTTAGTAAAAAATAACTAGTTCTATCTATTATTTTTATCTCTTCAACTAGTCACTACCTGATTTTGTAAGCCAAACTAGACTTTAGATCTGAGTAACTCTCAGCTTTTTCTGAAGTTATGTTCTAAAGACCTGGTATTTTTAATAAAGGTTTTAAATTTCTGTATATACTATCACATTGAAAAACAATCTAGAAGTATTTCACGCATCAGAATACGTAGGCACACTTGTTTCTTTTTTTCCAGACAAATTCTCATTTACGACATTTCAAGTTTGTCTACAATGTATAGAAAAAAGTTGGGCATTAACTACGGTGTGTAATTTGTCGTTAGTCTTTGAGAATTTTCTTCTAACATACTTCTTATGTTCTTCTTTGTTTTCTCATGCCCTGAAATATGTGTTACCATTCATGAACTTTTCATATGTTAAAATTTTAGCTTCAAGCTTTCCAAATGATGTGCTAACCCACTGGGTAAAAGTTTGGTCTCTTTCACCTCTTTTATATCTCAGAACTGGTTTCTTCTTCCCTTTTTATTTTTTGCTTATTCTTCAAAACAGAATTTGGACCAAGTTGCAGAGAAATTATTTTCTCTATTTTTGGATTATTTCTCTTTCTTGACAGTGTTTCTCTGCACTGTGGGTGTTTCTCTGATTTTTTGAAGCTTATTTTTCTTTTAGAGGTTGTTGTAAGTGAATACCTAAAGAAAATATTTTTAAACTTTAAATGACGTGTACTGCTTTCCCTGTAGTCTGTTTCCTCTATGTGTAAATGTACTTCAGAGAATGCATTTAGTTTTATTTCTCTGCTTTTAATTTGTTTTGGGTTTTTTTTTGGTTTTTTTTTCCTGTTAGGCTCGGCGCAAGGAAGTTTTTATCCAGGAGCGATATGGAAGATTTAATCTGAGTGACCCATTTCTGGCTCTTCAGAGAGACTTTGAGGCAGGTGCTGGTGATAAAGAAAAGAAGCCAATATGCATGAACCCCCTGTCCATTTTAGAAGCTGTTATGGCTCACTGCAGGAAAATGCAAGAAAGAATGTCAGCTCAGTTGGCTGCTGCTGAAAACAGACAAAAGAAGGTATCCTGCTATTGACTTTTTCCTTTTCCCTCTCCTGATTTGTTCTTTCATGTAATTTTTTTCATTTGCATTTTTGTCTTGATTAACATTGTTAAACATGAGTTAAAATGTTGACACTTAATTTTCATATAGGGTGAGGTGCAGGTTTTCTGGTGACATTTTGAATGCACACTTCATTTGTTCTGTGATTTAGCTCTATTTATGGAAAAAAATCTGTATAACTGGTACAAGTTGATACAGTAGATATATAAGTAGACAGCTCAGTGTGAACGTAGATAGCATCATCACAATATATTTTTAAACCGATACCATTGGAGCCTTGAGGAGCTATTGTTATTTTCATTCTAACCTGAATAAAATAAATAATTTATTTTCATTTTATATTAGGTGGCTCTACTTCATAAATCAGTAAAAGTGTTTTATAACTCTAAAAGTACTTTTTTTTATATTTAGAACATTTTCTGTAAAAAGAAAATCGTTTAGGGACAATAACGTTGCAAAACAGAATGCCAAATTGAAGATAAAACAATGTCATTTTGAAATTGAATGATTGGTTGGTGGCATGTATTTCATTAATATGTAAGGCATACGTTTCTAAAACATAGCTAAATAGGAGTATGTTGGGGAGGGGTTTCTGAGAGGAAAGAGGGGAAACAGTCATATAAAGGACTAATCTAGACAAGGTATTTTTGAATAAATAGGAAAAAATGCTCTATGTGTTTATCTTCACTGGGTATAAGATGGATCGAATGTCTTCTGCTGGGATACAGCTTTATGGTGACAGTTTTACATTGACATGAAAACCCTCAAGCAAACAGGCTAAGACAATTGATATAACAATGATTTTGGTAATGATTGCTCTTTGGGAAAAAACATGCATGTGAAAGTGCTGGAAGTTGCTGGAAATATGGTTAGATTAAAAAAAAAGATATTACTAGACTTTATGTATGATATGTAAGTCTTCAAGCAGTTCAATGTGGAGTGAACTATTACTGGTACATACCTCACACTTCTTTCTGAGAACTCTTAAGAATTAATTTTCTATCTCATAAGCTTTTTCAGTAAAGAGAAAAATAGGAAAGGGCAAGCAAACTTACTTTTTGTGACTGTAAAAGGATATTGGGAGAAAGCCTGACACATCTGCAGGACAGTTGAACTAGTTTCTTGTTTCAGTGCAAGGCCACAAGTCTCTTCTTGTACCTAAATTCTTCATCTATCTCTGTTTTTCATTATATGCACAGATAAAGGCACCCAAGGTGGGCTCATATGTTAAGAATATGTCAGTATATTAATATGTAAATTCAAATTTTGCCATTTTTTTGTCTTTTTTTAACAAAGTCTATATCTGTAAGTCTGTACAGAACAGACTTCCTAGGATACATGAGCCTTTTTTTCTTTAAATCTTAATTTTAAGGATTTGAAAACAGACTGCATGTTGTTGAGCAGCTGTGTGCATGACTCTCTACTGAATTACATCTTCCCCTTTTAAGCTCCATTAGAAACGCTATTTGTACAAGACACTCTTAAACTCCTTGGGTTTGGCAAGAGATGTATCTCTCAACCATCTCCATTCATTCACAAACCATTCATTCAGTGTTTTACCTTCCCTTCATTCCACATTTTTCTGTCTGTTCTTCATCTCTCAAATCCTTCTGTTGAAGAGGGTAGTAGAGATGTTTAGAGGGACTTTGAAAAATGATCAACAAGGTAGGGTGGCACAGTGTAAAAAAAAAAAATCAGCCTAGACAAATACAACCTAAATACAAGCCAGCTGCACCCCCTCCCTCCAAGAGTGGTTCCTCCTTCTCTAAATGTCTGATGCCTCTATCTTGGTGTTTGAAATTGCTTCACTGTCCCACTATAAATAATGGAGTCTGTATACAGCTGTGTTTATTTTCTCTGGGTATTACTGAACTTTAAACAGACCCAGAGTGAACTCTTATTCCAGGGGGGACATAATATCTGTGAATATAATAATCTCAAAAGTATTTTATTAATAAAATTTTGATTTGATCACAAAAGACAAATATATTAGCATGTAGAAAAATCAAGGAGGTGCACAAAGGACTGTAAGTCATACACTTACCATACAGAAACATTTAATTCTCAGATGTCATCTGCTTTTTGTTAATTATCCATCCTCTTCCATCTCTCTGGATGCTTTTCTTGGAGCTGCTGTGAAAATTAATTTTGAGTTTTCCTGGGAACACAAAACAGATCATCAAAATGACAGTTCTTGATTTGTTGAGAGCTTGCAGAGGAGTCAGTTTTGGGTTGCATGCTCAAAGAAAGGCAGGCGTGGGTTGGAAAGGGCCTGTTGGTGTAATTTATTCTAACCTTTTGCTTAAAGCAGATTATCATCATCAGTACATCTGGTCATCTGTGAATTTGTCTTGCTTAGTCATGAAAACCCCCAAGAATGGAAATACTGTATCTTTTCTGCAGTGGTAAAGTGCACCACTTTTACCTTGTAAAGAATTTACTCACCTTGTAAAGAACTTTTCTCTGAGACTGAGCCTCTCAAAGGGCAAGTTTTCTTTTCCGTAAACTTTTATTATGGAGCCTCACCTGCCATTACCAAGATGAATTTGACTCTTGTCATCACTGTAAGGGCCCTTCAAAAGAATGTTGCTCTTAGATTATCTCTCTATTTTTCACTAAACTATGCAAGCCAAGCTTCCTCAACATTTTCTTAAAAGGCATGCTCTCACCTTTGAAAGGCCTTTGCTGGTCAATTGTTTATGGGACACTATATTTTTTTCTCAGTATCCTTTTTTATCCCTTTTCAAATCCTTCTTGGACTCATTTACAGATGTTTATATTACTGATATGATACAGTGTACGTATATAGTACATTTTGCAAAAATCAGGTTCTAGTTAATTTGTAAACTCATAAATAATTGCAGTTAGTTCCAAATCTGTCATCTAAAGGAAAAAAATACCATGTAAATATTCAGAGGTTTTTCCTATTCAAGATGATGCAGCCAAAAGAACAAGAGGGAGAGAGACATACATAGGAGACAATGTAAAATGAGAAAATAATGCTGCTTTTGTATATTCAAATCAAATAGAGGATTTACATTTATATTAGGGAGCCTTCATTTAGATGCAGTGCTTACAAATAAGGTACTATAATAGTATGGTAAGCTGATTTCATGCTAGTTAAATACTAAAATCTGTTTGTAATTATTTGGAAGTAATATCATTTCACAACGCTTGATTTATAAAACAAGAACCTCATCTGAAAAAAAAAAAGCAGAATAATAAAGTATAGAAAGTTTTGACGAAAAATATTTCCACTATAATCTTAAACATCTCCAAGCTTTAGAAATTGTATACATTTCTCATGATTTTTGTACCTATTTTAACAAAGAAAAGAAACTGTTGGATGCTCCACTTGTTTTGAAATTCTAGTGAAGCATGCAAATGCTGTTGAATCCTTTGAAAAAGCAATGAAATAATTGAGAAAAAAATTAGGGTTTTTTTCACTTGTAAGCTATGATTGTGACCATTCCTAAATACAATGTCAGTATAATATTTTGTTAATTTAATTTGAAGCTGTACTTCCATTAACAGGCCTGAAGAGATGTTGCTGCTGATACAGTTTGCTTAGCAATGACTGATAATGCCATACCTTATTTTTCATATGTCTAGCACTGGTTTTGGGGATCTGAGCAGCCTGATCTAATGGAACGTGTGCCTACCCATGGCAGTGGGGTTGGAACTTCAAAGTCCCCTTCCAACCTAAACCATTCTATGAGTCTGTGATACTGTTTTTAAGAAAGGGTGGGTATGGTTTTTGTGAAAGGCATTGTGCAGAGTGGCAACCCCCAGGCTGACAAGCTCTAAAACCCCAGTGCAGCCCATATACTGCTAAACAGGCTTTGAAGTATTTGAATCTGAGATGATATTTAAAATGTAGGTATTATTTTCCACAATGATTTCTTCCTCATAAATGTTTTATAAAATGGTGCATTACCATATTTTTGTATTGCTTTTCTAGAAGAGGGTCTGTGAATAAAAGTGTAAACAGTAGGCAAAATGAAGAGGCAATGGCTATATGAATAAGGGGGAAAATGATTCTTATCCATTATCTGCATTTTAGTAATAGTTCTTTGATTCCAGCTTATACATCACTGATGTCAATGAGACTTCTCACTATTAGTAAGTACAGGAAAATATTTGTGCCTCTGCCAAAAAATTGTCTAATTCATAAACGTTAAAACAAGATACAGGATATGTGCATGATGGACTTAAATTCCTTCAGTTGGAGGAAGAGATAAAACCTAACCCCTTCATTTCTGTCCTCAAAGATTTTTTGCAAAGCTCATCTCTTAGTTGTGTTTGGTTCCTTTACTGAGATGACTTTATGTTATGTCTTATGTCAAATTTTTGGAGAACAGATAGCTCCATCACTCAGGAATCACAAGCATTTAACATCCACTTTGGGGAATCTCTCTTTTGTCTATGGAGGAAATGAAAAGAGTTTGCTTCATTTCTAAATTGCTTTACTGAGATGGCTCTGTCTTTCTTTTGCTTGTGTAAGGTTATATGCACTTGTGTTAGATATCACAAATCACCTTCCTGGGTTCATTTTAGTCATGCTCTCAAAGATTAAAATATCAGTGTCAGGTTAATACTAGGTTATTGTGAAATGAAAATGGTTAATGAGAATTATTTTTTGTGTTTTCTTATAGTTGGAAATGGAAAAATCTCAGTTACAGAGTCTTGAACTGGAGCACAAAAAGCTATCTGCTCGCCTTGAAGAAGAACGTGGAAAGAATAAGCATGTAGTATTGATGCTAGTGAAAGAGTGTAAGCAGTTGTCTGGCAGAATTGTAGAAGAAGCCCAGAAACTGGAAGAAGTGATGTCAAAATTTGAAGAGGAAAAGAAAAAGGCTACTGAATTGGAGGAGTCTCTTGCAGCTGAAAAACAAAGGAGTACACAAATGGAAGCTCAAATGGAAAAGCAGCTGTCTGAGTTGGACACAGAGAGAGAGCAGTTGCGTGCCAAACTTCACAAAGAGGAAACACACACCAGTGACCTCAGAGAAGAAAGAGATAAAATGATCAAAATGATTGAGCAATTAAAAAAAGAGAACGAAAGTAAAGCCAATCTTTCTCAGAAGAAAAGCGATAGGAGTTTTGTTTCTGTTTCAGTTGAAACAGAAGAGTCAAGTTCAAGAGCTGTTGCTTGTCAAACAGAGACTGTAATGATGGACAGTAGCATAGAAAATGCTAAGAAGTTGCCTTTGACTGTCTCTATAAAGCCTTCTACAGTGAGCCCACTAGTGTCTGGCAATTCAAAAATGAATGTGTGTGCCAATGCAGCATTTGTGAAGCCTGTCTTTGATAGGCAGTCTTCATCTAGTGAACTTGTCCCTCCTATGACTCCTGTTCTTGCACAGAATCAAAACAGAATTGAGGAAAATGGACCAAGTACAGGCTCATCCCCTGATTTATCAAGTAGCACTTCCCCTTTTTCAAATAGTAATACCCTTTGCACCCCCACCACACCAACTGCCACAGCTCAGAATTCCTCGCTGTCTTCATCTATACACAGTTTGCCTTCACCATCTGCCAACACTACTGGCCATCCAGGCCTAAATCCACGAGTCCAAGCAGCTAGATTTAGATTTCAGGCAAATACAAATGATCAAGACCAAAATGGAAACACAACCCAAAGCCCTCCCTCAAGGGATGTATCCCCTACTAGTCGTGACAACCTTGCTGCCAAACAGGCAGCTCGGAATACTGTTACCCAAGTTCTTTCAAGATTCACAGGCCCTCAGAGTAGCGCTCCTACGCGGCCAGGGACATCTCATTCAGGGGAAGCTGGCACTTGCCCCCCAGTTGGTAGAATGACTTTAAAGACTCCAAGTGTATCAAGAATTGACAGAGGAAACCCTCCACCTATTCCTCCTAAAAAACCAGGGCTTTCACAAGCTCCTTCTCCACCACACCCACAGCTTAAAGTTTTAATGGATAGTAATCGGTCCCCAAATACGAGTGCAAAAACTGACAACAAAACCATGACCTCACCTCTTTCAAGTTCACCACAAGGAATCAGGGTAATAAATGAGGAAATTATTTCTAAGTCCTCACCTCAGCTGCCACCAAAACCTGCTATAGATTTATCTGTGGCACCTGCAGGCTGTGCCATACCAGCCATAGCCTCATCTCAGGTGGGTGCCTGGCCTTCCCACTTTCCTGGACTGAACCAACCTGCATGTTCAGAAAATTCCTTTGTCATTCCCACCACCATTGCCTGTAGCTCCTCCATAAACCCTGTTAGTGCTTCATCCTGTAGACCATGTGATTCAGACAGCCTCCTGGTAACAGCATCAGGTAAAGGGATTGATATGCTACAAACTGTCTCCCTCAAAAATAATGTTTTGGTTTTCTTATATGTCTTGTTTGCTTTATTTATCTTGTAACATTCTCTTTCTTACCTTCTAAAAGCTAACATTTTTGTTTATATTTTTCCCACATTCCAGGGGTATGGGAATTCTTTCGCTGATTTAGAAATGTTATAAATAAGTTTGCTTCCTCAAGAAGTCACCATATTGATAGCTTTTTTTAAAGATAAAGAGGACTATTGTTTAAAGTAAGTGAGCTGCAGATTAGAGTATATTTAAAAAATCCTTTATTTTTTTAAATTTATTTTTGGTTAATGGTAGTATTTTGGACTTCAGATTGCTTTCTCAGTCTGGAATGATGTTTTGAATATTACCTTTCCAGGAGATCTTCTATGGAATATGTATTTCGATGCTGTGTGAATCTTTTAAAGAATAGGGCATAGCTGGGATTATGGTATTCTGCTGTGCAGTAGGTAATTGCACATTAAGACATGTAATTGCCTGTATAACAGTGCAGTTTCCTATATGCCCATAGAATATCTTTCATTTTTATTTCGGTTTTTCTATAGGTTTTTTTTTGGTTGTAGGCTTTGTTAATACTCATGTATAGCATCTCACAGCTTTACTTCAACAGATAGAGGCACAAATTTACTGTTGGAAAGTTAAAATCTAACTGTTGATAATTTTAAGTCTGGAGTGAATGTGTGTATCTGCTACTCATTTTGTGTTTTGGTGGGAACTTACTGGTGTGTCGAATGTGCCACCAGCTTCTGGGAATCTTCCTGATGGCATTAAAGTGAACAAAGACAATACTAGTCTACGTTTCAGTAAATTGTAGATCTCCTATAAAACTTTTTATCAACATTTCCCTGCTGGGATCAGTAGCACTAGAACATTAGGTAGAAGCTCCTCTTTAGCTTGACTTGCAGTGAAAAAAAAAGGAACAATTATATCCAGAACACACAGTTATGGAGCACTTTAGACCTTCATCAGCAGTGATAAATGTTTGAATTGTTTCAAACTTTGAACAGTTAATTCGGTTATATTCAGTATACTGCAGTCCCTCAGAACTCTAGTCCCTGCATCATCATCTGTAGGGCACAAAAGCCCTGCACAGCCAATCTGCTGCCAACACATAACCAGCCACTTTCTCTTGGTTGCTGCACCACTAGCTAATAACTGAGTTGAACTCAAGTACCAGGCCTGGGGAAGTCATTCCAAAAACTGTGTGTGGTAAAATTGAGTGTGTATATATAGGAGATTCCAGGTTTCCTATTATTAACCAATTTTTATTCTCATTCCAATTCACTGAAGACTTTCTACGTGTATCAGTAGTCATGCTTTTAACATTTGGTTATTTCACCATACTGTCAGAATCATCTCTCCTTTCTGAACTGTGCCATAAAAGGATGAGCTCAGAAATCTTATCCTTCTGTTTGTCTACTGCTCCTCAGAGCCAACAGAATTGGGATTTGATGACTGCCTATTAGTTTGCTGTTTTTCATATGGATATCCTGAATTTTCATCTTAAATTCGTTTCCAAGATGAGTCTGGTTGCCATGTCAGATAGATTATTAGTCTCCCAGTATTTCAAGTATTTTTCAAACTTAATTTGCCTTCAAGTGCTATTACGCTCCATAACAGAATTTAAAAATTCTTTAAAAAAAAAAAAAAATCTCAAATTTTATGAGCAAAAAATAAATTACTGGAAAAGTCACCTTCAAAGTGAATCGTTTTTGTAAGCGAGAGATTATCTTCCACAAACCCTATCAGCATTACTTTGGTGTATGTAACAGTATTGATATATACATTTATGTATGATACTGATATTTGGTAATAATTTAAGATGGTTATTGATTGTTCTTTAGAAGAATAAATCTCATGCCTTAAAAATTAAATTACCAGTGCTTTTCTTTATAACTCCATGTATTGTTTTTTATTTAGTTGGTTCTTTGAGGTATTAAATTTTTCCCTAGGAGAACAATAGTTCTTTTAATTTCACTTTATTTCATCCAAATATTTAATAAGTGTTTCTTATGAAATGTGTGACCATTCTCAGAGAAAGTTCTCAAAGAGAGGACTTTTTGTCAAAAATTGTTAGATTTTTTTGATTTTTAAGATTGCTTTCTTTCTCTAACTCCCTTAAGTTTTTTTGAAGAGGCATGGAAATATTTGTTGATTTAAGTCCATTGTAATCCTCGCTCTGAACATTTGATCTTAGTACTTTGTAAGTGACACTGTTTTTTTGGGAATATTTGCAACTTCAGATGGGAAATATATCCCATGACCTAAAGTTTGCTAAGAAATATTGCTTAAACTCTACTTAGCTGTATGCTATTTTGTTTTAATATTGAGATGTTATTTTAGTATCTTCTTTACTGTCTACATACAGGCTCAAAGAACCTTAATAACTTCATAACTTAATAACTGTAATATTTGCATAAATATTCAGGAGGTTCTTTGTGTTTTACCCAAAATAATGCTTATATTTTATTGCACTTATTCTTCAATCTCTTTATGTTTTTAAGGGAATTTAATCTATTTTGGCCAAGTGTTCTACCAAACTGCAGAACTAAATAAATTTAGGGCAACAGATATTATGCAAGTATGGAAAACATTTCCTTCAAAATTTTCAAAAATTAAAAAAAACCCAAAAAACCCAGATTTTATAAATATATATGGCAATAGAAAGATAACCCAAATTTAATAACACTGGCTTTGTTACGCCAATGTCAGTAATACCTGAATTCGTGTGATTTTATTCCCTTTATTCAGCTTCTTTTTTAAGTATGACTTTTTTTGAGGTGGGAAATATCTAACAAACTACAAATACTGCTGAGACCTCCTTCCCATATCTGCATTTTCATGTCCTCTAGGCATGGAATCAGTTAGTTTTATTAATGGTCTGGTTAATTTTTATATGTTTTATTTACTTCTTTTTTCAGAAAATGTTTAGAATTTCAATTTTACATTCAATTAAAGCAGAGTATGGTTAAATCTGTTTCATATTTTATTGTATTGTAAGTAGTGAGCTTCAGTCAGAATTTTTTTATCTTTTTAACAACAGTGGCAAACAATTTTAACATATTAAAGGACATTAACAGAATCTTTCATTTTTAGATTCTTTTTGTTTGTCCATAAATTCATGCTTCTTTCTTCTAATGGTGGAGTCAAAAGAGTCAATAATAACCTAATCACTAAAGTATTATATTTATTAATTTTAAAAGATTTTCCTAGTTAGATCAGCTTTCTTTAGGAACATATCAAGAGTCTGATTTTCAGTAAGGTGGTGTCTTGGTTCTAAGAAGAGGAACTGTTAAGAGCAAACTTAAAATGGGAGCTCTGATCCTGTCATTTATGCATTCTGCTAAAGTAATGTGATCGTATCTTCTTTTAGAGACGGGTTGTTGTACCACATATTGTTCTTTTCATCCCTGGTAGGAAAAGACATGGGCTTTCATCATTAACATTAAGCAGACTGCACATGGAGACATTACAGTGAACATTTATGGCCTGATTCAAAATCTGTGGCAGTGTTTTCATTAACTTCAGCAGCCTTTGAATCAGTGCCAAAATGCTTCTGCTGTTTGGATTTCTACAGTTCAATGACTGTAAGATTTCAAAATGGAAACAAATGTAGGCGTTTGGATTATCATACCCCTGGGATTTCTGCTTTCACTTTCTTCTTACTTTTGTGCTTTCTATGTCACTCTTCAATGAAATGTATTTTTTTATTTTGCTCATTCCTCTAATGATTGATTTATTCTGTCTTTACAATTGGCTTTGAAGATAAAAGTGTGTGTGGCAGGGGGTGAAGGACTGATCTAGGCTCTGAAATTAACCATCTCATATTCTGAAGCTGATGCCAGAAGCTGTTTTTGTCTGTCCCTCTGCCCTCCATCATTGCATGCCCTACAAGCTTTCACAGATGCTTCACATTTCCCAACTTTTTGCATCTGTAATGGTGTCCCTTATTTATTGGTATCTTCTAATGTTGGTGCATTTTGTTGATGACAAATTGAATTTTATTATACTGCTTCACATTGATAATAGAATGTAAAGTTATATTTGTGTCATTGCTTATTTTTGTATCTTTATCAGTAGAAGGTTTTCATTTAATGGTAACCTAGTATAATGAATTTCATCACTGAATTGCAACAATATATTTTTCTTTCCAGGGAGCTGAAATGAAAATTAGGATGTGACATTAAAAATTTTCTTTCATTTTGGCCTTTCTCTTAAGGATGCCCCAAGAACAAACAAACAAACAAGCAAATAAACTACATCAAAAATTGCCCTTTTTTTAAAAGGGAAGGAAACCCAACTACTATTCATATTACCAAAATTCCAGTGTTACTTGGATAAAACATTGTAGTAACTGCAGTGCCATCTTGGCAATATTCACTATCAGTTAACTACCACAAGAAGACAGTAAAAACTACACAAGTACTATTTAAAATACATGAATGGATGTACAGCAACAGCTGCAGCACAGTTAGTTTCAAAGAATAGCAAAAGGCTGGAAAAATAAAACCATTTTCACAATGGAAAGGAATACCATAAGTTTTTCTTTGGACCTTAGTGAATTTTGTAAGAGTGAACTGTTCTCAAATGCTGGAAGTTGAAGATAATATATTTTTTTGCCACTTAAAGGATACAGTTTAATTTGTATATTGCTTATTGGTTTTTTTTATAAACTTCAGAAACCCTCAAAATCCTCTGATTAAAATTATTGGAGAAATAAGTATTACTAAGAGTATTAATAGTCAGAAGGTAGCTTCAGAATTGAAGTTATGAGAAGGTGTATGGAGTTCATTTTACAATTTTTCTTTGGTTTAAATTTGGATTTAAAAGGTAACTTCATAGCTACAGTGTTGACTTCATACAGTGAATATGAAAAAAATAAGTTCAATAATAAGCTAATGATATTGGGAAAATACTGAAAATATGTTTCCTTTCGATACTTAACAAGTAAATGTAATTTAAATTGACAAATGTAGCTTATTTTAGAAACAAATTTGAAAATACTCCAATCCTTTTTTGTTGTTTTTTTTGTTCTCTTTTTTTTTTAGTGGAATCAAACAATGTATTCTTCATTAGTGTTGCTCAGATAATAAATTCTTTTGTAAATCTTGATTAATTAAAAAGTATCAAGATACTACAAGGTGCCCAGTCTGTTGTTTCTGTTGGTAATTTCCATATTTGATTTTGTTTTCCAAAATGTGGAGCAGATCATCCCAGTATGGTACTGCTACTACCACATACTTTTTCTAGTTCAAGATAGAACTTACTAGCTAGAATGGAACTGAAACTAATGCCCTGCAGCTCTTCTTCAGTCTCAGGCATTTCAAAACTGCATTAAAAGCTGCATTAACTTGCTTTGTATCAGATTTCAGCCTCAAATAGCAGCCTATTTGTGGCCACAGAAGACAGTTATTTATTCAGGAAATAAGTCTAATGTGTATTTTCTAAAGGAAATAGTGAAAATATGAAAAAAAACCCAAAACAATCTTTCTCCTATTTTCTCTTGCAGTCTTTGATCAAGGAAGAGTGCACAAAATATTCCATACCTTAAGCAGCAAACTTCATATTCTTAACAAAGTCCCTACTAAAGCCAATAAGTAGTCAACAGAACACTTAACCACAACTTCTAAGCTTTCAGAGTTTTGGACTGAATAGTCTTTGTTAATGGAGTGACTTGAAAGCTTTCATCTATGAATTTTATATAACCTGTTATTCATTCCCATTAGAGCATTTTATGATATATTGTTTAAGTATCACTGAGTAAAAGGAATGTTACCTTAATGGAGGGTTTCATAATAAATGTAATTTTTCTGTATTATTTGTGTAAATGATTTCTACGTGTGTTTTCAGACTTTCTGAAAGACACCTGAAATCATTAAGGGCTCTCTGTGCAATTTATCTTTATAACTACATGTGAGTTATATAAATAATAAATATATAAATACTAATGTTTGCAATAAGGAGGATAAAATTACATATAAAAGTAAGTACTTTGTTTTGAAAACTTTTCCATAGATACTTAAAAAAAATCTTCCCAGCATATTGCAAATAAATTAAAACTTGTCTAAAACTTTGTAATTTTTGATAATATACCTTTTTTTGAGACATCCAAATGCTACTACAGTTCACAAGTTTCACACTGACGTTTTGTAGTGAAGTCCTGTGCATTTGTATTAGTAAGTGTCACCCGAGAATGCAGTTTTCATTCTTCAGGATACCTTCTAATGTGTAGACAAAGCACTGTCACAAAACTTTTGCTGAACTAACAAATGCAGTCGTTTTGAAGATATTTTTTAACACTTAAAAGAACACAGAAAATGCAGGGCTTTATTTATGTGTCTCTAACTTTTGTTGCTTTAACTCACAGGCTGGTCTTCCTCCCTAACCCCTTCGTTAACAAGTGGTGGTCCTGTCCCCCTGGGTGGCAGGCCCACCCTTCTTCACCAAGCTGCTGCCCAGGGAAATGTCACTTTATTATCAATGCTGCTTAATGAAGAAGGACTGGACATTAATTACTCTTGTGAAGATGGCTATTCTGCCTTGTATTCTGCTGCTACGAATGGACATACAGGTAAATGATACTAAGATCTAGTATGGCATCCATGTAAACTAGTGAAAGCTTATTTTATAAGTTTTTAATATTCAATTAGATCAAATGCATTCTTCTTAAAAATGTGAAATTGAAAGTGAGATATATAGGTTATATTACGAAAGTCGTGGTATAGCATATATGAGCAATGCTTCTTGAAGCAGAATTTTGAAACAAAGAAATGGTAGCATTCTGCAGGAGCATCCATTCTAATTCTCCACTTACTTTGTATAAAAAGCTACAGGTACTATCACCCAATATTCTGTGAAAAAAATAAAGATCTTTTGTAGCAATAGGAGCTTGAAAAAAAGCTTTACAGGGAGTAAGCAGCAAATAGATGGTCATCAGGGTTTTGATCTTCTACAGCAGCAGTGAAAATGATGGAAGATAGGGTCAGAATAGTGTGTTACTTGGGAAATAAAATGAACTGTCTTTATTTTTGAACTAAATGAAATAGCCCTCATTTGTTACTTAGGCTTTCCTGAAAAAATTAAGAGGGGTTTTTTTCCTCCTATGACCCCAACCCTCCTCTGTATTGAGGAAGTAGCTTTTCTGAGCCTTTCAACAGTCTTCATATTTTATGAATATATTTATGAAATGCAGCAGGTATCTTACTAAGAGATAATTAATTTCATTGATAGTAACTCCTAGCAATAATTTTCAGACTTTTCACACAAGGTTCTCAAATAGCAGGATTTTTTTAAATGTCCAGTGCACGTTACTATAGCTTTTCTACCTACATGAAAACCTCCAGATTCTTATATTGCAAGTGGTATCATTATGCTGTTTTAAACACTAAAGATGAAATCCAGCAATACCAATGGAAAATATTCCATTAAATTTTAGTAAATTCAAAATTTTATTTCAGAGTAGAAGGTGGAACATAGTCTCATTAAAGCCACTGCTTTCAAGAGTACTCTGTGGTTTTATTTAATAAAATATTTATTAGTGACACAATTACAAACCCTTGATCCAGTGTTCCAGATAGTCCATAGTGACACTATTTCATAATTCTTTTCAAGTATTTAAACAATGAAACTAAACTTAGGATATAAAATCTGCAGACAGGCAGATGGTGTACATTTTTCTCACATGTTCAGGGTTAATTTTGCTACCTGGCATAGCAAAGAAGGAATTTTCATTTTGCTCAAAATGTTATATTTTGTCTTTGCTTCCTAGGGCTATGGGGTTTTTTTTGTAGAAATGTCTGGGTCTTTTCACCTGAGTTTCTTTCCTTTGCCAAGACCTTTAAAATAGTGAAAAAGTACTTTTTTTTTTCCTTTGGTGAATTTTTCGTTTTTTCAATTTGTTATCTGCAGTGTTATGAATCCTAATTAATTATATTGTGTGGATCTATTATTCTCCCCTCACTGAATGGATGTTTGGTGTATTCTTCTCGGCTTACATCCAGTTATCATTGCTAAGATTTATGGGAGACCCCAATTGACCCAATTCTTCTTTATTCATCTTGTGTTCTAAAATTGCTTCAAAGCGAATGATTTTCAGTTACAATTACAGAGCAGCTTCTACTAACAACAAAGGCAATTTGGTTCCTCATTTTATTGTCAAAATTTCAAATAAGAAAGAGACTTGATAGAATTGTGAAAACATAATAACAAAAAGCAAACATATTCATGTGCACCCTGTAATTGTTTAGTATGTTTTATTTTTTGAGATAAAACCAGAGGTTATAGTGTTGTTCTAATATTTATAGTTGACAAGATGTGAAAAGTATTTTGTTGTACAAATCATCATATTTCAGCAACTAAATGGATTGTATGAACTCTGAAGGAGAGAATTACACAGCCAGCAGTGTTGATGTCTCCTTAATGAATTATATGATAATTGAAAGTTTCAGATTTATAAAATTTTTGGAGAAAGATTTTTGTCCTTAACTTTATTATATAATAATTTTTCATTACTTAAGTCCTTTATCATACCTCTTTTTAACTAGCTAGGTGGAAAGAAATTACACTGGTGTCATTTTAAGGATAAAATCACTTATTGTTCAAATTTTTCAGTGTGATGAGTTGTGTTGCGTATGCTGGTGGGTGCTCACACCATGATTTAATTTGTTAACAATATTTTCAAAGTTGACCTAATGACTTAATAGATTTTGAGATTTCTAAGTCAACTAAGCAGATTTTCCTATTTCTCCTGGAAAAAAAATTGCCAGAAGAAAAGAGTAACTTTAGAATTTATAAAAGCCAGCATAATGAACCCTTCAGAAATACCATGGTTCAGAGATTCTTGGAAGAGTGTAAAGTGAATGATCCCCACACATTTTCAGTGAAGAAATACAGTATTTGAGATGTGTAGATAACTAGAGAGTGGTAGAGCACATTGTAACCAGCATGGTGGCAGCAGCTGTTACATGCTGTCAGCCCATACTGTAGAAAAATTTGAGTTACACAAGAAAAGAGCACTGAAATACTCTGTCCTAATCTATCCTAATTGCAAAATGTGCAGCTTTCCTGTTTGGCAACAGTTGCCTTTTGAAAGCTGCAGCAGAGGGTTTGTCCAGCACATGAGGTTAATAGCAGATGCTTTGTTTCCAGCACACACTGTCCCTAATTCTGTCGGTCTGAGAGAGAGAAATTCACCCTAAAAATACACACTTCCTTTGTATTTGGACAGACATGAGGAAATGGTTAATTTTGTGGTTCAGCCACTAGATTGGGATAGCTGAACAGGTTGTCTTGTCAGACTGTATTGGTTTTACCATTAGCAAAGAAGGAACCACTTCAGGTCTTTTGTGTGCTTAATAACAGTAGTTCTCTTAGCTAATAGATCTACATAGGTGTATGATGTTGCAAATCATGACCATTCTCTGCCACAAAGAGGTGGAGAACAACACAATGAAACTAAGAGTTTCTGAATCTGAGAGATTTGAAGATAATATCCTTTGGACTCAGCTATGTGCTAATCATATGTATTTATGGTGTAATAGATTCTCTTCTATCCTGAGTATTTGGAGGCTGTGGCACTCTGGTTGATAGGAAAAAACTGGAAGGATGTGGGAAGTAGAAAGGAATGAGGTGCAGAAACATACAGCTACATGGAGTCTGCTTTGTCAAGCCACCGGATGTATCTGCATGATGTTTGCCAACACTCTGGAAGAACTAACTACCCAGCTATGGTGGAGAGCACTAAAATCTCCAGGTGTTTGTCTTAATTTGCTTCCATGTTTTGCTTTTGCTATGACCAAAAATTTTATCTTAGTGGCACCAATGTCTGTCTAGTGCCTCCCCTTCCACCCAGTACTCCGCTTTGCTGCTTACTTTGGCAGACCAGAGTGAATTGGAGTGAATGAGCCTGGATTGACCCAAATTACCCTTCTCCAAATCCCAGTAAAAACTCTATCCAGAAGACCCAGGCTTCTTGGAGATAATTGCTATTTTACTTGATATGCCACCAGAACGGGTCATGTGGAGCTTATTGGCTCACATGTTTTGCCTTATGCAAGTAGCTGTATTTTCCTCATGGTCACACTTATCCCTAAGAATAAAAAGCTGTTTTCAGAAGCAGTATTTTCATAGAGATAAGCTTCATCAGAAGCAGTATTTATACAGACATAACCTACCACCGGAATGATCTGCTGGTCAATAAGTGTGAATTAACCATGCCTTTCTAGACAGGTAGTCTTGTTCTGTGTGTTCATGGCTTTTGCATGGCTAACATATGCTTTATGAAGAGACAGCAAAGTATTCTAGCCAAGTACTTGAAACTTCTGGATGGAAATGCTTTCAACACCCCTCATAAACGTTAAAAGTATTTTAGGATGTCAAGCAGGAATCTGTATTTTCAAGTTAATAATTTAATATAGGACCAGGATTAACAATGGAAAGAAGGAAAAAAGATAAGTCATTCTTAGCAGAGTATTTTTGTGTTAAAAAGTGAATAAAAATATAATTTTATTTGAAGTAGTACTATCTTACAATTGGGGGGAATTGGTAAGTTAGTTAACAGAAAGCTTTTTTTATGAATTAAAAAAAATTACAAGTCAAGTCCTGGTAACTAACCGTGTTACAGACAACCAAGTTTACAACAACAAAAAATAATTTCACATCAGATTGTTTGCTTCAAAATTAAAGAATGCTAATTTGCAACATAACTTAGAGTGTTTTAAAATCTTGTTGCTTAATGTTAAATTACTTAATCAATTCCACAACATCTGAATTAGTATTCAAAAAAATTGTAACAGGAGTAAATACATCGAAGAATGGTTTAGACTAGTCAGATTTCTGAGTAGTTCTTAATGTATTTTTCTGATATCCAAGTAGTTCTTAATATATGTTTGGTTCTGATACCTAAACTTCACTAACAAAACCTGGCTTTGGGATTTTACTGAGTGCTGGAACAGCATGCATTAAACTTGCTCAGAAATCAGGTCAGGAGTTTGTAACTGGTGTTGTAGCCGAGCTTATTTTCCAAGTAGTAGTTTCAATTACAAAAGACTTGTTTTATTTTGGTCTGGAGCCAATTTCAAGAATGAGGAACAGATCAACTGTTTTCTTCAAAGTTAATTGCATCAAATGATTTACCAATTTGTGGATGAAAAGCAGTCTAATTACTATGTAATTAATTATCTGAAATTAGCTGTAGGGATGATGGAATCAGGCTGGTACTATTTTTAGCATGTGGTTTTGGAAATATATGAATGGCAATGGTTTGGGGAGATTTGAGTTTGTCAGCTTATTTTATTTGTCATTGCAATCACAAGTCGAAGTGTCTTAAAATAAGACTGACCAGTGTGTTGCTTGAGGTCTGTGTGGCTTGTGAGCATCTCCCTTGTGGCTGGCATATTTGTCACGACTGCCAGTAGGCAGTGATGCCTTCAGGGACTCCTGGATAAGTCAGATTCCTCACTTGGGAGGTAAAACAGCTAATACTGTGGGAATTGCCTGCAGTGGCATGTGTTTAAATCCCAGCAGAAGCCAACCCAAGCCCTTTTTGCAAACGGGTGGTGATGCCCCTGGGAGGCAGTTCTCATCTCTCTCCTGCAAACTTCTTCCTGAGCTTTTATTTCAGTCCCCTAAGGTGTGATGTGTAGTCCAAAAGACTGGCTGATTGTTGCCCCTTGAGCAGACTTTAGCCTCTAGTAGTTTTAACCACTTGCTCTTGTTGACTCATTCTATGGTTTTGCTCCATTTATAGATTGTGTGAGATTGCTGCTGGCTGCAGAAGCACAAGTTGACGCTGCTGATAAAAATGGCTTTACACCCTTGTGTTCAGCAGTTGCTCAGGGACATGTCAAGTAAGTGAAACCTTTAAGATTTTGCCTGTCAGCTGTTACTCAATATTATATTCTCTTCACATTATGTACATTTTATTACGTTGCTGTTGCATTTTTATGTATAAATTTATGTATTATACATTGTAATAATTTATTATATTATATAATTACATAATATAATACACTACTATATCTTATAGTATATTATATACAGTATATATTGTATAATTATTATGCTATTATGTAATATAATATTAAATATTATATATAACTATATATATTCTATTCATATAATATACATTATTATAACTCATATTCATATATATATAACTCGTATTCTCTCATATTATATAACTATATATATAACTCCTAAATTAATATTCTTATGCCATTCTGATTTTAATATTTGCTATTTGTTTGTTTCCAATTTCATCTCTTAAAGTTGCTGAGCATGTATTCTTAGAAATTACAATGTGGTACTGGTCTACATGGGCATTATATCTCTGAATTTCTTAATTTTCTTGGAGTTATCAGCCATAATATAGGATTAACAGACAAAGGAAGAAGGAAATTATTTTTGCACTGATTTTTTTCAAGCATAGAAAACTATGAATATCCTATTCAGAGGCAAAAGAACATCTGAATTTTTTCCTGAGTGATGCATAGTCAAATACCTTACACAACAGAACAAGGTTTTTTGAAGATTTAAGTTTTTTGTATCAGTAACTTTGAAAAACAGAAAATTATGTACAAGCCAAATAATATTGCAACAAGCATTCTTCAAAATCTCATTAGAATAACTTATGTCATATAATCACAGGAAATAGAACTGCAGGTTGGAAACAACTATTAAATAACCATTTCCAGAGCATCCTTTTCCAGAGAAAATTATTTTACAAATTGAAAAGGCTTTAAGCAGAGTTACTAAGAATTCCTACTACAGAATTTAACTTTGTTTTACATATCTTTGCTGGTTTTTTATTTTCCTGATTATTTTCATGTTTATATTTTGTTATTTTTAAGGATTTTACTCTGATATAGTAACACATAGGATCAGTCTTTAAGTGTTATACTGTGATAGGCCCTGACCCAACAATGAGGAAGAGTGGAATCTCTCTTCTCCTCACAGTCATCCTTAAGTGTACATGAATCTTCAGAGATCCTTGCCACTTCTTATAGATTTCAAGCTCATCAACTACTCGTCATTTTTTACTGGAGGTATTACTCCAAAGGTAGCAGATGCCCACTAGGTGTTTTGAGCACAGAAATACATGTCTAGTTAAGTATTTCAGTGTTTTGTATAAAATCTGTAAAAAATACACGTGACTTGACAAGACAAACCCAATATACACCCTTCATATTCTTTCACTAAAATAAATATCTTAATACTTCATTTAAATAGGAAGCTATTTATTTCCCTGACTTAGCCTCACAACACTTTGCTCTGTGTCATTTGCTGTGTTGTAATATAGCAGACTTTATATTCTTTTTGCCTTGGAGTTACTTATATAATATGTTATCCCTAAACACATTTTTTTGCTTCTACTTTTTTCGACACTGAATATGAACTGAATTGTAAAATTGAGCATGGAATGATAGGGCTAGCCAAAAATGTCAGAGACACTACAGATGGTTCAGGCTGTTTGATTTGTTGGTCACTTCAAAGTTCAGGCTCAGAAAAAAAAATCTGTAATAGGTAAAATTTGGGGCAACAGTATTGTCTGTCTTCTGATGTGGAGTTAATGACAGCACTAAACTGCTCTCAGTTGCACTGTAGGTGTCTGTCACAGACTTGCTAACCAGTCCCCTGTGACATCTTCATTAATCTTTTTCCTGAGCCAAGACAATACTGTTGTTCTAACCCTAGTTATGTAGTCAGAAAAAAAAAATCTACTGTTTGAGGCTGGTCCAGTAGTATCACCAGATCAGAAAATGGTTTTAGGAGAAAATTCCAGAATCATTTCCCGTATGGTGCAGGCTAGGATGACTTTCCCTGAACTTGAGGTGAAAAGACAATGAAGCTTTTCAAGATTCACCAAATACAATGAAAAGTATCAAACCAGATATTTCTAACCTATCAGACTTAAAGCTCAGTCTTGAGTTGCTATATGGAATGCTTGTGATTTTTTTAATATGTAGTTTCTTATATACTTAAATTCTTATATATACCTTAAATTGGTTGAAATACTTTGTCACAGTATATTTTGTTACAATATGGTCTCCTAATCAGTAATCTGGCATTGCACTGACTGCTTTGAGGCTTTATTGTTGATATGCTTTCTATTTTTATGGACTGATAATTATTCAGCTGGAGAGCTGGGAACTTACCTTTGTTAACAGTGCGTGTTTGAACTGCAGAGTGAACTGACTGGCATTAAGATTTTTGCAAGGTCATAAGTGTTGTTGAAAAGCTAGGTTGGGGAGGGGAAAGGTAGCCAACCCTGGCACAACAACTGGGGGAAAAAAATGGACCTACTGCTACAGTCTTGTGGGGAAGTACAGGAGCTTGGATATGAATGCCAACCCCAAGTTAATTGCTCTTCAGCACTCCATCTAATCTTTCATCCTCCATAACCCAGTAGCTGCTAGCAGTACACCCAAGCCATCCTTCTGCCGTGGCCTCCATTCAGGGACCTGAATAGCAGGTACTGCCATAGCTGTTTTGCTGTCCCCCATCAGGTTACTTCCCTAGATCAGTGTCCCTTTTGCTGGTAAAGCTAGTCCTAGTCCTTAATTTTATTTTTCCCTTTTCTTTTTAATTCTATTTTAAATACCAGTAGTCAGAAATGTTTCTTTTTTTAGTCAGCTGAATGTTTTTCTTTAGCAGCTGTCATCAAGTTTTTATCAATCTTGTGAAATTCAGTGTTTTACATTCAGAATTTTTAAATGCAGCTACAGTAGTCTAAGATTCACATGTTTAAAGTAGCCTGTCTTTATACCTATGTACAAAATAATACTTTGTACTTGTATATGGGCTGATCAAGGTAGATCTGTATCTGTAAAATCAGTAATTTATTCAAAATATTTAAATGTTGTAAGCTATATAGAGGTGTTGGATTTCTAACATAAGACAATTTTATTGCTTTATTGTTTGCTGTAGATGTGCAGAATTATTAATTATGTATCAGGCTGATATTAACCATGCTGCTGAAAGAGGACAAACACCTTTGTACCTGGCCTGTAAAAACGGAAATAACGATTGTATTAAACTATTGTTGGAAGGTGGAGCAGATCGAACAGTAAAAACCAGTGTAAGTTAAAATAGTTTGTAAAGTTACAGTACCTTACAGTACAGTATAGTACCCAATATTGACATTAAAATATTTAAACTTTTCTTTAAAGCTGGAATAAACCATATAATTTGAAATTAGTATTTTGTTATTTTCATCATACTTTCTGGGGTTTTTTTAAACTGTATATTGTCTAAAATCTCCTAAATTATGTGACTTTCATGCCATTTTACGTATTTCAGATTCCATGGCAATTTGTTGCAACTTTTCTCCACCACTGGATTTGTAAAACTAAACTTGTCTGGTTTGGCTTATTTTTAAGGTGGAGAAGTGGAGATAATGATTTTTCTTCCACTTTGTATGTTAGGGTGCTTTATTGTTGTCCTTGAAATGACAACACCCCAAAAGTATCTTGCCGGTATTGTAAAGTCTCATATATCACACATGGTGGAATATTGGCAAAAAAAAGTTGTATCTAGAGAAGAAGGGGAGGAGGACTGTCTCAAAATTAGTGCCTACATGTTGCTTTTTTCAGGTGCTCTTCTAAAGTTTTTTTATGACTCTGATGTCAATAGATTCTTATGACAATAAATGTGGGTTATAGGCTGTTCCAAAATACAGAACAATGAGTAGCAGCTTCACAGAATATTCTACTCCCCCTGTAATTGTTACACAAAATTTTTTGTCATTCATTTATTTTGCAATTGTTAAGTAAATATATTTGACTTGGAATGAAAGTTGTGATGTCAAAACTGTGAAACTGACTAATAAATGGATTAATGCAACATGAAACAATGATAGTTAGAATAATTATTTTTTTTGATCCACAGGAAAGAAGCAATTTAGTTGTAAATTTAGCAATTTACAGGGCATGTAAGACCTGTATCATTTAGACTCTTCTAAACATTTTGAGACTATATCTGTTGGGCTGGCCTTGGAGAAAGCTGTAAAATTTTTTTCTGTTACATTTTCTTCCCTCTCTTCAGCCCAAAACACATACAAGCAACTTTGTTTTCCCAAAGGATTATTATGCCTTCCATTCAGATTCTTTGCTGATATAAGTCTGCAAACATTTTTTCTATGTGTTTGGTGGCAGTGTGCTTTTTGATTTTGGTTTTCTTTTAGGATGGCTGGTCACCAATTCACGCAGCAGTGGATTCTGGTAATGTTGAAAGTCTCAAGCTCCTCATGTACTATGGAGAGACGAACAATGGGAACTGTTTGATGGATGCAGAGCCTAATTTAGACTACTTTGATTTGGAGAAGAGAGAAGATTACTATAGTAGTAGAATAAAGCCTGTTGTTTCTGCAGATCTCATCAACCATGCTGACAAAGAGGGTTGGACTGCTGCCCATGTAGCAGCATCAAAAGGCTTTAAGGTTAGTCCGTGTGAACAAGTTACAGTAACCTGACAGAATCTGGGCAAAATAAATCCTTTTCTTTTATCTTTGAAGAATTACAACTTAGATGTCAAGTCTTTGTTATCTAGTTTATAGGCAAACTTCATTTAACAGAGACAGACCTCCAGCAGACCATTTGTCCCAGAATCCAGTCTCAAATGGAGTGAGTTATCATATTTAAATGTCTGTCTCTTATGGGACATTAATAAAAAGACAAAACATCATTACTTGATATTTTCAAAGTTAAGGTGATATGAATCCTACCCTGAATGCCAATTCATAGGATGTCATGTGCTTATTGATATTTGATGGGCATAATTTCCAGTTACAGGTAGGAATGATTTCACAATGAACAATTTTTCATCTGTGAAGGAGGTAAGAGGAAGAAATTCAAGAATCAGATTTGTGCAGACATACATTATTAAATTTATTATTTTGGGCAGCCTTTTTAGCAGGCAGTGATACATTTTTGTGAGGTTGCAATAACTGATGACATGGAGGATGACCTGATAGTTCCTACTGATGACAAATAGGAAGATTTCTGGAAATTTAATATTACTTCTTGACGTCAGAAGCTATACACTTCTAACACTGACCATTTAAAGGACTTCTTTTTGTATGGTAGCTGTCCATCAGATCTCACTGTAAAATTTTTACCCAGGAAGAAAATAGAGGGTGCTAAACACAGAAGAGTGAATTTTAAGAAAATGCAGTCCCAAGACTTCAAAAATCAGCTTGTGTTTACATTCCTACTTCAGTGTCTGTTATTATGTTTGCTTTTTTCCTGATAAATTTATGTTCAAAATAGATATGTTCAAGATAGACACAGATTTAGGATTCAGTTTAAGTTATGGGGTTTTTTTAGGGAGAGCCACTGCCTTCTCAGCATTTTGCATTACAAAGAGTCAATGTTCCATTACCAATGTCTGTTAGGCAGGTGCAGACTCTCATTCTAGTTTCCACTCATACAAATTTAGATGGAGTTTAAGGTATTTGCTATAGTCTGTAAATACCTAAATAATGTGAGCTATGTTGGCTCTTTCTGCAATACTGTAATCCTCAGGAACTTTGAATTTAGGTTTCATTTGCTGTCTAAAACTGCTTTGACTAGGTGATCTCTCTGAAAGTTCTGACACTGGAAGTCTTCATGTATGTCTTTCGTGAATTACTCAAGGGTTTGACTTTCTAAGCACATTACAAGTCAGTTGTTTAATAAGATCTCCATTTGGGCTTGAGGGAAGTCTCTTTAGTGATGAACATGATGCACAGCTGGCAATCAGATTCCTGGTTTTGATGGTGCAGAGACTATAAAATTGTATTTGATTTAATGTATTTATCAATTTGAGATATGTTAGGGATATTTAAAAGCTAAAAAAACTTAATAGCCATCTCCAAGTGCTGTTAACACTTAGACTTCATTCTTTAATCCATTATGTACACTGCATGTCATTCATTCCAGTGCATGATAGCTGCATATAAGCAGTTAACTCTTGTATCCTCTTGTTTTGAGATAGGTAATCTGTAATTGTTTACAGATTAATTCTGCTAGGACATTTTAGCTGTTATTTTGTAGGCAGTAGAGACAACAAAAATCCTCATTTTACTAAGGAAATAAGCTTGCTTTCTTGGTTCTGCCCCACTTCTTTCTGCTTTACTTGCCATTTTCAGCCTCACAGTTCAGTCCCCAGCCTTCTGCTGTTCTGCTATTCATTGCTCCTATTTGAGAGATACTGTTAACAAACTAACCTGGCAAGAACACATGTGCTTTTTTCTGCTTGATATCCTTCTGGCAAGCTTAGTGAGATAATAATTTTTTTTTAAAGTACTTATAGGTGATGTAACTATAGCCTGATAAAATTTCACTTCATGGGCAGATATACCTTGAATGACTGCTGTATTAATGAAAGGTCTTAGGGTGTCAGATACACTGACAAAAGTTTCTGTAGAGCAGCTACAAAATAGGTAACACTAGGTCAACCTGCAACTAGCCACTCTTCTACATCAAAACACTCAATAGCTGCTTCTCTTTCTTTTTAAGGTTTGATTTCTCTGCTATGGTTAACCCCAGACATTATCAATACAGTATTAAATAATATAATTTCTGTTGGTTTCTTTTTTTAACAATATGGATGTGTCTTTAAAAGCATATCTGCGATGGCAAGGCTTTCATGAAGGCTGCCTGTGTTGTTGCAGAGTGATGGTCATTAGAAACAAGGACTTGATCCTTTTTCTGATTGCTGATTAATCAATCTGAATGTAGTTTTATGAGAACTCTTTTACCCCACACTAATTTGGGAGGATCTATATAGTGAATATTTTTCCATTTTACAGTACGATTCTACCAATCCATATTTGTATGCTAATAGCTTGTTTCTAATTTCAGTGATTTTTGCTTTTGTTGAACATACGGTATTTTTAGAGGGCATCATGTTGTTGGCATCCACAAGATGTTTGTGCTCTGACTTAATAAAAATACATTTTTATATGACGGCATTCTTACGATGCTTGCAGAATTTCAAGTTTCTGCTTGCAGAAATTCTGCCAAATAAGAGGCTTGCAAGGTGATTTTAAAATTATTCTTTTTTTGTGTCCCACTCAGGTTTCAGATATGATGGAAACTCCTACTTGGTGAATTACAAAGTGAAAACTGGTTTTATGGATTGTTACCTAAATAGATTCATTTATTAGTCTATTCATTTATTATTTACTAAGCATTAAAATTGCTTCTTTAGTGTTGCTTGAACACTGAGGCCAAGATGTTCAAACCAGGTTAATAGCTGGGTTTCTGTCTCATCAAACCTAAGCTAGTGGCCTGAAGAGGCACAATTGCCAAGAAGACTTTGACACTGTCCACACAAAGAAGCACCACTTTTCCTGTAGAGATGTTTACCTCTGTTACTGTCAGATGTAAGAATTCAGCTTCATTCAGCTAATCAGCACTTGATGCTTAGAGACTGTAGAGCCCTGGCTCTGTGTGTTCTGCTTTTTTATAGTCATTGTTTGAGACTTTCATGTCTGCTATAAAATATTTTTACTCCTGGTTTTCAAGTCTGTGAGAAACATCATTTTATCTATAAAAACGCTGTAGCTGATTGTTTTTGGAAATGCATGTATAAGAATTTTATTTAGGAATCTAACTGCATACTGGTAGAACGCTTTAGTGCAGCAAATGGACAAGTAAATAATACAGTTCCTACCTTTGCAGAACTGTCTAGAAATCCTTTGTAGCCATGGTGGACTAGAGGCTGAGAGAAAAGATAAGTGTAATCGAACATTGCATGATGTTGCTACTGATGATTGCAAACATCTCCTAGAAAACTTAAGTAAGTAAATGCTATCAGCACATAAAAAATGTTTTTAGTAAAGAACGTGTGGGGCAAAAATGAGACATATGAAAAGGGTAGTTGTCATTTTTTTGGCACCACAATATTAATTTACCTTGATCTAGCAAGTTCCTATTTTCCAAATTTTGCAAAAGTGTATGATAAAATTTTGTTGAAGATTATTAAATTCCTCATGTCTTTGTTCCTAAACCATTCAGAAAATGGTACATACTGTACATTTGCAAATATCCATACTCTCTTAAAATATCTGAATTTAATATTAGTAATTACTTTTTCAAAAGCTATTGCACTCATCTTTTCTTCAAATTCTTTCAGAGTTAGTCAGTGGTGGGTAGCTGTCAAATTTCCTCAGGCTAAGATGATCATCTAGTCATATCTGAATCTCTTTTTAGAGTATAGTTTATTTTGTCACTTGTTTATCAGTGAGGAGATTGTTTGTTTGATTCTTCCAATATGTCTTAGACACAACATCAAAGAACTTCTTTTTTCCAGAATCAGTAACTTCTGTAAGAAGATTGCTCTTCTGTTGAAACCTGTCATCTTCTTCCTTCTCTGTAAGTTTTCTCAAAATTCAGTAGAGCAGGCTCATCTGTATTTCTTGAGACAGAACTTAATTCATTCTCTCACTAGTTCTGTGTATTTTATATCACTGTATAAATCTAGATGTAGCTATGGCTATATATATAGAGAAAGGTATCTATATTTCCCTGTATAATTAGAGTTATGGCATTTGTAGATTTGTATGCTCTATTTTTTTACCCTTCTTTTTGTGTTTGTCTTGTGGGATATAGGGATGTGGGTAGTTAAATTCACTGATTATCAACAAATTAAGGAAGTTTTCTGTCTGCTGCTTCTGATTTTCATCTTCAGCTATTTTAAGTCCCAGTTCTTACCATTTTACTGCAGTTTCAGAAGGGAACACAGCTCGCTTTTTAATAGATATTCCTCCATGGTCATCTTCTTTATTAGACTGAAGCAAATTTCTGATGGCTGAATCTGTAGCCTGTTAAATTAATGCTTATATTATTTCAATCAGTGTTAGTACCCTGTGTCTCTGGTCATGCTTGTCATGAATCCAACGGCTTTTATCAGATCAGAACCTTTGCCCCCCACTTCTCTTCTTCTGTACACCTTGAGCCAAGACTGCGTTTTTGGTGAAGGTGTCTATATACCACCCTCTACCTTCCTCACACTCCCGTAAGGTTTTCACTGCAGGACATGTGCTCTGACAGATCTGAAAGACTGGGGGCCAGGATTGCCAGCTATGCCTTAGAGGTCACGTGCATTCAAGTTTAGGCATATACTGTACCTCTGTCCTAGGGCCCTGTTTCCTTGTGGAGAGCCCTCTGTACTCCTTACAGCATGTGCTCATTTCCCTGAGGTCCAGCCATCAGAAGGGCAAGCCTTTGATGCATTTCTCACAATTCCACATCTGAAGGATGCCTCTGAGTAATCTTTTCTCTATGGTAGGCTAGCGGGTTTAAATCAGAGCTTTTCTGACATCGGGAAAACTTTATTGGTTTGTATCTGCTGAAGATCTGGCTTCTGGACATAAAAGGGTAACAAAGATCATGTTGCAAGACTTCATAATAAGCTGATATGAGTTGTTTTTTATGGTGTACTTCTTTGAGGTATAATTTCTGAAAGGTATTGTTTGGCATGAAAATTAGAAGATAGTTTCTTTTTCATTTTTAGTCATCTACATGATCTCCAGAGACTGCTGCTTCTGTTGAGTTGTATTCCAAAGAGCAAGATTTAAAATACTTCATAGTTTCTAGAATGTGCATGTAAATTTCCTTTTTTAACATTTTGTCAATTTACTCTATAGCAAATCAAATACACCCTTTCAAGTGCATTTTCTGTCTTAGCTCCTAGCTTTTGATTTAAAGATGTTTGGCTCAGCTGTGTTTTCTACTTGTGCACTAGTGCCAGAAAATTATTTTCTACATTGATAATAAAAAATGTGCACAAACACAATGAACTGAAAAATTAAGACATTGCCTACCATCTGTCCTAATTGATAAGTAATTAGTCTATAAAGAGGAAATGGAAGATTAGGTAAATTTTGTCTTGTTTCCTGTTATTTAAGCATAATAATACTGAACTTTTTTTGTAAAAAATTACAGATACCTTGGCATTTTCATCAGTGCTCTGATTTTGTGGTGGTGATCTGTTTACCATTTGCTTCTTTGTAGCAGGAGTTATTTTGTAGCATTCATTTGTAATATAAGATGTTATTGGTTTGTAATAATGGGACTATCTTAAATTGAGTTTACAATTTTTCTCATAGTTGGTGTTTTGTTTTTCAACAGATGCTCTTAATGTGCCTGTAAGGATTTCAGTCAGTGGCATTGAACCAGTCCATTGTGGTACAGAGGAATTTGATACAATATGTGCTTTAAATATCCGCAAGCAGACATCATGGGATGATTTTTCAAAAGCAGTGAGTCAGGCAGTGACAAACCATTTCCAAGCAATCGCTTCTGATGGATGGAGGAGCCTAGAAGATCTGTCATTTAATAGTGCTGCAGAATCCAACATTGGCCTCGGTGCAAGCAGTATATTTTCTGTCAAACTAGGTATCAATATTAGTGTTAATGAAAAAAAGCAAAACTTGGGGGTGTTCTTGAATTTGTGAAATCTTCTAAGATAAAAATATCTTTGAATTACTGCATCTTTTAAAGCTTAGACTAAGAAAGACCAAAACTAGATATGAACCTTTGAACAGTGCTGGCATGAAAGCATTCCTTACTTTTAGCTGTGTGTATAGCACAGTTAATTATGCGGTTCAATATAATCTTGGAGATCGTGAGGCCCAATGTTAATTAGTCTTTTAGTACTCCAGAGGAGAAATCAGTATCTCAGGTGAAACTAAATTCTCACCCTGGGTGCTGTGTGCAGTTTTGGATGCCACAATATAAGAAAAAGCAATTAGTGGGTATCCGAGGGAGAGACATGAGGATTGTAAAGGGCCTTGAGGGGAAGCCATATGAGGAGTGGCTGAGGGCACTTGGTCTGTTCAGCCTGGAGAAGAGGAGACTGAGGAGAGACCTCATTGCAGTTACAACTTTCTCATGAGGGGAAATGGAGGAGCAGGCACTGATTTCTTCTCTAATGACCAGTCACAGGACTTGAAGGAATGGCCTGAAGTTCTGTCAGGAAGGTTTAGGTTGGATGTTAGAAAAAGGTTCTTCGCCCAGAGGGTGGCTGGGCACTGGAAGGGGCTCTCCAGAGAAGTGGTCACAGCACCAGCCTGACAGAGTTCAAGAAAAATTTGGACAATGCTCTCCAGCACAGGACTCTTGGGATGTCCTGTGCAGAGCCAGGAGTTTTATGATCCTTATGAGTCCCTTCCAATTCAGGATATTACGTGGTTCTACAAAAACAATTCAAAACCTGCATTGCTTCTTTACAGTACATCCAGAATATACAGTAAATACAGACTGTAAATCACTGGCATAGGTAAACAGAGCTGCTGTTTTACATAACTTCATTTAGCAAGGTACAAAAGAGAAATCTTTAAAATTATGAGAAATTGGCCAGAATGTGGTGGTCTTAGTAACAGTTGTATAGTAACAGGTTTCTGAAAATCTATGTACTTCATCTTAAATCTCCTTCTTTCACCTTCCCATCAGCAAAACTGAACCCTAGTCACATTAGACTGGGCAAATTGTTCTATTTTACACTACTTTATGTGTAAAGATAAAAAGACAGGCTAGCTGTTTAACTTGTGTCTCAACTGGCATAAAACACTAGTAACTTCATTCGTATATCAAATAACAGCATGATTTAGTACATCTCATACACGGGACTGGTTTATCAAATTTATAAGTGTATGCGCATAGTCTTTGTAAGCAAGCAAATATGCTTGAGTGTAAGAAACTTTATATACATACAAGGAATATCTCTCTCTTATTTTTTCTTTTTAACAGGAAACATTTCGTGGTCAACAGGTCAGATTTTTTCCCAGCCACCATGGGACTTTTTGAAGAACAATAGAGCTGAGCATATCACAGTATTTTTGTTTGGTAATTTTCAAGTCATAATTTTTCAGTTTTGAATGTTAAGAACTCCCTATGAAATACATAATTTGAGAGTAGTTTGCTACTGGTTTTGTTCTTCAGTATTGCTTGATTCTCAGAGACATCATATCCATTTAATTGTTTAACTAGATTTTAAAGTGTCTACAACATTTAGTAAATATGCTGGCACGTAAAAGCCTTACTGCCTTTTTCAGCCATATAGCAGTATTTATATTGCTTATGTCATAGATACCCATGAATCTATGGTGCTAGGTAAAAGCCTTTCATTTATTCAGCATTTTAATTTGCATAATTAAATTTTAAAAATTTTAACAGGTCACTATAGAATACTGCATGAAAATCATATGTATCAGTCATACATGCATGTAAACATAGTAGATTTACAGAAGTTATTTGTATGTCTCATTTTAAGGACCTCAAGAAGGCTGTCTAAACAGTGTGACTTATGCATCCATGATCCATCTTCAGACACTTCAGAATTATCTCCGCCTGGTCAGTAATAAGCTAGCTTCTCTCTGTATGCTAATTGTTTGTCAAAGTACTTCTGTAATAGTGTTGACTAAAATCAGGGTTTTTGCTGTATGAAAGAACATCAAGACTTTTAAAAAAATGAAATGGGATGAAAGCTGTTTTAAAATAAAGTTCCCCCTAAATTTGCCCTTAACTTTAGTCTTGTGAGGGCATTAACTTTCTTTAAATAGTTGCTATCTGATTAACTGACCTGCTTAAAAACATATTAAAAGCTCTCTGATATTTTATTGCTTTACAAAGTTATTTTATTCCACTTTTTGAGAAGAAAGTAAATTAGAATAGCATTCATGTAAGCAGTTATTTGAGACTTAAATTTTATTACTTTCTTACATAGAAATCTCATGTAACACAGTTTATTTAATATCTCAAAGTGTAAGGATAATTGAATAATATGACATAACTTTCATAGATAATTTCTTTTAACATTGCCTCAAATCAGAATTAGTTTAGAACCTGCTTAATTTCTGCTGTGTCCGTGGATAGTATTTTATGTTGTTTAGGAGAGCATGCCACAGGTTTCTGATGTATTCAGCCATATTGCAGAGAGATATGAATCTATTCCCCTACTGACATTTTAGAGGTAAAATAGAGTTAATACCAAAAAAAAAAAAAAGAAAAAAAAAATTGTTCTACCATACTGATAACATGATCCCATTTCTACTGCAAATAAAGTCCATAGTCGTAATTCAGCAGTGACTTAAACTGATGATTTTGGCATCATTCTGATGTATATATTTTAGATCAAGATCAAGAAAATATTTGTGATTACTAAACTTATTCTTCCCAGATAAATGTTTTAAAGTCTGTTGTAAAAAATACCTTGCTATGTACTTTCACAAGTTAGGATATAAATTTCTCAACATATTTTCAAGAAGTTGTATGCAAATATTGTCTACTTTGAAACTCGTATAGTAAGGATTATCTACTCCAGTACTGCAAATCAAAGAATTTTGTCTTTTAGGTGATGATTGTGTCATCTAGGTTAGAAAAAAAAAAATCTAAATCTGAACTTCCAAGAATAATTTATTTATTAAATAAATGTTTATCTGCCTGTAGGTTGAACAGTACCGTAATGTCATTTTCCATGGTCCAGAAGGAAGTTTGCAAGATTATATAGCATATCAGATAGCATCCTGCGTGAAGGTATTTACACAAACATATCAAGTAAACCAGACTTTTCACTATTAACATAAACCAGAGTTTTCACTATTTCACCAAATATATAAATTTTCAACACAGCAAAAGCAAGTGGCTGCAGGATCTACATGTGAGATTGTTAAAGTTGAAGTGGATGCTGGTTTCTCCAAGGAGCAACTTGCAGAAGTGTTCATCAGTAATGGTAAGGTTATTTTAGCAAGACTAATTTTGGTGATTTGTACGAAAAGTTTTAATGGTGCAAAATAAAGAAATACATAAAACCATTTTGCATAGTGGATGGCATGGAACTATGGGTTCCATTTTAATGGAACCTATAGTTTTTCAGGTGCTTGGGGACAAATGTATTGAGTCTAAACTGAGGGAGAGCTGAGCGTGACAGCCTCCCTATAAAGACCTCTGTCAAAAGTTCATGCCATTTAAGTAGAAGTAGGAGTTTTAAAAATTTATTTATGTAGCTTTTTTTTTTCCTCCCTTTTTTGTGATCCTTTAAAAGTTGATTGCTCTGGTTCAGATCTACTCAATCAGAATTGTAGGTCTACTGTGTGTGCTCATGAACAAAAGCAGAGCCATCCTATCGGGTTCTATAGTGCCATGCAGTGCTCTGTTCTGTTTGTTCTTGTACTGCCTGGTGTAACTTCAGTATATGGCAGTTTTTTCTCTAAGGAAATCCCAGGCACAGTTCTCAGGATAGCTTGTGACAGCGATGATTATTCCCACACATCACTTCCAGTGCCATCACACTGGAGGGAGAGATCATTTAGTCAGAAGTCAGCCAGGCTTTGGTGCTCATCCTGGAGGCAAGAATGTCACTCTTGTAACCCATGTAGTTGCTTTGTTTACTGGCCACTGTCTCTTAGGAAAGCTGCTTCTTTTGGATGCTTTACTTTGTGTCAGCAACACACTCTTTTTAATAATCTGGTTTTGCATTTCAGCATGGTGCATGCTAGTTGAGTCACTCATTTTTCTGCTGGCTTCTTTCCCCACATTTCTCCTCTAAATTAATCCATCAGACACAGAGGGGGTACCCATTCTCCCTCCTCTCAAGCTGTTGCAACCTCTTAGTAAAACAGGACAGTAAATAGTCAGGAAACTGCAACTAAATAGCAATGATCAGATACAGTCAGTTTCTCTAAGTTTTGCCTTATTATGGGTAAGTTTCCTTAATGACCATTATTAGCTTTGAAAGGTTGTGAGACAATGCAGGGCACAATACAGTCAAGATAAGTGTTTTGTTTTATGTGTGCATTGCAGAGGCATTCACCTGGGATTTAATATTGCAGGAAAACTTGCAAATCTGTGTCTTTTTTAAGCAATAAGATCAAAAATCGGGAAAATTAAAGGAAAATATTTAAAATGTTAAAAAAATATATACATGCCATTTTAATGCCTATTAGGTTCAGGTGCTACTGGGTTTGCCTCATACTAGCTCTTATTGAGTGATTCTTAAAGATACTGAAGAAAGTTTTGAAGAGAAGATTGCCTACTTCTCATAGAAGTTTGCTACTATCTCACAGAATGATAAAGTTTCTTACAAACATGGGCTATTCTTGAACCTTTTATCACTACATGTTATAAAGAGTACATGTTAAAAGTTTAAGATATAGTACAGCAAAGGAAAGAAATGTTTGAAGAGGTCTTTGCTATCTTTTCTTTTGTATTTATATTCAGTGTACTGAAATTTTTCCTATCTATGATGATCCTATTACAGACATTCCAGAAATTTTAATCATAGATTTCATTCTTTTTCTTAATATACAGTATGATACTCTTTCTGTTGTTTGATTTTATGCTTTCAATTTTAAGCTTATTATCCAGTCTGTCTGCTCCTGTTAAGTTAAAAAGGAAAATTAAAAAAAAATTAAAAATCCTTTGTTGCAGTAAATTCTGTATACATAAATATAAGTAAATTTTCCTAAGTATACATTAATGGGATTTTTCTATTTCAGCTTGTCTGATCCCAGTGAAACAGCCTCCTGTAAACAAGACAACAATTGTGATTTTAGAAAATCTGGAGAGAGCTTCTTTATCTGAATTACTCGGAGATTTTCTAGCACCTCTTGAGAATCGGAGTTCAGAAAATCCCTGCACTATTCAAAGAGGTATTTAAAGAACTTGGGTTGCAGAAATGTTTTTACTATAGTACAGTTTTATTGTAGTATATGACAAACAGGAAACAGGAGAAAAATGTAATTTGTTCAGTTTTTATATTTTGTTGTAAACAGTTGTCCTTAACAAAACTAGCATATTTTTTAGCTAATTTATGGTATTTTGTGGTTAGTTTTCCTTTATAATTATGTCACTCCTTCTTGATTTTGTATGAAATCCATGACAAGGCTTTTGAGTATTTCAGTTAAGTGTTTTGTGTTTCCTTTTTAGCGAATGGAGTTTCTGGTGCTTTTTACTTTCATGAGAACTGCTTTTTACTGGGGACCATCGCCAAGTGCCATCTTCATGGCTCTGACCTGCTGGTTCAGCAGCATTTCCGTTGGGTTCAACTTAGGTGGGATGGGGAGCCAATGCGAGGCTTGCTGCAGAGGATTTTAAGGAGAAAAGTAATAAACAAGGTAAGAACTCGAGTCAGCTTCAGCAGTTACATTCATCACCAGGTCTGTGAGTTATGTATGATGGTAATGCCAAAAGCAGAGCAGATAACTTCAGTTGTTTCAGGAGAAAAAACATTAATTTCTGGGATGATACAGGTATCTGGAAATGTGCTTGGCCTCACAGAAAGGTGTGTGGCCATGGCTAATTGGCATAAACCATTGGTTGGTTGCAAATAATGATATTGTGGCTACTTGCCTGTCCACTTCATGAAACTTCCTTCAGTAATTTTTTTCAACAACTTCTTTCATTCTTCTGAGAATGATAGTAAAAATCAGTTCAACAAACATACCATCTCTTTTTCAAAGAATTTAATCTCAATATCTAAAATAAGATAGTCATATATGTGTTTTGTCTAAGTTTCAAGCAGAAAAGTATTTTCCATGATTTTCAGATCAAAAGAGGGGCACATTATATATAATCATTATTTGAGTTAATAGGTCTGCTGAAGCTGGAACAAAAGTCCAAATGATAATAAAGATGGAAGTCTGTTTTAATAAATAAATAAAGATGGGAAAGATGTAGGCAAAAGAAGAATTGTGGACTTTCAAAAGTTATTGGAATACCATTTGAGTGTGATAGCAGCTATTACCAACAGTCAGGCACTGTTAGACATTGGCAGAGGAAGTTTAATCAAAACAGCTGCAAAGGAAAATAATCTTGGCAGCAGTTTTGAAAAGGCTTAAAAAGGGAGATTGTTCTAGGAGTAGAAAAAACTGCCAGTAATAAAGAGTCCTGTTGTGGGACAACAGACCTACTGTCAGTTTTGAGTGTTCAGCTGGATGTGTCTTGGTTATCCTTGCAGATGTCATCTCCTGTACCCTTTGCCACAGTTCTCATCTATAAAGGCTTACTGATTCAAAGAGATCCTGAAGAGGAAATGTGTAGTAATTGGACATTTCAGCCAGGATAATGAGGAAATTTAGAAACATTCCTAAGTATTTTTTAATTGCAAGAACCAGAATACAGAATAGAAAAAAAAGAATCATGGGATATCTATGAAACACTTAATAGACTACTTTTCTTAGATTATTTTTTTTAAGTTATGATTTGTTCATAGTCAAAGGCTGCATCAGACTTACTCTGCCGAACTGGTTTGGCTACAAGAAATTGCAGCATCACATAACAGATGTCATTTTCAGGTTATTTATTTTGGACTTGAGAAAAATCCTTAGTCTAATAGGTTAGAATTTGATGATGTAATAGGCTTCTACCTCTGACTGAAGTTGAATAGAATTTGGGTAGTAATCTCATTAAGTTGAATTTCTCTTGAGCATATATGCAGATGGTGGCTATTTGGAGAAAAAAGCCATGTGTCTTCCTGTATCTTCTCTAATTAAAATATAATATATTGAAATGCCCTGTGTGGTAGCACATTTTTTGAAATACATACATGTACCATATATAAGCTCAAACTCCAGTTGGTATGGGACTTAAAATAGTGGATTGCAGGGTCAAAAATAGAAGAAAGATGAATCTGTTGTAAAACTCCAAAGTAGAAGCACATTTATTAGTAGAACCATAGATTATTTCAAAGATCATTGCTCTGTATTATGATACCTTGTTTGTGCCATAATATTCATGTGTTCTGGTGAAAAGCTCTTTTTCTGTTAGTTTGAACCATTAGGTTATATGGGAACACATTAATGTTTTTCTACTTTAAGTTCACTTATAGACTCTATCAAGAGGTTCTGGCTTCAGTGCTGTCAGTTACTATCCCTGGTGCATCTTTTAATGCTTCCTTTAATTTAAACTGTTACAGAAGATAATCCAAGGATTAGGATGATGAAGACTGCAATTTGAAGTCAGAGGAAACAAGAGGTTTTTCTGGCACTAAATAATTTGCCCTTAACAAGGCATACTAAAAACACAAGTCTTAGAGGAAGACATCTTTTCTTCCCTGCTACAGGATCAAAAATCACTGGGCATATGTCTGGATCAGATATTCCTGTTCAGTGCAGTTGGGCATTTTTTCATATGCCTTATTTGTATCATATACATTGCATATATTGCATTGTATATGGTAGGTATCTCTTGTAATCCTAAGCTCAAACACTGTAGAAAAAGCACTGCTAGGAAAATTTCTGCCTCAGTTTCCCACAAGAGAGTAACGGCATGTCAGTTTATTGAAAAGGATATATCTTTTGAAGTGTAGTTGGGAAAATAAGTTTTAATACGGCAAGATGTCAATATATTCTATAAAAAGGTTTGACCTGTTTTTGACTGTTGCTGATCTTTTAATAGCTATATATGCAATAAAAAAAACCCCAAGCCTTCCTGGGGCTTCAAGGAAAGTGTTTGCAGCTCTGGTCTTATGCCGTGTCAAACATCTTTTCCCCCTGCAGTTCAGAGGCAAAGTACCTCCTCCATGTGATCCCGTGTGCAAGATCATAGACTGGATTCTTGCTGTTTGGCATCAGCTGAACTCTTGCTTATCACGTCTAGGAGCACCCGAAGCACTTATGGGGCCAAAGCATTTCTTCTCTTGTCCAGTGGTTCCGGGGCACAGCCAAGCAACAGTCAAGTAAGATTTCTGTTTCCTGTTTGATGCTGCTCAGAGCCAACTAGATACTTACTGCAAATGTAGCAGTTGTGTTTCTTCCAAAACCCTGCTGACTCAGCAACTTAAAAAAATCATTTTAATTGAGATTGTTGAAAGTTTTAAACTTCTGTTGGCTGTTTAATTACTAGAAGGGCAATCCTGAAGGACACAAATGGGAAATGAGTGTCTCATACTCCACCAAGTCAGTCTTCTTGAGATCTTTCATTTATTTTCTGACACAGAGGTTAAAAGTTCCAAGAAAAGTCGGAAAACTCTCCTTGTAAAGTTATATATAAAGGAAGCTTGGAGAATTATTTTTCACTCTTTTAAATATATGGTATAATTTTAAAACATACATGCATTTTAGAGATATATTATCTCAGTAAGTAGGGCAGGTACATATGTTTAGTTACACATATGACTAGCTGGCCAATAACATAAAAAAAGACAAAAAAATTATGGAAATTTTGGCTTTTCTCACCTACAATTGCATTAACATCTGATCACATTCCAACTCCAAATGCTAGCAAATGATAAAAGAAATATAGAAATTTGAGTTATATTAATTTCACACTAAGATGCTGTTTGGCTGTATCAGAACGGTAATGAGCCTCTAATTAATTCAAACTTATTCAGAATACAAAGTACAACATTGGTTTCTGGAGATGTGACATAACTTTTCTCAACAGTCAGGTCACCACTTCTGTTCCTTCTCTGATCTGTTTCTCTTGTACTGGTTTCTGCTGACCCTTCTTCCAGCAGCCTTTGCTTAACACGTGAGGGACCTGTACTTATTATGTGCAGAGGCTGTCTGATTTCATGTTCTGTCTGCAGATCTTGATATGTTTTGCTTATTTATTTTCCTTTTTATTCTCTAAAAGTACAGATTAGATACTAATCTTCAGAGTACTTACCAAAGTCTAAATGTAGACATAACATTGATTTGAAATTTTATTGGTGATGGGAAATAAAAAAATAATAAAGCTTACCATGCATCTGTCTCTCATCTTCCTCTTGAATCATGTCCTCTGAAATGTTTTAATAATTTATTTATTGCATTGGCATTAATAGAGGACAGAAAAACTATTCTTTAGATATCTTAGTTATACAATTCTGAGTCTGGATTTCTCCTCAGTGTAACTCTGACTAGTTTCACAACACTGTATTTTGAGTACAGCCCAAAATGTCCTTTATTGTAGCTATATGCCAGCTGACTTCTCATTTTAATGTAGTTTTTCTAGTAATTGTTAATAAATAATTGAAAAGCACAGATCCAGTGAGCTCTTACTGCACACTTTTAGCAGCATGATGGCTAACAGTGTGGTCATATAATAAATAGCTTTTAATTAGCAGCTCACTGGTTGCTGTTATTTCAATCTAATTAACCACTCCTTTCCTCTTGCCCCTCCTCTCCACTGCACTATTCTTCTGCTTTTTGCATTTAGTAAAGCTTCTCTGAGTCAGTCCAATTCATTAGGACAGCAAACAGCTATCTAGAAATTGGGTTCACTCTAGGCTCAATGTTAGCATGAGACAAGAGGAAAAAGCAGCACCAGGGGAGGCAGAGAGAACGCATTACAGGAAATTGTTTCCTGCTGTGTGTTTCATGTAGCTTCACCTGTTTTGGTGAGTAGAGTGAATAAATGAAGAAAATTTTAACTACACTTTTTCTTGGTTTAGGTTTAGGGAACTGAAGATAATGTTCCAACAGGAACAACTTTGACTTTGCAGCCCTTTTGAGGTGCAGGGGTGTGTTATACCTTTTCTAAGTATCAGCTATATCAAAGAATGGGGGACTTGATCAAGATGAGCACAAACTTAAAACTGAATTTAAATACCAGGTTGGAATTCTATTTAGAGAGCATGCCCATCCATTGTTAACTGTTAGATTAGAATGGCCTTAATTAATTTTATCTTTGCAGTGTTCATTTTTGACCATTTATACAGGCAGTATTGCAATGTTGAAAGCTAACATAGACAGAAATTGAAAAGAGAGAGTTTTTCATGACTAAAATACAAGCAATTGTTTATTTTGGTAGCTTAGGTAGCAGAAGCAGACTGTAACTGTATGGAATAATATCTACAACATTAAGCTGAGGACGCTTCAAGGTCCTTCAAGGACCATCTGCAGTACATATTTTACATTGTATTTTAACAACTGTACTAATTATTTTTCTAAGTAATGTAACTAATGTATTATATCAAGCTTATAAAAGCACTTTGAGCATTTATATATCATAAAAACTCAATCTTATTCTTCACAACTGACCAAAAATATATCTTTCAAATAATTCACGCATTCTAACTTCAAAAAAAATGGAAAAAATCCCCAAAAAGTCATCATATTATTTTAGGTAATAGGATGGCTTCAGTATGTCAATGTATTCAGCAAAATTGTCCATTTAAGTCAAACAGACATTTTAGCCTTCATGTTTTCTGAATGGGTTTCTGCAAACCTGAATGCAGTATGATAGCCTATAATTTCTTACAAACTTCTTTAATATAATTTCAAATACAAATTTCTTTAATATAAACCCAATCTTGCCAAGTCTGACCCAATCTTACTATCTTCCTCCTGTTAGAGGGTATAAGAATAAACAAAAAGAGTTGGAGTTGATCTAAAAAAGATTGTCTCAGTGTCTGTTGTAGATGTGAGCTGAGCCCTAAGTCTGAAATAAGCCTTTATCCCCAGAGAACTCCTAAGTTATAAGAAATAGCATTTATTTTTCCCTAACACAAATTTTTCACTTCTTTGCTAATACGACATAATACTTCTCTCTTTGAAAAGCAAAAGTCCCAAAAGACCTATGTCCCTTTTAATCAAATTTTTGAATCAAAATCAGACCCAGTCTCTAAACCAGATAATCTGGAATATCCACAGCATCCTGGAAACAGTTCACCACAGGTCAAATAGACAAAAGAGGAGTAAGAGCAAGGCAGCTCTACAAATAGAAATGTCTTTTAAACTAGACAAATTTGGAAATGGAAGAATACTGGAAGAGGTACAACCATAACTGAATATCTCCTTTTTTCCATGCTGGCAGCAAATAGGGTAGGAATTAACACCTGCAAGCATGGAAATTTCTCCATGTACTTTTAAAAAAATATTTTTTGTATATACATTAACACACATCTTTCTGGGACATTTTTTTAGCCTTAAAATGACAAGAATGTTTTATAGTCCTTATCTGAAGGAGGAAAAGCATCAGGTGGTAAGTTTGTCAAGGCAAGGTAAAGAAAATTTTTAGATCCAATAGCTTAATACAAAACAAACAAGTAAGCCCTTCCTTAAATGAAATCAGTCACTCTCTGAAATGGAGTGCTTCTTTAAAATACAAAAACTGATAATGTTACCAAAGTATGAAATGGCAAGCTTTCATAATTGTTTTTGAAGTTAAAGGATTTGTTTTGTACCACAGGTGGATGTCCAAGCTATGGAATGCTGTGATAGCTCCCAGAGTACAAGAAGCCATACTCTCCAGAGCCTCTGTGAAAAGACCATCTGTACCAGGACAAGCAATAGCCAAAAAAAATCCCAGCCAAGGGCAACAGGCTGTTGTTAAAGCTGCTCTCAGTATCTTGCTAAATAAAGCTGTTTTGCATGGCTGTCCTCTACCCAGACCAGGTAACAGTGAACTGTCTGAAAGCCAAGTAGTTGCACGTTGCTGAACTGGGGCTTTTAACTGCTTCCTTACATTTTTAAAACTTCCACAAAACATAACTGTAGTTCTGAAGGGAGGTGGTGGGGTTAAAAGCATTTACAGTCAGTAAACCAAGTAGCTGTATAATGTACTCTAAGAAGAACCATTTGCAACAATCAGTTCCTCTTAACACTGTTTTACTTTTGTTTCAGAGCTAGATAATTACATAGCAGATTTTAAGGGAGGAAATTTTCCTTTATCTGTGGCTTCGAGCTACAAAAATTGTAGTAAGAAAAGAGGTGAGAATGCTTCTTGGAGAAAAGTGAGCACAAGTCCTCGCAAAAAGTCAGGCCATTTGTCCTCCCAGTCATGGAATAAGCAGGAGACAAATACTGAAGGTAAATAAAGCTTTTTATTTTCAGTTCTGAAAGTTGCCGGGGTTAAACTGTGTAGATGCAAATCAAACATTTCTCCAACATCAGGAATTAATTTTTTTTCAATTAAATTACACTTGTGCTTATGTTCACCAGTAAAACACTGTTAATTTTTTTTCTCCCCAGAATTGCTTCTTTGTGACTGTGAGGTGTCCTAACGAAGTTTGGTTGTTCTCATGCCCGTTCTGTTGTCTGATAATGAGGCAGGTCTTGGCTCAGGTGGTGGAATTATAAGCAGTGGTTCCACCTCTGACTGTATGGAATGACACTGTATCAGTCAAATACCAGATGAGAGAAAGCTTCATTACTTTAGTGGTACTCCTTAGATTTTCTCCAGATTTACAGTATACATCTTTTTTTCAGTTTCCTTACCCTTACTTTATAACTTCACTACAATAATTACTAACAAGTGAATTCAGCTAAAAATAAATTAATACATTCCTCCCTAGGTCATGTGTCAGTCTTACTAGAAAAATTGAGTAGAACAATGTAGAAGTCCAGCAGTGGAAGAATGAGATCGTTTGGTTTAAATTGAAGGTTTTGATTTGATTTTCACTTTAATAGAAGAAAATAAATATAAAAAATTTGGTGTGGTCACAGATACTGTAAGGTTTTCAATCATTTCAGTATGTTGCTTGATAAAGCGGGCTTTGTATGGCTGGGTCTATGCATGTGTATAAATGTGGAATTTATATTAGTGGCTGACACTTTTGAAAATTATTTTCACCTCAAGATCATAAGTCATATAACAAGTAATTAATTACACAGAGATAATGTATGGATATATTCAGAAACAGCATAATTCTTCTAAAGGACACATATTTCTAGAAGGAAATCTTAGTATTGTTGTGACTGAATACAACATCAAGCAGAAAAACTTCCAGGGAAAAAAAATCAAAGTACTTGCTTTCTGAAAGTAACTGCTTCAGGGGGAAGATTTGGGAAGAGAGAGAAGGCGGCGCATGCACACGTGTGTGTGCGTGCACACACATTTTAACAACAGTGAAATTCTAGCCTTAATTACCTCATATACAAAAGACCAAAATACTTGATGCTTTCTACTTTGCAGCACTAAAATGAGTATTCATTTATTCAGCCCTTGTTCAGAAAGGTCTGTTTTCTCTGACTGCAACTTTAACGTCCTGAATACCAGTTTTCTGTTTGAATCGTGAATTTACCTAATCCCACTAAGAGGATTTAAGAAATAATGAACATAACATGAAGTGGGATGGCTGATGTATTTTGTACCTGAGAATGTTCTTGGAATGCAGTTAATATCTGTGAATATAAGTTAAAAATTGAATGGTCAATTAATTTTAGTAGTCTTCTGTTTTAGACTATCAGAATCAAATGCTGTTGCTGTTTCCAGTAAAGATAAATTGTTTGATTTGACCTCCATGGAGCAAACTTAAACCTTTTCTTGTTGACAAGAAAGTTTTCTTGGGGAGAACCTGTAACAGTGATTCAAATGCCCAACACAGAAACCTCATGTCCTCTCTTTAACAAAAGCTTAGGCAACTCATCCTCTATTTGCCATTTTAGGAGTTCCCTGTGCTCCCCTGAACACTTTGAAGGGATGTATTCTGATCTTTGACAGACCCTGTTGACATAATTAGTTAGAAAATAGGAACACATTTCCCCTGTTTGTCATAGATTTTAGAATAAAGAAATCAACACACATGGTAATAAACTAACAAGTCAGCCTCTCTTTTGTGCAGGTATAAAATCTAAGACTGTGTTGCAACCAAACTGTAAGAAAAGAGCTTCTCTCACTGCAAAGTAAGTTTTAATTTCTGATATTTGTGACAGCTTGCAAAAGATAAAGGTGGTAGCATTCTGTTGTAAAGCAGCACACTATAACAAATAGATCAGTAGGGTTTTTTTTGGTAATGTTTTGGTCCCATATCTGAAGAAAGGAAGTATTTTTAATTTGCGTTTCTGAGAGGAAATAAAATTTATATGCTTCAATGTAATTTTAGAATCCATTTCTTTAATTCAAGCCTTGCAGAACTACATGTCTTTTTATGTAACAGAATGGTCTATGACTTAAGAATATTATGTAACACTTAATCTGCCTTGAAAAGTTGACCGTATGCTTTTATCAACTGGCATTATATTTTATAAACTCCTCAGGCTATTTCAACTTTCTGAATGGCAATTCAAAATGGTACAGTACTATGCACTTTAGTCTCACTGATACAGTGTTTCCCTGAGAAAGTGTATAAATTAGCTAGAGGGAACTGCATTTGAGAATTCACTGCAGTCTGAAACCTTGGTTCTACCTTATTCACAGGCACAGAGAAAACAGAATATTTATGCTGCCAGTATGCCAGAGGTTTTTTTAAGTGTTTGGAATTATTTCCAAAAAGCAGAGTAGAATGAAATTTATTGCTGCATCTTAAAATAAGAGGAGTCTTTGAAAATATTAGACAGAGGAATCCTTTGTTAGGTTTTCAGAATAGAGAGAATAATTTATATAGAAAGATCTATTATGAGATAATTATTGACAACTACTGCTGTAATTCATCAGATGTTATTTTGTTTTTGTTTGTAGTAGTAAAGGTCATTTGGAAAAAAATACTATTTTTGAGGAGTCTATAATATTTATTTTTAAATTCTGTATAATAGTTTCATTTAAATGTTCTCTCTGTTTGTTTGGGTTTTTTAACCAGATCTTCAGAGAAGGATCATTTGAGAACATTAAATCTGGAGCAAAGGCTGTCTGTTGGTTCTGATGATGAAGTAGATCTTGTGCAGGAACTTCAAAGTATGTGTTCCAGCAAATCTGAGCCTGATATAAGCAAGGTAAATACAAGGCTTTTAAATAATTTACTACATTACCGTATGCAGTTGTTTGTTATGTGTTTAAAATAAATCTTTCATTTACAAGCCCTGCTTGAACTAAAGAAAGTTATTCATTTTTTACATACACTATTTTAAATTACACCTTCACCAATTTTTTGTGTTGAGATTTTTCCAGTGGAGGATAAAATTTCTATAGAATCATAGAATAGCCTGAGTTGGACAGGATACACAAGGATTGTTGAATCCAGTGCCTGGCTCTGCACAGGATAACACCAGGAGTCACAGCACATGCCCAAGAGCATTGTCCAAATGCTTCTTGAACTCTGTCAGGCTTGGTGTTGTGACCACTTACCTGAGAACAGCCATCCCTGCATTACTGTTCTCATTATGTTTCACACTCTCATTGCTCCCAGTGGGAAACTGTTCTGTAGTCTTAAAGACACAAACTTTTCCCTAATATGCACTGAACATTTGGTTTGTTTAATACAATCTCATCATTCTTCACAGAACTGGCTCAGAGCTCCTCTGCTCTGTAGGCAAAATGCAGTTTGCTGCCCCAAGCAAGAGAGGATGGATTGGCCTAGTTCTTCAACAGTGGCAAAAGAGGGTGAAGGATGTTTTCAGGGCTCATAGTTTTGCATTAAATTCTATGCTGGAATGGGCTGTGGGTGTTTGTGGGGGGCTTGTTGAGGCAGAGTGTGGAGCTGTTGGTCTCTCATTTTTCCTTTTATACCAATACCATGCAGCTTTCCCTGTGGCTGAAGCTATTTATTCTTTTTCATCTTTCCTCCTAGCACAGCTGAAGTGGATGGCTGTGACAGCAGGCTGTGTTCACACTGGAGCAGCTGTTCCATATCTTTTGAAATGTGGATAGAGTCAGTCTTAGGTTATTGTCCAGTTAGGCAGTGCATGACATCCTTTAGGATTTCCCTGAACAGTGGTTCCATTAGTTTTGCTTTATTAAGTATTCTGTTTATTCTTAGAAGACAAGCAAGTTTTTATTGAAAAAAAAGAATGATTGTGTTTGGGAAGATTTTTCAACCTATTTATTGAAACCCTTTATTATAGTCTTTTGTTTTGGGTTGTTTTTCTTAAAGTATTTACAGTACATGGATGACTCACATGCACCAAGCTGGCAAGCTAATCACTAGTCAGTTAGCAGGGATTTACTGTAGCTATCCTTAAAAGAATGAGATGTGCTTAAAGAAATGGTAACCAACTCAAAATTGTGTTTAATAACATGCAAAGTGTAATTGCTTGTTGATGACAATTCAAGGAAATGCGGGTTAGATAAGGAAGGAGATAGATGTCAAGCCTTTTGTTCAGTTTCCTCACCATGGGTGGAACCATCCTTGGCTGGAATTTCTGTTGTTAATTCCCCAGCTGCCTAGTAGAGCCTTGCAGAAGTAGGGGTGCTGTTGCATGCTTTCTTTGTGTGATGTAATTTCAGGCTGCCAACAGAATAAGTACTTCTGCTCTTTAATTTGCCATTTCACTCAAATATGTTCCTGCTGCCTTCACTGGATTGGGATTGAATATTTTTGAATTGAGTTGCAGAATTGAATTGGATCAGCTTGCCCCAGGATGAAATACCTAGTTTTCAGTGAGGACAGCATCTTGAGCAGGCTCTGTCTGTTTTTTTTCTGATCAGGAAAAATAGGAAAAAGGGAAGGAAAAAATAGTAGGGAAGAAATACGGTAGGAGAAAGAGAAAACAATCATTCCTTTCTCTGATGTTCCTGGGGGCTGGATAAATATTGATGGGAAACTACCCTTAAACTCCACTGGCAAGTATTACTCTGGCAAGTTTAATCTTCCTTTGATTATAGTTGATAAGAAATCTCCATCTCCCATCTTCTAAAAATGCACTCAAGAGTAAAGAAGAGATATTTTAATTGTTATTTGGATATTTATGCATTGCACTGTACAGAAACCATGAAAATAAAATGAAGCCTCCAAAAACTGGCAAATTGAAACAATCTCTGTGAACAACTAAAAAATCACAATTTCCTTATCTTTCTTTAGATTGCAGATTCTAAGGATGAGTTACTGATGTTCAGTAACTCCCAGAACATTCCTGTATTTTCAGCAAGTGGTACTAACCCAAATAAAACAACAGCACAAAAGGTAGGTGAAATAAGTTTTACACTAGGATAAGAAAGGTGTCTTGAGTTTGTCCAAATCTGAATTTCTGATTGTATTCTAAGAATTAGTGCCCTGTTTATTACAAGAAAAAACTGTCATAATTCTTAGGAAACTTGTTAGACTACCATGCCAAATTTCTTTCATGTGTCTTAATAGAAGCTAAAGATTTATTAAAACAAAGGATGTATTTGATTTCAGTTTTGGCTTTTTAAATAAAATCCATCTCCCCAGGCCAAGTATTTTTGACATTACATTGGCATTACAAGTTATTGCCATCAGATCTGAAGAGAAATAAAAACTGTTTGTTGCTTCCTCTCAATTAATGTCATTCAGTAAGTTCACAAAAGTACCACTTTTAAAATTCTTGATATAAAATTGCTGCTTGCTCTGATGTCAGAGCTCTCAAGCAAAATATTGAAAAGCCATGATATTCCCAAAATCTGTGAAGAGTAGTATATTTTTAGGGGTATTCAGTTCCTGGTTTTGACCTAACTATTTGTTGAAATATACAGCCATTTTGCTATGTTATATATGTAAATAAACTTCAGTAACTTCAGAGTAGTTTCAGAGTGGGAATATAAGCTGAATATTATTGAAAGATATAGTAAGTCTACTATCATCTTCTGTTCAGAAATTTATATTGTTGTTTGTGGGTGCTACCATCCGTACTAAATACAAAGATGAGATTACATCCTGCTTAGTTTTCATTCTTTGGAAAATTATGTTTTCTCTGTTGTTACATTTTGTTCCCTTTTCTTTTTTGCTCTTTGTGTTTTTGAACATCAAGAGAGCTTCTGAGCTCAATTACTCTTAGCCAGGGCATAATCTGTGGTCTTTGGATCCTTACCAGGCCTTTTGTGTTCCTTTGATATGGGTCTTTTGGAGGGCAATCCTGATGTTTGGCTGACTGCAATAAATTGTTTTCTAGAGACACAGTTTTCTGCAGATACAATGAAATAGCCCTGAAACTGGATTAACTTTCACACCTTAGCATTAAAAGGGCTGATGTTCACAGACCACCAAATATTCTGAATTGGAAGGGACCCACAAGGATCTTCAACTTTTAAGTGAATGACCCATATGAGGACTGAACCCACAACCTTGCTGTTAACAGCACCACGCTCTGACCAGCTGAGCCAGTCTCAGGGTCAGATGAGTTACTAGCCTTGCAATCATATTTCTTCATAACCAAATATTCAGAAAGTTAGAATACTTCCTGTAATTTTACTTAAAATCCATAGAAGTCTCCACTAAAGGAAATAATTTTAAACTTGCAGATCCACAAGTAGGTGTACTCCTTTTGAATATTTCTCTAAACATATTTCTAGGCATCCCAAATCAGAGATTCCCATCGTAGTGATGCCTGGATAATTGGCTGTCAACTGACCTACCAGTTCCTACTGTATATTTTTCCTAGTGATCTTTTTTCTTTAAAAATTCCTGCTAGCAACAGAAGGCATTACTATATTGATTTGCAAGGAGACAAGCTTAGCTACTTGGGAGGTTTGTGAAGAATTTGGTCAAGAGATTTCATACAGAATTTTAAAAAAATATTTTTCTGGAGAAATGTTGGCTGAAATGAAGGAAACACAACCCAGCAATGTCAAACAGTAATACTTACTTATACACAAAATGCATTTTTTCTTTATTTCTAGGATGGAATGCGTCCTGTCAGCAGCAGTCGAACTGTAGAAAGCAGCAACAGTAAATCAGAGTTGGGTGTTTCAAGAGTTAAATCTTTTCTTCCTGTTCCTAGAAGCAAAGTCACCCAGCCTTCTCAGAATACTAAAAAAAAGCAGCAGCAGTAATACAAGGCAAATAGAGGCAGATAATAACACAAAAAGAGAGATTTGGAATTTGCACAAAAAAGAACAAATAGAAAAATCCAATAAATAAACCTGCCTATCTTACAATTTTTTGTGTTCATAGAATCTCTATTGCAAAGATCCAAGTACTTAAATATGTAAATATTTTTTAAAAACAAACTGTTACCCTGTAATGTAAAGTTTGTACAGGACCACAGTTTTATTTCTATGTACATCAGCTAGAAATTATATTGATTTAAAGTTTAGAAATGGGCATTTTGCCTCCTCCATAGATGGTTGGGTTTTTTCTTCTTTTATTATGAAAATTACTTATTTAAATGATAATATTCAGGGGTACCTACCACAGGATTCTGTTTGTGTATATAATGTACATAAATATATTCTATTAAGTTCACATGTTAACCTGCATTCAGATGAGTTGCACAATATATACGACAATGGCTTAAAGCTATTGTTCATGCATTTTAAAGATGTTTTATCTTCACTTAATGAAAAATTAGTGAATGTGGCAATAACTGAGATGTTTGGAATTGCAGATCGATTACTTTCAGCTACAAGCCATATTAAATACTTTGATTTCTTCATCATCATCATCTGCCTGCTGAATTGTGATTTTGTTTTTTTCAAGCTTCTCTTCATCTAAAATGTAATGAATTTCCTTTATATCTTTCATCTCTTAAAAAAAGGAAAGAGATTGAGAAATTAAAATGCAACAAAAGTTATTTTTCTCAGACTCTTAACTCTTTGATAGAATTGAGGAAAATGTGATCATTTATTAACTTAGTTTTTCTTGTATACTGTAAAAACTTTTATATGCTTCATTAGTGTTTTAAAAGCATCCAAGAAATAACGGTGTTTTACAGAAACAGATTTTACTGAAAGGAAATTTGAGCAAAAGCTTAACTACAATATTATCCAAGATAATGTAGTAGCAATGAGTTACTATGTAATTATCAATTTCTGTTGTGGATTTAAGATGTAATTGCTGTAAAATGATACTTGATTTGCAGTTAAAATTAACTCTTTGTCATTTTTCTCTCCACCACTGAGGTAGATCACGTTCCCATGAGGGACAGTTTCTATGCAGGGCATATTTCCCCAGCCTCTTTCTACAGTAGTTGCAGTTACATCCTTTTGAATTGTAGGAATGTGGAGATGTGCGCTGTCAAGACAGCTCACCTGTTAGGCAGGGGAAAGTGCAGATTTTTCTTGAGATCAGATTTAGATGTCTTCTGCTGGGTTACTGGGAGATGGTTTGGAGAACTTGGACAGTGATACGTCTCCAATATCTAAAAGATCATTTTTCTCAAAATAAGCCCGGAGGAGGAAAGGATTAACTGTTTCCTCATGCTTTGCCTTTGTATGTAAAACAGTCATCCCAGACTCATGTCAATAAAATCTTTGTACACCATATTGTCTTTCTTTCTCTTAGTTTGTGTGTGTGTGTTTGCTCTATAGATATTGAATATTAGAAGCTTTTTTCTGAAATTATTTCCTGCACAATATATTTAGAAAGTACCCTGATTTTAGGCAATTGCTGCTTTCACTAAGACTTCAATTTACTGTGTGACAATAACGTGTAACCAAATACAGATAATTTCTCTAGAGATTGATTTTTACTTTTATTTTTCTTACTCCTTTTTGTGCTGAAAAATGGATGCTGCTTTTGCTGGTGGTTCTTAGCAGAATGAGTCAGCTGTGAAGCACTGCAGGTCAGAGCAGTGAGTCTCAGCAAATAGGATCCCTGATGTGCTGAAGCAGTGAGCAGCAGTGCAGTAGCTTGTGTGAGAAGCTCAGGTATGGATTTCATGGCCAAAGAGGAATAAAAGTAGAAGACACTGTTTGTAAGGATAACATAAATTTCAACATCAGAATTTGTAATAACTTCTTTTTTTTTTTTTTTTTAAGGAGAGGAAAGGTAAGGAGAGGAAAAATCCTGACATGTTTCTAAGCTAAGTTTGTTCTACATTTAAAATATGCCTTGGAAATGTCAGACCTCATTTAGATCAAGAGTTAACAGTGTGCTTCTGTGTGGGAAGATACTGGGCAGTGTCCTAAAGCACATTTTGAGGCATATTCTAAAACTGCATATTGTCTGTGAGACTGAAAGCTTACCAGTGCTGTACTGTGCATGAAAATCTGCAGAGGACAGAGTAACTTTGATCATGGTGTGAAAGTTGGGTCTCTTGCAAAATTTAGCATTGCCTTTCAATGCCCTCATTATCCTTCCTTTTCAGGCTGCTGTCCTAAACTCTCCATCTGCATCTTTTACTTGTTTGACTTCTGTCTGCTGTCATTTTGGTTGTCTGTCTGTCAGTCCAACACAGTCTGTGATCTCCATGCAGCTTTAATCTCACAGTATCTTGCAGATCTCCTTGTTGGTTCTTCTCTTCTGCAGTAAGTGCTAATCTCTCTTGTTAGGCCACAGCAGTTCCTGCCCTCAAAGAATGACCACCACAGAACCATAACACAGTTTGCCTGGACATGCTGACTTCTCTGCTGGCTTATCACTTGGTTTGTGCTAGGTTGTGCTGAAACAAGGCCAGGCTCTGTTCATGAGCTCAAGTTTTCACTGTGTCTTCAGGTACAGCACTCCTCATGAAGGACTTGTCATACCAGCTACTCTCACTTTGGGTTTGTACTAGGCAAAATCCTTTCTCTTCTTTGCTTTCTGTGTCTCAAGCAGAGAGGAATGGAGTGTGCTGTGGTGGGCCATGCCCATCCATGCTGCATCTGCTCCCAGCTATTACCCCATAACTTTAAATGAGGTAAGTGAAGAGAGACGCCATCTCCCTGTAGGAGCATCTCAGAAAATACAGGGAAACTTCTACGGTTGAATCCATCTGACATGCCATTGGGGCAGTGAAAGACTTTTAATTTAGCCCTACACTACATTCTTTATTCACATTTCCATGTGTTCAACCAGAGAAACATGAAAGATACTTCTGTCCTAGTTTAGGGCAAATTTGGGAGAGAACCTCTAAATGGTGTTCCCCTAGGAAAGCAAAATCCAAATGATCCCTCCCCCCAGCTGGTTTGGGAAAAAAGAGATTTCTTTGGAGAGAAGTGGAAAAAACTGTTTATTTAACAAAAATTGAATAATATTAAACAATAAAACCTCTCACTGTTCGACAAATCTAGGAAGAAAAGTCCTGTTCATGTGGTGTAGCTCGGCTCGCTCAGGTTCTTATCAGTCCCTCTGGCGCTGGAAAGTGCCGAGGCCCAGGCCCAGGTGGGCCACAGGCGTGAGCTCCCGGGGTTTGGCTGGGTGTTCAGTCCAGAGCAGGCTTGCACAGATCCAGGAAAAAGGGAAAAAAACGGTTCAGGGAGCTCCTCTGCCTCAGCTAGCTAAAACTAACTAAACGCCAGAGAGAAGCTCTGTCCTGCAGTGTGTCCGTGCTGCAGACACCACAGTCCAGGAGCGGGATGTGTGGGAGTGATGTTTTTCCTTAACACAAACTGCAGCTTCTTCTTCCCCCCACTCTCACTTTCAGAGCCAGTCTTAAAGGTGCAGAACTTAATATATAACATAAACCAGACAACTGGGGATACCAGTATTATAAAGTCACCCCAGGACAACTTCTCATCCATCAACTTTGGTAAGTACTAAACAATTCAGCTCTCCACTTCAAGCCAGTCCTGAAAATAAAAGCTTTCAGCATCTCTCCTTCTTGACAAGAACATGGACTATGTTCCTTAAGTGAATGTCTGAATCCATCAGATATTTGCCTTTGGTTTTGGGTTGCTGAGCATGAACTCCAAAATTAAAAGCATGAAGAAACCTACTCCATCATTCAACAAAGGCAACATTCATCAGCAACAGCAAAACCAGCAGGCCTGAGGCACATCTTTTCTGTAATACAGCTCAAGTGATTTACAAAATACATCAAAAACCTTCCAGCTTTCCAGTAAAACTGGAGAAACAAAACAGCCTCCGGTGGTGGAAAATTCTTGAAGAAAGGATGAAGGATCACTTTCTTGGTCATAACGCTGGCTAAAGTGATGTTTGTGATGGTCAAACCATAGTTAAGAGACTTGAGAATTATTAAGTGGGCTGTTCCTCAAGAAACTTGAAGTCAAAGTCACTTTAAGGGAGCACAAGGTATGGTGGTAGCATCACTCAGAAACATGTCTGCATTTTACAAGGGTTGTATTTTGAGGTTGAAGTGAGCCCTGGGGAATGAACTTAGTATAAATATTGCTTATCCTAGGAACAGGAAATTGGTTTTAGAGAACATGGGGGTTTGTAAAGGAAACATATTACTGTATTGCATTGCATTGCTTAATTTGCAAGATGTTTTTAGGCAGCAACTAATGGTCCATTAATGAGCAATCGTACATCAGTTCTAAAGCTGTGTGGGTTTTTTTCCAAATGTTAAATCACAGCCAAGTAATTATAGACCTAAAATACCAAATCTACAATAGAAAGATGAGGAGAAAAAAATCACCAGAACACTCTTCAGGTAAACAAAATCAAGCAAATTATGTAGTTCTGAAATTATCTCCAGCAATTGACACCAATTTAGAACTAATATAGGAAAATTCTTTAAAAGACCTAAAGTTAATAAGAATTTAAGCCTGTTGCTTAAACAGGGTAGATGGAATTCAAGTGTAGAGGCCATCAGGTGTTTAGCAGCTCTGAGGTAACAGCCTGAGAAATCTGAGGCTTGTGGAGCTGGAGGAGCTGGATTTTAAGAAAGACTTTGGGAATGGATATTTAATGAATAAAGCACAGCTGGTAAGACACAGTTAAGCAACTGTGAAAGCAAGTTGTTTGTTGGAATAGCAGGCTTGTTTGACTCCATTGAGATACTGAGCAGTTCTGCTAATGACGCTTATCAAGCTATTTTGTGTAGTTACTTTGTGTATAAGATTGATGAAAATGGGTAAGTGTGCATAGTTCAAGTTTGTTTAGGCTATCCCTGCTTCACCTTTGCTCTCCCAAGAGCTTCTTAGTGCTGTACTAGCAGTGTGGACACCCTTCTCCACTGTACTTAAGGACAGCTAAAGAATCTCTTTTCAACTTTGTCTTTTTGGTTTCTTCTTAGCAGACTGCAAAATTAAATCTCCACATGTAGTAGTATTAAAGTCAGCATGCTCTTCTCTTAGGCTGTATGTGTATACACACGTTTCTGCATAGCTGGTTTTAATGACAAAGTGCTCTGGTAGGAGTATTTTTTATATCTGTTCTATCAAATGCATGCAAAGCACATGAGAAGAAAAATTCCCTTAAGTAATGCTCAGCCTGTGTTTATGAAGGTCATTGTTTGTTCTTCCACTGTTTATGGCCTCATTTGCTTCTTTTTTATTTTCTCCCTCTCCTCTTGAGCTCTATTTTCCATCACGAACAGCATATGCAACTTCCCAGATGAGGTTCAGGCAAACATCCCTGGGAGCTGTCACGCCCTGACAGCAAGTACAAAAACACTTTCTCTAGAAGGTAACCTGCTCTTCTCAACCTTTGTCAGGAAAGAGAGGCTGTGTCATCCTCCTCATGGAGGCTGGTGCTAACTTACCTCCTGTTCCAGCCTGAACTCCAAAGGTACTGAAGCAGTGGCTTAGGACTGAAAGGAATAGCACACTCTCAGCTGCCCTGATAGGGCAGCATTTTGCTGAGCTCTTTGGGACCAGCAGTGTGATGGTGGTAGCTGGGCACTGATGGCAGAAGCTGTTTTGGTGAGTATTGTGGCCCAGGGAGGGGGCAATCAGTCAGCTGATTTACTTTTTCCTACAAAGTCCTCCTGCTGAGTGTTTGTATCAGCAGCTTCCATATGTCCCATCTACTACATGTTCCTGCTGTATTTATCTTTTTCATTCTTGAAATGTGCCCTTGTCTGCTGAATCCAGCTTAGCTACCACCTTCTAACTCTGACGATGACACAAAACACGGTCAGTTGTGCAAGCTCTGAAGCGTGCACTGGTTCTAATGACACAGTGGTTCTTTTCTGCTGATCTTTCTGATCATTTTGTTTGTTTATATAACAAACTCCCCCACTTAGTGTGTCTGCTGTAACTCTGAGTAACATCCTGAAAAAGAGCGACCCTTGGCACGCCTCCTCGGACTTGGCCACACTGCAGCAGCCCTGGCCTTGCAGCCAGGTTTGGCCACATACTCTGTAAAGACTTGTACAAATAGAGACCTGACTATGTGAGAAAAGGGACAAACACCGTGAGGTGAACAGTTTGAGTGGAGATGGGATTCAAGTGATGCTATTTCAGTACACAGTTGGTTTTCCATTGTTATAAATCAAGCAGAGCTTAGTGGCAAAGAAACAGTGACATGGGAAAATTAAGACCCAGGGGTATCCAGAATGCTCTGTAAGCAAGAGGCATTGCTTTGTGGAGAAAATCAGGTGCCACAAGGTGCCTGTATGCCACAGGCAGAAAGGAGAGAGACCCAGGTAAGTGCTAGAAGATAGACAAGCATCGAAGTACAGTACGAAGGACAGGGCAGGAAAAAAAAACGCAGAGGAAATGTGCAATGAAGGCCAGAAAGTATGCGATGGGGGACTGAGCTAGAGGAAACCAGCGTGCTGCAGGGCTCCTGCAGGAGCTCAGGGCAAGCCTTGCGTGCGCTGCTGCTGGCAGCTGCAGGGCTCCCCGGGGCCGAGCACCGCCCGCGCTGCAGAGGCTGAAGCCCGCAGCACCACCTAGTGCCGCCCCAGGCTGCTCCGGCACCCGCCGCTCCGAAGGAGTGAAATTACTACAACGATGCCCGTGGTTTTGATACAGCAGCAACCATTGAAGGGGAAGTAGCAGAATAGGTCCACAGTGCCTGCTCCACTGGGGGGTGTAGGGCATGTAATGTGACATACAGGCAGTTTCTCTTTTTAAAAATTTATTTCAAGGGAAAAAAAAATAATCTAAAACGCCTGTGTATCACTGGAATACTTTCGTGCACAAAGACAGCATTGGACAGTACCTGGCCAAACTCTGGGGCTGCCCTCGTTTTCAACAGCTCTAGCATAATGAGACATCAAAGTCTAGTAGCAAAATATCCCTGCAACAATCCAAATATAAAACTTTTTGTACAAATATATTTTCCTTTATAGTACATGATCACTCTTAAAATACAGAATTTCCTTAGCAAAAGTTTGCAACAATATTAAAATAAATAAAATATCCTAGAGAACATTCAGTTCCATAATAAAACTGCAAACCAGAAGAGTATAAAAATTAATTTCATTATTAAAGACTACTTCTGAGAGGTTTCTTCCCTTTTTCTTTTTTCCTTTTTTTTTTTTGTTTTTTTTTTGTTGTTAGGCCAAAATAAGAAGTATATAAAAATGCCAGACCTATGCAGACTATTACAGGTCCACTGTCAAGAGTCCTACCTTTTGCTAGATACTGATGTCAGCCTGCACTTATCCAATTGTGTGTGCAGGATCAGGTTAACAGTCTCTTAGGTTTTAACAGGAAATACCAATTCTCCCTTAACTGTGGAGACATGACAGATGTTGATTGGCTTCCAAGACAATATCCTCTCTTCCTTCATTTTCACCTATGCACGTGGCATTTGGCCTTTCCTGCTAAGCTGAAATTACAGTTGCTGCATGGAAAACAAAGAGGAGGAAGTATTCTGTGTGCCTTGCTGAAATTGTCCCTTAATTCTTATGCAGGAAGTGAATCCACAGAAGTTTTTTACATACTGATTTTTCTATTTTCCACCCAGATTTGATTATTTTTTTCGCATTCTTCCTGCTGTCTTGTCCTCTCACCCCAGCAAGAACATTTCTAAAAGTTTTCTGGAACAATTATGTCAGACTAGGCAGGTTACTTCTGCTTACCATCTTGTTTGTATCCAATCAGAGCAGCTTTCCAAAGAAAATCTGGTTTCTCCACTATAAGTGGCAAAACCTCAAAGAATGTACTAACTTGCACATGATTAACCACAGAAGGGAAGCAATTCCCACATGCTCATGCTGCAGCAAACACCTCCTGAAAGGCTGAATTTGTGCATGGCTGAGGCCGGTTCAGAAGTGCTTGTCCTGTCATCATGGGGCACTGCTGCCCATTCCCTCCACGAAGAAGGTCTCTACACAGCATTTCACAGTCTTGTTTCCTGCACTTCTTCCTCCGTCTCCTCCTGCAAGGCAGTGATTTGGGGTCGGGGTTTACGTTTGCTGGAGTTTCTGTGGTGTGCTGGGAGTAGCTTAAGGCGCTCAGCATGACTGATGGCCTGCCTGAAGGAGCTCTTCTCGTTCAGCAGCTTCTGAATGGATTCGTACTGCCTCAATTTGTTGTCCTCGATTACCTGGAGAAACATCACTCACATGTTAGATGTGCAGTGGTGGTGCTGACAGAATTCAGCTAATGCAACTAATGGAGCAGGGAAGAGACATGAAGACATGGCAAACATCTTCTAACAGAAAAAGCCCAATTTACAATTTCTAGTTTCTAGTATGAGGTTTCTAATTACAACCACAAAAACATACATTAAAATTTGAACATGTGGAAAATTTGGCCTAATGCCCAAATTACAAAGTGCCACTGGACTGCCTGGTTTCCCCTCCTTGTGACTTGGTTTTACCTCTGAGTCCCTTTGTTGAAGTCTCCCAGTACCTTGGCATTTCCCTGCCACTGCTAGACTGCCAGGTTAAGAAAGCGTTAATTTCTCTATAGCAAGCAGAGGGAGAAGGCTGCCAGCAAGGTGCCAGGCTTTCTTTGCTTTCTCCTCACCAAACAAGGAAGCTCTGCTCACCTCTGTTTGAAGGAGACAAGAAGTTTGCCCTGTAAAGTTGTTCCAGTCTCCCCTGTCAGGCAGGAGCAAGGAAAAATCAGGCTCCTTCACTGGCACTGCAGTGTCTGCACATCTTTGATAAGGGCACAGGACTGACAGGAGAGAGAACTTTTAGCACCTCTTGTTGCTAAAATGTGGTCTGGAGGGTGGGAAGCCTTTTCAGAGTGGAGGCTGCCTGCCTGCTAGGGCTCTGCTGCCACAGCAGCTGGGGACAAGGCTGAGTCCAGAACACACAGAGGAGCAGCACATCCAAAAGGATGTACAACCTGCCTACTGACTAACCTGCTTTAACTCCAGGCAGTGTTCCACTGCTGTGCTAATGCACCAAATCAAATAGACATCAAAAACCGTGTCTCACTCTGCTAATAAAATTTAGATGCCCTCTCACAGAAGAGTGAAAAAAATACAGAGAGAGGAACATAATTTTTAAGAACAATTTGCGTAACTTGGCTTTTCTTTACTAACCATTTTTATGTGACAAAGGAAATACCCCAGGACTACAGTAATTCATCCCCTTGATTACATGTGAAAGGAATATTTACATGGCTTGTTGAAAGAGGTCAGTAATTCTGATCATCACATACTAGGAAACTCCTCTTCCCCAGGCAGCCTCCTATTGCTCAAGGGCAGCTGATTCTGCATTTGCAATTGTAAAACTCTGTGAGATGCTGAGATTTTTCTGAATCTCCTGAGCCAAAATCAAAAATATAAGGCACCCAGATCAGCAGCTGGGTAACTGAAACAACTTTCCTTCTGGTTGAAACTTTTCTTGCTCCTCCAGAACATGACCCAGCTCATCTGAACACAGGTGTCTGTGACAGATCAGGTGAAAGAGCAAACAGGAGCCTGCCACTGTTCTGCCAGTCGGTAGGTTGCTCAACTGCCCTGAATGACCCCCATCAATCCAGAAAATCATCATTTCTACTTGGTGTGTTTTATGTGTTCATCAAATGCAGTGAGACAACAGTCAGTGAGCCTATGAGAAATGCTCACCAAAAATCTCTGGCACTCCAGCATCGCCTCCAGCCTGTGCTCAGAGAGTATCACTGTGCAGTTGGCAAACGCATGCTTCAGGGTCTTCCTGATCACTTGGGAAGTTCTGAAAGGCAAACAAACACTGGCATTCAGACTGCAATGTGCATGCCCATAACTGCATTGACATGTGTAACAGCCTGGCTGTAGGTTGTAGAGCCTCCATGCAGGGACACAGCTCTGAAGTGCCTCTGCTCATCTCTGCTGTCAAAGTTCCTATCAGCCATAGAGTAAAGGTTGTAACCAGGCTTCCCTGATCCCCTGCACAGAATTACCAACATACATTACTGAAATCAGGCTTAGGAACAGGCCAGACAAGTTACAAAAGATCTCTTTAGATGGTGCTGCCTCATGGGTTTTCTTACTCCGTATTAGAAAACAGAACAAACGAACAAAACATACACAGGGTCCAGGTGAGCACTTGGTTCATCGAGCAGCAAGATTTTAGCTTTGCTGAGAACTGACCGGGCGAGGCACATCAGCTGTTTGTGGCCATGACTGAGGACGCAGCCTCCATCCACAAGAACAAAATCAAGCTTGCCTGGAAATTGCTCTATTACAGACTTCAGTCCAACCTGCCAGAGGAGAAAAAGGACACAAAAAACCAGCAAGATATAATTACTGCTGACTGTGGAAATCATGTACATCATTGCAAATGCTATGGAAAGTGATTTTTGAAAGAAAACAGGCCTCTGGTTACTAGAGTTTAAAAGAAATTATCAAAATTTATGTGCTACGTTATAGCAACAGAGACAATATCCCCAGTCACCATGGTCACTGTCTCTACAGTTCTGACAGTGTTTCCAGGTGCTCCTTTTGCTGCCCTAAAGGTTCTGTGCACTTTGGTTATACTAATGGCATGAGGGGCTTCCCTCTGGCACTGGTGACAAAGCGTTTAGAGGGGTGCCCATGCCAAGTGAAGCTGCTGCCTTTGGATCAGAAACCAGAGTACAGCCCAGATGTTTTCTGATTTTCCTCCAGTTTACTATCCTTAGGAGATTTACACTTCAAAGCAAAGCTTTCTATCTTCCACAGATCCAAACCAACTGTGGTCCTTGGCCTTATCAGTGGAGTTTAGAGACATTTTTACAAAATATGAAAACTAGGAAACATATGTGAGTTTCATGGCTCTATAAAACACTATAAAAATGTAAGGAAACCCCAGGAATTTATGAAGGCCACCTCCCCTGGATTTTTTTAAATATTACTGACCTGAAATTAATTTGCATTCCGGGGAAAACAAAAATTTGGAATTCCTACAAAGTGTTTTCACTTTGCATGGAAACCATATTAAACCATACTGTATGGGTATATGTGCTGTGTTTCTGAAGAGTTCGTGCTTTAATTTTTAAACAAATTAAGACCAGTGATTTGTTTTTCCTTCTCTTTTGAACACACATTGTGTCCTCAATGAAATTTTGCATTCAATGGATAGAAAAAAGTGCTTTCTTCTTAAAACTGCACAAGGTCTCTCCATGTTCCTGTAGGGTTCAAACACCTGACTGCAGGAGCAAGACTTAAGCTCACAAGTTGACACAAGGCTGACAGATTCATGTGCTGAAATATGGGGGCAATAAAAAACAAAACATCAGACAAGGCCTGGTCCTCTGCAGTTGATTGCAAGGAGTGTAAGAGGCAGATGCTGATCTCAAGAGGATCCTCTGAATCTTCAGCAGTCAATGTGGGTCTGGAGTAAGCTGACAGTTCATTTCTGTGTCGTGCTCCCAAAGTTACACTGACTCATTGCCACTGCCAAGCCAGACTTCAAGAGCATGAACTTTGTAAACAATCCAATCACTCCTAGTAAAAAGCATTACAGCTCTTTCTCTTTTCTATTTGCTTTGCATTCTGGCCTGTGCAATGAAAACCTCAGTATCACATACAGATTTGCCAAACTCCTTTATTATAAACATTTCAAAATAAATTTTTTTCAGGCCATTGTAAAAGAGGTTTAACTCTTTAAGATCGCAGAATCAATTCAAACACACACTGGAAACAATTCCCCAAAGCAGGAGAGCTTATCTTCCTAAAGAAAGGGGATATTGATCCAGGCTTGATTAAGTCCCACACCTGTAAGCATTTTTTGAGACATGAAACTCGCAATGAACAGGGAAAATTGCACCAATTTATGGTTAGGTCCATGTTAATTAGCTCATCTGTACCTTGGAAAAAGGTATCCACTTTCTAGGCTGTGGCTCTTTCCCTTCTGTAATGCTCACCTGACTTTTCCTAGGCATTATTGACACCTCTGCAACCCATGGAGCACTGTCAGAGCCAAGAAGTGGTACCTGACAACTGCAAGGTGTGTGATCAGTGCAACATGGAAATAGAATCTGGCCCCTAAGCTTGAGAATTTGGAAAAAAAAAAAAAAAAAACAAAAAAAAAACCTGTTGAAACCTCAACAAAATATTGGAAGACAACCTGTAGGTTTGAAATTCTAACATTCCCTGATTCTTATTTCCCATGGCAAAGGAAGCTCCATGACACAAATAGAACAAAAGCCTGAATGCCTTGTTAGAGGGAGATCCTCTCATCTGGCTTCACATTGGCCTCGGAATTAAAATAACTATTTATATAAAACATAATAGATACAGTTTGTAACACAGCATGACCTTCCCCCTGCACTTGTTTCCTAAGATTCTACATAAATTGAAAATATTACAATCATTTGACCTACACTGCAGCCTGCTGTAACCACATCACCAGAGGGAGACAAATAACACTGTACAGCTTTACCTCCTCTGCAACTTTCCATATTTCTTCATCATTCCACTGCCCATAAGGATCCAAATTCATCCGAAAAGTTCCAGAAAATATGAACACTTTCTGCAAGAAAAAAGACATACCGACACAGGTAGATAGATAACCTGAAACACTGTATAAAGCATTGGAAATTGTGAAGCATACAGACAAAAGAAGAACCATCTGCAATTACCAGATAGAGCTAAGAGCAGGTTATTAAATTTTTTAAAAAATATTGTTCCAAAACAAAAAGCAATTTTGAAAAAATTTGCATATTTAGATTTTGGCAATTATCTTAATAAAATCTTAGCCAAACTTTTCTGGAAACCAGAAAACCCCAGATTTCAGTAGATTTCAGAATAAAACATTTCCTGTATTGTCATTTTGAAATAAACATTTTAAAAGTATTTGAGAATACATGAAACATATTCAAACATACCAAAAAAATTAGTCAAACTAAAGTGTGTATTTCCACAACAATTTTATTTAGAGAGAAAAAAACCTATTGCTTATTTGTCAAAATTCAGGGACATTGTCCTAAGTTGTTTTTCATCAATGAATTTCTTTCTCTAATACACTGTAGCCAAATACACATCTCAGCATCGTTCTGTCCCCTGGCATTTCACCATGTCCCAGTCCTACCTCTAAAGATGTTCTTTCCCTCTCTCACTGTCACATGGCTGAACATGAGAGATGTGACAGAGCACGGCTGCAGCAGCAAGAACCCTCTCTGTCGGAGTTTGCCCCCTGGACACTGCGGGCTGTGAGACGAGGAGGATGCACATTTCCTGGCACTGAGAACACACCCTTCTCCAGCTGAAGTTTCCTACTCCAGTCTGCTTTCCCTATCGGTTCAGGCAAGCAGATTTAGGTGACCATACCTTAGATACACGTTTTGTAGCTCAAGAAGCAGTGACTCAGACAAAATTAAATATTTGTTTAATCTCTTTTTACATGGGGTGGATTTTGATGGAAATTAAATTCTTCAAGGGACACTGAGGCTGTCCAATATTTCTTAAGAAGCTGTTTTTTGTCTATGCTGTAAGGTACACCCGCTGTTTTTAGCGGGGAGAACTTGCTCCTAAAGAATTTAAGTGCCTTGTTGAGAAGTATTACCACTTGCTTGCCCTTTCCTTATATGTACACAACAAATACCAAGAGGAAAAATTTGAGTCAATTATTTTCTTCCATCTTTCTAAACAAAGTATTTATTTAGAGAAAATGTGTTGAAATGCCAGTGATTCACAGCCACGTAAGTTCCTGGAGTTTTAGTAGTCAAACACTACCAAAAGCTGTGAAGGACTAGCTGTACCAGCAGAAACTAACTGAGAGAATACACTTTCAGTGCTGTCCCAGAGTTTGGCCTGTCTAGCACAATTTCCATGTGACCCAACCTGAGAACTTGGCATTCTTTCATCAGATTTCAAAGTGATTTAAACACACATTTACATTAATCATTAAATTATGATTAATTAAAAGTACAAACATTGCAGAGGAAAATAAATTACATTAATTAATTTGCTAGATTAAGATATGCATGCCACTGCCAACTTATTTGGTGTAAAAGAGAAGGAAATAACTAATTCAAGAAACCAGAGGAGAAAAGCAGCTGCACTGTGGCGCTGTGCACTCAGTGGGGTAGATTTAAGTGCAACGATACCTTCAATACATGGCAAACAACACATGACAAAGCTGCAGAACCACACTCAGCTAAAAATTAATCACTGAAGTACTTTTTGTAGAGACAATGGGGAAAGAGTAGACTCTTTCCCTTATAATTGTTAACAACAGTGAAAGCTTCAGTGAAGTACAGCACAGTCCTTTTCCCATGCCCTGCACTGGTTAGGTGCAGTGGGGTGACATATTTGCAGCAGGATTAGGTTCTTCCAAGTAGTGGGTGTGGTGGAAACAACAATGCTGTGGAAACAGTGTCAGACGTGGGTTTGTTCACACTGTGAGCCCCATGCATTTAACTAATGGAATACGTGTTTTCATTTCTCAGTGGTTAAGAATAGTTAACTGAACAAACCAGTTTTAAAGAAGATAGGGCTGAATAACATTCCTGCTGAAGTGCACCAGGCACAGCAAGAAAGGGTACAACTTTCTTCTGAAGCTGCTGCTATTTCTAATAACTGTGCTTTCAAGAAGTGGGGCACTAAAAGCAAGCTATTCCCAAAAGCAGGGTTGGTTTTTCATCCCCACAAAGTAAATATGGCATAGTCCTGAATTCTGGTACTTCTGTCTCAATTTCAACACCTCCTTCCTCCCGACTCATTAGAAACCATATAGGGCTCACTTAAATGTGTCACCTGGGCAGTTTGGAGTCTACTTGAAGAGAAGCAGAAACAAATCTCTCCACATTCTTAAAAACTAGAAGTCTAAGGTGAAACAAAAACACCAGGAAGTGAATATGAAGGTCTTACATTGTTCATAAATATGGAAGAAGTAAAAATAAGGAGAGAATTGGAAGAGTGGATGGCTGGGTAGACTGACAGCAAATCTGGAATAATCTCCTTCTTGGTCACTTGTTCACATTCCCACAGGATGATAGTGGGTGTGATTGTACAACAAATAGTTTTTTAGACCTGACACCAACCAAAAGCAAAACATTCAGAAACATAAATATGGTCGTGTTTATGTTCTGACCACCCCAAATATTGCAAACCAACCCTTCTGAAGGGCATTAATCCCCATTAGTGGCTACAGCCTCTGTGTATTGGTGTGTGTGGCAATCAGCTTCCTAAGCAATTGATGTGTTATGTGGAAAATCAGGACCCCAGGTACCTAAGGAAATGCTTACAGAAGAGTTAAGGATCAGCTGACAAGAGGCTGCTAAGGAGTGAGAGTATCCTGGCTGTGAGTAGCTGCTGCTTGCTGTGTGCAGGTCCTCAGCAAGACCCATGGACCCTTCTCCCCATATGCCCCAGGGCTGGAGAACAAATCTAACATCAGCTGGAACCAGGCAGCAGCTGCATGCACAGAGAAGTTATGAGTAACAATAGCATGACCTCCATGTAGCCTCCTCTGCTTTGTCTGTGTTATAGCACCAATATCAACATGAAAAAAAAAAAAATCAAGTCACTATGTGAATGCTTTAGTGCATTCACATAGTGACATTTAGTGCTTAGGTGCAAAGTTAGAGGATTTGTTTTAATAAACATAATTTGTTTTCATAATCCTTTAGGGACTTTCCATTGACATAAGAATAAGAGCACAGAAACAATAAAAACCTGAAGGGTTTCTGGGACCAGTTCTGTAACATTCTCTCTTGAAGATGCCAAAACATCTGCCTCCCATAGAGCTTACTTGTAAATACCATTGCTGTGCTCCTGGCAACACTGAACTCATGATGTAGAAAACAACCTATATACGACCTGAAATGAGCATGTGGGGCTGTTAATTAATGTCCCCAGTTGCTCTGTGCACGGGTCTGACGCAGCAGATGCTCCCTGCTATGGTGATACTGACTCATCCCAACGCCCTGCAGGAGTCCAGGCTCTGCAGGACCCTCTGTGGGAACACCTTGGGATGTGGCTCTGCTTGGCAGCTGCACCAGGCAGGAGTGTGCTGGCACACCACAAAGCACCCATGACCTCCAAAAGTAAGTGCTGGAGACAGACAGACAGAGACAGACAGATAGAATGAACAAAATGTGATAGATGCTGAAAAACTGGAACTACAAAGATAAATGTTGCAAAATTTTACTTCTTCTGTAAAATAAAGGAGCAAAACATATTTGATTTTTTTTTTTTTGTCAGCTGGCAGTCCTGCAAAGTGTAGAAAACTTGTTCTCTGTGCTGAGCTTGATTTTAACTCTATATGGAGTATTTACATGTAGTAAACAGTGTGAGATCCAGTAGGATGCATGGAATAACACTCAAGAAAACATCAGAAGTCATCCCCTTCCATGGAGCTAGTAACATCTCATGGGTCTCAGGTTTCTCATCATTTGTTTTAACTGGAAATCAACTGCAGGTCTCCTGCCCTCCATTCCAGACAAAATTCTGAAGGCATGTTCTCAATCTGACTCCACTAAATACTTCAGGATACAATCTGCATGAGGACCCATGCAAGAAAGTCTTGAGTATGTTGAAACCACATGCAGCTGGAAATCCTCACTCTGGAAATGTTGTGGGCAAATACCTGCAGAAGAACCGTCAGAAAGGCCTGTCCAGGAAGAAGGGACAATGGGTGCAAAGGTACAGCCTGGTGTCAGTGGAGCAATTGTTTTGTGGCTGGATGACAAACAGCCTGTAGGAGCAGTGCTGGGCAGGCTGTGCTTCAGCAGAGCAGCCTGTGAGGAGCTACAGCCAGGAACTTCCTTGTGGGTGCTTCAGAAAATATGTTTTATGTGATTTAACCCTTATCACCACTACAAGGCACTGACAGCCAGATTTGAGATACTGAAAGAAACAAGGGGTTTAGCTTTGCTTCCGCTCAGTGTGATCCCTGACCACCCTGCGGGTCATTCCAGCACAGCCTGCACAGAGAGGACAGCAGTGTCTTAGGACTCTGTTTGTGTTATGTGGCTGTGCATTAGTGAGGTTCTCACACTGGAAAAGCACTTCTTTTCTACTAAATTGGGAAACAGTGTTAAAGAAGAGGAAAGAGCTGGAAAGTTTTCAGGAGGAAGCATGCCTCAGGTAGAGCTCCATTCTCCTTTTGCTGGCAAGGGCTCTCCTGGGGACAGTGGAAATCCAGGTGTTGCTGTAGGAGCACCTCCCAGGAAAGGAAAGGCAACTTTTTTTCCATTCTGAAGCTGTAGGTGAATGGTAAAGAACAAAAGGCTCCCTTTGTTCTTCTGGGAAAGGCAGGGTGGCATATGCAATTTCTCTTTCCTGCTGGGAAAGTGCTGCTGAAAACTTAATTTTGTTCTGAATGTGGGAACTTTTGAGGCATAATGTGCGGTTCTGTGCCAAGGCTTTGGGACAAGTGCTGCGAGCTGAAGCATGCAAACGGACTGGCAACTCACATGACCTTCCAGAGAATGGAGGGCTGGGATTATTTGGCATTGATCCATGTATCAGGGACTTCCAAATGTGAACTAAATGTGTAATTTTAACAATGAACTAACTGCACCTCACTGGCAGAAGGGCAAGTTACACTGCTCATGTAATAAATGTCTCTTGCATTTTGCTGATAGCTGAAGAATTATGTTTTCTATACTATTAGTGACACTATAGTAAGCGCTCAGCTATGAGAATTATTCCTCATATTTTCACTGGGACAATGAGACTACTTGTTACCAAGTATTCAGATTTCTTCTCAGTCCATGCATTCCCAAGGACAGCTGGAGATGGAGAACATAAATTCTGATGGGCAACCACATCCCAAATGGCAAAAGGCTGAGAGCAAAAGGATAACTATGGGAGAGATAAGCAAGCCTATTCCAGTACAGAAATTTATACTTGGCTGTACAGGAAAATTTACCAGTGCAGACATACCTTACTGGTAAAAGCATCCTTCATCCTATACAGCCATGCTTCAGAAGACAGCTGTATAACATACCTGTCCTCCAAACTAAATACAAGCAGCTGCACATGCAATTCACTGCACAGCTGCCTTGATCTGAATGGGAGACATTTTTTCATACTTGCAAGCAACAAAAACTCTGCAGAACTGAACCAGCTGTAATAAAGATATGAAAATTTAAGGGAATAGATAGATATGGACATGTTGAAGAGAGTACGGAAGTGGTGACAAGAGGTCAGTTATCAAATGGCAGCTTGCCAAGTAAGCCTCAGCTCTGCAGTCTGTGACTGGCAGAGCTCAGGTAAGAAATTAATCCAACCCATGGACTCGACACCACTCTGTTAGGCTTGGTTTGTTGAGGGTGTAGGGGCAGGGAAGAAAGGGTCTATTCTGACAAGGTCAGAGTGCTAAAAAATTGCTGCCTCTAGGAAATTTCAGAGCATGAAATGCACAGAGAAAAGGGAGTTGTGCCTGCTTTGCATGCCTACTCTAAATAAATGGCACTTGGGCTACTGTGGAATAGCATATTTGAAAAGGAAGCTATCATAGCTCAAAACTGATCATCACTTAAAAAAATTGAATTCTGAGTCCTCCTTGTGTTGCAAAATCAAGGCCATTTTTCTTCCAGCATGAACATTTCAGTGTTTTTTAACAGTGACCCAAGATGTAAAACTTCGAGAATTTTATGTTAAACTGTCTGTCTGTTCCAGAGTCTCTTGAACTATTTTAAAGTGCCCTGTGTAGTCACTGCAACAGCTTCATACTACACATACACTCACCAGCTTTCTAAGACGGTAACCACTTTTCCCAGATGGGAGACTATCAGGAAAAAAAACCCAAATCTTTATAGAAACAAGATAGAAACAGCTTTACTGTGGGGGTAGGATGGGGGGAATAGCACAATTAGGGTTTGACAGCCAACAATTCAAAGGGGTTGCTTGGCCACTTTGGTCAGCCCACTCCTTTGTGGGTGTTTCAAGCAGGAGGTTACCCAGGGTGACAGGATCAAACCATATTTTTTAGTCTCTGGGGCTAGTAGCCACCCTCAAGGATGGATAAAGGCAGGACAGGCTGCATGGTCCCTCACAGTGTGGCAGACTGATCTGCAATTGGTCTCCCAGTGCCACCTGATACTACGAGCAACTCATCGGTAAGATTGCCATCAAGTGTCACTTGAATTGGTCTGCCACAGTCACAGAATTCCAAAGGAATGTTATGGAGGAAATTGTGTATGCTTTGAAACTGAAGAACTGTCTAATGTATAACTGTCAAAGAAGAGATGGTCAATATGTGCCACTCAGCTTTCAGTGTTGTTGGTAAGGACAGACAACAAAAGTACAAAAGAGTTAAAATTCTGCAGTTCATTCCTTCAGTTTTCATTCCTACCCTTACAATCACCTTTTAGCGTTACTGTATGCAGACAATAATGTTAATTTTTCAGACAGATAATCCACATCTGTAACTGAAGATACTGTCCAGCTGTGGGAACACTGGCAAGAGACTCAGAGGCCCTAGATTTACATGTTTGCTATCAGTCTGCCAGGGAAAGCACGCAATGTGCAGTATCCACATGTTAACCATGATATGTGATGTAGCTGAGAACACTGATTGGTATTTTTTTCTTCAGGTGGCACTATCTTATCCTGAATCAAAATTCAAACTGAGTCAGAGGAGCAGGGATAAGCAGGCTAAAAACACTTCTGTTTGAGTGTGCTGTATCTTCCTATTTCTACAAGAGTACCTGTGGGAGTGGCAGAGAAACCCTAAAAATGCAAAGTTTGCTGTGAATCATTGCATCCTTCCACCCATCCATGCCACTCCCCTTTTCACAAAATCTGTGTTTTTTTCTCAGCATACAATAACAAACATCTTAAAAGCAGCTATGTACATATGGGTACAGAGCCAATAAAAATAAAGGCACAAAAATTTTCAAAAATTTCATTACCTGAGGAATCACTCCAAATGCTTTTCTCCATTGCTGCACGCTGACCGTGTTCCAGGAGACTCCATCAATCTGGATATCCCCTTCAGTATTCAGCAGTCTTAAAAATGCAAAAAGTAAAGTGCTTTTCCCTGAGCCTGTTCTTCCTAAAAGGCCCACCTGCAATACAGATCATACAAGGAAACATTTAATACTCTTCACATAACAATAATCACAGACTAAGGCAAAAACCTTAGAGGTCTCAGCAGTGAAGAACAGTCCAGGTGGATCTCAGTGGGACAGCAAGTATCATTCATGGGGGAATGATAAAAGCCTACAGCAAGAGCTGAATCAAACAATGGGAAGACTCTGTTTTGTTAGAATTAACCAGATGAAAACTCTGACAGCTTATGCTTAGCTGAAGAACAGGAATTTGCTTGTCTATTATCTTGCACTGATCAGCTCAGCTCTTTGTGCCTTTTCCCTTCACTTTTCTATGAAGCACTCATCAGCAAAATCACATCCAGAAACCAAAAACTAAGTGGGGAGTGCATTTGGATCACCCTAGTAAGCTACTCCATTTTCATATGATTGAAAATAAAGGGCCTAACTCTAATTAGTTAGCTTGAGGCAGAGGCAGTGGTTCCAGCAGACATCATGCCATTGGAGACCCCTAAGCACCAGTGCAAGTCCTCAACCTGCCCAGTTGGTGCTGATTTTCCTTAACTCTAAGGTGTGAAGAAACATAATAATGTAGGTTTTTGTTGTTTTTTTTTTAAGTTGTGTTTCCCTTGTAGGGGAACTGACCTATTGCAAGAACAAACAAATACCTGCAGTAACCACCAACAAACTCCAAGATGCTGCCTTTTCCAATGTACATGGCTAACAATGTCCTGTCTGAGTGTGGGCTGCTTTTGTAGCATGACCATACTGGAGAACTGGCTGAAGGCTTGTAGTGCATGAGGCTGGTGACGGTCATTAGTGGTATTGCTCAGGGCTCAGTCCTAAGGACAGTTCTCTTCCACATATTCATCAATGATCTGCATGCAGGAGTCAAATACACCATTAGCAAGGCTCCTGATGATACCACACTGGGAAATGCTGTGGACTCTCTTGAGGACATGAGGCCTTGCAGAGAAATCTAGATAGTTTGGAACACTGGGCAATATTGCAGTTTAACAAGTCCAAATGTCAGATTGTGTACCTGGGATGGAGCAATGCCAGGCACAAGTATAAACTGGGAGAGGAGTGGCTGCAGAGCAGCCCTGCAGAGAGGGATCTGAGGGGGCTGCCTGACAGCAGGATCCGTGTGAGTCGGCTGCGTGTGCCCGGGCAGCCAAGAGGGCAAACCCCAGCCTGGGCTGATCAAACACAGCATCAGCAGCAGCTGGGCAAAGGGGTGATTATCCCACTCTATTCAGCTTTGGAGCAGCCTCACCGCGAGTTCTGTGTGCACTTCTGGGCTCTGCAATTTAAGAAGGATGTGATGGTGAGTGAATGCATCCAGAGGAGGGCAAGGAAGCTGGGGAAACTGCTGAAAGGAATATCCTACAATGAGTGGACAGGAACTTGGGCATGTCCAGTTTGGAGAGGAGGCTGAGGGGAAATTGACCTCTTATCCCCGAGATCCAGTTAGAGGATACACAGGAATGATTCAAAGCTGCACTGGGGGAGGATCAGACTGGACATTAGGAAGCATTTCTTTACTAAGGTGGTGGTCAAACACTGGAACAGGCTTCCTAGAGAGGTGATTGATGCTCAAGCCTGTCAGTCTTCAAGAGGTGTTTGATAATACGCTTTAATTTCTGGACAGCCATTAAGTGGAAATTCCATCCCTCAGCAGAGGAAAACTCCTTTGTTTCCTTCTTGGTGTACTACCTATGCAGGAGAAACAAATTATCTCCAGTTTAAGGAGCATCTGAGTCCAGGGTTCATCACTGAACTTGAATCACAGTCCTTGAGAGAAGGACTTCTGGTTTTACTGCTCTATCCCTTCTTTGTAGAGTACAAAAATGTCTTTCATTTTCCTTATACCACTGCTTCAAGGGATTTTCCAGGAAGTAAACCCACCAGCCTGCAACAGCACCTGCATCTTCACGTTCCAGGAATCACAGGTGTCTTTCTTTCAAAGGCAGAGTGGAAAGGCTGAGTTCAAAGTTTTGGTGCCCTCAAATTTAGTAGATTAAACACTCAGTTCATGTAAACCAAGACAAACCTACCAAACCTGGCAGAGACTGGTGCTATCCAAATTAGGAGTGAATATGTGCCTCATGTCAAGGCCAGGGAGCTGTCACTGAACCTTTCTCATTAATGTGGGACAGTTGAAATCTCTTCCTCCATAAGGCTTCAGCTCAGGAAATCACAAGCCTTTCTTCCCATTCCAGCAAGCATAGGTCTTTAGCATGAACTTGAAGCCAACTGTTAAACTTCTACCTAAATGCTGTCCTGAAACTAAAGCCCTTTCTTAAACACAACCCCAAACACGCACAAAGATTAATCAGAGGTTTGTCGGTCCTCTAAAGAATGGAGCTGTTTACAGTCTGTAATAATTCAGGGTGGCGTAGAGCCCTCATGGAATGGGTGAGACGGCACCTCCACCCTCCGGCCGCCGGAGCCAGCGGTGCATTACCCTTGGCACGGCAGCCAGTATTCTTCTGTGCCCTGCCCCACCGGGTCAGGCTGTCCCCAGCACCTGCATTCACCAGCAACCTTCCCTCTCCACAACAGCAGAATCTCAGGCACCAGAATACAGCTTGGAAAACTGTTGCACGTGTATTTTATCCGAAGTCATTTCTGTTCTTCAGTTAGTTTAGAAGATATTTTGTGTTGCAACAATTTCATTTAGAAAAACTTACCAGACTCAAAATCCCTTTAAGTCATTGAATAGGTTTGTGACAATTCTCTACTTAAGCTTAATAGAAGTTAGATAAAGCACAGCAAAACAGTGTCTTACCCTCTGCCCTGAACTTATTGAAAAGGAAATGTTTTCTAGTACAGCAGCTCCTCCTTCACCATATTTAGCTGTAAGGTCTTTCACAGTCATTTGGCCCCCAGATGGCCAGTTCTTCTCTTCCTTCACATGCCTGTTTTCAATTACAAGGGCATCTGAAAACTGATTATTCTTCTGCGGCTTAATGCTTTTTGTCTCTTCTGTTGGCATGTCAATGAATTTAAATATTCGTCCGACAGACCGCATCTACAAATCAAAACAAACAATATTCTAATTGTAATTCATACTAAACTAACAACACAAATGAAATAAAATTATTCCCAATTCCTAGACAGCACTGGAGTCTTTTTTCTGTGTAAGCTACTGTAACGAGTAACCCACAACTTTATTGTGTTCCATACTTATCTGTATCTAAAAACTCTTAATGCCTCTTTAAGACCTAGTGTGGCTGGAACTGGAATTACAGGGCGCTTGGGAGATGCCAGTCCCTTGAAAAGGTCAAGGCACCCAAGCCAAGTCCCTCTTGCTCCCGGCAGAATTTCTAAAGGCCGAGTCTAGTGCTTATTTACTAGGGGTTTTTTCTTCCTGTTGCTGTTTCACTTGTTATTTTTCACTCTTATTTTTTCACTTAAATCTACTTACTTATTCATTATTGGTGGAAAGAAATTGGTTGAAACTAAGGGGAGGTAACTAATTTTAAAGTGTCCACCTTTTTAAATTGTCTTAAACCAAGACACCAATACTGTGATATAATCTTTAAAGGCAGGCTACTTCTCCTCTAGAGCTCTAGATTCCATTGCACTTGTACTTCTGACATTGGTCCAACATATGATTCTTGCTTCCTTTTTAAATGGACATAGTAGCTCTTTCTATCTTAAAAATTCTATTTTGGAAAGTGATGACTTGTATCTAGGAAGACAAAGAATAATCATAAAAACAACATGGGTCACTTAAACTCTTCAGGAAGGTATGGGATTACCCAAAACCCGAAGTTCTTTGAATAATGACTGATCACGAAAGATCAGTAGACTGCACGGGATTTGAAAAATGAAAAACAGTAGCATTAAGTAAAAAAAGAACAATCATTAAACAGTAACAGTTGAGCATTTATGATAAATTATAATTAAAAAAAAAATTAGTAGGAAGTTCCATGATAGTGAATTTTGGATCAGTAATTATATATATTAGGTAAAATAATAAAGTCCTGTAGTTCATGAACATCAGACAGAAGTTGCTAGTAGCAGTCTTAGTGCATTTTCAAAGGAACATGGGGCTAGAAAGGAGCCTCTTGATCTTATTTTTTTAAATGGATCAAGGGTCAATAAATAATTAATTTCCTTCACTACAGCTTCTCTGCTCAGGTGGCCAGAAAACATTTTCTGCTTTATGGACAACTTTGCGGTTAGAACTCTATTAATTTTAAATTCTAAATAACTCCTTTTACTAGCTGCTTTCCCCATTCATTTATGGAGGGACACCTTAGATTAGATCACCCTTTGTTCTCCAGGACTAAAGAAAATCCAGGTTTAAGCCTCTTTCTTAATCCATGTTCTCCTTCTCCAAACTCCCCAGTTCAAATCAAGCTTTCCTGTCTGACCAGAATGTATGCAGCATTTTGGATGATGTTTTACCAGGACATTATACAAATGCATTGCTAATTCCTTATTCTATATTAGGAATATCTGCATTAACACATCCTAGGATCATACACTATTTTTTTCACAATCACATCTTATAGTCAGCCTTTGACTGAGGGGTGTTCAGCCAAGCTTTCCTCCATTTTAGCCATTTCTAACCAAGATCCTCACTTACCACTGAGGTTATTCTTAGCCATCTCTAAATCCAAGACTTTGCACTTTCGTTAGTGGAATCTATTTAATACCTGCCATTTGAGGTCACCTAATACATTTAAACTCCCAGGATCCTTTATGCCAACACTGCCTTTCAGCTTTGTGCCATTGGCAGATTTCTTCAACAACTTTTTTTATTTTGTTGAGAGCATTTTAAAAAGATTAAAATTAGCTCAGTCAGCAATCTAATCTTTGTTGAGTAGCCTCCCTACAGGTTAATACATAATACAGCTTAATGCCATTTCCTTTCTGACTAACTCATTAACACTTTACAGTTCTTATAATAATCCTGATATCCTTCATTTATTTAATTCCTGAAACAGAGCCACAGTCAATGCTTTCCTGAAGGTAAATGAGATCTATTACATTACTATTGTCTGGAAAATAAATCATCAGACACAGTTCTGAGGATATGGTGATGCAACCCTAATGTCAGTAAATCTAAGTGACTCCAACCTATATGCATCACATTTTTAGTTATAGAAAATAGTTTCTAAAGACAGGTGCTATCACACTAACAGACTGATGGTGGTATCAGTGACTTCTCATTTCTCCTTCTCAGCAAAAATTGACAGTTGTTATTTTGTCACATGTCACCACCACTGCCAGCTTGTTTTATTTATTTGAAGTGGCCATTTTATGATTTCCAGCCTCTCAGCCAGTTCTTCCTGAACACCTGGGTGCAAGGTCTGCTCTACCTGGTATGGATGGCATTGTTGCAGTCTGGTTTCACAGGTGTAAGTGAAATGTCCAGCTGCAGAACCAAATCACCCCTAGCTGAAGGTTATGATTTTAGATGGACTGACTCACAGGGGTTCACAGGTATGTGTCCCTTCAAAAACTGTACAATTTAGGAAAACCAGGATTCTAGCTGGTTTCCATGTAATTCTACCTCAGATATTATAAATCCCATTTCAACCTTCTGCTCCACTTTTAATTCCACAGATTAAACACTGCCTTTTCAGTGAAAATTAGGATCAAGTATTTATCCAGCTTTTGAGCCATTTGCAAGCCTAACTTTGATTTTGTCAAGCTTCTCTATCTGCTTCTTGTCCTCCAACACATAGCTAGTTTAGGTTAACATTAAAATCCATTCTGTAGATGCTGTAATCCCTCACATACTGTCAGAGAATGTAGTTCATGCTGGCAGTCCTAAAGCCTTCAAAATGTCCTATTTTCCTCCTGTTCAAGAAATAAGTTTCAGCTCCTTACTTATAGAAGACGTGACTTCCCTTTACATTCAGGTAAGTGCCTCAGTCCAACTAATTAATTAATTAGATTCCTTGCTTTACAAAAACTTGTTCTTGTAAACATAATTTGTTCTCTAATCTGTATTCTCAGAAATATATTTCTGTTTAGTGCTATCATGGAAAACCCTTTGTACATCTTTGTTTAACTGCTTTTATATTCTTTCTGAAAAGTGTTTCTACTTGACATATTAGGTGCAATTCATTTTTGCTCCTCAATCCCAACTGAAATACTGTTGGGTAGATTTTCTATGTGGAAGTAAATGCAAGGGAATACTGGGATGATAGCTTATATCTCAGCATCTTGAAACACAATTGTGACAGAAGTTCTAAAAAGTGTGCTAACACACAAGCCCATCAAGTCTTATTTCCATCTCAACCACTTTGCAAGACAGAAAAGCATGGTCATCATCATATCCATGTATATATGTCAGCTCTTTTTGATGTCACAAACAAGACCTCAGATCAGGCTGACAGTTTTCTCCCCATCTGACTGTCAATAGTAAATCCCACAATGAGCACCATGCAGTTATTTTGACTGGTATTTGATAGTACCTTTGTTTTCATAATTCTTAGCTTTATAGAAACATAGCCATTTTAGAAACAAAGGTCTTTCTTCAAGGTCTTGGCTTCATCAAGAGCTGTGAATGTTTGTACAGGCCGAGATTCCCCATAACTGCCCAAGAGGTCAGACCACAACACACTGTCTAATGTCTGCTGTGAAGCCAGCTGGATGAACAGCCTTTCTACACAAAAGAAAATTTAATCTCAATGTCCTAGCTCCCCTGACAGACTTGTCAGTTACGTATGCACATATTTTAGACAGTATTATAATTTTAAAATCAATTCTGAATTCCTTGTTCTATAGCTTGAACTATGATTTAAATCTGGGCAGAATGTAGCATGTCAGGAACATTTTACAAAAATATCCATTCTTCCTTTCACAGGTAGAAATGTTCTGTCATCCATAATGACAGGTATAGGATAGGTGACAGCAAGTTTCTTATCCATTTTTCCCATCAGCACTGTGCCAGCTATATTCATGTTCTTTAACTAGTGCTTTTGAATAAAGGAGTATATTTACTATTTTCATCCCTAAGTCTATAGCATAGTACACTATTTTTAGCCTTGCCTAATTTTATTTTGCTGAAATTTTAGTAGCACTGCAAATTCTTTAATTTATTTTCTCATTAATATCACTTAAACTCTTCTTAACTTTGAAGGAGAATTCATAACATAATTATATAATTCATATTTCCAGAAGGTGGAAGAAGTAATTATTTTACAAGTAAGATAACAGAATTAATTTAATCAGGGTCTGTGTTTTCTTCTGCTAAAAAGAGAGCAGGCACTCTCTTCAGACCAGACACACACAGTATTCAATGGTTGTGTTGCCAGACATCACCTCCTCACAAACCCACTGCTTGGAAAGTGCAGCTGGGAGATCCTGTGGGGGATTGGTCCAATGGTTCCTGTTGTAAAAAATCCTGTGCATTAAGTCATTGAGCCAAAGCTGGCTTGGTAGGCAGAACATACGGTTTTACCAAGGTTCCACATCATCTGCTGTTACATATTGGGTGCACTTATAGGATGTATACTTCTCTTCTGAACTGCAAAAATTAAATACTTGGTTCATTTAAAACTTTTACTGATTTTTTTCTCTTTATCACACTGCTGTGCAGGCAGGCAGAAAAGAGAATGTTCTAAAGATTTTTTTCTTCATTATGTTTCCTTCCAGAAGACCAACACTCCACTTTGAGGACAGCCATTCTGATGCAGATTTTACAGTCGAGTATTTACTCTACTTTAATTTAAACTTTGGAAATTAACAGTGTTCTCAGGTTTTCTGCCAACAGTAGTAAAAACAATAATAAGATCATATCCTAGATTTTAAAAAAAAAGAATCAATTGAGCAGGTTAAAAGAGGTTAAAGGTATGGGAATATAAAAGCATAAAAAATCATCTGTAAAAGCACCATTATTTTTCACAGCTGTATTTTTAAATTTAGTCTTCTTCCCTACCCTGTATTGCTTTAATTCTTCAGCATCCCTGATGTACAGGGTTGGGCACTGTGACGTTTAGCAGGTGGGGTTTTAATATCTCTTTGGGGGATTCTTTTTATATCTCCTTATATAAGTAATCTTGGCAACAGTAAAAGCATGGCATTGTCTCTTTCCCTGAAAAAAGGAACTGTCCTTCACCATTAAAGCACTGCTACTGCAGGATATACATCAGTGAAAGAAGAGGTTAGAAACCATTTAAATAGTCCACTGGGACTAGCTAATGCTTATCAGTGAAAGCAGCACTTACTGAAAAAATTATTTTTTATTTCCTTATGAAGGGGAAAAAACAATTTGGGACACTACAAGACAGCCTAGAAGTATAAAAAAAGACTGAAAACCAGCTGAAAGGATATTAGCAGAAATTATCAAATTGAAACAATAAATCTACCCTAATCCCTAGCTTTAAATGAAACAACAGATAGCTGTTGTAGTGACTATGTATGTTTCTGGGGGGGAAAAGGGGGTTTGGGGGTTGTTTGTTTTTAAATAAAGGCAGAGCAGACAAAGTATCAGGGCTGTAGAGAATGAAATGCCAAAACCATTACCATTACCATTGTGGGGTATTAAGAGACAATAGGGATTTTTAATTTAAAGTCAAGCCTGTTCAACAAAAATTGTTTTGAAGACAATATCTGTGTATGTAGAAATAAAAACCAACCTAGGAACTCAGATTCTTCAATCTGTGTGCCAGTGTCATGGAAAGCTCACGAAGGAGATTGTGTGGAATAAAGTCAAATTTGCCACCTACCCATCTGTTTGGCCAGCTACTCCTTTGGACATGGCTTTCAACCACTTGCAGAAAACTCAAGCTTATATGACAACTAAAGATTGCTACCTACAAGTGTGCTATTCACTTGGGCATGCTTGTCTGCAGGCTTGTAAACACAGATATCACAGCTGCTCAAGGAAAGGCAAGAGTGATGTCAACTAGAGCAGTGTGTGTGTATCTGTAACTGGAGACATGGGGAGAATGTGCCAATTCTAGTCAATCTGGTCCTGTAGGGAGCTTCAAACCACCTCTAGAGAGAAAAATAGAGTATAACTAAATAGACTACTAAGTCAGGCAACCCTTTGCAAAACATCTTTAGCCAAATAATTTTAAAGTACTTTGAAGAAGGAAGTGCTAAATGCAGAGACTACAGAGTAGGAAATGATAAATACATCTGTATCACCCAATGAAGTATTTTTATTATCTTGACACCATTAAGCTATTTTTATCTGCTTGTGCACAGGAACAGCTTTTGAATGTCAAGACAACCATCCTGCCAGCAATATTTATTAATTTCTCATCTGGGAAGTCTAAAAATTCATGTAATGAGGGTGGGCAGTTATCCACTGCTAAAAGATGTCCAGAGGATCCACTGTAACCTGATGGACCTCAGAAGGCTGTCAATAATATAACACATAACATAACCAGTGCTCCAGCACAGTCCTTTTCTTAACACAGAGCAAAAGTACTCAGAAATGTCTAGAGCAATTTGAGACTTCCTTTCCAAGGGAAAGGGAGTTACTTTCTTGTTGCTACTAACAGGTGACATTTTAAGATGGCTGTACTTTTAAAAAAGGGAAGTTCTTCTTTATTAAAGCACTATTGTGTCCAGCACCCTCTGAATCCTGCAGTAAGACTTCCTGTTGCTCTTGTGAAACACCTTCATTTTGTATTAAGCCATGTAATATGCACACATTATTTGTATACAGATTTTCATACTTAAAGTGATCATATTCTGCCTTACAGGGGATGGAGTTCACAAATGAGAGCCAAGTGAAGGAACATGGCTGTTGCTGATTTTGTTTTGGGGGGCTGACCTACTAGAGAGCAGCTTTGCAGAGGAGGACCAGGGAGTCTTGGTGGATGACAAATTGACTATGAGCTGGCAATGTGCCCTTGAGGCCAGGAGGACCAGTGGTGACCTGGGGTGCATCGGGAAGGGTATGGCCAGCAGGTCAAGGGAGATGATCCTGCCCCTCTGCTCGGCCCTAGTGAGGCGACATCTGGAACGCTCTGTTGAGTTCTGGGCTCCTCAGAACAAGAGAGACAAAGAGAGGGTCCAGTGGAGGGCCACAGAGATCATTTGGGGTCCAGAGCATCTCTTTTATGAGGAGAGGCTGCAGAAGCTGGGCCTGTTCAGTCTAGAGAGCACTGACAGGGGATGACATTAATGCATATAAATAGCTCAAAGCGGGTTTCGGATGGTACCAGGCTCTTCTCAGCAGTGCCCAGCGACAGAACGAGGAACAATGGCTATAAACTAAACCATTAAAAGTTTCACCTCAACGTAAGAACTTTTTCACATTGAGGATGACAGAGCACTGAACAGGCTGCCCAGAGAGATTATAGTCTCTCTCTCTCTGGAAACATTGAAACCCCACCTGTGGGGAGTTCCTGTGTGCTCTAGGTGACCCTGCCTCGTCAGGGGAGTTGGACAAGAGGATCTCCAGAGGTCCCTCCCAACCCTAAAAATTCTGTGATTTACCAACATCACATTTTACTTCATTTTTAGTCGTGTAACTACTGTTCAGCAGGTCTTGCAGCTGAAGAAGGCAATGAAGCCCTTTCACAAAGTGCTTGCCCTTCAAGACAGGCTGTTCAAAACAAAGCAAAGGAGGAGCTAGCATAAAATGTTTGGTGGATAGGAAACACTTCTGAATGGCCATCATTCAGATCATTCTCAACTATCAGCAGTCACATGTGCAAACAAGAGATTAGATGCTCTAAGTGGTTAATTCCTTGTTCTGAGGCTTTTAATGCTTTCTCTCAGGATGCATCTAGTTGAATAGATTCTTTTTTAAAAAAAAATAATGTTAGCCTTGCAAATATTGCTTCACTGTCACCATCTGCCCCAATTATGTATTTTTAATATGACAATTAATTTCAATTAGTCACGATTTAAGGGACTCTGGAATTTTCTGTAATTTTTTTTTGTTTTCCAATACTGAAACAGTTGGCTCGAAAAGCTAATTTAGGGTTCAGAGCAGGTAAGACAGGATGTGGGAGATCTTTTTTCTCAGAATTTTTTTTTGGTTTATAAGACTGCAGTATTTTGTTACACAAATTCTGTCTAAGATCCTAGAATGAGTGAAGTTCATGTATCTAAGCTAATGTATGATGAAAAGTGTAAGAACAAACATATTCTTTTATGAGTTTCCTGTCTGCTTCACATATCTCAACAAATAGGTGATGAGAAGCTGACCATGTGAAATAGTCTAAAGCCAGTCTTACCTATTAAAATTATGTACAACTGCAATTTGAGGGTATTTTACATAAAACCAGAAAAAGACTGCCAGGAAAGTCAAGGACAGATTTTTAAATCACTATTGATAATAGCTAAAAGGAACTCAAAAACATCTATTGTGATCTGCTATGCAAAGCTAAGTAGACCAAGGAAGGAATATTTTATATATATAAATACAGGAAATATAATCGTAACAAAATAACCCCAAGCCTTTTCAAGGTTTTCCTATCGCTGCTACATCTGCAATCTGAATCCTCAAATGCAAGTATTTGCTGTTGCCTATTCCAGGCCAGAAAAACTTCTGATCATGGAAAAACTCATTTTGTGACATCCCAAAAACAGTAGTTTGCTATCAAAGGTATGAGGGAAACTTTTCTGACACACCTGTGTAATATTCAGCTCTGAAGAGAGTTCACTGCACAACCATAATCAACAAGACAATTCCTCAAAAGAAAGCCCAGCACTGTGCATTTTTGCTTACCAAACTATCAACATCTATGCTTGAGTTTACTGCCCACTGCAAGGTTCCCATGATGTTCATAGCTAAAGTAAGAATAATTCCAGCTGTACCCGGTCCATCACCTGTGGAGAGAAAAACACATTCCATTTCTATGTAAATAAAAAGCCATTAGAAAACATAAAATTAGCATGTATATCTTAAAATGCATATTCATACTCTCTCCTCTTTCATTTCATGGAGAAAACATGGGTTTGTTAATCATAAAAAGGACTAAGAGCTAAATCATAGTTAAACACCTGACTAGAAACCCTAATCTTGCTTGGCAGAAGAAAAAGTTAAATCTTGATACTTAACCTGTAAACAGAATCAGGTCTCTGCAATCTTGATTTGACTTCCCTTTTTCCAACACATATGAATCTGTGAAATTACTCTTATCTAATTAAAACACCACACACAGCTAACAACTTTAAAATTCAAAATGGCTTACATTTTCATTCCTTTGACAAATAGAGGATGTTCTCCTTAGTGTTTCACAAAGATGCAGGTGTAAATTTTTTAGCTTTAATTGTCAGCTGTAACAATGGGATTTCCCAAGGATTTTCCTTTATTACTTCATACAATACAATATAAGCATTTAATATACCACACTGTTGATTTTTAACCTCACCATGTGTTAAATGGAATTGAGAATTTAAGGCAAATGCCTTTCTATGATTTCTTCATTCCTTATATAGTTTTCTTCAATAAACCTCCTCCTGCTTTTTTAATAGACATCTCATTATATAAGTAAATGTAAAAGTAAGCAATAAAAGCAACATATTCCTCATGAAAATTGATAGATTAAGAAAAGAAATTTAGCGTTTCTCCAAGGGCCTATTATAACAGTAAGGATTATAATGGTGGAAAGATGAAAAAAACATCCAGGACAACTAACACAAGAAATTATTTTCCTAAAAAACCCAAACTACTAAGGACACAGAGTAAGAAATGAGAAGGGCAGCAGAGAACATTATTTCCCATGAATGGAAGGGGAACTAGAAATCTCCTTAGTAACAAAAGTATTGTAAGTGCCTATTTTCATACAGAAGTATGTGTGGTGTCTTCTTTTGTAAGGAGAGCTAGATCTCCTTCTACAGAAAACAGAGGATAGCATTTCATAAACTATACAATATTTGATAAATTGCAAGCTCTTATTTAACTCCTTTTCAACACTAAAGTACAGCTGAGAGAAATATGAGTATTTTTAGATTTAAAAATCTCCTCCATATAATCATCAAACTCTTGTTAATCAGCAACCATAGTACTGAAACTGCATACAGATAGATCCTGCACACGAAGTTAGAGTAAAACTCGGGGAGGTAGAACCATATCCAAACATAACTAAAGCACAGTGAATAAAAAACTGTATTTGAAGTAATCTCTAGCTGAATTTTTCCACAGAAATTAATTATTAATTATTAACATTTCTGGGACATCACACTCCTACTTTTTGTTTGTTTGAGGCTGGCTACACCTGGCAAGTCATGGGCACCACTTCAAATACCAGTAAGATACAGTGTGATTTTCATTCGTATATTGTGTTTACTAGGAGTGGTGAGTCATTTTTCAGGGGATTTTGAATAGAATTTGCAAAATTTCACATACAAAAATGGGTCAGTGAGTTGGGAATTAAAGAACTAGATGAAAATTTCTCCTAATGGTGTGGACTTTAAAAGGATATTAAAACTTTTCATGTCTTAACCATTTGCAAGTGAGAGGAACATTAACTTCTATTTACTAAAAACCTTTGAGCTGCACAGGTGTGATCAACATCCAAGCTTCTCGGAACAGTAATGCAGTTTCAAATTCATGAGAAAATTTTACAGCAATTTACTATCAAGAAAATTAAAGTTTAGTCCCTTTATTTATAATTTTCTGATTAATCCCTTTAATGAGTCCTCTACAATATCAGACTGCTGGCAATAATGGTGTTATTTATATTTTAATTAAATTGTGTTTACTGTTATGACATACTTAAATCAATGACTCCAATGTATGCTAAATTCTGCAACAGTTTATTTCTTTCTGAATTTTCTAAAGCTGAGCTGTTAAAAAGAAGCAGCACACTTCCATTTCATTTTTGGGGTAGAGTTACCATACCTGTAGTTATGATAGAGATAAATGCCACAGCAACAAAAAAGACAACAAAAATAATTTCTATCCTCATCTGGAACCAGCGCAGTGTTGACAGGTAGAGGAACCAGTTTGCCGTGTGTAGGTTCAGAGCTTTGTGAAATAAGGTCTCAAAATACGGCTGCCGCCCAAAGGCTCTCAATGTCCACAGCCCTTTTAGGCTTGTGACAAGATGGGTGAAAATTGGACTCCGAGCTGTAAAGTATTTAAATTAGAACAACATAAACATGCATGAGCAAATGCCTTTGATACAATGCAAATAGCCCCCCATGCTCTACCTCACAGCAGCGTAACTACTGCCAGTGTGTAATTTACACATGTTGTCAAAGTACATGACTGAAGAAATCCTAACAAAGGATATACAACAACAGTCTTAGCAAGAATGGGTTGAAATTGCATTCAGTGTATTGGCAGGAAGGGATCACAATAATTCTTCATAATTATCACATAACTACTTGTCTCATATCTACTTGGGGAATCTCCTGGCCCTCTGTAGGATGCCACAAGAGAAAGTCTGTTCCTCCCCAGCCAAAATTAATTCCTACAGTTTTGATAACTTTGATATATGAAGCTTTCTTAGCATAGGCAGAGTACTTTAATGCTCCAGATTCAACTGCACTGACACGGTAATTTTAAGCAGATCTTGCATTACATAAAAAGTGGTGAGCCAGTGCTGGATCCCTGTGAACATCAAAGAAATTCAAATTTAGATCTGAGGAACTCCAGAATTACACTTAAGTAAAAGAGAAGAGGATCACCACTGTTTAAGATTCAGGACTGATTTGCTGATGATCTGCCAGTTTGCTGCAAAGCCAGGCAGCAGTACATGGTCTGCAAATTCACACTTCCAAATGAGGTTTTCAATTTTACTTAGAACATTTTTGTCTCTTAATGGGGGGCAGAGGAAGGAAATTTAATCAAATAACTTATTCAGAAATAAGAACTCTTTGTGATCAAGATATATCCATTGAAAATTTTTCTTACAAAGAAGAAAACTCAAAGGGTACATACCAAGTCTGACCACAATTTTGCAAGTTACATTTACTCTCAAGAAAACTGTCAAGACTTTGTTTTCAGCTGCAGTGGTGATAAAGGCCATATTTTAAAGGCCTTTTTATTGCTCTTTGGCAGCAGAGCACTCAGTATTGGCCGGATCAGAACAGCCCTGACTTTAAGGAGATATGTGTTCTGCTCCCAAAGACAATGTCATCTTGCAAGAGCAGAGGCAAAAATGAGGAGAAAGGGTGAATCACTTCTCAATTGATTTGTTGTGGATTTAAAAGTCTACCAATTTTTCTGCTCCTACCTTCAGATTCCAGTTGTTTCAGCTGTTGAGAAGTGTGGAGGAAGTATGCCCTTAACAGAATAAAGGCTGCTATCACAGGCACTGATGCCAGGAAGATGTAGGGCTCTAATATTGAGACTACTGTTATAGCGCCAATCACAATCAGTATTAACTGTAGAATGAAAGAAAAATACTATTGATATAGCAAACTTGTCATTTTATAGACTAGAGATTGGTGATGATTCTCCTTCCTATGGCAACTATGTACTGTTTCTACAAACATGAAGTGCTAACCTAAGAAGACTTGCAGCTGAGAACAAACCTCCATGAAAAGATAATGAATAACTTGGACCAGATCCATAACCTGTTGCAATAATCTGCCATCTTTTTTAATAGATGGAAGAAATGTTTTCCCTAGTACAATCAGTATTGCAGGCTTCTAAAATATGAAGCTACACAAAAACAATAGTAGCTAGGCACTCACTCTCTACTTAAAATTATAAGAACTACATTTACAATATCTGCAGCCACCTACCAAACCTACTGCTGTTGTCCCTGTCTTGTCTGGACTAGGTGTGCAAGACTGACAGGAGCTGTGTGACAGTCTCCTCCTGCAGATTCTGGGCAAAGCAGTCTTGCTGAGGATCAGAAAAAGTGAGTTTTCCTTCTTTGCTAGCTCAAGGGACTGTAACTCATATATGAAACTAACACTACTGCTCCTCCTGATCAGAACACAGGAAATAAGTTGTACAAGAACTTGTGGTATGACAAATTAGCAGTTTCAGGAGAAATAAAAAGGTGTTTAAAGGTGTCAGATGATTAAAGGAACAAAATTGTTTCAGAGTTAATCTATTTTAACCCGCTAGAGACTACTACCATTTTAAGACCTCATTCTCAATAGCTCCAGACAGATTTAGCTAAATCTGGTCTTGATCTTTACTCTGTAGGAGACTTAAGCAGGTAGACTGTTTTTGCCTCATGTCTAAATCTAAAGAAAATCAAGTATACCAATGTACATAGAATAGCAAAGTTCTTCTTTGTATGAGAGTGTTACTTCTAACACTAAACAACTGCTTCAAGCTGCAAACTTACCAGCATAAACCAACTGCAAATGGACAATTTGGACAAAATTATGAACATTTCATTGAAACATCACTGCAAATGACCAGTCAGCAAAGAAACAGATGGAAAGCAAAACTAATTTCACATTAAGAAGAAACCTGTAGTGGGTGCTTTTGCTACTACGTTCAAATAAACTCAAGGAAGGATTTAAATTCCAAGTTAGAGGTCTTTCATGAACAGGTAAGCACATTCTAAGTTTCCTACCACTTTTTATTTTTCATCAGAAATCCGAGAAACGCAGTATCAGCATCACATATGAAAAAAAAAACTACATTACAGCTGAACTAGCTAAAGGAGGAATGGCTTTGAACTGAAATAGAGCAGGTTTAGACTAGATATTAGGAATAAATTCTTTACTGTGAGGGTGGTGAAGCATTGGAACAGGTTTCCCAGAGAAGTTGTGGATGCCCCACTCCTGGAAATGTTCAAGGCCAGGTTGAAAGGGGCTCTGAGAAACCTGATCTCATGGAAAGTGTCCTTGCCTGTGCAGGGGGAGTTTGAACTAGATGATCTTTAATGTCCCTTCCAGCTAAAACAATTTTATGATCCTATGAGTTCTTTCATTATTTTCCTCACTTCTCTTAAAGAACAGTGATATGTGTGGGTTACGCTTGTGCAGGCTGTTTAGCACTGGTCTGCAGCAACTCAAGAATGGATTTGTGTTTACTCATTACTTCAAACTGCGGAAATTAGTAACACTTGTATCTCCCTCTAATTGTTAAGAAGCAAATGAGCTATTCAAGTGATATTGAGCCAAGTTATACAGTTCTCACATTACTTGAGATTAGTCACTCAGTGACTGTTATAATTCCCGTTTCTGTCATTTACTCAAATTTTGTAAAGGTCATCATGATGTCATATTGTCCTAACTGCTGGTCCCACGGTTATTTCACTAAAAAGTTGAATATTAAAATCTGTGTTATCTCATAAACTCCGAAGTAAGCCTAAAGTCTAAAGCCTAAAGAAGATTATGTTTTCTCTAAAAAGTCAGAAACAAAAATCTAAACCACAAGCCAACTGTATTGGCATACAGTTGAGAAATGGCAGTAGAGGGCTTCTGCAGCCCATTTCAGTGCCCCAGATGCTGAGCTTTCAGCCCTGGGACAGAGGCCAGATGGGGAGACATGTTCCACTGTTTCCCAGTTGGGAAAATGCAGGTGAGAGTGGAGAAAGCAACTCAGCAAGAGTTCAGGGTGGCAGTGACTGCAACAGCCAATTTGATTAAACAACAGGAGCTTAACATTTAGGGGAAAACAGTCATGATCACAGGCATAAATGTTCAGTGAGTTCACTATGAACTTTTGAGTGAGACTATATTAAACCTTAGGGACAAGCAGTAGGTGCCAGCAGCATCTCACATGGAGGATCTCCAGGAAACGAGAACTGGTTGATAGAACTGGGTTTAGCCTTTAGAGAAGGCTTAGGGGGATCTCATCACTTTATATAACTACTTACTGGTACTTATTATACTAATATAAATTATAAAAGTTTCTGTATATGAAGTTTCTTATCATTTATGTAATTAAAAATATATTCTGTTTATATAAACACTAGTAGGTATTTCTTATGGACCATATGTGCTTGAGCCAAATTCTTTTCAATGGCTGGGAAGAGGTAATGGGCACAAACTGAAATGCACAAAATTCCATTTAAACATAAGAAAAGGCACTTCTAGCATAGGGAAGGTCAAACACTGGAACACATTGCTCAGAGAACTTGGAGATATCCAAAACCCAGCTCAGCCTTGAGCAACCTCCTTTAGTTGAACTTGCTTTGAACAGAGGGGTTGGAGGGGTTCCAGGTCCACACATCCCCTCCACATTCTGTGACTCTTCAACAATCATCAGAAAGAAAAAGTCCTATTTATAATTTCTCTGTATCTTTCAGAGTAATCTGACTTTGTTAATTAGCAGAGTCCATGGAAGTCTGAATCAATAGAGGACCAGAAAAAATTGATTGTGAAGGAATGACTGTTAAAATTATTCAAGACAGTGGGTAGGTTCTTCAGCAGAAGAACCTGGAAAGACAAGGTAGCTTATAATGCATGTCTAGAAGCCTCTGCAGTTGAGACTGAGGAGAGAGAGGTGAATCTATGGGACAATAGGGTATAGTTAAACCTCTGAAAGGCATCAGAATAGAAAAGCCAAATATTGGGATTTTCCTTCCTCTTGAAAACATGAAAAACTAGTCAGTTTCTTGTAGAAAGTTCAAAATGTAGAGACAGACTAATTAACATGCTTCTGGAATAACATCCCCATGGTAGATCCAAAATATCAGAAACAAAATGGTTGTATCAGAAAGTCACACTGAAGATTATACTGTTGATTCAGAGAGTCCCAATGCCCATGTTTGCTCATTCAGCAAGTCCTCATGGCATCATCAGGACATGAAGTAAAGTCTTCTTCATGTCAACCTGCACTGGCCCTTCTGAAGCCATGAGTCAAGGTTATCAATTACTCAAAAAGATATAGGGAAAGAAACTCTGTCTTTATCAGATCATCATGTTGGTAGGGACCATAAAGCAGGCAAACTCATAGATGGAGAGTGTTTGGGTTGGTTAAATTGGGCCTGTATATCACCTCAATAATGCAGAGAGGAGCAGGAGCACCAGGGAAGATTTGCTTCTGTTTTTAAAATGTTTTGGGAACCAGTTCAATATAAGGAAAAGCTGGCATTTCCATAGACAATAAAGGAACAGAAAAGTCAAGAATATATTCAACAGAAGAGAAATAAACTAAGGGTGATGGTAGCAAACTGGGAACAGAAGAGCTTAAGGAGGGGAAGTTATGAAAGTGACTGAATGCAATCAAAGAATAGCATTAAAAACCATTAAACTTGAGCCATGATAACAGAAAGAATTAGGAATGCCCTTTATGACTTACAGTTGAATCTGGGCAGCAGCAGGGATACTTGTCCTGTAGGGGTCTGCAGGGCAAAAATATTTCTGAGCCTGAGTAGTAAGAGTGGTTTGCATAAACAGTGGAGGTAAGTACACATAGAGACTAGTACTCAAAAATGAAGCAATAAAGCTGACCTACAGGATAAGCAGCTATGTAGATACATAGATTGAAAAAAATAATATGATTTCTTTTGCAAGATGTACAGCTGAAATATGACATTGCTATAAGACAGCAAAAGTTACAACTTTTATTCTACAAACCTGAATGAAGTCAAATACTGTAAGTGGAAGTAAGTCATCCAGTACTGCTGTATCTTTTGAGAATCTGTTAAGCATACCACCTATGGATTAAGAAAAAAGTAAGTATAACATTTTACTGCCCCCCAAATCCCACATTTATTACTTTAACAAAAAGTACAACTTTTTCTGAATAGATAATATTAAGTACAAGATCTTCTCAAGTACAAGCAATTCCATTACAGTTTAGTGGAGCTACAGTTTCTGTCCCCCTGGAGAAATTTGGCTACACAACTTCTGTTTTAGCTCTTGGAAGAAAAAACCAGGAAAATATAATTATATAAAAAAAAAAAAATAAAAGGGGAAGAAACAGAGGCACAAAGCATAAGGTCAGTACCCCTTGTTCAGCAGGCCCTGTGATACACAGGTAATTTGCACATCAGCATTTGCATGGGTTTGTAACCTGTTTCTTAATTTCTGAGTAGAATTACTGTATTAAACATCATGTAACAACAAAGTAAAGAATAAAAGGGAAAATGAAGGAGAAGCCCATTGTTGTATCATCATTTAGCAGCGTCTCCTGTAACCTAGTACTTATCAATAAGAAGCATACAAGATAGGAATTTCATGTACAATGGGAGATGGAAATTGTTGCACCAGTTATATAATGAGCTTTATATCAACTCCTAAATTTGAATATGCGTACCATCATTCACATTAACTGATGTTTTATGCCATTTTAGTAGGACTATTCATAAAAAAAAGCACTATTTATCATCCACATCTGATTCCTTGTCACTCACGACATAGCTGACAATATCTTTTCTATTGCAGCTTCTGACAAAGTCTATTCTTTAGAAGTTATTCTACTTTTATTGCCCAGAACAGTTAATAGTTTATTTTATCCAATTTTCTTTTTTACAGGGTGGTATTTCAGAATCAGAATTGACAACTGAAATATGTCACACTTAAGTGCAATCAAGTTTCATTAAAGGATTCACAAATTACCTTATGTGGCAAACTTCTAACATTCCACTTGACTGAAAATGTAAATGGAAGGCAACACTGTCCTTCAACAGAATGAAAACCATTTAATTGAAATTAAATGCATAGATGAGTCAATCACCTCCCATCTCATTTACCTGCTTTCCAAGAGTTGAAGGTTGACATAGGTGCATGAAGAACTGCATGCACCATCTTTTGATGAAGAGTTTTAGACACTGTTATAAGTGTATGCACAAGGGGCAAACCTCTGAAGATTCCCATGGCAAGCAGGGTATCTGCCACACCTACATAGATGTAAATGATGTAGTAGCTGCTAGTGTCAGTGACAATCACAGGAGGTTTGTCAGAGGTGCTGTTTTCTGACTGTGTTGAATTTGCCTTCAAAGCTGTCCTGTGTGATGGAAATTAAAAATAAAGGCATTACTGGAAACTGTGTGCTTTTCCTCTTTTATTTACTAAACTAAACCAAACAGTACTCCAGTGTCCATTTGTTTTAAAACTATGCTAATGGTTAGTTATAGATATTTCCAGTTGTTTTTAAAATATTTTTATATATGTATGAAATAGAAATTATTAATTACTCTCGTAGTCACTTGCAAACCTAATGCTTATTTAATCACTGACAAACCTAACCTAATCCAGGAAAATACACCCAATTCTTTTAAACAGAAAAAATAGTTTAAGTCTTAAAAAAACTGAATTCCTATGAATGTAAAATTCTTCAGGTATACTATAAAAATCAAAGCCCTGAGTGACTTAATGTAGACAGAAATCAACATAAATCACTCTAGCTCCAGTCAGACCTACATCACCATATGCTTCTATACTCAAACATACAGACTCATTGCCGCAGGACAAAAACAGGGATTAAAAGCCACTGGCTTTTCCACTGCTCAGTATGTTTTAACCTTCAACTCCTGACCCTGTAACTACTGGGAATTCCTCATAGATGAGCAGAGGAAATTTTACAAATGGGGTCTTATAGAATCTGCTCCCTTAAAATGTTCCTATGCAAGTCTTCCCCAGCACCTCTGAATCACAGTATATTGACGATAATCAGGTCCATGCATCCCTAGAGTGACCCAGGAAAATCTTGTGTACACTGTTGTGTACTCAATAATAAGGCATAAACCATTCAACTGCCAGCACTTACAGAGGTAGCAGATACCACCTACACGAAGTATTTATTAGGTCATCCATCTATGAACTGTTTTGTTGACTATAAGATAGTGACTATCCAGAAAGAATTCTGGCAGAATTTATTCATTATTTACAGAAAAAATAATAAAAGGTATACCCCAGTTTCTCAATAAATTATCACCACAACTTACTTTTGAAGAAACCATACCCCACCAAGAGAAGCAGCTACCTGTGACCAAAGAAAATTGAGTCAGATTTTGTCTTGTCACTTTATGTAATTTTTCTCTCTCATCTTTTTTCATTGACTTTATACCTGTTTTTAGAGGGAGCATAACAAATGGGTTGAAGTCAAACTTACTTGAAGCAAAAACCTTGTAATATCTGCTTCTCTCTCCACGGAAACAATTTAGTGCATCCCACCAGGAAAGCTACATTTAGACTTGTATTACAATCATGCTCTCAAGTGCCTAAATATTCTTGTATTGTTTTTTACCATACTATTAACAAAGGTTTGCTAATGCCTTCCTACTGATAACTGTATGCCTTAACAGATTTTAAGTTTTAAAGATTAGTATTTTTAATGACCCTAGAAGAGTCTCTCGGTATCTTCAAAGGCATCTATTCAAATAAGAATGTCAAACCTTTAACATAATTATTTTTGCATTGTTGTCCTTGCTAGCTGATATCTACATTTGGTATATTCATTTGACTGATATTGCTTTGCTGCTTAGTTTTACATAATTTTCTACATAATCTATTGCAATATTTTTTAAATGTAAAATTAAACCCTTTTTATTGTGGGACGGTTCAGGGTTCAACAAGAATTTATTCTGTAATATATTCTTGTCTGTCCATCAAGACATTGGAGATCGTCATCTAGTCTATGACATTTTAGTTTGCTCTGTTCCTACCATTTTTCTAAGGGTTAACAGTTTTTACATTTTCTTCACATATATTTTTATGCCACTGGTATAGAAATGTATTGTGGCAATACCCCAACACATAACTGAAGTCTTCTCTTTGGGAGCCACTAACTTTTGCAGGTCTTACAGTAAATAACTCAAGAGCAGCCGTGGTCCTGAATTTAAGTATTTGTAAGAATCAGGCCTCTTTCACAATAATGTTTTTAAATCTCCCAACAGAATTCTGTTCTCATCTTGACTCCTCACAACAGAGGAATTTTTTCAGCCATGAAGATGATGGTAATATTGTCACAGAATAGTTTCACAAATCCTTTCTCTGTGTTTCCTTCTAAAACTGCTCTTCCTGCAGTTCAGTGGCCCTAGTCTTTGGGTATTATATCCATGAGACAGTTCTGAGCTGGTTAAGTAAGCTACACAACATAAACCTTGCAAACCTAGGAAACAGGCATTTTTGGTCCTATTTATGGTGACCTGTGTGGACTCACTTTGGCATCTCCAGAACTTCCACAGTAGTCCCAGCCAGATCTGAAGGGTGTAAAAACACCACTTTCAATTTACTTGGATGTTCATCACTATTCTCTCTTCATTGTCTCAGGTTGGAAGGGTATAAACTGTTAGCACAGGACACATAAATACTTGGTATGGTATTTCAGAGATTTACTCAACACCGGGCTGCAGTTGGATATCTTCCAGCCCATTCATCTACCAAGAGGCTTTTACTTCAACAATAGTCACACTGGAAAGTTTAAATTGTATGGAAACATACTTTCTCAAAAGTGGGGTTTTTTTTTCAATTAGAAGATGAGGCTTCTGAACTGTTTAAAAAAGGTTTAGTCTAAAATAAAAGCAAAAATGTGTAATCAGCATTAGAAATATATGTTGACTATACAGGGATAAATCTGATATACCTTAAAATTAAAATTTCCTTTGCCTCTAGAACCCATGTTCAGCTTCGCTGTTGTTTACATAGCCATTTTCCACTACCATTAAAATAAAACTTACATGATAAGAAGAGAAATACATCTAAATACTCTCTTGCTTCTGGAGTTGGTTTAAAAATTTGGGATGTTAAACTAGATCTAAGCTCCAAGATTTATTCCTGGTACAAGAGAACTAACTTATATCACCTGCAATATAACATTAGTGTAAATTTAGAATACCATCAGTCACATCTTTCTCCAGCTATGATGATACTTAATGTTTGAATTTCACTGCAGAACTGCTAAAAACCCTTTGCTGATAATCTGCCAGAAACCAGTCCTATATTCCTAATGGATTCTTCTCTTCATTCAGTTCATGTTGAAAAACACCGAGAGAAATTGGCGCCATATTTTATAAGCTGACATACGAATACAACCTCATTGATTTCCCACTATGAAACATATTCCTTCCCTTTGGAAAATACTTGGCTTAGGATATTTACTGTAGAAGAGAACATTAAGAGGTTCTGTATGCTAAAATTCTTTCCTAAATTCAGAAACAAGACAAAAAAGCAGGCAATTTCTGGTATATGAAAAGCAGTCAAATGTCCACAAACAGACAGATGTTCTTCAGTACTTGTTCCAGTGTTTTACACCATCCTTGGAAAATGTCTTCTCTGCATGCTGCAGGAACACCCCTTCCATCTTTAACTGCACCACAGGCATTCAGCACTGTGCCTTACTTACCACTCTTCTTTCGCCAGGAGCAAACCTACTAACTCATTTTTCAAAGCAATTTTCCAGAATTTATGTATGTGCTCATAAAAAAAAAATAAATTATGGCAATTATTGTTGTTAACTCCCCAAGGCTCTGCAAAGATAATTTTTAATGAAAAATGGAAGATTATTCACCTGTGAACAAGAGACTTGCGTAGGGCAATAATTCTTATTTATGGTACCACATAGCAGAAAATAACCTGGATAATTTGAGAAGATGGGTCTTCTGCTACTCTGCACTAACCACTAACTTTGGTGCAGAAATGCTCATCTAAACAGTAGAAAAGTCACTGCAATTTTATTTGGCAGTAGTTGTCAATAAGCAATACATGCAAGAGCTTGTCTTGATGCTTTATGCATTTTCACAAAGAACAGTTTGAACAAACATCATTTGTTGCAACACAACACCAAGCACCAAGCATTCTTACCTCAACTAAGAAGACAGTCACACATAAAATCAGAACAAAAATCAAGTTTTTGTGGATAGTAACGTATCTGAAATAGGTATTCCATGTAGTCACAGTACCCATGCTTTCAGTATCATCACTGAAGCACTCCTGTCAAAAAATCAGTAAAATAAGAGTAAGAATGCTAATAATATCTCTGTATGAGCATTTCTGACACAAGAATGCTATATAACTCACGGCAAGTAATTGAGCTGAAGCATTAAATTGGCTGATAATGGCTAGAGAGGAAGGTACTGACTGGTTGAGTCACCTTTGCTATGAAAATACAATCAAGAGATTATTTGAAATTTTCAGATAACAATGAGAGAAGCTGAGATTTGTCCAGCATTACCAGATTCTGAAACTGTTAATCAACAGCTATTTTCTTTCAATGGAGAAAGAAAATTATTATTGTGATTTTAGAGTAAATTTGTAAGCACTTTGAGCTTTTTATTTCTGTTGAGCTCAAATGAAAAAATGGGAATGCTTCTGCAAATTATGGATTTAAATTTTCCTTGGACATCTGTTTCTGTTGAAGAAACTCCACCAGAAAATTTTCCTGTCCTGAGAAGAGCAGCCTAACAAATTTATCAAATTTGATCAAATTCCAGTTTTAAAAACTGCTAGTACTTCAAATGTATTTTATTTTTCCTATGAGCCTTAATGTTTCAAAGGTGAATTTTACATAAATGCTTTAAAACAATGTTTTTCCAAGTTGTAGTTTCAAATTATATTTTATCATAAATAATCTGAAAGGTAAAGTGCAGGAGATGTAAATTCTGTATTGAAATTCCCCGCAGATAGCACTCAAAAATTAACAGAAAATAAAGCAAAATAAATTTGTGAGAATTTCAATAATTTCAAGATAATACTTGAGTTTAAAAATTTTCACAGGTATTCAAAAAACATATTCCACAGAGAAATGCTACATTAGGAAGGAAATAGTCAAGTAGAAAAACAGATGAGTATATTACACTAAGCCACCACCATAACCAAACCCAAGATGAATTCAAATCAACACACACCTTCAAATCCTCTTCACTGATTTCGTCAGTTATGTCCAGGACACTGTCTCGAGACACACGCCTGGTGTAGATATCTATCTCAGAAGACAGGTTTGTCTGAGGCACCATAGACATTTTCCGAAATGTTGTACTTCCCTTTTTGGAAAAGTTGGGTCCGTAGTTGGCAGAGGTGCTCGTCATCAGGTTCAGCACCGACTGCCTCCTCCGTCCTTGCAGCAGATGGTCAGCCTTGAGCATGCTAGTCCGCAGCAGAGCCACGTCCCCCTGCTCCAAGTCAGGTACCAGCGAGAGCCTCCTCTCTGGCGCGTCATTGTGGCCATCCTCTATCCCATTGACCTGCATCCCGTTCTTCGGCACTACTGAGAACTTCCTATTTGCATTAAGGGGGTTAATAATTATGGAATTCTTCCTTTTGTCATTAAAATCTGATTTCTGTTTAAAAGATTGCTTCTTTATTTCATTGCGTGATCCCATACCTTCTCCTTCAATGGAAAATCGTCGGAGAGTCTCAGTAAGGATTGAATTTCTTCTCTCTGCACTGAACTGATCAAAAGAATCAAATCCCATCAGCTCTGAGCTGAAGTCCGGCCGTTGACCCTGAAGTTCAGAAAATGTTCCATAAAAATAGCAGCTTCCTTCATGTAAAATTAATATCTTGTCGGCAATCTTTAAGTGTTCCAATTTTGAAGTAACCAAGATCCTAGTTTTATCCGCCATCAACTTGCACACACAGCTGTAAAAGACGGAAGTGTGAACATTTAGACTTTTTTCTTCTCATGATTAAATGATTATTTTATCCTTTCACTTTCAATTTGCTTTTACCTGCTCTGCTCCCAGTATGAGCAATCTTGGTTGCTCCTTCAAACTACAAAGGAGGTGGTAAAGCTGAGATGTGTAAAGGGTGAGTGCTTTATCACAGGAACCAAAAAAGGGGTTTAATTTAATCATTTTCAGGTCAATCCACAAAGTTCATCATCAAGTATTTATTTTCATTTTAGGATTACTCAGATCTGCTGATCTGAGGTTTAAGAGTATTACTCCAGTTTCAAAACTTAAAAACTACAGTGGCTGAAAAGCTCATGGATGGCAGTGTGTGTCCTTACTGTTTTCATCAAAAGGACAAGCAAAGAGTCTTTGACTTGGGCCAACCTGCTGCCAATCTTCAGAAGGCAGTTTCAAGTGATTCAAGATCCAGCGATTAGAAAAACAAGTCAAAATATACCTTTTTGTAAAACAAAAATTACACTTATAAAGCAGGTAATTGTTTTAAAGTGAAAGCCTTTCTGATACAAAGACATGTCAGATATGAAGCCACACACACACTGCGGGTATGAGATTACAGGAGGCTCAATACGTTGAGATGCAAGATGGAGCAGTAACACATCTGGACCAGGTTTTTTCCCCACTCAGTGCACTGTCCTACCACTAACACAAAATACTCAAAATACATACATAATACTACAACATAATACTGTGAGAAACCCTAAAATGAATGGCCCAACAGGTATAATTTTGATCACTTCAGTATTTTTGTACGGCAATTTAAAACCCTTCATTTTACTTTGTGCTGCTTGGTGAGATTCCTAAATACAATCTGTCAAAACATACAATACCTTTCAAATATCTCTTTTTCTGTAAAAATATCTAAGTGTCCAAAAGGAGAATCCAGAAGATACAAATCAGCATCTTTGTACACTGCCCTGAACAGAAAAAATAGAAATTACATTAACTTTCACACCTCTTATAAGTTTAAATGAATATAATTTATGAAGAACCAAATCTTTTCATTGATAGACTTTCTACAGCATCAATATGGAGCTGGAGTTTAACATGAAACGTGCTTATAAGACACATTTCAAGCCTTTTCTTGCTGCAGACCACATTACAAACTAACTCAGTTTTCCATTAATTTCTGTGCAATGAAACAATGATGAAATGATCTTCTTTTCCACAGGTTACCCTGTGGAAAAGAGATCTATTTATGGCCTGAATTCAACATTCCCCATCAATGTACAATGACCATTTCAATGGGAATTCAATGTCTACTGTAACATCTACTGGAGCCTGAGGGAACATTGCATACATGTAAATAAACATGTGAAAGGATTTATGTCTCAGCACCTGATTTCAAAGGTACCTAGAAAAAATGGTGAGCAAAAACAAGTGTATTAATGAGGCATAGTCTTGCAAACATCATTTGCAACGGGACTGTACAATATTTCAAGTTGAAGACATTGAAAAGGACCTTAAGCTGTACGTACCTGTACATGGCTCACTGAGACCTAAAGCTCTGGTTAAGGGGGGTTTTTTTAAGAAATAAAATTTGAATAGAAGTTCAAAAAGACCCCCTGCCTTCCTCTGTGAGAATAAAAATTACTATGCATTATCAGAGTATAATTAATAAAGAAATATGGGCAGCTGCATTTCTGTATTTTTTAATGTTAATCAGTGTGAAAACATTTAACCACCAGGAGGAAAAGCCCTCAGTATTAGCTCATTATGTTAATAAAACTAGCAACTTTATTTAAAAATCCTCTAACACAATGGATTTCACTGACCATACATTATGATGTAATGGCTGCATAACAACAAAAATTCACACTGTTCTGGGTGATTTTATCAGCAAGAAGTTTGGTTTATTAGTAGAGGTTTATTGCTATAATTTGTGGGTTGCACTTAGTAGCTACAAAGTTACTGGCTTTAGGGTACCAGGCCAGCAAGTTGACTCAAATCCAGGACATGCACTGTGTTTTTCCCTTGGTCCTTTCTTTCCCATGGTTGCAGCTGCAGGCAATGACAGTGCTCTGTAAGAAAGGCAGACTCACACAATCTCTACCCGCTTCTCATGACAGCTGGTTGATGTCACTTCCATCACAGATTCTCATTTTACTTGACCTTGCATACACTACACTAGCTAAGTTTATGCAGCCAGTCCAAGAATATAATGTCCAGTTTATCAGCCCAGGTACAACCCAGGGCTGCAATCCTAAATTTACACCTCTAACTTTTCAGAGCTTCATCTGCAACCCACACCTCAATACCTGCACACATAGTAGCACACTGAGCTTGGACTGGAGCCTGGACAAAATCTAAGACAGTCACTGTCTTTATGACATGCAATTGTTTTAAAAATTACTATTCTACAGGTGACAATAAAGACATAAGTTCTGTGACCCTCCAGGAAACGAACCATGACTATCCCAAACGTGACAGACATGATTATCCATAGCGTCTAGGAAATAGTCGGTGTAAATGTTGCATTTCAAATGAAAATCTAAGTGGGTTTTGTAGCTTTGGGGTTACATGCTTTCAAAGCTTTGCCTGATCTTTCCCTCCTCTTTCCTCTTACTGCATAAACCAGAACCATCCATATGCCTCTTCAGTCTCACAAACAAACCCACACTGAAAGATTCTCTATTTTAATGATCCCATCTTTTAGCTTCACAGAGACATGTGCATCTTTCATGGGATGCCAGTGTGGATCACTAAAATGTGATTTTACTTCCACATAGTGTTTCTGGGCATGGGAATCAACACAGTTTGCACTTGGCACAGAAATAAATGGGGCCATTTACACATCAGAGCTATCATTACTGGATTTCTGACAATAGCTAAGTGATTCTCCTGAAACACATAGCTAATTTATAAGACAAACACCTATATTACTGTTCTCTAGACCTTCAGAATTACTTACTAACATAGGAAGGTCAAACAGACAAGGCCGTTATTCATACATACTGACTAGTCACTGCTTTCTACTTTTCTTTTTCTTATGACAGAGAGAAACCCAAAGTGTTCGTGCAAAATGCATTGGAACATGGCTGGTTTTTTTTCCTCTTTTTTTTTCCATTGATCTGCAGACAGGCAGTATGCCATTGATCAATATATAAACCACTTTGAAGAAAAGCCATAGCAGGGAAAGATCTTGGAATATTTATTTGTATCTTTCTATGGGTTTCTTCAGTACATAAAAATCTTCACTTAAAGGTCTGAACTTCCAAAGACATCTCACATCAAGGAGGGAAAGATTCATCTTATGCTAAGCCATAGAATTTGTCTGACATCAAACTTTTAAAATTCATTAAATTGATATGCAGGTTATCATAAACAAAATTGCACAGCGGAACTCATATTTCTTATAGTAAAATCAAGTTTCTGATATACCTGGAGGATATTTGTTTAGCAGGACATAGTCCACATGTATTTAAATGCTTAGTCATAATACATTCCATATAAGTGAAACAGCACACTACTTGAAAAGCAAAATACTCACCTTGCCAGTGAGATTCGTGCTCGTTGACCTCCACTCAGAATGATTCCACCTTCACCCAGCAGTGTATAATCTTTGTCTGGGAACTTGGAAATATCCTGTTAACATTTTTTTTAAGAATCAGTATTTTCAATGTCCAAGAAACTCAAGCTACAGACTTGATGAACGCATAGTGTACAATTGTCTACAGACAGGTTGGATAGCAGTTATAAAAAAAAAGTTCCATAGAGGTTTATTTATTTCATTTGTTTATGTAATCAGAAATGGTGATATCATTCTATTGCAGAAATCAATCATGAGCTACAAGATCTTAAGAACAAATATTTGTCTGAATAGTTAATCTCCAAAAAGCAAGAAATGTATCTTCATACAATGTCAGTCCAAGACATTAACTGCTCAAGTGTAATGATAAATGCACTTGCTGCTGAAGTTAGGGAAAGCAAGAAGCAAACTCTGTTTCTGAGCTCTTCAAAACCCAGAGAAATATATACTTTAGGCAGGTTCATTATGAAAGGCTTGACAAGCATTCCCAGCCAGGAACGCTCATGGTTTGCCAAAGGTTTGGGAACCAAGTTCCACTGCTTGGGCTGTAAATTATTTAGAACTCATGACTATGCTAAAAACAAATCTTTAGCTGGGGATAAAAGCAGAAAAATACCATTTCATTTCATATAAGACACAGAGAGGAGAAAAGGACACTCTTGTGTCCCACTGGCAAGGGTAGTCAGAAATTTTCTTAAGAGGAGTACTTAGTACTAAAATTGATGATCCATGTAAACCGCAGAAAGTCATTTGAAGACAAAAAGAATGGCTTGTGTGCCTGAAGGCTGTCTAGTTTTTCCACTTTTAGAGTTGCTCTAACAAAAAATATTAATTCTGCCTTCAAGCCTGACCTACATCTGTAAGCCAATACAGCGACACCGCTATCACTGTGGCGGATATAGTTTCAGCAGAAACACAGGCTGGATGAGCTTCCCGTGCCTCATGGCACCCAGGCTTCCAGGGGATACAGTTTCAGGGCAGTTTGCCATGCAGTGAGTGGGAATCCCTGACTGTGCCAGGAGCCTGTGCCTGTGCTCACTGCTCAGCAGCACCATAGTGCCTGTGCACAGCTTTCCTCACCCAAGGCAGGGGTCCCCCACAGCCAAGGAAGATGACTGGGGCATCCAGGACTAGACACAATCAGTTCCAGTGCTCTCATGCACCACATTTTGAGTGCATCTTCTGAGAGAAGAAAAATAGTGGCATGCATTATCTGACAGAAGCTGAGTTTCTTTAGGCCATGCTCTGGAAGGGGTATCCTGTTTTGGGGTCTCGTCCTGCAGGCAGCCAAGAGGTGGGCAGGAGCTCAGCTGTCTGCACGCTCTCTGCAGCACCCACAGAAATCCTATGGCTTCCAGACTGGAAGACACATGAGGCACTTTTAAGGCAATACTACCCAGATTCTATGTTGAGCTGCTCTCTGTAAGGCCATATTCATACAAAGCCATATACAATCCAATTTTGATGGCCTCTGCTGTGATTTTGATGGTTGAGCACTCTCTGTTGGACAGCCTGTTGGCATTCCAGGCCTCTGAGGCTTTGCAGAATAAATAAATAAATAAATAAATAAATAAATAAATAAATAAATAACTTTCCAAAAAATGTTTCCTTCTTCCTCTCCTGCAAATTGCCCTGACCTCAGGAACAATGAGTGAACAATGCTGTTCAGACTTGGAACAGTGACAGATGAAGGGTCCAGCCACTCAAGAGCAAGAAATTGTCTGCCCGGCCTATCAGGAAATGGGAGATTCTCACAACTCTCTAATTTGATAATAGTATTTACTTCCTGACTTAGAGGATTCTGACCTTAAAATCAAGATGCTCTTATTTATGGAAAATCTATTGCAGGTGACTTTTAAATTATTCTCACATTAACTAGTTATTTCCCTCTCTTAAATGGACAAGCAAATCCCTGGTATTAACATAACAGCTCAAGTATTTGCAGAAAGAGGAATGTGAAAACCAGTGCCAGCAGCAGTTTTAAAGAAAAATTTTCTGAATGTGACAAAATCACCTTCCTGTAAGTCATGAAGAATTTAGAAAGAACACAAGAAATTCTGGCATAAAATGCTTTTTAGCATTTCTTTGAGACAACCTGGTCAGATCACTTGTGGTCTCATGATGTATGCAGGAGTCATGTTATTCATCTATAACTTTGGCATTAACATAAGGGGTTTGCATGATTTAGTACGTAGATCTCTAAGCTGATTTGTTTCCCATTTCTACCAGTACTGCAGCCTGTAATGGTGCTGGTGCCCTCACTGTTTCCTAATTCCACTCCTTCCCAAAAAACCCAAGTGAAGAACTGGGCCCAGAATTTCTTCTCCTGCAAACAGGGTAAAATCCCAGCTGTAGTGAATTCATTCCAGGGTTCCCATTGCTTTAAAGGTTGAGGGGTTTCATCAGATATATTTCTTTGCAGGTGTGTCAACATGGAATTTTAATCAGACTTTTAATGAGTTCCCCTTCTGCTCTCCTCTACCCTTCACCTCAAGATAATATATGGCATGCAACAGACAAAGAACTTTTCAGGCTGTAATTACAATAATTTAAAAATGTTTAGTAATTTCTTTCAAAGGCATAAACAAAGTAATGAAGTCCAATAGACACACAATGCTTTTTTTTGGAACACGCATGACCTATTGTAAAAAAGTACATAGGGCTGGTCCAAATACATCCTTGCTGTCATTTTATGCAGGAAGTGAAATCAAGCCAGGAACAAACCTAATGTAATGATGCTGAACGGCACAAGACTAGGCATATTAATGAAGTATGAAGTAGCCACTGGATTTTCTCTAGCAAATCTATTTCTAAATGCTTAAATTGAGAAATCAGTTGGTAACTATTCATAAATGAAAACTCCTACAGTTACCACAGATACTCATTCTTTTTGTGGATGTTTCTAATGTGAGGTGCTAAAAAATCCCAAGTTGCACACTCAAGGAGAAGGTATCCTTTTTGATGGCTATTTGCATTTTTTGCAGTGAAAATGCCATATTCATCTACCTCAGGAGCAAAGGAATGGCCCTCGTAATACCTTTGGGCTTGGTAAGGAAGAATACAGCCAGGATAGCTTCAGGGTGAATAGGAAATATGATCTTGTTATTAAAAAAGGAAACCTCAGAATGGACTTCACACTCCAAGTCTTTTCTGTAGAGATTAATTGTTATCACAGTCATTTGATAAATCATTAGCAACAATGAAGATAATAAAGCATGAGTGCATGATTGCTAGAGAAAATAGTCTCTAACAATCAAGAGTTGCTTAATATGTCCAAGGTTACTCAAACTACTCGAGCAATTCTAAAGATAGAACCTAAGTATTTTATTTATGTGACTTCCTTTTCCTCCTTAAATTTGTCCTTAATTTTGTGGAGTTTGATAGTCTCTCTTCTGCCTTCCGTCATAAAAGACAAAACAGTCATGAAACTGATGGAACAGAGCAGCAGTCTTGACTCTCTGCATTTCATCTTCATCCTATTTCAGTTCTCTATTTACCTTCTGTTTTTATTATGGTGACCTCTACACTCATCTCTATCCCCTGCCTTTTCTTCACTGCCATTAACATTCCCTATGCTTATTTTCACAGTTCCCAGAAGATCCCCCTAATTTCACTGCTACTGAATTATTCCCTTTTTCATCATCATCATCATCTTTTGAATTCTTAAAGTTTTGAAATCAAAACTTGTATTTCAGACTCATACCCACTACAGAATACTTCTATGAATTTTTAAAATATGAAGAAGTTCCAATTATTTCTTGTATCTTGGCTTTAGGTAACCAGCCTGAACATATTTAAATCTTCATTTTGCTAGGAATTAAGCCAGAAAAACAGATTTCTTTTAACTATTTCAAATAAGATTTCTTTTTAATTTAATTTTATTTTATTTTGGTAGCTCTCCTCTCTCTCCCTGTGATTCTGTAAGCCAAGGCTTTTGTTAGATTTTAGCTGAACCATTTAGAAAGGATTCATGATCCAAAAGCATAAGCTTTGTTTTTGCAACAGTTTGTGACCTTGAACAGTGTCAGGCTCACCCAAAACTCACATGAATGCTGGCAAAACTTGCTTTCTCTATGGCAAAATATTTCTGTGGAACACATCTTTGAAATGTGAAGTAGCCAGAGCACCGCATGTGGGTAGGTTAAATGCAGGGTAAGAGAATTAAATACGATTCCAGAAAAGGCACAGAAGATAGGACAACATCCAAGGTAACAAATCCAGAGCCCTGTACCTAAGACAGGGAAAGGGGTAGGGAGACCTGTCTTGACTGAAACAGTTTTTTAACCAAATTATATCAACAGAGAACATTGCAGGGGGAGGAGCTTCTATACATATTTATGTAATCACTGATAAACTTCTTGAAGTCAGTGCATTTGTGAGTTTTTCTCTAATAGACATTTTCCCCTGCTACAAAGAACCTGTGCTGGCCTCTTAACTTCCAGTTCACCCAGAAAACTCACTGTCTGAAGCTCCACAGCTGATCTGCCAATGATTTTGGGCCATAGATAAGAATTTCAGTTAGAGGACTCTGTGTAGGCCAGTGGATCACACCAGTGTAGGGTGGGAAAAACATAAAGGTAGCCAGATTTGAGACCCAGATGTCTGAGGTGCAACGGTGGTACTGGGAGGTTCTATGTGGTGCCAAGACCCACACCAAGACTGTGGGTTCAGTCCCCAGATGGGCTTAAGAGTTGGACTTGATCATCATTGTGGGTCCCTTCCAACTCAGGATATTCTGTAAATCTGCAACATATTAAGTGGCCTTTTGGTCTGAAAAGGCATTTATACTCTTTTAGCTGTTTATATTAGGATGTGATAAATTTCACCTTGACATGCCGTTGGCTCTCCTCAGCTGTGAAGACAGGTTAAGTCACTTGCTCTCGCATAATTTACACCATAGACATGATTAGATAACCAAGCTACCATTTAATACCCTCTTGTAGAGAATTACATACCACAAAGCACTCTGTTCCACACTTGAACCCTTTATTGCTCCTCTCTTCCACACGCTCTGTAATCTGTCCATTTCCCTTGTGAAAACGAGGCTCAAAATCACGACACAAAGTATTTCACTCACTGACATAAGAACTTCTCAGCACCTACTGATTTAGTCATGTGACAAAAAAACCCAAACAAAACAACCCCAAAAAAAAAACCCAACTCAAACCAAACCCAAATCAACCAAACAAAAACCAACCCAAAAACAGCACAGATAAAGGAGCTGGAGCAGTACATGGGATGCAAAGATGTGTTTCTGTTTTGGAGCATTCTTGACACCGCAGTGAACTTCTCCCCCGGGGTGGATACCATCCTTTGCAAGGAGACATTGAATACACAGTAACACAAACCAGGGCTTGGCCTATTGACTGTCTCTTTCTATAGTTAATCTCTCCATAATCCAGTTATTAGATGAAAGTTAATCTCCTGCACTCCCAGTAAACCCACCTCAAAACCCTACAGAATCTGGCCACAAACTTCTTTAGTACTATCATATAACTCAGTTTCACGTGGAAGCACCTCCTCTACTTGCATGTGATGTTAAACATTACCTTGATGAGCAGCTGGTGTCTTTCAAATCGGAACATGTGTTTACTTAGAGAGTGGTAATCTCTCAAAGGTAATTTGTCATTATGTGTTTATGGACTCTGAGGTAACTATTAAAGGATCAAATGAATTGACTAGGTGGAAAAATATCACTTACATAACAAAACGGTAAAACTGGAAGTTATGGAAGTATGGCTTCAAAACTCATGAACTACTGAACCAAATCAAATGTGATATAATGCTTGTTTATTTTTAAACAAGAATAAGTATACCAGGCCTGCTTCTGTAGTCTTGACTGGAGGAATGCCTTCTCTTAGGATGAGTTTGTTCAATGGTAACAGCATTTAAACATGAAAATTCCTGTTTCAGCTGCCTAGAGGTTTTACCTGTTTAACTTATCAAGTGGTAAAATCAAACAAAAATCCCATACCCTGCATATAGCAGGCTATTAATACTGATTTTTTAATCTAAATATCTGAAAATCAAGTCACATTCCTTTCCCATATTTTATAACATGAGTAAAAAGGATTTTGCAAACCCACATACCACCTACAAATTAAGTCCTACAAACTTCCATTTATATTCATGTTATCCCTGCCATTACATTAATACAACCTCCAATTAATATAATCCTTAGGAAAGTCACACTTGTAGAATTACTTCAGATTTAGTGGCAAGTTTCCACAGACATACAAACTTGGGAAGTTCACATATCTCAGTGGCTTTTACAGTACACTTGAACTCGATGTGTTAGACAAAAATTCAGACTCTCTTGCTACAGTTTTTTATTATGAATGTGATGAAAGGTACTTGATTAAAAGGGTAAACCACTTTGTCAAAAGTGCTGCTGTGACAGCACCAACTCATCTTATCTTACTTTTTGAGTACCTTTAAACTTGCCTATGGGGACTGCCTTTAGAAAACATGCTCAGAATCCATACAAACTACGTCTCATCTTGTCTCTATTAAAGTATGCCAATATAAGACTTCAGAGGTAATAGATTTGAGGTAATACTGCAAACTCAAAAGTACTCTTTTTGAAACAATTAATTTCAATAAAGGACAAATGGTAAGGACTACTGATCTGTGCTAGAATGGTTTAACCTAGGAGGTTAAAACATTCACTTTCTTATTTGCTTACTGGGATCTTAATTTTAGAGGACATATTAAATAAAGCATTCATCCTGCTTTCTTGGTTGTTAAAATAAACAGTTTCTCAAGAAAAGGAAAAGAGAGCAAGAGGGTAGTGGAGAAGGAACAGGTAACCCTTTTCCTATGTGTCTTGAAGACTTTTTACTGTGATGTTTTGCGGAATGTGTAATGTAATTTAAATGCATTGGTATTCCCTTGAGTTCAACATCACACAAAAACATGGGCAGTGTCTACACACAACTTGCATCTCACTGCAGTCATACTCAGTGGGTGCCAGGCTTTCAGAAAGAATGTTTGCCAGTGAGGCTTTTTCTTTTGGATATCAAGAACACTAATGAAACCCGCAATTACGACTGTCTCTTTACCTCAACTCCAAAGCACTCTTTTTTGTTCTTTCACCTTTTACTGCTTTTCTCTTAACCTCTTCCCATTTATAAACTGCAGTAATGAGAACAACATTGTAAAACATGACTTTAACTCCTCTGATGCCCTACTTACTCTCAAAGGAAAAATATAATCAAAAAATGTAATTGTAATCAAGTTCAACACATGACTGTCTTTCATTATGGATCGTTTCAGCAACTCAGATCTCATACACTCAGACTGGGCTGCTCTGTGGTGTCCCTTGCTCTTGCTCTCCCCAAGTGCCCGAGAATGCTACAGAGAAGAGCTGTGAGGACCAGGGACCATGAATGAAACCTGTGACACTCTACTGCTGTCACATGCATCATCAAGGGGGACAACACTCCAAGGAGCACCATTGAAACACGTGCTTCCCACAGGCAGACTCACAAAACAGTACTGCAGGTCCATTGCCTGTGTCTGGCTGCCCATCAGTCACACACCATGTCAGGGCATTGGGTGAGACAAGAACCACGCCATGCACGAGAGAAAAGGATACTTGAGAGACATGTACGAACTAATTAAGCTTGTAACCTCAGGCACAGACTGACATCCTAGTGCGTTGTGCCCTACACAAACACACTTTGTCAAACTATCTCGGCATAGCATTTATGAGGCAGGCAGATCTCCAATATATCACAACCATTTTCTTTTTAATCTTCATTTTCTGTTTCACAGTACATCTTGAACAGGTATAATGGCACAACTGCAGGGTAGGTGAATTACATCAAGGCAACAAGATTAAGAAGCTGAAGAGAGAAATCTCTTATGAGAGTTAAGGAAGTACAGATGTAGCTACCTGAACTACTTGGACTAAAAAATGTCCCATTTTAGTGCTCTGAATTCCTATAAACTTATGTACGCTCATAAAAGAAATATAAGAAAATCCTTTTGTTGCTCATAGTTTCACTGCTTTTCAGTAATATTTTTTTGTGATTAATCAAAATTACCTGGAGAAGAAATCATCTTTTTAACCTTCCTTTTGATGGTTCCATACACACGTAGAACAAAATGCAAAGCTGTGAGAATATATTTTAGAACAACATAAAAAAATTCTTCCATTCAAGAAAAACCTACCATAGCAAATCTGTTGTTTAGGTAATGACTAACATAATCAGATTTGCCATTCTCTACAACTTTACAGAATCTAACACAAGACACATTCCAACTTCTGAATAAAGATCTGATTTCATATACAGGGAAAATTCTATTCTTGAACACCTAAAAAATATGGAAAGCTCTGGGAAATATTTACTTGCACTTTCCATTTTTCATAGAGATAAATTTACTTTGTGTACTTAGCAACTCTTAAGAGGCTCTAAGTGATACCTCCTTAGTAAATTAACTACGTACCAAATCAAAAAAGTCAGTCAGGAAAAAGTAGCACTGACTTCTGTAAAAATTCTCATGCACCCCAAATTATTTAAGTAACACTCCTGTAATATCATTTCTATATCTCTATAGACCTAAAAGGAAGTGGAGAGCGCCTTGTGACATCACCTGGTTTCAGCATCCTGTTTTGCTGCAGACAAGAACAGGCTACTCACTGTGGTCTGGAAGTCTCAAGTCCACATAAATGGTAGGATGTGACCCACATAGAATGACCTGAAGTATTTTATTGGTACTAATAAAGAAGAAGGGGAAAAGACATCAAATTTATGAGTTGGGCTAGATCTTCAGTTTGCTACTTCTATAGGTTGATGGTGGAAGTGGCAAAGTAAAAGCGTCACCTCACAGGTATATTACTTTTTATCCTGCTAACACATCTACTTGCCCACTGGGTCAAAGAAGATGTAGTTGTATTCCAAAAGCATTTTGGTGAGTATGGAGCTTGGAAATAAATCTGACTTAGCCAATGTTAAGAGCTCTATATTAACTGACTTGGAGTATATGTGCAATAAGGAAATAAACCCTCTTGTTTCACCAACCTTTGGTTTGAGGGCTCTACATAAGAATTAGAGTCAGCAGGCCTGTTTTCAGGCAGAATCTATCACTACCTACGAATATTGCAGAGAAGGGGACAGAGTGAACTCAGGCAAAACTCGTTTCTCCTTTCTGAAGAATGAGAACACACACACACACAAACTGCAGTGCAAAGCACTAATATAATAAACCCCTAAAAGGTCACATGGGGGAATAAGCAGGGAATTAATATTTGAAATCTGTCATTCAATCTTCTATACTGACTCGTTTGGTAACTAATACATGAAAGCTAACAAGACAAGAAAGCATAATAATGGAAATAAGGTAATGTGTTTGGCTTCCTTCCAGACTATTCTGCCTTCTCTTCAGGCAGCCCAATTTATTTAGTCCAGGAGAAAAAAAAGTAAAAGTATCAAACCTGATCTCAAATAATAAGCCCTGCTAGGAGGTGAAGCATATAATTCTGCACAGAGCTGCAGCAACAGAGATCAAAGCTGGCTTGATTGAGCCTGCTTGGAGAACAAAGGAGCTGCAGCCTGCTGAGACACCGAGCCATCCCACGACCACTGAGACACCAAGCTGTCCCATCAGACAGTGCTGAGACACTGAGCCACCAGTAATCACCTGCTGCTCTAGGAGGGGCCTGGCGTGGGAAGCCTCCTTGAGTGAGGGCAGCTGTGAACTGCTGAAGCCAGTTGTTTCTTGGGGATTTGGCGTTAACTATAACTTTCATAACCGGGGTTAAGGACAACTCCACAGAAAGCCTGATACAGAAGTTGTTAAATCTCCTGTCTTCAGGAGCTTCCAAAGAGATTTCCAGCAAACCAAATTAAAAATCTAAACATAAGCTGATACGGTCAGAAACATATAGGGAAATATTACTTTATTGCTTAACTACACCCTGCTCTGAGATAATCCGTGGTAGTAACCTTATCTTATTTTTAAACAGGCTGGCCATGGTTTCTTGCTTGACTGGTGCTAAGGGAAAATATGTTTCACTATGTAGCCAAAAGGAAAATCCTATTCAGCACAGCTGAATAGTGTTTTTAGTTGTATATTACAGACAAAATCTTAAGGCATAGAAAATTTCACAAAGGTCGCAAATGCTGGCTCCTTTTGTACCCTGCCATGTGTAAAATGTATTTCCCTACACTACCCTCTGACAACATCAAACACATAAAAGGACATTTTGATATGATTATACTCATTTTGGGCTACATGTCACATAAAGATCGATCCTGCAATTATTTCCAGTGCAAGAACTTTTAGAGTATACACAGAAGAAATCCCAAATTTAGTCAAGATGTTTCTGCTAAATAATTCAGATTTCTGCCACAAAATTAAGGTTATCCCTGGAGCCATTTTTTAAGTGCAAAAGAAAGGAGAAAAACAGGTTAATTTCCAAAACTGTAAGGAAAAGCTTCTTTATGTGGAAGAAATATGACCTAAAAAAAAATTGGAATAATATATTTGTACATAATTTTTTCAACACCAGTATGTTTACTCAGGTTTTTAACTAGCAAGGAAGGCTGAGAAGGCAGACATCATATAATATCTGTGCCTGCTTACTTAGCTTATGTTGTGTAAACTACCAGAATAGTCAATGTCAGTGTATCTCCCAAGCAGCTGTCAACAAGATGACTTGCAATTCCACAAAATTCGAATGTCAGACTGAGTTCCTTAAATCTCAGAAATTTCTCACTTGCTTTAAGCCCCATTCCCATACCTTTTCTTTGGGGGTTTTCACTTGGGTTGAGTCACAGGTGTTAAAAGTCCTAGATGACTAACCTCTTCTAGCTGGCAGGCTTTGATGACACTCTTGTACCGGTATTCATCGTAGGATACACCAAAAATTATGTTTTCTTTTATTGTTCCGGGCATGATCCAGGAAACTTGAGGTGAAAAGGATATCCTTCCACTGTGTTTAACTTTACCCTGTGAAGGCTCCAGTTCTCCCATTATCAACATCAGAAGAGAAGTCTGAAAAAACATTAACTCTTGATTAATATATCAGAGATCTGTACAACAAAAAGAAATGTTGAACAATGTGGGAGTCACTCTGTTAAGTCACTTAAATTACATATTTGTCTTGTCAAAAGTATCCCTGTAAATACTGATTTAGTGCAAACTGAAATTAGTGGAGATTTTCATATGTGTGATTCTGAAAGGCCTCTAATATACGAGAAACTTAATTTAGTAAATGATAAAAATCGTGTAAGATATCTTGTAAAAAAGGCATGCTACTGCAAAAGCATGTCATTTTAATGAAGCTATCAATAAATTTACAAGGTAAAAATCAATCTGTGAAACACACAGACATAAGGTACTAGTATTTATAGAGAAATCTATTTGATTTTTCACATTATCAGTGACTATTTTGTTTGTTCTTTGTAGGACATAATTCATGTTTATAATTTTGCTAGTGCTTATAACTATTTTATCTGTATTGCCTTGAAAAATTCAATTTCTCTGTGTAAATATATACAATTGCTCATTATGATCTGAATTCTCCTGTATAACTCTTAGCTCATTTAATAACTATTTTATCTGTATTGCCTTGAAAAATGCAATTTCTTTGTGTAAGTATATACAATTGCTCAGTATGATCTGAATTTTCCTCTGTAACTCTTAACTCATTTACGTGAATGCATGACCTAAGTATATTTACTATTTCCCTTCATAAAAGAATTGATTGCAATTTCAGTACTGACATGTTATAATTTCAAAGTTAATCAGTAGCTTGTAGTAACCTTGTCACACATGATTGGCTACTAGATCAAAGAATAGAATTGAGAAATACACGGAAAAATATGTTACAGAGCCATTGCAGTGGTGTTCTTATCACTAATAAACAGTCAACAAAGTTGGGACGTAACAGCCAAAGACCTAAAAAATCTGTCTAAGTCACAGTTCAATGCTGTCAAGCCCAGGATCCTTTTGCAAGTTATACAATGTACTGGGGGAGTCTCATGAGATTCCTTCCTCTATACCAGAATCTGACTTTTCCAAAATGCTGAGTAAGAAGTTCCCAGTCTTGCAAAGGACAGCTGCTCAGTATGTTTTGTACACTGGATGTTAAACCACTGCATCTTGTGCCATATAACACAAATTAAAAAACAAAATAAGACCAAAGCAAACCCTATCTAATACTGAAGCAATATTAAAGAGCTGATGTCAGGCTTCATACCTGTTGTAGATTAAATAGTTAATACAGATAAAATTGTGTAGTCTGTTTCATGGGCCTGATAATTCCTGGAACATACAGTAACAGTCTCAAGCACAATGAAGGAACCCTTACATTTAGAAGGTGTAAAGGAAGGGCAATATTTTTTGGGGGGTGGTGGGTGGGAGGCAAACCTTATTTTTTGACTTTTATAATACTAACTTCTTGAGTAAGGCTTTTATTTTTATTGCCTTGGAAAGAGAAAATTTTTTGTATGTATATACTCACATAGACTGTTCAGTGTAATCTGAATTTTCCTCAATTTCCTATGTAGCAGAATAAAGGAGATATACATACATCCTTCAGCATTTTCTAGTTCACACTTCTATATTACAATTACCAGCATTAGCAATAGCAATAGATAAACTATTCTGTTAATTTGAAAGTATCACAGTAAAATGCACCTTAACATATCATCTTAAGGACAATCTCATGTTCTGAGTCCCTTGCTCTCCCTTGTGGGGATCATTAGTGAAGAATAAGAAGCCTTGATCATACTGAAATTGATGGGTCCTTTGTCATTGACTCCAACAGACCAAAGATTTTACCCCATGCAAGTAAAAGAAATCATAATATTTTCACCTATAATTTATTAAACAGGAGAAGTATAATGAACATTTGTTTTAACTTTCACATCTCCTCAAAAAATCCAGTAAAAATTAAAGGCTCATCAAGACTCATCTAATTACTTGCTGTTCAAAGTGAATAACAGTATCACAGTTCAACTCATTTTATATTAATGATGTTAATTGGATGTGTCATCTGCAAACTAAGTGCATTGATAACATTTTGTGGTAGTAAAATGATGAATAATCTAAACCACAACTTTTCACAGGAAACCACCAATTTCAGCAGCATCTCCCCAGGCTTTCACATGGGTCTCAGGATGCCCAAGTGAGGCACTATAGGAAGCAGAGCTGAGTGATCAGGTACACCACATGTCCAGGGCACCTGGCTACATACCTATCAGCCTTGTCAGATTACCAACTATCTTGTGTTCAGTTTTTTCCTTGAAATGTTAGCAAGGCAGGGAAAATAAATGCTTTCTAGCACACTGAGCCATCAGAATATCTATTCTATATTCTTCATTTTTTTTAAAGGCAGGGAGATTCTCACCATGAGCCTTAACTTTAGGTTTCAGTCTGCATTACTCCTGTAAAATTTCCTTTTACTTCCAATGGGAAAATATTTTGCCATTAAATTGATATTTCCTTATAATTATGTAACCTTCTACTACAAAAAAATCCATCAAAATCTAACTCATATTTGCCACAGTATAAAATATAAAGTAAATATTTTAATGAAGCTTGCAGATTATCCATACTTTTTCCTGCAGCCATCATTTCTGCAGCAAACACAGGATAGCAAGAATACAGTAAATATACAGGTAACAATAGAGGTAACACAATATTATTCTTTATAGTTATTAGGACTCTTGTTGAATGAGCAAAAACATAAATACCTTGCCTGCTCCAGTAGATCCAGAAACAGCTAATAGCTGCCCCTTCTCAATCTTGAAATTTATATCCTGAAGAACAGGAGAGGCATGAAGGGGAAAATTGCCGAAGAAGAGATTACTGTCAGTGCTAGGAGCTTTGCTGTTGTTGTTTTCCTGGTTTGCTTTTACAAACAGCTCTCCAATTCCCTGCAACATACATGGATATATATTTGATATACATAAAATATAAAAAAAACATGCATATGCAGATGTGTGTATCATGCTATGGATTTATGAAAATACATGAACTTACATTTATTATGTTACTTTGCCTATCAATAAAATACTCATTATATTCTTAAATATACTTTTTTTGATGTACGTATTGGACTTGTGCCAAAATTTGTGGACACAAAGAAGATTTGGTAATTATATAATTTTTTCCAATGTTTACATATGCCATAGCCTGATCCTGTTTTCAGGCTGGCCTAAGTCAGTAAAAACTACTTATTACAGGCCTTAACACTTATTAAAAGGGTTCTTCCAAAGTTTCTTGACTGTGGATAATCTGATATCGTGCATTAATTACTTGCTAAGTATTCCTCACCTGCTGAGAGCTGAAGGTAGTTAAAATGAAAGAGTGTGGGCTGCTCTTTTTAGAGCATCATGGCACATATTAAAAAAATTAAAAAAAAAAAAAATACTCTATGTTTTAATATAGTTTGGGTAAAAGTACCAACCTCATCCCAAAAAGCTGTTACTTTGTCCAGCTCAACCCCAGTGGTTGTTAGATTATACTCCAGAGCTTTATATTCTTTTTTCAGCAAGAAATCCTAGAAACACCATGAAAGCAGATGAAACAGTAAGGGACAAGGTCATATTGCACAAAGCAATCCATATTTGCCTACACAGAGCACTAATACTTCTGGTGGCACTTTGCATTGCAGTGCTTTCAGCAAGAGGCATAAATAGAAATTATACAACATTCTTGGATGCAGAAGGAAATGTTTTTAAAACTACCAATTCTTTCATTGCTACTGAAAACATAGCCATAAAGTTCTGATTTAGAAAGAATATCAAAGCTTGGCACTTGTTTTGCTTTCAGGACTTGTATCTGGCAAGATCACCCCTCTGAGTTTAACCCTTTTTAAATAAAGCTTTACTTTTGGAGTAAGATGTAGAAGGTTGTGCTCTGGTAAACAGTGGAATGAAGCAGCTACATGCTGGTATCTCCCTTTTCCAAAACTGCAAGAGTTTTAAAAAGCTGGAATGATCTCTCTACCAACAAAAATAAAAGGCAGATAATGATCCTGGCATGTGCAGCACTGATGCAGTGTAATTTCAGTGACACAAGTCAGAAATCTGGTGCTCATGTTGCCTTCTAGGATAGCACTGGGAAATAAGAGTAAGCCTGTGCTAATGTAGGAAAGACAGCCTCTCTGTTCCATTACTTCATTGAGGTTATATAGTCTATATCTCTAAAGTAGATATCGATATAGTAGTATCGATATATAGTCTATATTGATCTAGTAGGTATTGTCTCCTCCAAATTCTACTTTTTTAAATTTTGTGGAAGCAAATAGATCTACGTGGGCAATAAAATGGAAAAACTAAGCAGACTCATGGGGAAATCAGTTCTCAATGGGATACTTGCAGATTTCCCAAGTAGAACATGAAGAGTTCTCTTGGCATAACAATTAAGCAGCTGATTGGAAGAGCAGGAACTGAAAAACTGGAAGGCAAGACACACATGGTTTATGAAAACAAAAAAAAATAAAAGGGTAAATTATAACTATGCTTTCATAACAAAGGGGTCATCCAGTGGAGTTCCTGGAGCAGTGATAGTCAGAGAAAGCACACTGTGAAATATCATGGTCTAAAAAACATGTGAAAATACAATAATCCAGGGGATTTGCCTGGCCCAGTCAACTCTCTAAACAGATGTGGAAATTAAATCAGAGAGATGTATGAGTGGTTTGTTATTCTTATTTATATTTCTTAAGACTAGGAAAGGGCTTTCGTATTCTGGGATTCTGTCCTGTCTGTCTATGGGGACTATACTGAACCTGCCACACAGAGATGATTATTTATGGATTCTGGAACTCCCATTTGCTAGTATCTCCAAAAACAAGCTTTCGGTGAAGTGAGGGCAATGTTGTGACAAATGGGCTTGCCAGTTCTGTGACTGTGTCCAGGGCATTGGACACATTCTTCCAGGAAACAGGAAGATACTTCCACTAATGCCTAGGGAATCTGAGAGCACAAGGAAAACCTATAGTGGGGCCTAACAAGGCAGACTTCTGAAAGTCAAATCGACAAGTTTATGGCTAGATTTCTTGAATTTCTTGCCCAGTTGAAAGTCATAAAAATCTTACACCTACTTCTTATTCTAGACTGAGGTTCAGACATCTGATTAAGATCGTTAGGTTCTGTATTAGTTATTTTTATCACACCAAAAATAATAAAATCTATGTTCTACAAAAAAAACTACATCTATAAATATACAATGGTAAAGGTCTAAGATTTCACCCCAAAATAGTGTATGAATTCTCTTCCTAGGGAGTAATTTCAGAACAGCAGATAAAAAAGACAGAGTTAATGAGAATCCACCCTGATTTTACTCTGCAGATAAGCCTCTCATGCTGGTACATGAGCAATTAATCTCAGTAGGTAAGGTGGGTAATAATTATTTGACTGGTACCTTAATTATATTTGCTACTCATAATGAATGGGATGCACATTTGCATAAAATGCACAGTCTCCTGCTGTTGTTGCCAGTAATGTCTAGAAAAACAGAAGATCTGTGACTGCAACTCCTGGAAGCCATGCTATATAAAACACATCTTATAATTTTGGACTTCCTTTTCTGAAGGGAAAACATCTCTTAAGCACCACAAGTCATGATTTCATGATTTTATGAAGTTTCTTATCCTGCAGTGAGAAAAACTAACTAAATGTCACTGTTTCAAATAAAATAAAAAAAAAAAAGCAGCAAGCAGGTAGCATGAGGCTCATGTGGTTATGCTGCCTGGGGAACAATATCAAGATTTATAATGACACTTCATGGTGTTTAGTCAAAGCAACATATATTCAAAAAGTCAGCATAAATGCTGTGTGCTTTTGCTGATCAGCCGACAAGATAACACGATATAAAGAATTAGCTTACGTACTTGGGAAGATTTTAGTCTATGTACCCTACCTGTATTTTGTTTATTGCTCCAATAGAGTCATACCAGGTCTGTACAGAGCCGGGAAACTGCCTGGTCACTGTCATTCGAAGAACAATGCAGAAGGAAATGGTGGTAAATATTTTTCGGAGAATAATTCCTTTAATCACAGCATACGGAAGCACAGCTAAGAACACCACAAAAAAGCCTGAGAAGAAGAAGGCTGAGCTGTTGAAATATCTCACATAAGCAGCTTTTCGGGTAAGTTTTAGTTCAGTTCTGTTAAAAAAAAAAAACAAAAACAAAGCCAAATACAAATAATTAGTGTAGGATTTCACAGTTTACAACTTAGAAATATTTTGGATGGAACTGTTGGTATAACAACTCAGAGGCTCACTCATCCTCCTTATTTTCTAGAACTGCAGCTAAAAAGTAAGACTCCAAACTATTTCTAGGCCTAAAAAATCATTAGAGTCAAATTTTGACATCAGTGTTCACAGATGTCAGACAAAGCAACAATAATCTGTCATGATTTGCATACTGAATAAGCCACAAGCCTCTACAATTCCTGGCACCTCAACCTCAATCATCTAACACTGTGGTAGGTGATGTACTCCCAGAAGCATCATCACATATTCATTTAGATGCGTAACTCCTCTAGAAAAAAGATACTTTGAAATGCTAGATTTGCGATGTGTTACCATATAAATAACTTACAATAGACAATATGATTATAAGGTCATCTTCTTTGGCATGGCAACCTACTAATGGCTTCACCCATGAATTAAGGTGCCACTTCACCTCAGTTCGAAGAGGTGGAAGGCAGGAGTCTGCTCTCCACCCTCCCTTCTCCATAGAGGTGCAGTCTACAGAGAAGCTTACTGATTCCTGTGCAGTCAGGAATGCAACCAGTAATTACTCCTAGCTGTTTCCACCAGGTCCAAGCATCTTACAGCAAGCTATTAAATTAAAGGATGAATAATCTAGGGGATATAAATAATTTTCTGAGTTGATAGCTCTAACTCTCAGTGCTGAAGATTTCTATTGACTGCTCTCATTTTGTTCCTGTTCATTTCACATCTCCCAGGTGCACTGCAGCTCAGTTTTGCCTGGACAGAAGCACTTCTGCTGCAGTGACAGAACAGTTGTTCTCCTGCAAGAGCAATTATCTGGGGCTAGGAATGGTGCTAGACCCCAAGATGCCAATTTACTGGGCAAGTGCTATGACCACTGGAATACTGTGCAGTCACATTGCTGATGGCAATAGCTCGTGTTGCAAGGCTGAGCACCACAACCTTCATGTGTCCTCTCGTACTGACCCAGTGTCTGCATCCAAAGTCCATCCACATTGGTGCTGTGTGAAACACCTTTTCAGCTCCCATTACACATGCATGAGACTTGTACATGCACCAAGCATCTTACCAACTTCTGCCAGCCAAAGAGATCTTAAAACTCCCTGGCAGAAAATCTGAGTTCAACCCATTTTGGAAAAGTGTATAGCATTCCTTGTTAAGTCTACATTCCACAAGAGGAGCCTGAATAAAGTAGGCAGATATACAAGTCACCACCATGATAGAGCTACGGCCTGGGAGAAAGGACCTTGTAAGTCCCTCCAGAGCTTGTATGAAACTGTGAGTGGCAGCACCAAGTTGGGATAACAAAGATTTTGGGACTCGGTGCGCATCCAGTCCTACATAAATGTCTGGCTAGAAGCTATCAGAAAGACCTCCAGTGCTGAAAAACACAGCCCTACTCCAAAGAGGGAGAATGAAATCACTGTCAGCTTCAGTGTTACAACTGAGACTAAGACACAGACATGGCTTCAAACACAAGGTCTTGTTTCCTAGCAGCTTCACAAGCCAAATGACTGGGAGGTACTGCAGAGCTGATTCTGCAAGCCAAATTCAATTGAAACTGATATTCCTCAGTTGACTTGCTCTGGTGATGTCATCACTGAGTGACCTGCTGGATGACTTCAGAATACAGAAGAATCACAGAATTATAGGATGGTTTGGGTTGGAAGGTACCTTAAAGATCATCCAGATCCAATGCTCCAGCCATAAGCAGGGACACCTTCCACTAGACCAGGCTGCTCCAAGCCCCATCCCGAACTTGAACACTTCCAGGGATGGGGCATCCACAGCTTCTCTGGGCAACCTCTGCCAGCACCTCAGCACTCTCACAGGGAAGAACTGCTTCCTAATATCTAATGTAAATGTATCCTCCTTCAGTTCAAAGCCATTCCCCTTTGTCCTATCACTATATCCCTTGCAAAACATCCCTCTACTGATTTCTTGTAGAGTCCCTTCAGGAACTGAAGGGCCACAGTAAGGTTTGCCCAGTGCCTTCTCTTCTCCAGGCTAAATAATTCTAATTATTTCAGCCTTTCTTCATAGGAGAAGTAATCTGATCTTGTAATATTGCTAGCATTCTTGTCTTTTAAAAATCCATGCATCATACAATAAAAATTAACTCCAGCATTACAAAATTTACTATAAATTATTATAGAAAATACAGATAATAAAGAAACAGTCCAAATTCCAGGTTTCTGCAACTAGTTTGTGGACTACAATTTATTTAATTAATTTTTAGAGGATTTCCTAGCGTGATGTGCTCTCAAATTTCATAAAAGCAATACATGTGACTAGCGACATGAGGAGAATCCTAAACCAGTTCCATCCTTGAGCTAGCACTCGTGACCTGGATTCAGACTGACTTTCTCTGATTGCTTATAGTAAATAATTACAAATTCTAATGGTAAAGAACACTTCGCTTTCCCTGGATTGTCTTTCAGAAAGCAGCTGAACAAGAAGGTGTTTGTGGAACAACATAATTTTATGTCTGCTATTTACATGATAATATGACACTTATATTTCTTTTATTTTCCCAATCACACACCTGGTACAGAATTTTATTTCTCTGTAAAGGACTACACAAACACAAAGGACACATGGGAGAGCTTTAATGCAGCGTCACCCATCAATCAATATGTCACTTCTCCTCACTTTCCCCAGAACTCCTTGCCGGTAACAAAGACTTCCTTCTCACAGGTCTCAGCTAACTTTTACCTCCTTTCTCCTTCAGGTCTGGTAGTTACAGTTCAATCCTTACATTAATTGAGGAGATAAGCATTCTACAAGGCCATCTACAGACAATAAATGTTAATGCAAATGTGCAGGACAAATACATGAATCTATGCTACTTTACTCCTTTCACAGATTGTATGCAAATTTTATAACAGGCTTTATTGCATTTCTCAGAAAATGGCTGCACAGGATTCATATTATTTCCTTCACCACAGAATAAGGACGTCTGTTAAGCCTTAAGTAACGATCACAAAAGGGCTTTTTAAGATGAGGACAGGGTTGGCCAGAAACAAACACAGATCCCACAATTGTTTTACTTGAGCAAACTAACCACTGAAACATCATTATAACAAATGAGGAAGTGCATAAAAAAATAATAATAATAAAAAAAAAAATCTCACCTCCATAGTAAACTTGAAAAAAAAAATTGGGAAAAAACCCCAAGCTGCAGTGTGGGAATGCATGGTTAGTTTACTGAGGATTAATAGCTGTTGCTTTACTTCTTAACTAACGTGTCCACAGATTATGTTCATAGCCACCCAATTTTTTTTTCTGAGCACGTAAAAAAATTTGTGTAACAAATGAGCACACTTACTCACGGATGTTTTCAATCATTTTTTCCATTGCATCTTCCCAACAGTAGGCTTTAACTGACTGTATATTTTCAATTATTTCTGAGGTGATGACAAGTCTCTCATTGATCTTTCCTGCTCTCTTATTCCTACAAAGTAAAAAGGCAGTAGGTCAATCCTCATCTTTTTCATCATGTATAGTTAGCTTGTATCCCATTATATCTTATGAAAACAGCTTCCATATATGCCTCTGCTTAAAATATTTACTTTAACAGAATTATTCTGACGAATGTAAAAGAAGAAATTATTAGAAATCAAACAATTGTTCTAAAAGGAGAAAATACAAATTCTAAAAAGAATTAATCAAATAACTAACAAGGAGTTTTAATTCTAAAAATTCTAGATTTAAAAATTAGATTTTAGCATAAATAATGCTAAATCTAATTTTATCAGTATTTACTCTATGTTAGACCTTTCAATTTTTTAAGTTTAGACACCTGCTGCTAAATAAGTTAAATTTCATCTGTAACTTTCCCTACACAGAAAACACTCTTTGGACTCATCCTATGTAATGTCATAACCAGAGTTCCTTAATCAAGTGGTATAAGCTGCTTAAAACCAATATGTTTCAGAAAAATACATTGAAATGCTTTAAAACATTCTTGTCACCTGTATTTCATCATCATTTGTCCCAGCCAGGCTTGGAATAAGACCATGACTATTAGAAAAGCAAGTCCAGAAAATGCAGAAGCTTCTAACATATCCCAGAGCAATCCCATCAGCAGTGCCACTTGTAATGGTGCAATCCATACAAAATGAGCCAGAGCAAGACCCTATGGAAGGCCACAGTAGAAAAAAAATAATAAAAGTTAGAGATGTGCTCTAAAAGCCACATGAAAAGGAAATAGTCATTAAAGTGACACTTTGAAAAATGTAGTGAAGAATGGTACAAATATTCCCAGTAGAAAAACAAGTTTCTAAAGGAGGACTTGTGATCCTGAGCACATAGCATTCTGGGTGTTAATTATTGTAACAGTGCAGCAATACATATACATTCTGCACCTAAACTTTGATTTTTCTAAGGCAAAGTTCAATCTGCAACTCTCTCTTTGTTATGTTATATGCCTGAGGAAAAGTCACAGCTTTGTAAAAGTAAACTGAATTTGATATCAATGCTGGATTTTTTAATCACTGTAAAATGAGAAAAATATATGTTAGAATCTTCTGAGAGTGTTTTAATCTGATATAGAAGGCAGATATTACTTTGGTGAAGAGATGACTGTTGTATGAACACAAATGTATGAACACTAGTTCAATGCAGTTCTCACTCAGGAGATTTGGGAGTGAATCCCATGATCAGATGCAGAGGGGTCTGCGTTACTGCAGCTACACTGTGGCAGTGACAGACCTCTTGTCTTAGCCTGTGCAGCACCAGCTGACCTTATATAGTCATACAGTGCTTAAACTAAATACACCCTGCAGTTCCAGCCATATCTCTACAGTCTCTCTGATCTTGTGTCTTCCATGGGAAGCAAATCTTATACTACCAAAGGGCCAAATGAACACACATGAAGAACAGAAGTTCATAGAGTTTCCAGGTCCTAAAGGCATTAGCAGGGATTTATTGTAGTCTCTAGGAAACGAGAGGTTTTACAGAAGGCTCTCTCAGATTTTCTGAGATGGATGTCTATGTCTTCCTAACACAGTCTTACATCAATGATCCCTTTTTAGTGGACTGGGTAATAATAGGAAGAGGAGGCTAAACATCATTGCTTGTTCAATGACAGAAATGGACTGGATCACCTAAGTAAAAAGATACAGTCATCAGGAAGTAGGATGGAAGGATTGAGCCAGCAAGTTCTGACTTCTGTGAAACCAAGTGTTTAACCCAGAGATTTCCTGACAAGTTCTCACTGGACTGAAGAACAAACATGTTTTTATGATGTAAGTGCTTTTTAAGTTTCCTCTTCTATTCAGCATAGGAGATAAAGAATGTCATAAGTATCGGAATAAGTATTTCTATGACTATGTGCCAACACATTTTCTCAAGGTAATGAGTATTTAGTCCACAATAAGCACTCAGTGCAGTTCTTCATTTATGCTCCTTCCTTCCTTAATATCTGTCATGAACAGCTTGACATTTGTATTTGATGGATCACCAAGTGAATTAAACAACTGATGACGCACCTCATCAAATTTGTTCAGATTGTTAGAAAGAAGACTGACCAATTGTCCAGTGCTTATTTTATCTAGAACTCTGCTTGACAGTTTTAAGATCTGTAAAAGAAAAAAAAAACACTGAAAAATTATCATCTAAGTTATCTCCATAAAACATATAAAAATAAAAAATAAAAATAAAGATTAAAATGATAAGCAATGGTGCAGTAGTGTAAGTAATAACCTGTTTATGCTATAAAGAAAGTCTCATTGAACTTGTTATTTATGTCACTTGAATTCAATATAGCCATTAATTTGCTTTAAAAATATTGATGTTTGACTTAGTCCTTGCTTCCTGTTGAATGTTTTATGGATATAGATATATATGCAAATGCAAGTTTCAATTAAGCATGCATGCTGTGCGCTGCTGTGCATCCTCCTACTGTTGTCTCTCTTGACAGATATTTTTGAAAGATACTTTCACAGTGGGCTTTATCCTAGATTAACTAACACGTTTGTTTAAATTCTTTGGGAATTGGTAAAACAGAGTGACTTTTTAAATCTTAGTATTTTTGAACATGTGATGGGTCAGTATCTGTTGACTCTTCCTGCTATAGTGGTGTCATTAGTATCATTCAAACTCAATCCCTTCCATGTTACATTTATTGTTTAAATCTTCACCTCTAACTGTCTTTTGAAGATATTCTTTGGCCACCAGCATGTTATTATGCAGTACACATTTTTAACAGGAGTACAGTGGTAAAACAATTAAGGCATCTCACCACATATGCAGCAAGACTAATCTCACAGAGGCTGATTTCAGTCAAACCAGCTCTAGACAGGTATTTCATTCTTTAGGCTGGGAAATTGAGAGCTGTCAGAAACTGTTAGCCACGTTATTCTTACATGTACTTTGCATACCTTAACAAAACTATCAATCTTTCAACAAACTAGCTTAAAAGTTACATAGGCTACAGACAGAGGCTTGGCTTTGAGTGTAAGTGAAACAATTACCTTCTTATAAATCAAGCTAAACATAGCTATCCTCATTTGCATTCCAATATGATGAAGACCAAATACAGCAGGGTGTATAAGCAGTGTTCTCACAAAAAAGAGAAGGCACAAGCCAATGCCCAGGTAGTAGGCTATGGATCTTTCATCAGAGTTGTCTGGATCATAGGAAGCTATTATTCTTCCCAGCAAAAGGGGTTGCACAGATTTGGTGACTTCCTGTAGAGAGAAACAAGAAAAGTAATTTTGGTCAGCAGCTGGCTCACTTTTTCAAAATGGCTAACATTTCAATTCAGTGTCCTACCAAATGGGATTTAAAGTCTTGTATCTTCAAAGAGGAAGTCAGGCCTGTTTGCTATGCAAACCACAGAAAATTGCAGTAATTGCACAGGAGAACAGACAGCTCACTGCTGTCTGTGATGCTCCTGCAACTGCACCAAAATCTGGCTTGTAAACTTTGTTGGATCATTTTCTACAAAAGTGACAACTGAGATTAGCTTCCACATTTGCTTTACAGAGTTGTATAGCTTAGCCATATCATATGACTGAATCTAGTTTATCAGGCAGAAAGTCTCTTTTGGTCCCTAGGGAACAGTTATCACTGCATTTTACTGGACTTACAGGACAAGGGAAGCCTCAGAACTCCCAAAATGAACACCACCATTCTCAAGACAGTGAGAATATGGCTAAGACAAAAACAAAACAAAACAAAACATGGAAATAGGAACAGAATAAAAGTGTAAATAATTGGATCATCCTACTCAACAGTTCTGGAAACTGCTTCGAGTTCTGTAACAAAAGCAGGTGGAGAGGAAGTAAATGGTAGAGGTGGCAGGTTTAATAAAGGTCCCAGAGAGAAAACAGTCCTTCCTGCATTGATTGGAGGACCCAGCACTTCCCATCCAGGGATAGAGAACCAGGGTAGGAGGGGAGAAAGAGGTCAAGTCAAACCACTAAACTACAAGGTATCCAAATGATTTGCTAAAGCACTGACTTTAGTCTGGTATTACATTTGTCTTCAGTCTCTTTTTCCATTGTAATTAAACCCCATCAGTGCTACCTCATCTTTGCCTTCTATTTCCCTCCCTGCCCCATCATTCTCATACTTTCATTCCTCTAACCTCATCTTTTTCCATCTCTGCCTCTTGCCTCCTCTTTCCTTACCCAGTCTTTCCCAAAGAACAACAAAAACCACCTGTGTGCTGTGGTCTAACATTTTGTTTCATCATCTGCACGAGCTTCAGAAGGACATGAAGTATGAATGTGCTCCTTTGTTTCACTGTTATGATCAGTTTAAAAATACATAATATTATGAACTTGCATGCATCTCCTTATTCTTCTTTCTGTTGCATTGCAGCAGAAAGCATGTGATACTTCCAAAGTAACAAGACATTACTGAATTCTTTTGTACAGACATGTTAAATTCTGCCCAAAAGTTACCAGTACTGCCTTCCAGATGAAAACCACACAGACCACCATAGAGACTCAGAGAAGGGAACTGGTGAAGTTCAGGTGTAATTGAAGTTATATTGTGGTAAACAGATTGGAAAATCTCCTTTAGGTTTTTTTCCTTCTTTGGGTTCTCTTATACCAAAGCAATTGCAAGTGCTTCTATAACCTGTTCATGCTACTGTTAGTGGAGCTGATATTCATCATTCACTTTTTCCACAGAAGAGGTAGAACTTTACATCTCAAACGCCATACCTGTACTATGTGCTACATTACCCAAGTTAAACACCACTCTGCCGTGAATCTGGAGCCAGCTTTGATAAAGACTTCAGTGTTATTAGTGGGCAAAGGGAGGAGTGTTTATTAAATAACACATGACCCAAGACAGCTGTGCTTAGACCATATGCATCCCAAAGCATCGAACCAAGACTCCCCAAAACTCATAAAATACAAAACATTCACCCCTCAAGGACAATACAGTGTTTTCATATTCTTGGAGATTCAAAGATAAGCTTTTCTAAAGAAGCTTAAAATAGCAACTTTTTTTGTGTGTTTACTTTTATTCCAGTGAAAATTACATGTTCTGCTGCTGTGTTTGTTGTGACTATAAGTGTATTGCATACATTCTGAGCTGGAAAAAAAGATGATTTACAGACTAGAACAGTGGCTGGCAATAAGCCAAGTCATACACTATCTCATGGGGCATAAAACTCCACTGGTTTACAATAGAGATTTATCAGTTTGCTTACCAAAGATATTATCTAGTCTACATACAAATCAAAGCAGAACTGCCTGTTTTTTGTGTCTCCTCTTGTAAACTTGAACTTACCCACTGATATAAATATGAATCAACTGTAAAGAATTTTAAAAATAATGGAATTTGTACACCTAAGAGAAAACTCTGTTTTCAAGAGTCATGTCTTGCCTTTGCCTGTCCTTATTCCCTCTGCATTCATCGTAGGCCACTGAGAAACCCATAAGTCTCCCCCTCACCAAAATCTTAATTAAAAGAGTAAAGATCTGAATAGAAATGAGATTATGACACAGCATATTGTGCTAATCTGACCTGGTATGATTATTCTAACAACTTTTATGTTACGTGTATCCCCCATATGGTCAAACACTCTGCATTTGCAGACAATAATGCACATCTCTTCTTCGGCATATGGCCAAGAAGTGCTTCCCTCCCTGCCTCCTCACTCACACCCGTGACCCATATGTGAGAACTCCAGGAAATCCTCATTATGGTCCTTTGGGATATGAGACTGAAACCACTTCTAAGTTAATATTAGCAGCTGTTATGCCTGAGTGGAAATATAAATTTCATGGCAATAAATATAAGACCAAAATGCAAACAGAATCAAACTGATCCTCACAGGAAAGTACCTAGTTGGCTAGCAGGTATCAAGTTGAAATACAAGATTTTTGTTTCACCACCATAACACCTGCTCTTTAAATTGCAAGATTCATATTCTGACAGGATGAAGAATGGAAACAGTCTCAAACAGCAGGAGAGCAGACACATTAAGTGCAGTAACTCAAGGTGCCTAACATAACACTATTTATGAGGGGGAGTTGTAGTACTCTAGGGGGCCAGAGCAAAAGTGTCCACCCTGCAATAACATCATTACCTACAGCGCATCAGGGATGAGGGAGAGATGGAAAAAAGGCTAGACTTAATGAGAGCAAAGCTGTGCTGCCAGCTGAAAGGACATCTATACAAACAGCAGGGATGTCAGCACAGTTTAAACCACAGTCCAAGAAAGATGCCATGAAAACAGCTCAGAGATTAGACAAGCAAAAAGCTGAAAGGAAAATGAAGTTCAAAAGAACACACAACTTGGTTACACCTATGCCAGTACGGCACAACATCCTGTCCCCTTTCAAATTTATGGCAAAGCTCCCATTAATTTCCGTTGAGCAAGTCCTGCAAAGAACACCAGCAGCTTCAGGAGCAATTTGGTGTTTTTACAATTCCTCTTTCAATAAAGAAAAGCAGCTTTAAATAAAATGAACACTAATGATAATAGAATCAAAAATTTAAACTAAGATTTAATCTTTCTATGTTCATTGTGGAAGGTGCAGATTCATTTACTGTGTTTAATTGCACGCATCTGTGATTTCTTAAAGAAATTTTTAAAAAAACCCATACACACAACCGAAGAGTATGAGTCAAAAATCCTGCAGTCTTCCTCTGTCCTCACCCTATCTAAAATTGTACTCCATTTAAAAAGTGCACAAGGAGAAATCAACCCTGTGCATCCACACATTGCCTAAACTTTGGGAAAGAGTGTTATCCTCTGTTATCCTCAAGACTGCCTGCAAGAGCCCTCAGACACTGCTTAACTTTTAACAGGGATGCATTAGTGCAAAGGTTCTGATGGCAGACTCTGCAGGAACAGCTACAACAGTCCATGGAAGGCTACTTTTGTAGAACTGTTTTGTTGTCAGTGGGGTTTTATAAATACAAACATATCATTAATAAGGAGTTGCTGGCTTGGTGAGTAAAAAAAGTTTAAAATCTAAAGGCAGTAATGAGATCACAGGAACACATAAAAGACTTGATTGAGTAGGGGTCTGCAAATACAAGGTGACATCCCAGAGAAGAGCTGACAAAGGTGATGAAGAAGTAGAGAGAGCTATCATGCAGCTCCTTACATAGCAAGAGCCCCTATGGATGCTAACTATGAAGCAGGGAGCACAGTACCTGTGGAATAGCAGGCCGCATAACTTTCTCAGTCTCGCCTGAGAAAGTGGCCTGGGAAATCATGAGGAGGAATTAAAACAATCCTCAGAGATAGAAAACAGCCTTGCAGGTGCTGTTTGTCAGTTCCTTGTTTTCTTGCAAGAGAAGGTCGAGGGGTGGTGTTCCCCACTGACCAATGATGGTGATGTGTTAATTTACTAACCAATAAGAGTTTTCCTTTTCTGTACTTTTCACATGTCAGTCTATAAAAAAGATCTGAGGTAATAAACCGGGGAGAAATTCTCCTGTTGACTCCCAAGAGAGTCTGTGTCGTTGTTCTCGCCATTCCCAATAGAGCAACAAGGCCTTGTCCTAGATAGCTAACTGCCCTACCTGGACAGAGACAATTTAGGGTCCAGTACCTAAAGGGTAGCCTCCTGACACTACACTACCCCCTGCATCCAGAAAAGAATGGAAACTCTCCTTAGCCTTTCTTTTGCTACTAATGTATTTATAGAAACCTTTTTTTTGGCTATCTTAAAGTGCAGTGGTCAAATGTAGCTACAATTTGGCTTTAACCCTTCTTATTTTCTCCCTACATAACCTCACAACACCCTTTCAGTCCAAGATTGGCTGCCCCTCCTTACAGAGGTGATGCACTCTTTTTTACTACTAAATCACAGAAATTTGTAAGTAAAACAGATACTTAATTTGCATATTGGTTAACAGCAATTTTCAAATTTACAGTCTGGCTACACAGCATACCTAGTGAGACAGCATTAGCAATAAATTATTTTCACATCTCTTAACCCCAGTGATAGGATTGTCAAACAAACAGGTGGCATTTGGTAAGTCAAGGTAATCCTACATAATGTGTTAGAAAGGTGATAAACATAATCAGTTCAGGTTTTCACATCAGGTTCCTGATCACACACTTGGGAGCACTAACAGCACTAGAAACATTTAAAAACTATTAATGTGTATGTTCAAAAGGTATTAAGATTTTTTTTTAATGAAAGCCCCTGAATACATCTCTCTATTTATCACCTTTGTAAGCAACACACAGAGGAAAAATCTGTAGCTATTCACAATATTCTGTATTAATTTAGCAGTCCCTAAAACTTGGATATATTTAAGGAACACTAAAACTTCCTGAGGAGAACAATTCTTACCCCTAAATATAAAATTATTCCATAGAACATAAATTTCCAGAAAAAGCATCGTCGAAGAGCATTTATGAGTTTGGGTTTCTTCTCTGAAGTTGCCAGCTCTCTGTCCCACTCTCTGAAAAGAAAGCAAAACCAGAACCATTAAATTGCATGAGCAAATACATTGGCTGTGACATACTTCAATTCACTCAAGTATATCCAAGGAGATTTAGCTAAGGTGGCTAATGAAAGAAAGCTGTGCAGAGACCCCAAGAATCTGGCCTTCATGGACTTGATAGATCAATAAAAGCTCAAACCTAGTTCAGCCACATATTTGGTAATTTTAAGTACTTGGTCATACATCACCCAGCAGGGAATTATTTCATGAAAAGGTCACATTGTATGTTTTAAAGAAACCTGCTGTACTTAAAACCAGAGTACAATAATAGGCAAATAAACGTTTTGGAGCTCTTCCAGTCTGAAAAAAAGAAAGCACCAACAAAGCATCAAAAATGTGACTTTTCCACTGCACAGTACTATTTTAAACGTTGTTACTGGGACAATAGCTTTCTTCTCAATAAGAAAATGTAGACCAGAAGCAATGCTGTATACAGAGAACATACGTTTTGATTAAAGCACTCCTGAGACTAACTTCAACTAACTATTTTCTCAAGTTTTCAATTGAATATTAGATAACCAGCATATTTCATTTATAAGCTATCAAAACACATTAAGCATACCAATGTTCTCAATAAATTCCACTGGTTTGGAAAACTTATGTCACACTGCAATTAAAATTGACTGGATTGGCACAACAGTGTAGATGTAAGCTGCCCTGGTACATCAGTGAAAGTTACATGTAAGCTGCCTGGTACATCAGTTGGTGGAGAGGGAATGGGTTTAGGCACCTCTGTTGCTAAGAGTTAGTCATAAGTGCAGGACAATTTCTAAATTAGGGCCCACTGAAATTGGATAAAGAAGACTGGAAACCTAAATGAGGAAAGTCAGAATATGATTTCTGCAGAAACAATTAGTCTGTCAACAGTGGTATCAAAGGAAATTAAGAATGTTACTTCACTGAAGAAAAAATAAACCATGGTTTTACAAGGTTATTTTGGGAAGAAAGAACAGCATTTCTGCTGTCTCATTTTTCAGGGAACTAACATTGAAACTCTGAGTCTAGCTTCCCTCATCACCCTGAAATTGTGCAGGTGCCTAATGGGATTCATCCGAGAATCCTCAAAGAGGTGCTGGTGTCATCGCAAAATCTCTCTCAATGATTTCTGAGCAGTCTTGGGGATCTGGTGAGGTCCCATCTGTTTGGAAAACACTGTGCCAGTTTTCAAGAAGGGCAAGAAGAAGGACCCCAGAAAATACAGGCCTGTCAGTCTCACTTCAGTGCCCAGCAAAACTGTGGAGGAGATTATTCTGCGAGGTATTGAAAAACACCTGAAAGACAACGTAGTCATTTGTTACAGCCAGCACAGCTTCATGAGTGGAAACCTGATTTCCTTTTATGACAAGGAAACCCACCCAGCTGACCAAGGGAAGACAGTTGATGTAATCCCTTTGGATTTCAGCACAGCTTTTGATACTGCCTGTCACAGGATCCTTCTGGACAAAATGTCCAGCACTCGGTTGGATAAACACCCCATGTGATGGGTGAGCAGCTGGCTCATGAGTTGGGCACAAAGGGTTACAGTGACTGGGGTGACATCAGAATGGTGACCTGTCACTAGTGGGGTTCCACAGGCTCCATCCTTGGCCCTGTGCTCTTCAACACCCTCATAAATGACTTGGACATTGTACAGGAAGGGACATTGAGCAAGTCTGCAGATGGTACAAAACTGGGAGGAGGTGTTGACTCTTTTGAAGGCAGGAAGGCCTGGCAGAGAGACCTTAACAAGCTAGAGGACTGGGAAATCACCAATTATATGAATTTTAACAATGGTAAGATTTGGCCAGATTCTTCACCTGGGATAGGGCAGCTCTGGATGTACAGACACTCTGAGGAATGAGATGCTGGAAAGCAGCACTGCAGAAAGAGACCTGGGGGTCCTGGTTGATGGCCAGTTGAATGTGAGCCAGCAGTGCCCTGGCAGCCAGGAGGGCCAGCCCTGTCCTGGGGTGCATCAGGCACAGCATGGCCAGCCAGGCAAGGGAGGAGATTGCCCAGCCCTACTCTGCACTCCTGCAACCTCACCCTGAATATTCTGGGCAGTTTTGGGTGCCACAATATCAGAAAGATACGAGAGAGTGTCCAAAGGAGGGCAACAAAGATGGTGAAGGGCCTTAAGGGGAAGCCATATGAGGAGTGGCTGAGGTCACTTGGTCTGTTCAGCCTGGAAGAGACTGAGGGGAGACCTCACTGCAGTTACAGCTTCCTCCTGAGGGGAAGGCACGGATCTCTTCTCTCTTGTGACAGGACTCTCCAGTGACAGGACTTGAGGAAACAGCATGAAGCTGAGTTAAGCTAGGTTTAGGCTGGGTATTATGAAAAGGTTCTTCATGAAGACTGTGGTCGGGCACTGGAACAGGCTCCCTAGGGAAGTGGTCACAGCACCAAGCCTGGCAGAGTTCAAGAAGTGTTTGGACAGTGCTCCTGGGCACATGGTGTGATTCTTGGGGATGTACTCTTTAGGGCGAAGATTTGGACTTGATCCTGTTAAGTCCCTTCTAACTCAGCTTATTCTGTGATTCTGCGATCAGTGGCAGGTATCACAGGTACCTGTATATAGAAATTTAGACCACTTAAGTTGTACATCTGCACCAGGGATCCCAGTCATGTCCAAAGTACAACTGTGTTCAATTAGTTTGCACCCAATGCTATTTAACCATTTCATCCTAAAGCTGTGTAATGAAAATTGCAATGTGATTTCTGAAACAAAATTATTTAATTAGCCTTTCATACCTTTCCAGTTTTTCAGAAAGATTATCAGCAGAGTCTGCAGAAGGGATTTGATAAATATCTGACAGCTCCAACCGTCGTCTGTAACCCTTTTTCAAAATTGGGTTTGTCCATCTAAGCAAATATTAAAAATAACAATGTTAGAAATAAAAAAAAATTTCTAGCATTAATCCTGTGTTGCTTTCTCTCATCCTGAATACTTCGTCTATAGCATCCAAGTATTTCTAAGTGCGCATGCACTCACATACACACACATATATGGCACAATATAGTGCAGCCCTGCGCTATATTTACAAAACTATATTGACAAATATAATATTAAAAGAATAATTGTGAAACTCCTACATTTTATAAGTTTTGGGCTGGGATCATGCCCCAAACTTCCTACCAAGTCAGCAGGAGGCAAATGATCAGGGGATTGAAACCTTTGTACTGTATTTCCAAATATGCTATGTCCATAAAAATAAATAATAAATAAGAACTATAGTAAAGTGGTCATGTAAGTTTCATTTCTATCTGCTCTGCTCTGGGGAGACCCCACCTAGAGTACTGTGGCCAGCTCTGGGGTCCTCAGCACAGGATGGACAGGAAGCTGTTGGAGCGAGTCCAGAGGAGGCCACAAAGGATTAGAAGGATGGAGCACATCTCCCTATGAAGAAAGGTTTAGAGAATTGGAATTGTTCAGCCTGGAGAAGAGATGGCTCTGGGGAAATCTTAAAGCAGCCTTCCAGTACCTAAAGGGGGACTCTAGTAGAGCTGGAGAGGAACTTTTTACAAGGGCATGTAATGACAGGATAAGGGGGAATGGCTTTAAACTGAAAGAGAGTAAGTTTAGATCAGATATTAAGAAGAAACACTGTGAGGATAGCCAGACACTGGAACAGGTTGCATAGAGAAGCTGGGGATGCCACATCCCTGGCAGTGTTCAAGGCCAGGTTAAATGCAGCTTCCAGGTTTGCTGGAAAGTGTCCCTGCCTGTGGCAGGGAGTTTGGAATCCAGTGATCTTTAAGATCTCTTCCAACACAAATCATTCTATGATTCTATGACATCCTACATTGCAATATGTACTTAACAACACAAATCTTGCACAGGACTCCTCATAAGAACTTCATTGTGTCCATTATACACATGTATTTTGCATTTGTTTTTTCAAATGTCTTGTTTAAAATTTTGCAATTTAAAGGGCAGTCTGAAACAAAACCAAGCAGGAAAAGACTACTCTGAATGGCTACTCTGTAGAGAAAACCTTTATACAGCATGACTAATTTTATCAAACAATTCAGGTCCAAAAAGGCCTTTGAATCCCCAAGGATCAACTTTGACAAATTTTTTCACCAGATTCTGTCCAGAAATCTTTTTGAAAGCAAAGGACTATATCAAAACATCAGAACTGTTTTGAACTAATGGTGTATTTTGAAACGACTTGAACTTCTGCTTTACTGTCACCAATAAAAAGTATTTACTTAAAAAAACGAAGTGCCTGCAAAAGAAGTAGCTTGTGGTTGATGGCCATTGTACTTCCATGTGTAAACCAGAGTTTGCAAAAAACCTGCATGATTCATGATTATGATAAAATTCTGCAAAACTTCAATAATTTCAAAATTTTTCTTTTAAACTGTTTTTCTAGACAACAGATAAAAACCCACAAAATATATGCAATAATGTTTCCCACAGTCACACAGAAAATATGAACAGCTTATTGGATATGCTTACCTGTATGCCTGTAAGAACGTATGTTATACACACAAAGTAATCCACATTCTCAATTGCAGCCTCTGAAGGTGCAAAGTTGATACAAAGGGAAAAGAACATCATTGAACACTACAGAAGCACAAAAAGCCCTTAAAACTACAGATGAAGACTACTTGTATGCAACTGTGTGCACACACATGCACACTTGAAAATTTACTTTAATGAAGTTATGAATTGCATGAGACACCAGTCTATAATCCCCATAAATCAGTAAAGCACCAAGATATTTCCCAAGTGCATGGTTATAGCACACCCACTGCAAAGAAAACATGCTCTAAGAAATTGAAGGAGTATCCTTAATTTCTGCAATAATAGTATGGTTTCAGATGAATCGTATGGCTTTTAGCTCAGTCTTTCACAGCACTGTAGCTGAGAAATAGCAAGTGATTCATGGTACATTATTGGAAGGGAGCTAGGAGAGTCCACTTTGTAGAGCCACTGAACTCTCATTTTACCATTTGGAGATGAAACATCCATAAACTTTACAGCTACTGGAAATAGAGGGCAATAATTTTCAGGGATAAAATGGATTAGAATAAAAACCTTGAATTTCATGTATCATTTATGTGTTATACAGAGTCTTTCATGGCTACTGCAAATGGTATATCAGGTACTGATTTGTATTTTGCCAGCTCCTGAAGACAGAAAGGGCCAGTTGCTACTGGCTTTGTGCACATTTTGTGGAGAACTTGCTAGTCCCTGACATTCAGGAACAGAAACTCTCATGAGTTCCTGTTCTCAGCTTCACCAATGTCCCGTATACATAGGTATTTCAGTAATGACACAATGAATACAAATTATGGGACACAAAACTACTATTGCACCTAATGCAAGGAAGTAACAGTACTTCCTAGGCAACGTCTTTAATTCACAACACTGTAGCTAAGTAATAACCTTCCTGAGCCCCTTAAAAATGCTTTGAGGCTGCAATAAGCAATTCCCAGCCTGACAAAAGATAAGCGCTTTACAGTTTCACTTTGTATGTTTTGAGAAAACAGTTTTTATTATACTGCTTCCCTCCACATATTTGATTTTATTTATAGTTTTGATTAACACTTACCCTGGCATTTTGCCACAGCCCAAAGTAACAAAATGTGACTGCATTTAGAAAGAGAGCTGAGTGGTTGTATCATCATTAGGAGAAGGTAGCACACTTAGCAGATCTACTGTACTTCTAGAAATGTCTCACATGTTTACACTGTGTTTAACTCTGTGTTAACCAGGCAAATTTATCATTGCCATCAAAACTATGTGGTCCCTAAACTCCCCTCCTCTCCCAAGTCAGCGTTTCATACAGACTTACGCAGTCCTCATCCTCATCTCACTGCTCATCACGGTAGCTGCACCTGTGCGAGATAATGTCCTCCAGCCAGCTAAATAAGCAGTGCTGACACCTTCCCCTGAGGACCTCCTAGTCTGCAGCCAGGCTCCTACTGCAAGCTGCTGGCAGGGCTTGCACAGAGATGTTCATCTCCCAGCTGCCCTGGCCTTGCTTGGAAGTCCCACCCTAACTACATCTGGCCAACCTGTGCGCCGTGCCAAGTGGCTTCAGGTTGGAGTGGTAATTGTGGCAGGAGTTGGCCTGATGTGTGATGTTTGTCTCAAGGTGGATTTTCAACAGCTGCTTGAGTTGTGCTGTCAGGAACTGCAGGAGACAGTTTGCGTTTTATTAAAAGGAATATACTAGACCTAAATATATATACTAGACCTAAACACTTAAATATCTCACAAAACCTTTTATTTTTGCCAGTTTCCTATAGCATTCCTATAGCAATTATGTTTTAGATTTTTTGCAAATATTTGAAATGCAAAATGACTATGAATTTATTTTAACTGGCAATATAATCTGTAGTTATCCATGTTTCCATAACACGTGGCGACATAGTCCACTCAGAGCTATTTTTTTGGCTTATTGGAAACAACTTGTCAACATTAATGCTGAGGTTTTTTCCTGAGGTTGTTGAGAGAGAGAAATTTATTCTGAAAGGAAGCGAGCAAGAAGGAAGGGAAACAGATTGGCTTTACAGCATTATGTTAACAAATGCCATCGGATTACTGGCTGGCATTTAATGAACCCTTTCACAGAGAAACCTGTAGTGCTGTGAGAGTTTTGCCACAAACTATGAATGTCATTATGGGTACACATGCATGAAATCCATCAGGAAACAAGTTTCAAGGATGTAGAGTAGGAAAGGAAAAAAGAAGGCAAGTTCTATATCTATTATCCACTGCCCATAGTAAAACATACATTATTCATTTTATATGTAAATATCATATATATAACGTACTGTTTGGTAGATTTCTAATGACCGTTTCTTTTCTTTTATTAAGGAGTAGTTAACAGGTTTCTTATTACAGTTATTGCTTTCTACAGCATGTTCAGACTCATCCCACTCAAGCAATTTGTACCAATAGGACAGATGTCTTTGGCTTTCCAGAGAGTATTAACAAAGACAATTTGTCAATAGGATTTGACTCTCCCTTAAGGCTGCTTTGCATGTCACTGAAGACAGAAGGAGCATCTGTGTTGCTAAGCCAACTGCCCAGATCTTCTTCCTGAGCACAGGAATACCCTAGCTCCATCAGGCTATTCAGATCAAGAAGCACAGTTTGCTGAGACAGAACAATGGTGCTGGGCTACCCAAGACCAGCAAAACAGAGTAGCTCTCCTACAGGGGTCACTGATCAGACTGCTGCCATTTCAACAGGTGCTCTGTGCACAACACAGCAACATCTCCCGAGCAGTGCAGAGGTGGCCATGCCTTCACTCCCTTCTACAAAGCATTAATACCTGTGCAAAATATAGTTAAGCATAGTGACTGCAGCTCCTAAGGAACTGGACCTGAAATTCAATGGAGAGATCAAGAATAGTGCCTCTGGCTTTAACTTATCCTTCCTCCTAACAATTAAGGGGGAGGTAGGGGGAGGGCAGGGAGGAAGGAACATAATCAAGCTGTAATTATGATGCTTTGGAGCTTAAGTTTTACTATATGTTTGTAGAGCCATGAATTCTTACCAGCTGCAAGGTAAGGCTGAGGTACCATGTAGATCTCAGAAAGTCCCAAAGAGTCCCTCTGACCAGAGTGCATCAGAGGCTCTGCACTCCCATCCTCCCACAAAAGATATCCATCAGTGCAGCAGCAGCAAATTGTAAATTGTTACTTACTTCATACTGGAAGTGGCCCTACTACACCCAAAACTGCTTCTCCAGAAGAGTGTCTGCACCACCAGCTGTCTTCTCTGAGCGTCCTGCGGCTGTAATGCAGCTGTAAAAGGTGACCCTGGCTTTCTGTGATCCTTGCTAACAGATGGGACAAGTCAGCATGCCCACGGAGCACAACAGCCTTATTCCTGTCCCCTGCCCCTTGGTCACCCTCAACAGAGCAGAGTTGCAGTTATTTTCTTTTGAATAGTAACCTACTGAGATAGCATGTTATATATTCTGAAAACTATATTAACTTTAGCATTTCCCCCTTTATAAACAAAAAAAAATATATAGTTTAATATTTAAATATAATTATTGTAGGGTTTCAACAACAAAGGTAAATGCAGACCCTACTGATCTCCAGGTTGTTGTTGTTGTTGTTTTCCCCACAATCACAAAAATTAAGATTTTAATTTCTTCACTAATAAACAATTCTTCCCCATGAGGTGTTATTTGACATGGAAAGTATTTAGCTGCAATATTATTGACTCTGCCACTAGCTGTGAGCAGCACCATTTTAAGACTAATCAATGTTCTGCTGAAACCCCAGGATTTTAATATCAAATCTTAATTAGGATTATGCCACAGCAATTCTTGGGGAAGTCTTTTCTTTTATGGCCAGTTTTTGTGAAGTGATACTTATTCAAATTATCTAACTGCTAAATGCTTTTTTAGCAGAAATTTAGTACGTTTTTCCTTACAATTAGTAAGGCAGTCAAAATATTTCATTTTGCAGAGTACTGACAGATATTTGAGAGAAAACAAAGCACATCAGGGGATAGGTTGTGCAAGATGGAAGGACAGAATATATTAATTGTATTGCAAACTGTCAGTTGTTTAGGTACCAAATTCAAGTGTAGGACATGCTTCAAATATTTCCTTAACAAAGCTAACAAAATAACAGTGGTGATGATGTGCTATGAACAAGGCTGTTTCAGCATATACCTACAGTTAGACAGACTAGGAGAGGATGTTCCTTAATTTTCATTCTTTTTCTCAATTATATACCCCTCAGCAAGAATAAGAGAAAGATTTCTTTTCTCCTAGTCCTTTGAAAGAACAAGGAACATTACAGAAAGTTTGCATCAGCAAAACTGTTGCAGAGCAGTGCTATTCATGATTTAATTGAATTTTTAAATATTCCAGATGTGTCACTAAGTGACAGCAACACATTCCACCCAATTTAGCACTTCATTTGGTTAGCCATGAATTTTTTAAGATATGTTTCATAAAAAAATAGCATAGATTTGCACATCAGGTGCAATGACCCTTTCCGAAACCATAATTTGTTCCAACCCAAATGACTGATATGTGGTCAGGTATAAATAAACAGGTGAACACAGTTGCATTTTATTTAATTTTAATACCAAGTGTCAAAATATAAATTGCCATCACAGTAACATGGAATCAACCCTGAATTAGGTGCCGCTTCTCTTACTGCTTGCTCTTTGCCATTTTCTCTGTATCCTGGTATTTATGATGCTAGTCTTCAGCATGATCCTTGCAAATTAATAAGAAAATGCTTCATATCTTTTGATTTCCAAAACAGTCAGGCTTTGAGCAAAGCAACATTGGGGGGAACCTTTGTGGTTTTGTTTTCTTTGTATTTATCACCTATAGAGAAATAAAAGCATTCCAGAACTTACAGATTAACTTCAAAATGAGTTAAGGTGAAAGCTAAAGTGAGATATCAGAATGACTCCAATACAAAAAAATCACATTCTTTATTTTAAAAGTTTGGGGAGAAAATAAAGAGTAAATAACAACATTAAAATATGGGAATCTACCTAAAACCAAGTACCTTTATCAGCTGTCACTTAGGATTTTCTCCTAAGGCACAACCTTGCCCATGGAATCAAGACATTTGTATTGCAACAGCCCACCCCAAGCACTGCCTTTCAGGATCTATTCCCCCCTTCCTACCTATCTTCTCCTGAAAGAAGGATGCCTACCCATATCTGACAGGCACAAAGCTTGTGGTTTAAATTGAAAAACAATATTGTTTCCAAATATGTCTTAAATGCCTATTTATTCTCTTGTAGTTAGGGGAGTTTCATGACAATGCAGCCTTGGATTAGCTACTTGCTGACTGAAAAAGCTCATGCAGATCCTTTTGCTTATGAGAGAGGGACTGACACAAACAGCCTCTGAGTTCTTGCTTGTCTCACCCAGGTGTACCCCTAGTCTCATGGAAGCAGGTTGAACTGCATCTACAAGTACACATGGTAAAATCTGGCAATGTGTTTCAATGTGTCTCCTTAAACACTAGTTAATTATCACCTTTAACTTACTTATTTCAGAGGACATAATGTGACACATTATTACCTGGATGTCAAGTTGGCACCATCCTGCCTCCACAACTATACCTACACACATATGCTGCAAAGCTGGGGGGTAGGTGAACAGAAAAAACATAAACCAAGATATCTGCAACCTGTAGAAACCTCTTGCAATAAGTCACACTATTCTCACCACTTTGAAACATAGCATATCCAAAAATGTAGACTTAGATTCTTAAGCGTGAAAAAGGTGATAATTGTTCACTGCAGAAATATTCTTAAATAACCTTGTCACACCAGAAATACTCTTGTGTAATCAAAGTTCTGGATAGGAGATCCCAGGCAGATTGCACTGACTCCACCACATGCTCCTAGGACAAATCACAACCCTTGTATACTCCACTTTCTCCTCTACAAAACCAGTAGGGAAACTTCTTTTTAACCCATCTTTGTGATATCTGCTTAGACTTCAAGATCTTCAAAACAGAATGCTTTATCAAATATTTTGTTTAGTGTAAAGGACTTTGAATTTCTGTCAGTGCATTTAGAAGCCTCTATAATATAGATAATAAATCTACTAACCATGTCACTGCCTACAGTATTAAAAAAAAAATCAAGGATTTGGACAGATTACTTTCTATCTCACCAAAATCAAATAAGCATGTAGAAAATAACGAGGTCTGCAAATATTTCAAATGCTTGATAATTTAGTTTTAATATCAAGATAGTAAGTCTTCCTCCTGCAGGAAGAAAACAGACTTTAAATATATTTCAGAAGTCAGATGCAACTTGATCTAGGCATTCGTGCTTCAGAGTTATAAAGCAGCCAGAGAAGGTCCCTGTGCTACACAAGGTTTGCATTTTTTGGTCATTAGACCAAAGATGCAGTATCAGGCTGAGCCAAGGACACAATTTAGCCTTATTGCTAAAGAAAGTATTCCTCTGTACTTGACATGTAGGAGACCCTGCATCCTTCCTCAGTTCACTTCAAGTTTCATATTTTACCTTGGAAACAGCAATAGAAGTCAAATTTTCAGAAGGAATCCAAGACTTGCATGCACATCTTTGAGCTATCTGACTTTCAGGAGCTGACGCCTTGCTGGTTTAGACAGATCTGAAGGACTGGCAGACCAGCAGGTCTCCAAGGACCACTTGTGGCAAGAGAAGAATGATCAGGCAGCCTCACAGGGCCAGAATCCATGCTGCAGCTGCATCTGTACTTGGTTATCACTAACAGCCATCATTTATGATTGTCTGGGATCAGTGAAAGGCAGCTCATCAGGGCTAGATACATACAGGGCCCTAAGAGTATACTACAGAAAAATTGCCTTGTGTAAGTGTCTAAGCTGACTGCCCCAGAAACTGAGGCATAACACTGTGCCATTCACCTGCTACTGTACGCAGAGGCTCCTTTTTCGAAGGGGGAAGATGATCGAAGTGTTATAGCTAGGTATTGATAAGGGAAGCTTATTTAATTTCCAGACACCTGCCCTCCAGAGTGAAATGTAGAGGCATGAATTAGTCCTTTAAGCTTCCTATACAAAATCTGGGACTTTTAGGAACCCAAGATAGTTTCAGGAGAAACTTTGAGTAAAAATGTATGCATTAAATCCCAAACTTTGCAAGGAAAACACAAGATTTTTCAATTCAAGAATGAAAATCCTAAGGAAGTTGTTGGCCTAGAATTCTAAGATATGCAGTTCAAGAACAGAGCAGGGACTGCCCAGGGAAGGTCTGGCTTTTGTTAATTTCTCTGAAGGGAATCAATTTAATTATCATTAATATGCCTTTTCAAACCAGAAACTATCTTGTACAAGGCACTCTTTAACTTGAAATTACGACTGAATTAAGCTAGAAAGAGCGACAGAATAACATTACTGTAGTGTATGGCCTAAGTACCCAAGTCCTGAATTATCTTATCCACCTTAAAGATTATTAGCAGACTTCTTAAGAAGTCTCACACAAGGAATTAGGACTTTCAAAGAAGTTTTTTATTCAGAAGAGTACAGACTCACTCTTCATTTGTGCTCTAAAAAGTAGCTGAGCCAGAGATAGAGAACTAAAACACCTTCACTGCCAAACACTGGTAACATTTGGTCCTGCTTCCTAGAAGAGGTAAGGTATAGAACTGAATTCCTTTTCCTAGCCTTCACAGCACACACAGGGCAGAAGAATGAATCCAGCATTTATCCCTTACTGGCTAAATTGTCCTAGGAACCACTGGACAGTTATATAAATGCATAGATTTCTTTTTCTCTGGTTTGGAAAGCAAGAAGCAACTAGAGCAGATCTGATTGACTGAATCCATGAGAAGACTTGACAAAAACAAATGGGTTAGTTTGTATTTCTCATTTGGTTTTAATAATGAATCAGGCACTAAAGTACTAGGTCTTGCTAAGAGTTGTCATGTTTGATAGGTACCAAAGCAAAAGTATATGCTTAAAGAGTTGCACACAAGCACAAAGATTACTTTTTGAAAACTTGTATTTTAATATCTAAAGGTGCATGTAAAAGAAAAGTAATAAAGTCAGAACTGTCCCATAGCTGCAGCCATTTCTGAAACTCCAGAAATAACTCTGCGTGCCAGTTCTCAGATAAAAATTGATTAATTAGCAAGACTTCCTGATCTCAGTTAATTTTCAATAAAACCTAGGTGATTGCAAAGTAGTTTGATATTGTTTGTTACAGAAGGTATGGCCTTGATCCCGCAAAACCCCAGAATTCCAAAGGAAAATAAGTATTGGCTATAAAGACAAAAGTGAAGCTTCATGATGAATATTAAGCTAAGCATACGATGATCTGACTGCTTCTGCATAAAACTCTGTTTTCTTTAAGCAAGGGGAAAAGTTCCTAATGAACAGAAAGAATGTTTTGCATGTGGCTGGGAACAAGAAATCAACTCTGAAAATGTAATAAGGAAAATACAACAAAACACAAAACAATCTCTGAAACCTCAAACCCTCAGTATTTAGTATTTTCTAAGTGTCCCCTTAACAGAAGATGTCAAACCACTTGTTTTCACACTTTGTTTCTTATCCACCAAAGCTCAGTTTTTAAACAAAAATTGTTTAAAATTTAGGATGAAAGTTAATTTCTAATTTTAAATACTTTCTATCATGACCACTCCTAGAAATTCTCTTTTTTTTTTTTACCCCAGTAGTATCACTAACACAACAAAAAGGTAACACCTTCTATAAAATACTACTCTTTGTAAACCAAAACATTTCCTCACTTTTTTTTTTTTGCATAAAGAATTAAGAAAAAAGGTCCAAACAATATTGAAATATGTATAAACTATTCAGTTATAATCAGAGAGCTACATTCTGACTTTAACCTGTTAAATCAATCTCTCCCACCCAAACAGGATAGATTATGAAGCAATAAAACCTCGCCAATAGGTTTACACACCTATAGCTGATAACAACTTGTACATTAAATAGTAATATATTTATCAGCAAGATTTCCTGAATAATCATAGCTAATACTTTAACATAATTTCTGCTAACATGATCTTCAACTTATCGCATTATATTCAGATTGGTACTTTACACATAAGTGCATTGCAGACTCTTATGAAAGTTACTTCACTGAAACATGTATTGTGTTGTACTTGATAGCAACTATTTCATTATCATTGAAAAAAAGCAATCTCTTCCATACACCTTTTTTCTCTAGTTAATATTCATCATGAGCATCTCCTTAACTTCATATACTTTATTATTATTACTTTAGTTAGTCACCTGACCGATATTTGGTACAGTATAATGCATCATGCATGATAAACATGATTAAAACACCATTCACTTGACTTAAAGACTGTGATTTAAAAGATGAGCTCAGGACTCAGGATGGTTAATTATGTACTTAATGAGCAGGAACTGCATCTGGTTTCAGACATAGAAACTTTCACTACGGTAGGAATCAGAAATATGTTTGCTTTATCTTATTGGGTTTTTTTTCTTCACACCTTCAACACCCCAGGTTCTAGGATGATAAATTTATAGAAGTTTATAAATAAATAAAATTATATAGAGCAAGTGGCCCCTCAAGAAATTAAATTAATATACGGACTTATTTCCTACAGATTTCTGTCTTATAGTTGACAGGAGCACTGGCTGAAGTATCATTTATGGAGAATTTTAATTGCTTACACTCCTGTCATGCATACTCTCTGGTTCCAAAAGTATTTGGCAGAAAGCATGGCTTCTTGCCCACTGCAGCACCATTGGAGAAAACCTGCAGGATCGCTACTTTTACCTGGATGTTTGTAAAACTTTAGGAAGAGGTTATATTTGGGATCATTCTCCTCTATCCTATCTGGCTAAAATGAGCCAAAGCAGGGGGGACAGGCAAACAGTGACTCATACACACTCCCTTCCATTAAGAAACTTTAAAAACCATACAGACCAACCTGCTGAAAGCTATCCCAAAAGGATATAGAAGTGGGCTAAAAGCCCTCAGTTTTTAAGGCAGAGACCTCATGACAGTGTTTTACACCATGTGCTCTCATTTCAGTCATCATGTTTACATCTTGCACAAGATTTCCTCCCGCCCTTCCTTGCCATGCAAAAGACCCTTCAGTAACAAAAGGGGGTAAAACTCTGGTGAAACCAGTGCTGTGAGGGCCAATGCCCAAAAGATTATTTGCTCTTTCCCGTTCACACTGTCATTTCTAGCAATGTCACATAAGACATATTCAGCTTCCATATTGTCTTACAAAGAACATTGTGCCCAGGAACTGTTATTGACTCCTTCTCTTTTTATTTGAAGTTTTTAGAAAGAAAAGGCACTAGGAAGTTTGCTTGAAAGAGAACTTTTTCAAGGATTACAAGGAACTGTGGAAACAAGATATAAGATCATATATTACACTTGCACACACACTGAGCAAATGCTAAATCCTCAAAGAGCCAAACAGAAGGAATCCTTGCTCTGAGACCATTTCCCCTCTGCTCCTTACCACCCCAGTGTTCTCAAAGTTTACACGAAATAACAGATTAACTGGTTGAGCAATTACCAAAGGTTGCTCAAATTATGTCATAAATTCATCTGTCCGGGTCCAGCAAAGGTTTATGACACCTGGCAGAGCCCATTCCTGGTACTAAAACCCCAGCAACAATAACGAAAAAGTAATCTGATCAACAAGCGAGGCTCCCACCGCTCTCCCCGCAGACCCTTCCAGAGCTACTTGGTGCCCGGTGCTCGGTTCCCTTCTCCGCGGAGCTCCTCGCCCGCCGCTGCCCAGCCCGGCCCGCTGCCCCCGCCCGCACGCGTCCCGCCGCACCGGGGCTCCCACCTGAAGAAAAGTTTGGAGAAGATGTTCGCCTTCTCCAGGGGAGACCTCTGCATGGTGAGGTGAGCTGAGGTGAGCTGAGATGAGCGGGGAACCCGAGGCAGCCGCTAATCGCTAACGCCTCGCTCGCCCACTCCGCTCCTGCGGCTCTCCCACCTTATCCGCCCGGCCGCTCTGATGTCACCGTCCGCCTCCTGCCCCGGCCCCTCTCCCCGCCTCTGCTTTGCCCCGGTTCAAAGGCGGGCGGGCCGGGGCCCCAGCCCGTGCGCTGCCGCTGCCGCCGCCGCTCCTCCCCCGCCTCCCCTCCGCGCCCGGCACCGCGCACCGGGCGCGCCCCGCCGCTCCCCCCGCAGCCTCTCCTCCCCAGCGGCGCTCGCCCAGCCCGTTACCTCCACCTGCCGACTCAGCTTCCCGAGGCACCCCGCCCCGGCTTCCCGACCTCCCCCCAGCACTAAACCCCTCTTCTGACCAAGCGCCGAGGTGGGGAGACCACCCCTCCAGATGGACCTTCTGCCCTCGGACCAGGGCAGCGGGGCAGCACAGCAGCGAGGACAGCCCCGTCGGGGCGTGGACACCCCCTCGCCGTGCCGAGCAGCTCCTCACCGCAGAGCCCGTCCCAGTACACAGGGCGCCTGCTTGCAGCCCCCTGAGACCCGCGGGAGCCGAGCCCGGCTTTAGCGGCGTTTGGCCTCGGTGGCTTCCCAGGGCCAGAAGCCCCCGAGCAGCGGCCCTACGCCTGTGCGCGGTCCCGCGGGCGAGCGTAGCGGCACACGGGCTTAAGGCAGAGGGCGAGCGTAGCGGCACACGGGCTTAAGGCAGAGGGCGGGCGGGCAGCCCAGGGAAGGGTGCGGGCCAAGCGCGATCACAGCCACTTGAAAGAACACTTGCTTCAGTTTTTCGAGTTCTCTGCCAGGCCCGTACCTGAACCGAAAGGAGTGGGAAATGAAGTTGTATCTTCAGTAAGTTTAGCTCAAACACCCATATCTAACACTAAGGCTGTTTCTGAAGCTTTATATGCGTGCCGTACAAACAAAATCACTGCTTTAATGGCGCATAGCAGAAAGCATACTTGAAAGAGACAGAGATTACAAGAATCAAGAAAAAAAGAACATGTGATTTAATTCTATACAGGATTTTATTTGCTGCTTTATTTTGATATTTACACACTCCAGTGTCCTTTCATTTCTGTAACTGAAAAAAATACGGATGGAAAAGTCCAAGCTTTCTTGATTACAGCCGTTGCCCTCTGAACTTGCTCTGTGAAGAAGCGAACGTACTTTTATACGGACTTATAGCTTGCGCTACAATTTAACCAGCTGTTACTCTTTCCAAACTTTGCAGGCACTTTTTATTTCGACGTTTTTCGCTACAACCCGCTGCATTTTAATAAAGGATTCCTCTCTGACTTGGCAGTTCTTCCTCGTAAATTGCCGAACCAACAAGTGCCCTCTTACCCTGCCACCACACCGGGCTCCTTTGTGTCTCAGACCTCCCTCGAATCCTTCCCGATTCTACTTCATTAATGACAAAACCAGTAAGAATCTCGGGGCAGGCAGGACTCCAGGAAACTGTCCGCATTTTATCATGTCCTCGGACAAAACGGAGAGGCAGGACTAAATCCGCCCGGGCTCCAGGACAGCAGCGCGGAGCCCTTCGGCATCCTGCCACCTAGTGGAGCGGGGCGCCAGCCCATCCCGCATCGCACTCCGCCCCGCCCCGCACCGCGCACCGCACCGCTCCGCACCGGATCCCGCACCCCACACCCCGCACCGCAGCACCCTGCACTGCGCACCGGATCCCGCACCCCGCACCGCACCCTGCACTGCAGCCCGCACCGCACTCCGCACCGGATCCCGCACCCCGCACCGCACCCTGCACTGCAGCCCGCACCGCACCCCGCACCGCATCCTGCACTGCGCACCGGATCCCGCACCGCACCCCGCACTGCGCACCGGATCCCGCACCCCGCACTCCGCACCGCACCCCGCACCGGATCCCGCACCCTGCACTGCACTGCGCCGCGCACCGCACGGTGCACCCTGCACTGCACTGCGCCGCGCACCGCACGGTGCACCCTGCACTGCAGCCCGCACCGCACCCCGCACCGCACCCCGGCAGCCAGGAGAAGGCGGGACCGGCTTCTCTGGGCGCTCGGTGCCGGGCGCCTGGAAGACACCTCCCGGCGCCCCCTGCTGCGGCAGTGCCAGCCCGCCAGCCCCTCCAGAGGCCAGGCAGCTTAAGTAGGAACGCGAATCAGGATTCAGATCCCCTCTCTGCACGAGCCGGGACAAGGCTGGGATCCCACATGCTCCGTCGACCTCTGAGAGAAGTTCTTTGGGTAGGCCCTGACATGTAATCACCTAAATCTACCAATTATTTTTACTTCATTAAAAAAATGATGAAACATTAATTTAAAGACAGAATCAGAGAATCAACTAGGTTGGAAAAGACCTTTGAGATCAACGAGTCAGACTGGAAAGTCACTCTACTAAACAGTACACACTAGCCTGCTACAGGCTCTTCCCCTTCCCAGCCTTTGAAACTCTGGTACAAGTGAATAAAGCAGAAAGTGAGCAGGGGATTTGAAATTTTTTTTCTTTTCTTTTTTTTTTTTTTTTGTAATTTACATTAGAAAGTGAGGTATGTTAGTAATTTGAAACCATTAGTGGATCAGGTCCAAAGTAGTTAAAATGTCAATGGGTAATGAAGTATTCTTCATAACAGTATCTCCCTGTGGCTATTACCATAAGAGCTGATTTGCAAGCACTTGTAGCAAATTTGGGACTAACAAAGACATCCCATCAATCATTGTTGATTATGTAATTTTTGTTACATGAAAAATTCCACGAACTTTCCCTAATTTTGAATATTTCTTCTCTAAACTTAGAATATTTCTATGCCTACTTCCTTAAGTACCAGCTATGGCTATGTTCACCATGGAGTGATGACTCTGTAATCCAATAGTTTTGCAAATAAATCAGATGCTTTTACATACACACATCCCTCAGTCAAAAAACTCCTAAACTCTTGGTTTTGTTTTACATATTTATTGCCATTTTTCTCTCATGTATCCACAAAGTTTCCACTGGTGCATTGTCTTGCTTATTTCAGACTCCTCATCTTCCCGGGGATCTTGAGCATACTCAGCTGACATGAATGTAAAAGTTGTCATTAGCATTACTGTGACTAGGAATAAACGGAATATTTCTATTCTTCTCTAGGGACTGAAATACCACCAACTTAAGTATTACTTATGCATTTCATTTACACAAACTTCTTCACTTTTACAGAAATGCAACTTGATACACTGAGACAACAGCTACTTTATGCTTTAGATGCACCCACATCCACCATCAATCTGACTTTACTCTGAAGAAAACACAGTGAGGCTGAGTTAGCCAGGCACGAGAATGGGAAGATGAATACAGGCTGGTTCCCTGTGCCATCACCATGGTAGTTTTGGCTCCCACTCTCCTGCAGGGGTAACTCAACAAGTAGGTTCAGCAAGAACCAACAGGCTGGACCGTGGGCAGACTGAAGTCACACACCTGGGAAACAGACTGGCTGCTTGGACGCTTCCATGCTCATGGCAGCTTAAAGTGACTTCTGCCCTGGGGACTGTACCTTGACCTCTCTCCTGCCTTTGGGTACCTGTTCCCATTGTGCTCCAAAGCCACCAGACTGCATGTAAGGCTGGTTAAGGCTTCTGAGCTAGCTGAGAACACCACCAGAGTGGTGCATTTTCACTGGGAGGAAGAAAACTCAGTGCTTTGTCATGGTAAGTAATGGTACAAACTTATGGAAAGGGGCAAGGCAGAAAAGGCAGGGCATGAATTTGCTTTAGATGCCATGAAGCCACCAAAGGAGTTTTGCATTACCTTTTCTAGGTACAGCAATACTTTGCGAGTCTGGTGCTTGTTTGTTTGTTTTTTAATCCAGCTGCTGGTTTTCAAGAACAGGAGGTGGTGATGGTGATGGAGAAGATGGTTTAGTAGAGTGGTGGTGATTGTTCAGATTGGGCTTTATGATCTTGGAGGTCTTTTGCAACCATAATGATTCTATGATTCTAAAAAATTAATTCCATTTGGATTTTTGATAAATGTCACTGGACAAAAGGGTAGAAATTTTTAGTAGAAAGAGAAAGCATGATCATATTAAATACAATCTCCTCAGAAAATGAAGCTAAAGAGCTGTCAAAACTAACACTTTAAGTCACTGTTTTTCTCTTGTTGCTTAAAATGAAAAAGTTCTTTGTTCAGTCTCAATTCTGACCTAAAAAAAAAAAACAAAACTGCTGCATTGACCTATCAATGACATTTCCAACTAAACCCTCTATTTTTTCTGAATACTTCAATTAACTGGAAACTATTTTTGTTTTATTAATAATTTTGTTTTGCAATGTCTCATTCAACCTCAAAGAAGTCTGGTCTATTTCCTATATATATATATTTATTTTTTTTAATAAAAGCAAAGAACCTTATCCACAAGTCTGACACTTGTCTTTCTCTCAAGCTTCCCTGTACACTCAGTTGGACCAGTGTTCCTTTCATCATTCCAAGTAATTTCAACAATGGTGGGAAGCCTTATGGCAAATCCTTTTAAAAGAATGGCTTTAATATATGGGTCAGGTATAGCTCCTCATATCTCCTACAAGCAGGGAAAGGAGTCTGGCCACCTTTCCATAGGACAGTGCTTCAATCTACCCTACAGCTGTCAGTTACAAAAAATTGATTACTCTGTCTCAGAGATGCTTACACACATTAAAAAACTACTCAAAACAGTAAGGCAGCAAGAACAAAAGAACTCTGTCAGCTACAGTTTTAAGTATAAGTTATTATTCAGCACAAGCATTCTACCTGATGACTTACAAATATCTACTCCTAGTTGCTGAGGTCCTCACAGTATTCTCTAGTTGTGGAAAAATTAGCAACATCTTGCTTTTCATATTGTTTGTCAGCTTTGGCTTATACTACTATGAATTCCAAAGAGTTTCTCTGTTCCCAGGAAATATATTGAAAACTGAATCTTAACCAAGATAACAGCTGTAGCAGCATTCACCTAAAAAGTAAACTATTCCCAGATATTTACCAGACAAATAGTTTTTGAGTCCACATTCATAATACTTTTAGAATACAGATGGACATGCAGACAGTGCCAGACTGACACTGGATCCATTTTCACAAGCAAAAACTGTATTCCAGTACATTGTCTTAATACTGCTAAAAGTGATTCAGTCAACGCTTCAAGTATTTGCAGATTAAGACTCTTAATCTATGCACACTGAATATTTTTGGCAGAGTTATGTATGCTTCACCAGTGTCTGACTGTTAATTCAATGCATGGTCTCAAAAAACACAGAAAACAGTTTAATATTCCAGAGAAACTAAACAGATCTTTTATGAGGCATTTGTTTTTGTGGCACAACATATGCAGTTGGGAGGTGAAGTACTGTGAAAATACCAGACCTTTCATTCTGGAATAGGTAAAATGGGAAGATCCCATTTTGGTAAGATCTTACATGGAAATCACAAGAGGGAAAACAGTGAAGAATACATCACAGGCTTGATGAAGGAATAGCAGAATAACTGTGTGTTGGTGTTCAGTATGGTGCAACTCATACTGAATTTGCAGAGGTTGATTTTTCAGGCACTAGAGGCACACTTCTTCAAAGCACTTGCACACAATTTTCAACAAAAATTGTAACACCACACTACATGGAACCATCAGACAAAAGTCAGATATGTTCATATGCTGTTATTTGGTCTGTGGAGTTAATAACTAGTACAAGAATACCTTTTTAAACTGGAAAGTATTTTTAAGTCTTTTGTTGGCACACATAAGGGAAACAAAAGCATATTATTTCATTCAGAAGCACATGATTCTGTGACAACCTATTTCTATTTATACCAATGCATCGAAACAAGTAAACTTTTTACTTAAAACTTTTAGACCTACTGAAGTGTCATTTTGATCTGCCTTTCTACATGATCTATCAAAGTACTGACTGAAATCTTGCTGACTAAGTTGATGTCAAATAAAGTCCTAAAGGATCTAGAATTTGAACAGAGGAACTTCAGACTTTGGCTTTGAATACATATGATAATGATACTACTCATTTTTCTAAAAGATTAGAAATTTAGAAATTACTCTGTTAGTAATCCTCATAATATCAACACTTGTGATGGGTGCTAAGTTTGTTCACAGCTTAATCAGAAACAATAATTGTCCTGTCAGATAAGGTATCTGCATTAAAAAAAAAAAAAAAAAAAAAAAAAAAAAGACAACTTTGGACAAATGTTGAAACTAATGGAAAAAACAACAGGTACATTTGCGGTATGGGTAAGTAATGTAGGGTACATTTCTTCACTTTACACTTGATAAAATATGTTCTTTAGAAGTTGCAGTAGAAAATAGTTTTCTGAAAACTTCAGGGTTTGTTTGCTTTCAGTCTAGAACTAGTGAGAGGAGTTAAGAGCCTAAAAATCCAAGTCACACAAGCATGCAAGGTTTATGTTTCCAAAGATAGCTTAAACTTCTTCCTCTTCATACTGTCATGTAATAATCCCAGAACAATGGTATCATTGAGGTTAGAAGGGCAAAAATCCAAGACTGATACCTTCTGTGACTCAATAAAAGGCACACGCCGGCAATCTTAAACAGTTGAGCAACAAAGATTATTGAACTACCTAGAGCATAACAAAAAGTGCTTAATTATTTACAACTGCTTAAAAGAGAAAGAGTTGGAGTTCCTGTCAGAGACTTGAGACTGGGATTGTCTTTACTGGAATGTCACTGCAAAGATCATGCAGTATAAACTCTACCATGTGAATCCATGCAGCACGATGGATCCTTAACCCATTTCTTTTTGAAAGTATGATTAGTTTGGTGGATGCTAATCTTGCCTAAAACAACTCTACATGTGTCCAAATATTTTCTGAACTTAATGGAAAAAGTTGGAAGCAAACCACCATTATTCCAGTTACGAAAGAACTGTAAGACTTGGTCTTTTTTTTCTAGTCTTGAAATAGTCTAACATTGCCTCTGCAATTGCCTCTTCAATAAGGAAGTTGTCTTAATATTCAGAATAAAAAATAAAAATTAAAAGAAAAAAAAAAGGCAAGATAATCACTCCCCCTAAAGTTATCCAAGAATTTTGAACCCACTGTGTGGGTAAAGGAGCAGACAGGACTCCACATGAAGACAAAGGGTGGGGCAGCATACAATCCTCCATTTTCCATGCAGTTCTCTCAGCCCACATCCATCCCATTTCCAGAGGCCATGCTGAGATCCAGGTTAGTAGGTTACAGCCCTGTATTTAGTCAAGCTTCAGAAAACCAATAACTTTTTCAAGTACAAAGGAACAAGGATTGGGTCACTGACTGACATTTTTAAAAAGAGTTTTCTCCCAGCCAAAATGAGAAGCAATCTCTTTTTTTCTTTTTTTCTTTTTTTTTAAATGGCAGATGTCAGCAGAATATAATGAGTTACTAAGTTTAATCAAAAACCTTTCACAGTGGACACAATGAAAAATTTATATGAGGTTAAAAGTTTCTTCTCATGAGATCCTGAAGCTACTTGTGCTAAACCAAACAGGTACAGCTGTATTTTGAATAGTTAGATTTTTGAGGCTAAAAGCAAGATCTCTTGAAATTGTGTAGATTTATGTTAAGATGTGATTTTTTACAAAATAACCTATGACTTCTCTGCAAGAAAAATATTCCTATTACAGGATAAGAATCATGTTAGACAATCACAGCACAGTGGTGTGTGCTATCAGTGACAAAGTAGGCATCAGTCTTGAAGCTGTCCACAGAATTGGTTGATAAAAAAGCATTCCTCCACTTAAAAAGGAATTCCTGAGATGCAAGAAATGATCTTTTAAGATGCCACTTTTTAATAAAAATTGCTAAACTGCCAGATCAGCAAGTTTGATCATCAAGACCAGCCTGCTACTGTTGCAAGTAAACCTGCAGAGCAATTCAATCCTACACACCCCTAGGTAATGCAGACCAAAAAATACTTCCCAAGGCTCTAGGCAAATTAAAGCTTATTGTAAAATACTAGCTATCACTGTTAACATTGCAAAAATAAGTGAGCAAGGAATATAAAGGTATAGAAATTAACTCAGGTCCCTGACTTTTGACTTATTTACTTATAAACCCCCAAACTTTATATACTGATATAATAGCATATATAAAGGAATAAAAAGCTGGTCAACTGAAAGGCTGAAGCACTTTGCAAAGACTTAAAAACTGGTGATGAAGTTCATGTTCCACTGAGTTCTGCCCATGAACTTACCACTATTACAGTGCCATTATCTTCCATGCCTGGTAAGAAACCTATCTGGATGATAATTCTGAGATGAACTTTCTGAGTTTGCTCTGCTAGAGCTATTTGACTTGAAGACAGTCAAGCACCCAGTCATGAACTGCTTTATGGAACCCAAGTTGCAATCCTTTATTTGAACCCTTATCTTTCAAATGAGGGACAATGTGGTATTTTGTTTTGTTTTGTTTCTCTGGGCTTTTTTTGTGAAAGGAAAGGTGTTATTTGATAGAAGAAAAACAAACAAAATCAACCAACAAAACCAAATAAATCACCCTTGTCAAGTGTCTCAGTTTCTTCCCACAGAAAAATGGGAGAATGGATAATCTATTTTATTTTTATTTTTTTTTTGCATGAGAGTAGAGAGACATGGATTCTGAGAGAAAATAAGAAAATACGGAAAAATTTAACAACACTGAGCACTGAAATGATAGACTCAAGCAGTTCTGAAGAGTTATCAGAGAAAGCATTTTCAAATTAGAGTCTAGAATCAAAAAGGCTTTTTTAAAAGTTCAGTTTTATTTTCCTACCCAGGGGTTTCTATAATTAGCTAGCTACAATTAGGACTATTAAGTTGGTCAATGTCTGCCCAATACTTTTACAGCAGAATTTAAAAAGCCAGGTATACACAAAACCAGTTATAACTAACAAACTGAGTTTATTACTTACAAAAGGGAAAATATTTGCAGTTTAATTTCTAACTGCATTTACCACAGATATTAGAATCAGGAATTTAATACTCTAGCCTTACATAGACATCTCCCTTGCTGGCTAACAAAAACTTAATTTACACTTCCCTGTGTCCATGTGAAAGGAAAAATGTGATCTATTCATGCACATTAATGGGTTATAAACTAGTATAACCACTGAGGGAAAGAACTTTCTGTGGGTCTAATTGTAGATAGCACAATGAAAAAAGAGCGGACAACACAAGGTGTAAGTTATGAGATAGAAACTAATAATCAAAATATTTAATTATATTGTACAGAAATAAAATTATTTCTCATCAAATATTTGTTTCAGTCTCATTCATCTTTGCTCAGAACAATGGCATAGAAGTTAGAAGACAATGAAAAAATTATGTATTTGAAATAATATAGAGGAAAGAGAAACAATATCAAGATTTCTGTTTACACTTTTGCACAATACATAAATAATTTATTTGATGCATAGTTAAGCTGTGAAAGTCAAAGACCCACAGCTTTGTTAAGCTTATAAGGACTCAGGACACAAACAGACATGCATGTAGGAAGGGAAATATTTAATGCATTTACAATAATTATTTACTAAAATCTGAAGTGCCTTTTTATTAAGACAACCTCTATTTCTGTGAATTTAGTATCTAGTATATGCAGTTTGTCACAAAACATCTCCTACTATAGCTTTACTTTTTTCACAGACATATCCTTGACAGGACCCTGAATAGGGTTGGCAACCACAGTAGATAGCTCTGTCATATACATTTGGCAGCAGGAGACTAAAGAATTTTTTATCGACACAAATAAAGACAATTTCATTCTGACAGAAATGTAATACAGCTTTAGATGCTTCTTTTAGAGCTGGAAAACAACATCTGAGTACTAGCAAGGAAATGAAATAATATGAACACTTATTCATCTGTTTGCTGTAAAATAATTTCATTTTGGAAATTAGAAGTAAGAGATATTTTCCATTTATTTACTTTATTACCTTGTAAGTTGTTTTCCCTGTTATTGCAGTGCTACCTAAAGGTCAGCTAAATCAGGATTCTAATCACTCTCCTCAAACTGCTTTCATTTTGAAAGTAAGATATGACAAATAAGTGAGACGATCTTTTAGATTGTGAGAAAACCTGTAAGAAGAAGAGTCAGCAGCATGCATTTTAAAGGCTTCTCTTTAAGCTCACCCTGTACCCAAGCTCAGCTACCTTTCTGCTTTTCTCAGTCAAGCAGACCAAACACACTTTTGAAAGAGCAGGTTCACCCAGTTATACCTGGAAGAAGGTGGCCAGGGGTGCATAAGTTAAGTCAGAAAGAGAAGCAGACATTTATGATTTTTTGAAAGACATAGTTAAACAGAGGTGTGGTGAGATTTCTAACTCCCTTCCTTCAGAGATGATTAAGAACACAAATAAAAAGACCAAAACTAGAAAAAAAGTTGAAGGTTGTATTCCCTGAATTCTAGATGCTAAGCTGAGAGTAGAAACACCGAAGGCTAGAAGAAAGGGAGTAACAGAAATAATGGAATTTTATTCTTCAAAGATTAAGATAGGAAAGAAAATGAGAAGAGAATTTTTAAATGGATACCATGCTGAAAAATGCAAATATAACCACTGGTGTGGCTGGCACACCTCATTTTATATATGTATCAATGAAAAAAAAATTGTAAATAGTAAAAGAATCCCAAACACCAAAATGGCAAACAAGATGATTGTCTTGAGATCTGTCACAGGAATTCTGAACAGTGAGCATATGAGGAGTCAGCTTTCCTAAGCAATGAGACCATTCCAGCAACTTACTGTCTAACTACAAATATGCTTACTTTACTACAAATGCCTGGGGAAAAGTTCCCTCTCAAAACAGAGCCTAGAACACCAAGTGCCTACACCCAGCGTAGCACACTGTCTAAATCCAATGAGCCTGAGTTGGTATCTTGTCACAAATAGTCTGCTTGGGCAGACAGGAACAGCAAACAGATTCCATTGCAAAAAGGCAGCCTTTTAAAAAGGAAACACAGAAAGAGTAACCTACCCCTATCTGGACATAGCTGAACCCAAGCAACAGCCTTGTTAACAGAAGGAAAGATGACCTATGGAACAGTGAAGAAGAAATACCCTCCATAACAGAGCTCATGAGAAGGGGTGCTAAAATTTGCTGTGTAGGTATATCAGTTGTTCATATGTGGAGACCAGCTCATTCCCACTTGGGATACCCCCCCCCCCCCATAATTTATTCATGAGAAATTAAATTAAAACTAGTGCAGGTCAGTGCTGCCCCAACAAGAGAGCACCTACTTGGTGATAATTCCCTACCTGATCCATGATTTTTAGGTTTAAAGGATTTTAAAAAAATATCCTTTGTGTTCTTCTAGGAGGTTGGCATTTTTTTTTAATCATTCAGCCTAACCCAAGCCAGGATCCACACCCATCACAGGCTTGCAAAACCCAGAATGCTTCAGATATCATTTATCTAGAAAGAGTCCTTAGATCTTACTTCCTGCAATTAAATATACACATATATGTATATATATATATATATTTAATTGCAGGAATATATATATATGTAAGTGCTAAAAGAATGAAGGTAGAGGACAGTAAACAGCAGCCCAACCAAACCAAGTGGGATGCTCCTTAAGTTTCTGCTGCAACTCAGTAACAGACGAAGCATGTGATCCAAACCCAGCCTGATCAATCAAAAATCTCTTTCTTTGCTTTTTAATCATCTCTGGATCAATTAGATGTACTACTCCCACATGCTATGCTTATGATTAAATTTATTTTCAAACAGCAGTTTCAATGCCATTAACTGAATGCTGCATTACCAAATGCCTTTCCTTATACTTAATCCACTGTTCTCATTATACTTCTGTCATTGCTGTTTTGATCATTAACTGTATCACTAGAAGTGGCTTAATAATTACTCATTGCTTCCAGAAGCCTTAGTATAAAATTCTTCCTGATTCTTCAGGTTTTCTGGGAAAAAAAAAAAATTATGCCATTACCTCTTTAAAACTTTTAACACTATTTCAAAACCAGCTGCAGTTTTTTAACAGTCTTCGAAAAGTATTGTAACAAGTACAGCAGTGAGTGTAACAGTTCAATATGACAATTGGATGTTCATAACACAATCATTACAAGAATTCACCTGTAATAAAAAAAAAGCAGTCCTTCCCAGAAGTCCTCCCAAATAACAGTGTAATGAAACATGCTACTACTGTTTTGCAGAAAAACTCCCCAAACCAAGATCTGTATTTACCATCTTATGCTCAAATTTAACACTGTTCCTCAGGAGCTGCTGGTAAACATATTAGACAGGTTCCCACGCTGTGAACTTCTTCCTCCATGACTCTAAATTTCAGAGACATCTAGACAAAAAGAATTCATACAGGAATTAAAGCTATGTGCCTCTGCGTGAAAAAGGCCACTTGAAAAAGACAAGGCAGAAGATTTCCTGTTGGCAGTATTCAAATAAACTAAGTTATGTCAGCAAAAAACTACAATCAAGAAAATCTTCCTCAATCCAAAAAGATTGTTTATTGCTTTTTCTCAAGTAAAAATGAAAAGTCTGAAATGAGACAGTATGGCTACTACAAGCATTCATACTCAAAACCATCTAGGAACTATTACTTCAGAGGGATCCTGCCCTTCAGGCACACCACATCAAACCTTGCTCTTACCGTGACACCGTATTCACTGCACCACCTTCTGCCTCACAGACCTGGAGAACACTTGAAAGCAAATATCTTAGTACCAATTCAGGTAAGATTTGACAGATCTGAAGAGGCATACAAGATGTGGGGTTGCAATGCCTTTCTGTGGGATTATACATTCTCAATACCTACTCGTATGCACTATGCCCCTGAATCGTCTGGGGCTCTGGCCAGATAATTGCCCAACACAACATGATGTGAGTCTCTGCTGTTGACTGTGAGACTCTTTTCCACACAGTGACTCACAGCTTTGTAACCTCAAAAGTGCAACATTAGAACGTGTTGCAAAATGATCAGCGGTGTAATGGGCAGGTAAAACAAGACTGTTTTGCTACTGCATACAAGAGGCTGGAATAGTAAGTAGATGTTAAACCCAAGTCATCTTTATGTAGCAAAAGTAGAAACAATGCAAGCAGGAGAAAAGAAAATAAATTATTCTAAATTATTCGACAGCACAGACAACCTTAACATTGCTTACAAATTTAATCAAGAACTCTAATTCCTTTTTTCCAGGCTAATGCTCTTCAAGCTAAAATATGCTTTAAAAGTCACATTAATTCCTTAAAAAAGTAGTTTCTTTCAACAAACACTGTGGTCTACATATTTATTTGTACATACTCATGCTGTTTAGGTGAGACTATGTAGGTAGGTGAGACTTAGATGAGGTTTATCCTGTTTAACACTTCTGTGAAAACCTGTTTTCCAATCATGTATTCTTTATACAGGACACCAAACATACATACAAAAAATTACAAATCTCAACTTAAACTAATCAAAAAGAGACCTGGAAAGACTTAAAGTTTATGGGAAAACAGAATTTTCCCATACTGGCCACACAAATCTATACACAATGTGCAATTTCAAGTGTTTCTTTCAGCACTAGCTCATTTCTGCTACAAAGAAATTATTAGCCCAAGACCATAACAAGTTCAATAACGTATTTACTTTCTCAGTATGTCTTCCCCTGCCTCTAAACAGGTACTTTGATGGTTTTAAGACCACTGCTCAATAGAACACATACTTAAGAACATGTGACAGACTAAGAGGCATGCAACATGCTCCGCTATTGTTTTTGGGTTTTTTTAAATCTGGCAGGTTAAAAAAGCAGCAGAAATATCACGAGCTGCTCTAAATAAATGAATGTAACATACTGCAGTGTTTCTTATGACTGAAGACAAGAAAACAATACAATCACATTACAAAGATTGAAGCTAAATCTCAGAACTGGAGTTCTTAACTACTGGAGTGCCATCTATTTCCATCTCCATGGCTGACAATCAAATTTCCACTGACTTCAGATCATGGCATTTTTTTTGTGCTAGGGGCTAATGAAATACTGTTGTAGTACAAGACAAAGCTACATCACACACCCTATGTGCTTCATGCACTAAAATTAGTGGCAAGCAGGCCTAAAACCAAATTATCTTATCAAGAAGTAAGCAAATATGTTGCCATTTCCTGGTACACTACACTTCAGGAGAAATCTATGTGACTTAGTAGAGTTTTAGCTATTACTTGTTAAAAAAATCAGTGCATTTAATTTAGTATCTTAGAATTCCACAGTTGTTTAATTTGAAGATCTCAAGCTGCTTTGCAAAAGTTACTAGACTAGGTAAAGTACACACAAGCATAATGGTGTGCTTAAATAATATTTAAATACTAAATACTGTTCCTAGGTGAGTACATAAATCTTAACAACAATATCCATCAATAACTGGTATTTGATGCTTTTCAGTCACTCCAGACTAGAATGCTTGTGTCTCTGACCACAACAGTACTAAACATACGACACTATAACTTCAGTATGAACTACATAATTTTTCTAAAAAAAGCTGTTACGGAATGATAGAAACATTTTTCAATATATTTAACCACCATGCAAACAGCTTTCTGTAAACATTTAAATCTCTACAAGTATTTGAAATAGAAAATAACTGTCTACTGTGACAGTCTCGGTTTCTATTTCCTTCTCCAGATTGCCATAATATTCCTACCATCACAATCTATTGAACATTTTTTAAATGTTTTTTCAATATTGTATTTCTTTTTGTGCTGGTTCCTGTAAAAGATTTGGTGTGTAAAGGCCTTCTCAGTTCAGCATAACAGCTTAGTAAAACATTAAAATTCCATTTTTAACATATTGATCTAATTTTATTTTAGCCAAAGCAAAGCCTAGAGAGGAGTGTTGCATTTTTAACAGTATTTTGTAAGTACTGATGCAACAGAGGGCTCAAGGAGAAAAGGTGATGACTTCTTAAGAAATGGACTCAAAGTCTCAAAGGTCTTCCAAACAAGCAGCACTACTGAGCTGCACGGTTTTCCTTGTCCACTGGCCTCCTCCTGACAAAGGGAACTTTCTCTGCCCTCAGTTTGGTAGAAATCAAATGTTTACCTACCTCCATGATGAGTGCAAAGAGTAACTTAGTTTCCTTCCCTACCCTGTCTTTTTTCCCCTTTGGATAAATCTTTGTGCAAACTGAACTGGTATTGAATGATCAACACAGCTTTCTTTCTTGCTGTGATACTTTTAGCTCCTGGTAAAACTAAGCAATATCAACTGTAGAAGCAGTAAAATCTCTCATGTAAAGGAGGGAGTGGAATAGTATGCCTTGTTCTTCAGAGCTGGAATGGAAAAAGGATGGTTAAAAGTGGGAATAAACAAGAAAACGGGCTAGGTAAAAGAGCAGCATATTTGTATCTCTGCTGAAGTCCTCTGATTTATTTTTACTATTTGCATATACAGTGCTTGACTGAAAAATCCAAAGCCTAGAAAGAACTATAATATAAACAATTCTAAAACCTATGTAGTAAATATGTGAACATTGCAAAGAAAAAGAAACAAACACACCAAATTCCTTGTTATTTTTTCCTCCACAGCATTATGATACTTTAATTGCATTGTCACTTCATCTAAATCTGTCCATCCCATTCCAGATAACAGAAGCCAAGTAAGTCTAACAAACAGAAAACCAAACCGAACAGACAATAAAAGATGCTAGCTAGAACCATTAGTTTCCCAAGGGCTCTGCTAAACTCAGAATCAGAGGTTAGATATCCTGACACCCAGATGAAATTTCCATGTACCAGGAAAATCTTATTTAAAGCACGCTGTCTTTTGTCTGCTCTTCTAGATGCTGACAATAATAAGAATCCCATCAGTGTCACTCCTGCAAGTTAATTCTATCACACCATGAATTATTTAAGTAGAGATACTAGCAAATTATGAAGCAGGTTTGTAGGAAAATTTGCCTGTCCTCTCCACTTGAAATGTCCAATAAGAGCTTGCTGCCAAAGGAGCATATGGAGATTTTGCAGGAAGTTAGCCAGAGGATTAACGGGAGGTTTGTTACAATTGGCTGATGTGGACAAGGAAACCTATGAGCATGACTCTTTAGTGCAAGCCATATGGTCCATTTTTCCCCCCATATACATCTGGATTTCAGATACATTCCATGATGAGTTTAGATGACCTGGTTAAAGAAATGGGTGTTTCAAGAAACACAGAAAATAACTATATGGAACAGAGGTAAATTCAATTATTGCAACGCCTCATAGGCAATTTGATTTCCAGAACTTTAGTGCAAGGTAAACTTTGCAGGAAAGCATTATGAGAAAGAAATCTAGATCAAACAGCTGGTGGCAGCTTATATTAAGAAAGAAGGAGCTACCTTCAGTAGCCTTGACAGTTCTGGTATATAGAGTTATATAGGACTCAGGGAATTTTACAGTATCAAAGTAGATAGAAAACCATTGGTAGAAAATGCTTAGTATTTTACTGCACCAGTTAGACAGAAGGTATAGTTTTTATTATACTAGTGCCTGTTGATTTCATGCACTGAAACTAATGAGGTTTTTGTAACAAGAGAACTGCTATATCTATGGCAACACCAACTTGAATCAAGAAGTTACGTCAGTGGTTAGAGACTTACGGAGAAAAAGCTGCAGATACATTTACAGAATCTTATGTGAAAACATGATTCTATATGAGCACACAGGAGGCTGGACTGTGGCCATTTAAATATTAGGGATTTACTAGAGGGAAGGAACCTTTTAATATAAGCTCAATAATCATTGCTTTAGAATCATAGAATTGTTACATTTGGAAAAGATCACCGAGTCCAACCATTAACATAGCACCACCGTGTTTACCACTAAACCATATTCCCAAATAGCACATCCACATGCCTTTTGAACACTACCAAAATGGTGTTTCTACCACTTCCCTGGGCAGCCTGTTCCAAAGATTTCCCACCTTTTCAGTGAAGAAATCTTTCCTAATATCTAATCTAAAGCTTCTCTGGTGCAACTTGAGGCTACTTCCTCTCATCCTATCACTTGTTACCAGGGCGAAGAGATTGAACCTCACCTCATTACAACATCTTGTGAAACAGTTGTAGAAAGCAACAAAGTCTCCCCTGAGCCTCCTTTCTGCCAGGCTAAGCAACCACAGTTCCTTCAGCCACTTCTTACAAGATTTCTGCCCCAGACCCTTCACCAGCTTTGTTGCCCTTAGCACCACAATGTCTTTCTTGTAGTGAGGGGCCAAGACCAAACATGGGATTTGAGGCCTCACCAGTGCCAAATACAGAGGGATAATCATTGCCCTGGTCCTGCTGGCCACATTATTTCTGATCCAAGCCAGAATTCCACTGGCTTCCTTGGCCACTGCTTGGTCATGTTCAGTCTGCTGTCAACCAAAGACAATCAGAGCATCCCCAGTGCATACCTGCTCCCACATGCTCAATAAGGAAGAGTTATGGTCTCCTGTTACTTGGACCAGCTGTGACAGAGTAGCTCAAATTATCATAAAAGTCTCTTCTATAGGTAGACACTTCCGCACTTAAGTTTGGAAAGTAGAATAATAATGCAAGTACAGGACAGCTAGAAAACAGCACAACATCTTAGAATGGTTTTCCCTCACAGCATGTTCTCATGATTCAACTATTGGCATTTGTAACAATTTTAGTTTATACCACTGGGGATGTGGACAGTATCACAATTACTCTTGAAGAGAAGATCTTAAAGCAGATGTAAAGGAGATGCTGACTTTGCTGGAAGAGATGGATGAGATTAAAGGAATTGGTAACAAAGTCCAGTTAGCAATCCTAGGAATTCAGTGAGGGGCTGAACAGTTTTTCTCAGAAGAGAAACTGAGATTTTAGGAGCTCTTACTTACTAGTATCACTTTGGAAAGCTAGAATCATAGATCATAATATAAAATACCTCCTAACTTAAAAAAACTCTAACAAAACAAGTCCAGAAGACAATATATGTGTGGGAGTTTCACAATGCCCAGAGACTACTGGTGAGCAGCCCCAGCAGCTGTAAGAGATAACCAAAGACTTAACATGCTGTGGGAAACCTATGATAGCAAGGCCATTCAGTATAAAAAAGTGACAATTAGATTGTATGCTTTGCTAACAGAAGAAAAAAGAAAACAACACAAACCACCAAACATGATAAAGCAAAACCAGCTTTTGATTCAAAATCAGTTCCTTTCCCAAGAAGCCATATTCCTTTTGAATTGGTTAAAGCAAAATAAGAATGTGGCAACCAATAAAAATATTACATATATGAATATACTGAAATATGTGGATAATCTTTCATCTTGATAAATGTGGTGAGTCAAAGTGAGATATCAGAATGAAAGGTGAATGGTGTAGAAAGCTCAAAGCAGCACTTGATCATTAAAAACTGCCTTTAGAAAATTCAAACATTTGAGTTTCTAAGAGACAGGCAATACTATTACAAGTGGTTGCCTGAGTACCAGCAGAGAGTCAACAGGCTGAAACAAGAAGGTACTCACCATGATAACGAAGTGGGAGTACTGCCAGCTAAGATTAAGGGGACGAAACAGCATAGAACAGACTAGAGATAGTGGAGGAATGAGGAATTTTTAATAGAGAGGTTGCATCTAGTAATATCAGGAATCATTCTGACATGGACGCAGACCAAAGCTTCTAGGTTATATGGAAAGAAGCTAAAAACAGTGCCTAAGTGACACTAAAAGCAAGTATCTTCAAAATCCTAATTCTTGTTCTAGGTTTTTTTATTCATTACTGTCATAGTAAGAGATATTTTCACAACAGGATTCAGGTTTACATCATATCCACTAAGTATGGGGAATTTTGACAATGGTTCAATGCTTTTACCAGAAAACAAATTTTACAAAGAGAAAACCGTTGGTATGCAATTTAAACTCGTGTTTGGCAGCAGGTTGAAAGTTCTACATCAGGTACCATCCAGATAGATTTGGTAAAGTGAACAGGAAGAAGAGTTATAAAAATGTTGTAAAAATGTATTATTATAAGCAGAACAGATAAAATGAAGTGCTTCCCATCTTTTTAAGACCATTAGAATGATGACTGAAATAATCATGAACAACTCAATTTGCTGCAGTGCAGCATCTCATAACAAAATTTCAGGATGGCAAAACTAAAACTGATTCAACACTAAGGGTGAATTCAGATCACAGAAAGAATATAGACCACTTCAGTGCTTTTTAGAGAATAAGTATCCATCTTTTTACTTGAAATACCTTAACTATAAGGGATGATACAGCTATTTACAAATCAGCTGAAAATTCATCCAGCACAATGTAAACTATTTTGTTTCCCATTTGTTTAAAGAATGTGACCTGTTGAATTACAATCACTTGTGCTACTTTATGGGACTTTTTTCAAATTATGCAAATTACTGGATGTACTGCTCTTAACCATGGAGCTCGTACAGCTGTTAGTTCACCATCTCCCAGCTGAATATTTACTGGTAATTTGTCAATTCTGTAGATCCAGAGTGGCTAAGCCTCTCTGAGAATGAGGATCTCTTACAATTTTCCCAGTTTGAGCCTTTCTATAATTACCTCTTGCATGTAAAATGAGCACTGCACAGCAACAAGGAAAAGATGTTGGGAAGTGTTCCTATAGTAGTAAGTAAAAACACACTGATATTTGGCAAATATGGATGACAGCCAGGACTTACCAAAATAAATCTGCCTAGCTGAAAAATGAAGACAGACTTCAAGGCCACAAAATAAACAGGAGTAAGAAGAATGCGAAAAATAATTAGGCGAGTCTACATCAACAATAATGTCTGATTTACAGTACCAAGCAAACACAAAAGGAAACATCACCTGCTATCAGCTTCTGCATGATTGTCTTCTTCAGATTTGAAACAGCTATTGGGTACACTGGCTGCAAGGCTCTTCTACACCGTGAGCCTTTGAAAGGAGTTGGGATTTTTTCTTTTAACAGTAGGTACTATCGGGCTTGTTACTGAAAATTACCTTCCTAGAGTGGTGCCCTTTGAGAATGCAACAGCATGCATGTTGCATTTCAAGCGTCTGTCGTGACATTTTAATTTGGATGGTTTATAATGCAGAGAAAAGGAAAAAAATCACAAACCAACCATGTCCAAATCAGAAACCTAAACCACTACAAATAAATCACATTTGTCAAATACGAAACAATTGGTAGTGTATTAAATGTAATGAATTTATTCAAAGTAGCAGCACCAGTTAGAAATAATTCTCTTGGAACATGTGATGTCAGTTGTAAAATGTCACACTCAGTTGTCTTTACAGTTTAGCCTCTGGAGATATAAGTTATACTAGAAATCCATCTTCTGTAACACAGCTAAGCCAAATGAATAATGATACGGAAGCTTGATTCTGGTTGTGGTTATTATAAAGTTGAGTACTGGTAGATTCAATACAGATACAGAGAAGCTACACAAAAAAAGGTATAAATACTACTTTTCCTCTGCAGAAAATAAGAAATATTCAGACCACTATTCAGACCAGAATAAAAGTTACAATTTTATAAGAACTGACATGGCTACAAAACCATTCGATTATTACACATAGTAAACATTATTTCTTCATTACCAAAATATTTTAAACAGAGATTTAGTGTATACAGGTAAATCCAAAATAAGCATATAAAGCTAAGCCTTTATATAGAAGCAGGTATTACAGTTGAGTCAGTTTTAGCAACCTTTGCTCTAAGGAGGCTGTGTGAAAAGAAGGAGGTTTGCATTTCTATCAAGTTTCCAGAAGTAGAAGTTTCTCTCATGGGAGTTCATTTAAAATGTTCACTTAGTTCTTACACCAGAGTTCCTTGTGGTTAATAATCTGATTTTCATTATACTTTAATGCAAACAGGCTGTTATATTTAACAGACAAGCAAATAAAATCCAGAAAATGCAGCTGTTATAAGTGTCAGGCAGGCACAATTGAAATATGCAGACTATGCAGTTTTCTTTTTTAATAAGTGCAACTTTTATAGCACTTAGTATGTTCTAAGCATAACTCTAGCTAACCCGCAAATCCCAACATAGAAAAAGTTGCCTTACACATTGCATTGCGTTAAGAAACAAAAGTTAAGCAAAAAATTCAAATAAATAAGAAAACCTTCATAGCCATCTTCTGATCGAGACGAGGGTAATTTTTTGTTAAAATTAACACGCCAAAATTACATTTTTACAGTGTGATGGGCATAAGGACTACACTTATCATTTTGTACTCTTCTCCAAACCAGAACTCCTCTTCTGTCAGCGGATGATCAATTTCATTTCAACCAGGGGAAAGATCTACGATGAGCTCAAGGAGCAATGAAGCCTGTGCATAAAATACAGAACGTCATTCCTCATTTGTTCTTCAGAGAGTTTCACACGAGCCTTGTGATGGATGAGACATTATTATCGGTCATTAAATAGAACTCTAACCACAGCTCTGAAATTTAAAGCAATGCCCTACGTAGCCAGGCTGGAGGTCGAAAGCCTGGCTCATTAAGTGCGGCTGCCGTTCAGCTTTCCCACCGCCGTGACCCTCTGTGACACTGCGTGTGACACAAGTGACGTCACTGGCTGCTGCTAGGGGAGGTGGCGCGGAAGCAGCATGCTCATGACGTCAGCAATTAAAGAGAGGAACTCGTATCTTTTACCTTGAATCCACACATACAAACCAGCCATAGATCTACAGACACAACTTCATACGCGGCTTTGCTGCGTCTCCTAGCACCCACAAAGCGGCGGTGTCGCAGTCCCACGTGCTTAGAGCACCGCTGTCACCGCTCCCTCGTACCCGGCCCGGAGCTGCCCGGCCTTTCCCCGGCTCCCGACGGAGCTCCCGCCCTTGGCGCTCCCCTCAGCGCCCGGGGGCGGGGCCGGGGGCGGAGCGCGGGAGCGCGGGAAAGCGGGCGCCTCAGCCACACGTGACCGCCTGCGCTGAGGCCACGCGCGCGCGGGAAGGCGCCATGGCCTCCGTGGTGTACTCGTCCCGCGTCGTGGCGGGCGGCGACGAGGGCAGCGACAGCGACGACGGCGATTGGGACATTGGCGTCGTGCGGCAGGAGCCGCTGGTGGGGCTGAGCCTCCCTGCACCTTGGGCCGCGCGGTCTCGGGCTGGGGGGCGGCCTCGGCCTGGAGCCGTGAGGGGGAGCGGAGCGCGGTGTGGCCCAGGGGAGGGTGTGGCTGGTGCGTCCTCTTAGGCTGTTTCCTACCATGGTCGTGCTGGTGTACCCTCAGTCCTGTAAATGAATCCTGAATTGTAGAAGTTTATCTCGTTACCTAAGTTTATCTTACTATCTAAGCTCTTAATGTTTATTTTAAAGCTTTTCCCTTAAGTAGCGGACTCTAGTCCTAATCAGCATGAGAGTAAATTTGAAAGTGGCCGGGGGCCTGTAAAGCTATTTCATATTGAGACTGTTCCTTGCTTACTGGATGATTTCAGTAGTTTTATTGTATCTAACAGGTGTGAAGGCAAATCAAAAAAAGGTATCTAGCTCATCGTTGTGAGGTAGATTCTGTGAGGGTTTTTAACTGGGTTTGTCTCATGACTAGAATTTAATAATGGAAGTACAACTGAATTCTAGAAGTCTTAGGCTGAAGGTTATAGCCAGTGTTTAAGAGGCCTTGATCTTTAAATAGGTGCTCCTATCCAAAGATGTGCATTGTTTGAAAATTGTTGTCTGAGTAGAATAAAAATAGGGCCAAATTGTTCTATTTCTATTTTTCTTTCTCCCCTTTGGTTCTCTAGATACTTTTGTTAGTTTTTACAAAAGTTACTGGAAAGATGGGCCACAGTGTGCTCTAAAAATTGTGTATGTCTAAGTTATAATGTTGGGAGTTAAAAACTTACGATAAAAGACAACTCTTTTTCATACCCACTTCTGTCTAAGGAAACTAGTGAATAATTAGTCCTCTGCTTCCCAGTGTATGTAAATGTTTTCTACACTTGGTACAGCTCCAGGAGCAGTCTTCAGCTGCTTCTTTAATGGAGAACAAATCTATGATGCTTTTGAAGGCAACTTAAATTGGGCAACTGTCTGATGCATAAGCTAGTCTTTTGGTCAGTGCTTTTTTCAGCCAGAACGTTTATGATGCAGCACTACAAATGCCTCTGCCACCACAGAATTAGGATGACAGTTCACAGCAGTGGACTTGTGCTGTTAGGCCAGACAGATAGTCACTGAAGTCCCTTGACTCAAGCTCAAACTTTCATCTCTGATAGCTGTACTTCACAACATGTGAAATGTAAAAAAAAAAAGTTAAAAGTACATAAATGCATTGCAAAGTTTTTCTAGTGTCATAAGATGAAAAAGAATCTTAATTGAAATCAAATTATGGTACGTAAAATTGAGAGCAGCGTGGGAGGATAGCAGGTCTGTTGAGAAAGAAGATATTTCCATTTTCAGAGAATGGAACTTCTCAGAAAAATTGATTTTAAAACTTAGGCTTTATAGTAGACCCTGAAAAGATCTACAGAGATGGAGGAACAAAAATTTTACCGTGCTTTTTACCCTCTTCTTCTGTGCTATGTCCTTTCAGAGGTTATTAATGCTCTTATACTAAAACCAAGCTATATTGTTTTTGCCTTGAAATATTCCCCAGATTTTGATTTAATTTTTCTTTGTTTATCTAGCAGTTGGATCAAATGTTGCAGGCAGAGAAGAATGAGGCATTAAAGAAGGCCCTATTTCGTGGTGATGTGTCATTAATTGAAGATCTCTTAAACTCAGGTGGGGAAAGTCAGTTACAGAGTTGAGTATTTTTTATGGAAGTCAAGAATACTAAACTTTCTCATTTAAAACAAGACATTATATCCTTTACTGATAACATTCACATGTTCCTACATGCACTCAACACATTTTGAAAGATTAAATTACTTTTTCAGTGACTCAGATTCACATTCCTTCTAATTTATGTTTCTTTTGTCAGTCAGGAGCCCTTGAAATTGAGAAAAATATAATGTTTGAACTATGAAATAAGGTGTTTCTTTGTTTTCAGATACATCTTTAACATGCAAATACCAATTACAAATACTGAATTAGGGGTGGTTTAAATTGAGGGGGAGAATTCAGTGGGTGGTCTTTGGTGTTGAAGGTTGTACAGCATGGGGTAAAAAGGGGAGGCTAGCCTTTTTTTATTTTAATGTTCCTCTGGTTTGGAAATTCCTTTTCTTTTTTTTCTTCTTTTTCTTTTTTTTTTTTTTTTTCCCCTCCTTCACAGCACTGTTAAGTGTCTGGTATGTGCCCTGTGTAATACTGCTGTCCTGGCAACATCAGCTGAACAAAGATTTTGTGATTCTAAAAGGTCTAACAGGCTTTTTGTGGCATTTCTCACTAAAAAGTAGTCTGTTTTAACACTGAAAGCCTTTTCCCCTGTTCTGTTACTCAGTATTTGTCTTTAATGTGTTTGTTAATCAGTGTTAGGAAGATTGGATCACTTATTGAAGCATCCAGGGCAATCAGAAACTGCATAGCTGAGTTGACTTGCCTAGTGATAATTGTCAGGAAGTTCTGCTTCAGCAAGCAAGGAGAATATAGTAACCAAGAGCTTGTTCTCTGAGGAAAATCTGTCTTAGGGAAGAAAGTAATTTCTTGGTTAGCAATGGGCTTTTCTGAGTTTTGAAACAATGACATTATTTGCCCTTTTAGAAGCCAACTGTTTCTCAACACAATAAGGGAATGGTTTTCTTTTTAAATTAAGCAAAACTACTGCGTGGACTGAAACAAGAAGTGCAGTACAAGCATGAAATACATCTGTCTTGCTTTGAGAAATTAAATTCTTATTTATGGGTAGATGTCTGTGCTTCAGATTTCTTAATTGTTTTGCTACACCACCCATTTTAAATTATTGTATTGTGGTCAAACAGCAATAGTTCTCTTTCTGTGCTGATGCCTGCTGTACAGAGAACAGTTTTGTGCTGTTGGAAGATGATAATAGGTTTCTGTAAGAGCAGAGGTTCAGGCTGAGGGTTCATGTAGTCTAGTTTCCTGTCTTCTGAAAGGAATAAGGCAGTATTATAAAATAATATATAATTTTCTTAAAATGGAAAACAGTAAATTCTGATCTATCCAGTCCTGTTCTGCAAAGCAGCAGAGCACAGTATCTATTATGATGACCTTTCTGAAGAAAGGTCACATTGTCCTTCAGGGGATCTGTGCTCACATTAAATCTTTGCCTCCAGAAGTACCTTTAGTATGTGTTTGGTAGAGCTTGTAGGAGGCTGAGTACCAGCAGTCAGCCAAACTCAAGGTTTGTGTTGGAAGTGGATTTCCTAGCAACAGTTGGGACTCTTCCTTCAGGTAGAGTGAGACTGTGTTGTCTTCTGGCTTGGTTAGATGTTACTGTAGTATTTTTGATGCCGAGGCAGTTTCACAGAACTTCTTTAGGAGATGGACAAACACAATGTTTTTCCTTACCACTTTGGTTAAATAGCAACATAGGAAAAAGTTCCCAAAGTACGTGTCACAAAAAGTAATGCAAGTAAGTAGCACCTTCAAAGATGATTTGGACATCTTGGTTTGCTTTAGGAGTAAAATACTTAACACTATATAATTCATGTGTTCTGTTTCCAAAAATGGAATTGAAAGTTATGACTTCATGACAGGTTAGGCTGATTAAAGATATAACTACAGTCAGATCTCCCATTTTCCTTCAACAGTTTGTTCCACTTGTATCTTTGAATGAGTGCTGGAGCTCACCTCATCTTTCATAAGCCAGTTCAGGGAATTTGAAGTAATAGTAAACAACAGGAGTGGGAGGGTGCCTAGTGTGTGAAAATAATTTTTAATAATAAATGTCACAAATTTCTTAGGATAATTTTGGGGGTTTTTTTTGAGCGATTTTTCCTAAAGAAGTATTTTTAATTATCTATGGTCACTGTAGGACTAACATGGAACCAAATGATGGAAACTTTTCTAGAGGAAGTAGTATTTGTTGAAGGATTGAAAAATGCATAAGAGGTTCTTATTAGAAGGTTGTCAGACAAGCATCTCAGTCTGGTACTTGGTTCTCAGTGCATTTGGGAGAGTTGGGCTTTCTGGCAGGTATGCTTTCTAGCCATTTTAGTCATTGTGGCTATTATAAAGAGTAACAAACAATTGTGGTGATCGTGTTTGAACCTTGCATAGTCTCCTATTTCTTCTTATTATAGTGATAATATTTTGGTAGTAATGAACACAGATCTGCTAGATAACTGTCTTGCAGGACAGAGAATAAAAGGAGCTGTGAAGCAGGAAACCCTAGATGTTGTGATCATAGTTGCCTGACAAGCAGTTTGCTTCTACAGCAGTCTTCTTGGTTTGGCAAGAGTCAAATTTCTTCATTTTGAGAACTAGAGAAAACTGATTCTGTGTGCTTATCAAAATTGCTTTTGCAGCTAAATGTTTGAGGTTTTTAATGTAGTCTTTCTGTGGTACTTAACTCCTTGGATTAAGAACTGGGCTACATTGATGTCAGTTTTGAAAGTTGTTTTCTGGTGTTCTAAATGAAGCTGTATTTAAAAAAAAAGAAAATGTCAAAAGAGATTCCTCTCCCTTGTACTAAATGCAAACCGGGTGTAACCTTTGTAAAGATACACATTGAGAATAAGTTTTATAAAAAGCATGTTTGTTGTGATGCAGTTTCTTGATTTTAATTTCTTTAATTTTGACAGGTATCAGCATAGAAACTAGCTTTCAGTTTGGATGGACTCCCCTGATGTGTGCAGCCAGCGTAGCTAACTTTGCAGTAGTACGTCTTCTTCTGGACAGAGGTGCTAATGCATGTTTTGAAATAGGTAAGATGGGAATGAAAAATACTGGCTGGTAATGCTCAGACATTGTCCCTATTCTTATTCTCATTTACAGGTGTAGGGAAAAAAAAATAAAAAGTTCACAGTGGAACTGAGACTCACTCTACCTCTCACAGTTCTGAAGGAAAAGCAGTAGTTTTAAAGTAAAAACTCTGTTGGAATTGATCTGGAATTGCTTGATGCATTTTCTTGTTCTTTCTCTCTCAATTCCATTTTCCCTCACACCTCCCAAATCCCAAGTATTTTTTTAAAAAGTGTTTGGAAAGTACTTGGCTCAAAAATTGTAGTATAAAGTTGTGTGGGTAAAACTTGCTGTATTTGATCCTGTTGTGAACTATGAATATGCAGAATCCAGGTAGCATCTCAAATAACATGAATAGCTTTCCAGTTCATGGGACACTAATGTAGAGTAATCTAAAACTAGAGTGCAATTTTTCTATTTTCTATTAAGAAAACTGTTCTTCAATGTGTTACTAGATCACCTTTTTCTGCAGGAGTTCAGTGTAGCTTCTAAGTAGTATCAGTTCCTCTGTCAATTTTTTGGCCTAATAATAACTTTTTTCCTACTGAAATTGTGGTTATTTTCAATCACTTCCATTGCACTGCAACACATATTTATCCCACAGTACTGCCAAGTACGTAAGAGCAGTCATCATACTTTCCAGTAACTTGCTAGTGTTTCCAGTAGTAGTAGTAGTAGACTGCAATGCAGGTACAAATCTGGCTCTGAAAATTTTTTTTAACACCTTAGCACTTGATCAGAGTGTGAGATTAGAGTAAATTGCCTACACCAAAACCAGTCATGACTTCTTCTATTCACTGTCCTTGTAGCCAGTTTCAGAGAACTTCTATGTGTCTGCCTACACCTCGTACCTGCTCCTTGTTTATGGCTGTAGAAAGCTATAAATGGGTCAGAAACTGCTATGGGCAGTAGTTTAGGCTGACCAGGTAACCAAATGCATGGCATTTTTTCATTTGTGTGATCAGCTGCCTTTGCCCAAAGTGGCACCTCGCTAGGATCAGATTTCTTGGTTTGCTTCCCTGTTAGACTGTGTAGGGAAACTGTAACTAGGGCATCTGGGCAGCAGAGCTCCTTACAAGCCAGGAGCAGTCTTGTAAGTCATTGATTTGGGTCAGACCACGTATGTTCAGTAAAGCTGTGCTATCCTAAGGGGGTGCTAAATCTCACCGCCCTCCTGCTATTTTTTACGTCAGCAGGCAATCATACAAGTGATCCTATAATAATTACCCTTTAACGCTTATAATTCTAATAAACAGCTATACTGTTAATCACCTTGAGTCACTCTTCAATCATTCTTTATGACTAGTTACTTAATTTTACCCTTTTTGGTAGTTGACAAGAGCTAATATATCATTCGCTGTGTGATAGGTTCAAAATGTTGCATCCTTGAGGAATAATTTCACCAGAATTACTGGAGTTTTTATCTAGCCTGAACATAAAGCTATCTCTTTTTACAATCTTTTAGCAGTTATTGTCTGTAAAAGAGAAGTCTAAGAATTCCAAGGTGTTTCTTCCCTTTTGTCTCTTGCTCATATGTATGAGCTATAGGTAGGCTAACAGAAATTAATTTCCCAGTCTTTATCACTGACTGACATAATGAATATAAATACAACTGTAGGTTCCTCCCAAATACCATTCCCAGACTGACAGTGCTTTAAAGTCCTACCCTCTCTCCAGTCATGTTCTAGTTGATAATCAGGTTTAACATCTTGGGTAAAAATTTGTCAACATATCAAATAATTTTTACATTGACAGTTGAAAATAAAAAGATGGTAGATTAAAAAAACAAGTGAATTTAAATGTAGAGCTAAGCTGTAGAGGTGAAGGACAAGAAGTGGTGAGAGCAGTGGGCATAGCATCCATAACAAACTTCATGTTTAAATATGGTGAAATCTGACCTCATTGAAGAATGAAGATGTTAATTATACACAGTCTTAAAATTTCTACAAGAAAGTGACAAAATATGTTGTAACACTTGGTAAGATGTGAAGTAGGTGCAGCTAATATACTTCTTAAATGGATAAAGGCATGTTGGAACTTGTGAACAAGTTTGTGCAATAAACAAAATGGGCAGTTACTCAAACGGCAGTCTTCTAAATGACACTGGGGCCAACTAACTAAGGTCTTTGAGGTGTTATGTTTCCCCTATGGAAACCATGGTAATCATGGGAAGGGAAGTCTGTTGTGGTTTGTGGGCAAACAGCAGTTGTAGTTTTGATTTGTGAGCTAAGGTGATATATAACACCCAGCTGGTTTCAGAGCTGGAGAAGTAAATATGCTGGTATTCCTTATGGACTGTGTAGATGCTCTTTAAATCCCCATCTAAACCAGTACTTTTAATACTTCTCCTGCCACTACTGGAGCGTAGTAAGTTAATAAATTTAATTCTTCCTCCTTGAGACCTATCATGAAGCTCTTTTGCTTCTAGTGTCTTTTGTATGGGCCTCTGTTCTCCCCAAAATCAGTGTCACTATGTATTCACAATACATTCCATTTTTCTGTCCATCACAGCCTTTACATCCATTTACTAGCAGGGAGTAACAGGGAGTGAATCTACTGGTGTGGGTTGTGTTTTGGGAAATAAGCATCTATAGTTAAGCTCCTATCGTAGCTTTGGAGTACTTTCAAGCTATTATAAACTTCATTAGGAATAGATGTTTATCTTTCGGAGTTTCTCCTCAGGTGCCTTTGTCTAAACTGGTCATTCTAGCGATTTTCACAGACAGGAGAACAAGATTACTAGCATTTTCCAAATATCATAGAGTATCACAGTTTCAGTAGCCACTCTAGCAAATATGAAGACTTTTAAAGGAACTTCTGGATTAGCATGGTATTTACATTTACATATGTAATTCTCTAACTACAAATTTCCAAACAGATAAATACACTGTGTTGATGGCAGCATGTACTGCACAAGCTTCAGAGGAGAACATCTTGAACACTGTCGAACTGCTTCTATCAAGGAATGCTGACCCTAACCTTACTTGCAGGTATAGAAAACTCCACATCTGTGAATACACTACAAAGTTTAATTATCTCTGTGTAATGTAATGTGTTTATAGACATAGCTGTTGACGGTGGTTAAGATGAAGCATACGTACTTCTTGTAATTTCACTGCTGTTTGTATAAGAAAAGATTAGTATCCTGACAGTTACATCTATTAGTACAATTGTTAGTCTGAATGAATAAGACTGTGATCAGCTTTATCAAGTTGTAAATATATTCTTCAGCTGAAAAAAATAAAAATCTTAATTTTTCATTTGACTGAAGTATAAGGGCAAGAAATATGTCCTCTGTCTTTCCTAAATTATATTGTTGCTTCCGCATAGGAATGGCAGTTAAATCAATTAATTTTTTAATTAAATTTATATCCTACTTTTGAAGTTTTTGTGGATATCTGGCTATATTCTTTTCACAGTGTTTCCTGTAGAAAACAAAATTCTGTGAATAAAATACATTTATTCCACTGCAGTCTAGAATAATTTTGATTAAAGAGATTAAGCTCCTTTTAGAAACAAGTAATAACATCCTTCTTCAGTTACAACTTTATGTCTTGGCAGTTTGAAGCAGTACATTGTGAGATGTCTGTAGTTATAAGTCCGATTAAATATTTTATTTTACATGAAAAAGAAATAAATTCTGGACTGACCCCTGGATAATCTGTCTTGCCTCTGCTGAAAAAAAAAATACTGTTTAGGTCAACTGGTTTTTCATCTAACAGAATTTTTTATCCCACACCTCTTTCATGACATTACCTGGGATATATAGACTGAGTAGAATAGAATTGAAGGCCTTTGGTTTACCCAAGTAGAATTCAATTACTCGAGGCCCGGAGCCTCACTATGAGTATAGTGCTGATAGATGGTAGGAGGAAGAGGAAGGAGGAAACAGAGTTCTGCTTAAATGCAACTGATGTCTGATACCAAATTTAAATACCATTCTTTTATTCTTATCAGACTAGAAACTGTTCATGAGAAAAGAGAAAGCTACGTACTCTGAAATAATTACATGTTGTTGTCAAATAGCTTGGTGTTAGAATAGACATCCTGTTTTAAAATATAGGGGAATCTGCATTATTAATGATGCAGAAAATCAAAGACCTAAAAATAGGTCTTTGCATTATTAACTTTGTCTTGGGTGTTGGAAATGTGAGTGAGAGTGCAGAGCTGCAGGTTTGCATTTGGACAGGCCTTTGGCTAAACTTTGGGGGAAAACAGTGTGAATGCTGACACAAGAGGTAGGAATTCTAATTTTTAAATTTTATTTGTAAAATTAGAGTATGTTTTGCATGGTTGATCTTTATATACAAATATTTATTTACTATCTTTTTTTGTTTTTAGACCTTGTGCTAACATGAGTTATTCATGCATCCAGCAGATATGGTTGTAAATTTTTCATTTTTGCAGTAGTAGTCTTTCTCAAATGAAGACATAAATTAAGTGACAATCAGAAATGTCATACTTGTGCTAAATAAAAGCAGAGGCTTGAAAAATCCAGACCTTGTTATCTCAGATCTTTGAGCTGCCTTTCCAGTATTTGGCATATGTGGATCCCATTGGGTCTGCTCAGGAAACAGCTGCTGTTTCTCATGGACTTCTTACTCTGTGTTCAGAAATGAGAATAAAACACAGTAAACTGCCTTATGTGATGATAAGGGATCAAGCAGCCTCTTTGTGGCACTGCAGTCCCATTTCACCTGTTTCATTAGAACAAGCAGGATGTCCTTGGGTGTGATTGGAACTGTCCGTGTATTGAGATTATTGTGAAAGTACTTCCTGTGTGATCATCTTAGCACAGGTGAAGAATTAAGGTTCTCATTACTTGGATTTCTCAGCATGTAAGAACCAGAATGATTCTGGGAAGCTTCTCTTTTGTCTACCACCCGCTGGAATGTGTGTGAATGCAAAACAGAATGCTTAACCTTCATGTAAGGCGGGGTTGAATGTTTATCCTTCCTCTGTTGCACCATCAGGGCAACCAGTAGGCTCTTTTATTTCAGGTCATCTGGAGGTGGTAATACCTGGAGGGAGTGGGTATAATTTGTAAAGCGTGTGTGGAGTGGGAAAGAAACTGATTTTTGAAATGCAGAGAAAGAAGGTGAGTGTACGAATGGGTACGGAGATGGTTTCTTTGCAAGGGGATATGGTTCTGAAAAATGTTCAGTAGCATAACTTCTGATATTTTTGCTAAATCAAAATTGGAAACTGAGTACTGGTGGCTGTAAAAACAGTTTTGTTGATGAGAATGTAATGTATCAAAGCGTAAGTGCTAGCTAAAGGGTTTTGAAAGTCAAACAAGCAGAGTAATGGCGAGGTGAAACAAGAAGGCATTGTGAGACCCGCTCTGAATAGCCATTGTAGAGCTACTATAGCCTGAATGCTTCATTTAAGCAAGTGCTACCTTGAGAAATTTGTTTTGCTTATCTCATGTCATTCACCTTCCTTTTGCTTCAAAATGTAAATTATATGCTTTATCCCTATCTAAGGCCTGGAAATCTTTAAGTAGTGTGTTTTAAAAACCTTTTTTAACCTGTAGTGCTTTCCTAAAATTTTACTAAAGTTTGTTCTTCCAATATTACTTGTTATATAGAGTTTCCCACTTCATCACTAAATCCCACTAAGCCAGAAAATGGGCAGATAGATTATCTTCTGTTGCTGTGAGCACACTGTTGCCACTTAATTTCTCAGTTCCAGACTTAATGGGCAGCAGTGCTGTGGGGAAACTGGCTCCAAAAGCTTCTGAAGATGCTTCCTGTTTATCTGAAGCATTGTACAGTTTACAGATTAATAGACTAAAATAGTGTCTTGCAGTATCATTTCCTTGCTTTGGGATCTCAAAAGATGGAGACTAAACTCTGGGTTAAATTGTTTTCTACCTGCTGTACTTTTTTTTAGTATTATTGATACACTGGTCTTGTTAATAAACACATATACAGTTATGAGACTTCACTTAAAACTTGTCAAGACCACCAACTTGAAATAGTGAATTTTCTATAGATGTCTCCCCAGTGGAAAGAAACCCGTGTATAAATAGGAGACATCTCTCCTTCCTCTATTGAAATTTTCCAGGAAGGTGAAGTTTGTCTTGCTTGAGATCATGATCCCAAACATAAGCATGTTTATTTGTCAAGTGCAGTGAATTCTGCACCACAGATTCAGTTTAACGATGGCTATTCATTCAGTACTTTTTTGAGTCATATGCTTGCCATCTAGGAGATAAAACTTTATCACCAGTTCTGTCATGTCTCCTGATCATCCAGGATAGGAGGCTTCGGGGTAGTAGGTCTGTTCTACTCAGCTTGTTTTGTGATGTAAATTTTTCCCTGTTTTTTCCACAAGGTGAAGTGAGCCTGTAAGAACTTCTGGTTGTATCTTTGTGTGCACATCACATACTAAGTCTTGAATGGCCCTAGAAACTGAAAAAGCTTCCATTTTTGTCTTTTTCTCCAGTCTTAATATAAAAGCAGGGAGATTTAGAGCGTGAAGCTGTGTTAAAGGATGTTTACATTGGATATTAGGAAAAGGTTCTTCTGCCAGAGGGTAGTTGGGCATGGGAACAGGCTGCTCAGGAAAATGGTCATAGCACCAAGATTGAAGCACCAAGCTCAAGAAGCATTTGGACAGTGCTCTCAACCATGTGGTGTGATTCTTGGGCATGTCCAAGTCCAGGAGTTGGACTCTGTAATCCTTGTGGGTCCCTTCCAACTCAAAATTTTCTGTGACTCTAAAGATAAAAACAAATAAACAAAAATCTCTCTTCATTTGCATGGAGCCCTGTTTTTAATATAGGTGCTGAAAAACTGGATGCAAACATAGATGTTTTATTAATAAATAGCTTACATACCTTTTAAGATTTTATTTATTTACTGACTATGACTTGAGTATCATATTCAATATGGAAAAATGTGGCAAATCGTACCATACAAAAGGACTTAATGGGTATTTGGACAAGAAGGTCATCTGCAAGCCAGACTGCTGAAACGCAGCAGTTCCTCAAAATGATGAAAGAATCCTTAAGATCTGTCTGGATGATTATCATAATACTCTATGAACATTTTTAGATTGCACTGAGATGTATCAATAAGCTTAGTTTCTCCTCAACTGAAGCAGGAAAGCGGATTTGCCATGTTAAAGCTTGCTGTTGTGGTTGTGGGGGTTCATTTCAGGGTTAGGAAAACAAGGTTTGTTTTCCCCAATGCTCTTGTCTCCCTCCTGTGGCCGTACATGTAAATGGACGCTGCTTTCATGGGGTGGTTCAGTGCCCACTCTTGCACATAGAGGTACAACTTTGTGCAGCAGTGTGTGTGTTTCCATCCTAAAACAGCTTGTATCCTTTGAAACTAAAAATCAAGCCCTGAAATTAAATGCTTGCAGTGCATTTGATGGACCTTTTAAATTTTGTATGTATTGAGTTTTACTTGTAAATGGAGCAATCCTTTTAGTAGCTTTAGTGTCATTGAGTTGTTGGGTTGATTTCTGGTACCATGTCTGCAGTACTATACAGCTGTTAACTACATCATATTCTTTGGAGAACAGACTATTCTGTAGCCTCAGGGCTTTTGTTTAGTATTTTTCCTTTGAAAAAGCAGAAGATAATTGTGAAGTAGTATCGAAATTAAAAAAAAAAAAAAGGTTGAGAGCAGGAGAAATGAAAATTAAATCGGGCATGATTGGACTGGTTTTGCATCAAAGGTGATGGCATGGGAAGTTTGTCAAAGGCTACCTATCGCAGAAAAGAAATAAGCGTGGGAGTGAGTGTCCATGTTAGGCAAACAAGTTTGAATTTTGTTGCTACAAATTATTAGGTTGTAATCGACTTCTGCTCGTACTTTAAAATATAGATATCTGTAAATGTCTCTGTATAGACATATCCATACAGACCTATAGAGATAGTGCAATGTGTAGATACCAATTACTAATTTGAAGATGAAGATTATAGTCTTTCTCCATTTTTGTAGTAATCTTCATAGGTTCACAGGGTAATTCAGGTCAGAAGTGATTTCAGAAAGTTTCTAGTCCAGCTTCTTCAAAGCTACATCTGCTGTAAAATTGGGCTGGGTTGCCATCTGGTCTTGAAATCCACTAAAGATGGAGACTAAAAAACTTCTCTGAGCAACCAGTTCCACTGACTGGCTGTGCTCCATGGTGAAATGTCTCCTCACATACAGTCAGAACTTCTGCTTTTGTAGTGTTGATAAACTAAGTTAGTTCTAGACTGATGCAAGTCTTTTTGCTTCATTACCAAGTTCCTTTATGTTGTTGGCTGTATGTCTTGAAGGTCTCATTATCTTTCATTTTGCCTATCTCTGTGTGATTGACTCTTTTCCCCTAGCATAAGGTTGTTTCAAATTTGTAGTGTTACTGGATTTCATTCAGTATGTTTTTAACTGTGTTTGCATAGGACAAAACATTATCCTTGTATGAATGATCAAAACCAAAGAAAAATGTCCAAAGCCTTAGTTCTAGAAAAGCTCTCTGGAAGGAGACAGAAATTCTAAGGCAGTTGCTTGAAGACATGAATTTGGGGATCCCTCTAGTGGTCAATGAACTTAGTATTAAGAAACACAGTATTGGGAAGTCCTCCCCCCTCTCAGGTATATCCTAGCAAAATAGAATAATCTTTATTGACCAGATTTTTGACATGGAGCTATACATTACAAGCAAAATCTAGTATTTTTTCATGTAAAACAGTTGCTTTTTAAAATACAATAGATTTTAATTAAAAAAACAGTAGTAAAATATTTTGGTTTAAATCTTATTACTTAGTAGCAACCAGAAACTCTACAATCTTTTTCCTCCAGTACTGCTTTTTTTTTTTCCTTAATTCTGCAATCTTGTTCCACCAAAGAATGTGTCATGGATCTGGGAAGATACTTTGCAAACAGAAGCTTTTGAGCTATATTTTACAATGGCTTCATCTTGTAAGCATATCTAGAACAATAAGATCATGGCTTGGTTTGAGACAGTTCAAAGGAGAACACTTTGGAATGAGTCATCTCCTTTAAGTATTCCAGCAATCTCTCTCCACCAATAAGAGATGAATAATAAGAGATGAAAGAGGAAAAAACATTGGTTTATTAATAAACAGAATGCTTTAACAGAAAGGCATGGGGAAAAAAACTAAGTGCTAGACCTCATACCCCACTGCAACAAAGAGAGACCTGAAATGCTGGAAACTACCTGTTCCCGAAATGAGTCTGGCAGGAGAGCTTCAGGCTTTGTAGGACCGAGTGACAGGATGGCATGAGAGCCTTCCCTGGAAGGCAGGAGCCTCACAGAGCTGTTTTAGCTGCAGACAAAGAGCTTCCCCATGGCAAGGCACGGCACAGTGGGCACAACAGGTGAAACAGCTGGGCTGGAGCCTCTTAGTGCATAAAAGCAACCTCCACACACACACACAAGGTCCCCTACTGCAAGATCTTAAAGATACTGTAATAATTATGGGGCACAGATGATTATGGGATATGATATGCTTAAGAAACACCCTAAGACAGATCAGTAGACTGCTGTCCTCATGGTTTTGGGATACAAAAAACCGAAGTAATGGGAAGGGTGGTGTCTTAAGTACTCTTTCAGCAGCTGTAGGAAACAGTAAGCTGTGTGGGAAAGAAGGTATCAACAGATACACTTCATAGAATCGTAGAATTGGCAAGATTGGAAGAGACTTTCAAGATCATGTTAGACTGACCAACAACCTGGCACCACCATAACCACCCCTAAACTATATGCCAGAGTGCCACATCCAGGCCCATTTTGAGCATTTCCTGAGACGGTAACTCTGCTGCCTCTCTGAGCAACTCTTCCAGTGCCTAACCACTTGTTCAATGGGGAAAACAAAAAAAATTAATATCTAATCTGAACTTTCTCTGGTGCAACTTCTGTGAGCAGAAGACAGAAATGGGATAAAGGGCAAAAATATTAAGATTGTGTTTAGTTTTAGTACTTGAAAAGTTAAGATCTTTAGTATTACCTGTACATGTAATTCACTTGGGCATACTTGGGGTTACTGTTAGTAATAGGTGTGCAGCCTCTGCTATTGCATCATGCCTCTGCACAGCAGTAAGAGCTGTATGATCTGTGATTCTTTTGCTTACACTGATTCTGCCAGAGAGGGTTTTGCATTTATGAACATAGTTGTTGTTTGCAATACTCGTTTTCTTGTGTATTCAGTTGTGATTTATATCTTGCCCTTGATGAAACTGCAGATTTTTCCAAACTTTGGATTGAAATTATTCTGCATGTAGAACACATCACTTAGACTGTGCCTTTTAAAAATATTTTTTTTAATGAAAATTGAAGTGTGGAACCTTTATTTTTCCTTTATGCATTTTGGTGTACTCTATTTTAACTGGCACCTTTTCTTTCAGGAAGCAAATGACTGCACTGATGTATGCAGCTAGAAAAGGCTATCCTCGGGTTGTTGCTTTTCTTGTTGCTCATGGATCACACATAAATGCCCAAGATGAAAATGGATATACAGTAAGTGATTTATTTTGTGTGTTGTATTTAATGATAAAGAATTTAAAAAGAGAGTATCCACTAGCTTGTTTTGAAGTACAGCTTTCTGAGAAACATTCCTCATAATTTTCTGCTTTAACACTACTTTGAGATCCTCTTGCATTAATTAAGTCTTTGTCTCCGTATTGCACCATGCTTTATTTATTGAAACTGTTGGTGTTTGCTTCATATGTAAAATTGGTAAAACAAAGTTGTTCTTTGCAGGCATTAATATGGGCAGCACAGCATGGACATAAAAGTGTAATTTTGAAGTTGCTTGAGCTAGGAGCTGACAAAAATCTACAGACCAAGGATGAAAAAACAGCAGCAGAGCTAGCAAAAATCAATAAACATTTAGAGGTATTTAATTTCTCTTAGAAATGCAAATTCTGTGTTTTGTGTCAAAAATCTGTTAATTGATTGTATAATTTTCAGTAGAAGTATTACTTCAATAACTACATTATAGCAGCTAGTTGAATACTATCGCTTTTATGTTTATAACAGACTATTTTTTGTGATATCACAGCTTTTCACAGTGCTGTAAAGGCTATACTGTAGTGTTTTGAAACCTTTTTTCTTTATTCTTTCAGAATCATTGACTTTAGACGTAGAATGCAAAACAAGGGATTATTCATGTTTGCCCTGTTGATATGAGAAGTAGAAAATTGTGTTGTTTTTTACCTATCTGCCAAAGTACATGAGAGAATGCTGATATCAAACTGATCTGTAGAGTATAGTTTCACATTGAGTTTGGAAGTGAAAAGCTAAAGCCAAAAAAAGTGAAGTTGGTATTAGCCATTTTCAAAATCTGTTCTCTGGAGGAAGGTGTAAAATAATGTAAATTTGCCCTCAGATCATGGAAAGAGCCGCTGCTAATTACCAATGTAGAGAGCTACTGAAGACAACATGTGTTCTCCTAAAATAAATACATTTACTGCTGTTATCAGATGATACATGGTAGATCAGTCAGACCATATTCCTGTGTATTTTGTTCTGAGTTGCTCTTACCAATGATGTGGCTTTTTACACTGGCTCTTCAAAAATGTATAATTCACTCTTAAGAATTGCAATTTACAGCTTTTTTTTTCTTACCTTTTCTTTCTTTTTTTTTTTTTTTTTCATTTCCCTGCCAGACTCAAGGGCTAGGCAGGAGCAAAAATGATAACTATGCGCAGAGCTGTCAGTGGAAGCCAACAAGATCTGTGTCTGAGGCTCAGTGATCTGCTAGCTCAGGTTACTGGAAAGGGTTACAAATGCTTTCTGCCTTTGATAAACAACTTGTTCAGCAAGTTGCAGCCATAGTCTTTATAACATGACTTTCTCTGACATGGAGGGAATACAGGCTTGTCACACTTGAGAGATGGCTCTTGCCTCTTGACCTGAAGTCCTGACTTTCACACAATTGGTGCAAAGTCTTGCAGATGGTATTGAGATATTTAATGGTCATGAGCTGCTTCTAGCTTCAGGGTCTGCTTTCAGGCTGTTGACAACCCATGGGGCTGTCATACAGATGATGTCTGCAGAAACTTTCTGGGACGAAAAATATTTTTCTTTTGTGTTATTCTGGATTTGTCTGGGAGTTACTTTTCTTCCAAACAGCCTGTAGGATGTTGTGGTTTAGGATTGTCACCAAAACAGTGTTGATAACTCAACAGTGTTTCAGCTATTGCTGAGCAGTGTTTGTGCAGAATCAAGGCCATCTTTGTTTCTCACTCTGCTCCCCATTTCTAGCAAGTAGACTGAGAGTGAGCAAGAGGTTGGGAGGGGGCACAGCCCTGGGCTGCTCACTCCAGCTGACACAAGGGGTATTCCATGCCCTCTAACATCATGCTCAGCAATAAAATTGGAGAGTGAGTGGCCATTCGTCTATTGGTGGGAGGTGGCAAGTTCCTGCTTTTGCATCACTTAGCTTTTGGGTTTGGGTTTTTCTTCGCCTTCACGTATCAAATTGTATTAGCTCAGTCCATGAAGTTTTCTCACTTTTCCATGTCTCATTCTCCCCATCATGCTGGCCTCAGTAGGGGTTTATTTGCCAGCCAGCATCAAGCCACATACTTGTGTGTCTGTATATAGAACTGGCTAGTCCAGTTTTAAATTTCTGGCAAGTGGTTTCACTATTCTTTCAGCTTTATTGAGGTTTTATTTCTTTTGCTGAATTTTCTTGTAACTATCTCAAAACCCACAGAGAGGCAGTTCAATGTCTGCAATCCATCACTACTGCATAGTGATGCCTAGCAGAAGGCTTCTTCTTTGATCAGTTAGAAGAATCCCTTTCTGTCAGATATGGTTAACTTAGATTGTCAGTTGTAAATTGATAAATGTTATGTTTATATATGCACTAGAAATGGAGACATTAAAAGAGTCATATGACTTGTGTTCTTTAGAGAACTTATTGTATTGAGTGTGTAGAATTCTTGCAAACAAGCAGCAAAAATTACTGTGTTGGTGTTTGGCTTTTTCTGTAGTGGCAGATGCTTTTTTTAGACCATATGATAGACACCACTCTGCTCTGTGTTCATCGTTGTGCTGGAATTTAGTTAATTCAGAAACACTATTGGTGAACTCCTAGTTTAGTCTTGTTACACCTTGTTATAGGTGTATGCTTTAGAGAAGTGGCAGATGTTTCATGTTCCCTGTAAGTAGTAATTGATTGTAATCTTACTCCTATATAATTTTTTTACATTTTGAGTTTTAATAATAATTAATTCATTTTGACTGTTCCAGATATTTAGTTTGCTCTCTTTGGCTGCAAATCACATGCAAGGGAGATACCATAAAACAGTTGAGCAAGAGGCTATCTGCAAATTTCTGACTGCTGTCTCTGACCACAGTGTTGGGTAAATACAGTTGTAGTGTAATTTTAGCTTATAAAAATTCCTAAGAGATTGTATTTGTTCATATCAATGCTTAAGTTGTTTTGATACATAATGTGTTTTGTTTGGAATACTACCAAGAGTCCACAGTAAGTATATTAATGTTCGATCAATTTTTCAAGATTACAAAGTTCCTTGGCAATATAAACAAAAAGCATGCTCTAGATTTTTCTTTCCTCTCATTTAGTGTAAAGTATAGGAGAGCCAGTGTCGCTTCATTTCAGCTCTGTTAAATTTGTATGCTCCCCTGTTGCATACTTCTTGTTCTGTGCTTAGATAAAATCTTCATTATCACGTTAAATTTTTGATGCTTTCACTGAATGTCTGTTCAGCTTCATTGCATCAAGAAGAGCTATGCCATTTTCTTTTTTCCTGAATCAATTGGAAAGTCATAATTAAGTATGAATACCAGTTGAGCTCTGGAAGTTTTGGCAGTGTGCCCCTGACACTGAGGATTGAAGGTGCCTTATGCCTGAAATCAGTACCTGCTTCAGCAACTTCAGAGATTCCTGATATGATTTTGTACAAGAGCATGGCTAAGAAGTCCTCAACAAACCAACCACTTGTGTCCTTCAGCTTGAGCTGCATGGTCTTAAAAAGACAGCTTGCAGTGCCCATAGTCTGTTCTGATTGGTCATAATGCCCCTGCTCAGCTAGTCCTGCTGAATTTGAAATGCTCCAGTTTTGTAGCATTAGGCTGATGGGAGTTCACAATGAGGTGGTCTCAGACAGAGTACTTCAGGCAAAGCCTCACCAGATTCTGTTTTTAGAATCATTTCGATTGGAAAACACCTCCACGAGGCCAACCCTTGACTAAACACTACCAGCCAACTGAACCTTAATACTAAGTACCATGTCCAGTCATTTCTTGAACTCTTCTAGGGATAGGGTGGCTCAACGACTTCCTGGGCAACCTGTTCCAATGCTTGACCGCCCATTCAGTGAGGAAATTCTTCCTGATATCCTGCCTGACCCTCCCTTGGGTCAGCTCTCATGTTCTGTTGCTGGTTGTCTGGGAGAAGAGGCCAATCCTCACCTGGCTACAGCCTTGTTTCAGGCAGCTGGGAGTGATAAGGTCTCCCCTGAGCCTCCTTTTCGCTGTGCCAAAGAACCCCAGCTCCCTCAGCCGCTCCTCGTACAACTCACTCTCCAGACCCTTCACCACCTTTGTTGCCCTTCTCTGGACACACTCCAGCGCCTCAATGTCTGTCTTGTAGGGAGGGGCCCAGAACTGGAAACAGAACTTGAGGTGTGGCTTCACCAGTGCTGAGTGCACAGGGGCAATCTCTTCCCTGGTCGTGCTGGCCACACAATTTCTGATCCAAGCCAGGATACTATTGGTCTTCTTGGCCACATGGGCACACACTGGCTCATATTCATCTGTCACTGAGCATGCCAAGGTCCTTTTCTGCTGGGCCACTTTCCAGACACTCTTCCCCCAGCCTGTAGCACTGCATGGGGTTGATATGATCAAAGGGCAGCACCCAACACTTTGCCTTATTGAACCTGATAGAGTTGGCCTTGGCTCGTTGATCCAGCCTGTCCAGGTCCCTCTGCAGAGCCTTGTAACCCTCCATCAGATCAACGTTCTCACCCTGCTTGGTGTCATGTGTGAACTTACTCAGGGTAACCTCGATCCCCTCATCTGGACCATCGATAAACTATTAAACAGGACTGGCCCCAACACGGAGCCCTGGGGAATACTACCAGTGACTGCCAGCTGAATGTAACTCCATTCACCACCACTCTCTGGGCCTGGGCATGCAGCCAGTTTTTAACCCAATGGGCTGCCAGCTTCTCCAGGAGAATGCTGTGGAAGACAGTATTGGAGGCTTTACTGAAGTCCAGATAGATAAGACAACATCCACAACCTTTCCCTCATCTACTAGCTGGGTCACCTTGTCTTCAGAGGAGGTCATGTTGGTCTAGCGGGACCCATCTTTCTTAAACCTATGCTGGCTGGGTCCCTTTCCTTGGCTGCCCTGTACGTGCCATGTGATGGCACTCAAGATGCTCCTTCAGTTTTTGAGGGGAAGAGGAGGCAATCCTTCATTTCAGGGCGTACAACAAGAGAGAGCAAAGTATTGTCGTAAGTCAGGATTTTGGATAGAGTTTGTTGTAGCAAATGCAGTAGTCCTTTCAGGATTTTGTAGGATTTGCTCTTCCATTTAATTAATTTCATTACAGTTTATCTGATTGTTTAGTTATTTTTCCTCATATACTTTTATATCCATTGGTAGAGTGGTGAACAACATTGATATTTTATATTTGTTTACAAGTGTTAAACTCTGAACCTATAGTTCAGTGTTAACTACTTTCTCAGTCTACCTTTGGAACATCAGTCTTCTGTCAAGTTTCTTGATGGAGTAATTTCCACTATTTTTAATTACAGACAGTCCTGTTTTCTTGTTAACATTTCTTGGCTTAAGTGGAACCAGAAGGGTATCAGTTGTGGACTGAATCCAATTAATATGAATGTTGTCTGATAAGAATACATAGTTACCTTCCTTAACCCCACTTCCACATTTTTCAGGCTTTTGTGACCCAACTTTAAGGTTCATTTGGAATGTTTTGTGACTTAAAATGACCTTTATGTACAAAAGTCATCTCCTTTGGGCTCAATTCAACTTCCTAGACAGAAAAGACATCTATAAATTTTTGATAGATTAAGTTATATGCTTATAAGGTACTTCTGTCGTCAGCAGATGTGTGTGCCAGCTTCAGGTTCCTCCCAAGTGCTATGTCTGGGAAGCTTTTCTGTAACATTTGTTACGGATTTATTGTTTTTTTCTTTTTTTAATTTCCACTGTTTCTAACTCCAATCTCATTAATTTTCTTTACAGTTCCTATTCAACTTTTCATGACATGGAAGTGTTTTTACATGGTCTTGGTCTAGAACACATTAGAGGATTATTGGAGGTAATTTTGTGGTATATTTGCTACCTGTGAAGTAATCTGTGAAGGCAAAATGCACCTACTGCATAATAAAAAAGTTATATTACCATTAATATATTAATTAAAGTAAATTCCTTAAACAGAAATTTATTTATAAAATGGGAGGTTAAACTGCAGTGGACTGAATTGGATTTCTTGATTATGTGCATTAGTCACAACAATTGATATTTCTAAACTAGACAGAACTTTCATTGCTTCAATACTGATGTTTTGTACCTAGTTTTGTTCCCAAAAACTGAAGTAAAAGAGGGAAGAAAATCAAGTTAAAACTGTTTTATTCTTTTTGAATATTTTGAATATGTTGAAATTCTTTTTGATGGCAGAAACCCCTTTTTTTTCTACAGGAACAAGGTATAACTTTAAGACAACTTCTGATCATGCAAAAAGATGACTTAATACAGGTCAGTTTGCTACTTTAGAATTTAATTTAATTTTGCCTCTTTTTTAAATGTTTTTAATGTCTTAACTTCTCATTATAAATGTCTAACCTTGCAAGAATTCTTTCAGCATCTTCTACAACTTTTTGAATTTTAATATTAGTATAGACAGGGTTTTTCTGAAGTGTGTAATCTCACAGACCAGTGAGTGATTGGGGTGAACTGGAAATAGTTCTAGTTTAAGTTTTAGTTGTTACCATTTTTAGGTTTTAATTGTGATTTCTCTGAAGGAAAATCAGTGCTAGGAATAGCAGTAGATAATACTAAACAACTAATTTAGATGTGCTCCTCCTTTGTGAGGTGGTAATTTTTGTTGGAGAAAAAAGAGCTCTTTTACATTTAAATTGTTTAAATTGTAGAATCTTATATCCCATGTAGGTTTGTAAAACCTTATGCCCCCCCAAAAAAGGGAGAAAAGAGAAGATTTTGTGTCTTACAGTTTACCGTAACTGGGAAGGTTGTTGTTTTGCTGTTTGCAAAGGTTAGTATTTTGGCTAAACAATGCATTATTACAAGGCTTCAGTTCTCAGTTGGGATGTGGTGGTTGCTTTTTTTTATTCTTTGTTGGAATTTTTCTTGTGAGACGTGAAAGGACTTCCTGTGCTTACAGGGGGGTGCTATAATAAAATCCAGTTATAGGAGTCTGATTGGAACAACTTAAGTACTTCAGGCTGCAGGATTCTTCTGAGCACCCTGCACTGGGGAGGTTTGGAATCTCTGGTCTGGGATTCCAAAGACACCTTGTAAAAACAGCAGCTTAAAGACTACTCCCTGCTACTGGAGCTAGGCATGTCTTAGTGTCAGCCTTATTTTCTCCTAATCCTGGTACCAAGGAGATGTGTGTTCTGGCAGCTGGATCCAACGTTGTATTCCTTTAGAGTGGACAAGTTACGAGGACAATCAACAAGGATTGTTTTTCTTGATGTTTTGTCTTGTAACTGAGTAATTCATTTTTCTGACAGAAGTCACAAGTAATTCTGTATTCTCAGGGGGTGTTCACATAGGGAGCTTTGTCAATGAAGAGATTTTTAGGAGTTGATCTAGGGCAAAATATTGTAAGACATGTCAGTATGTTTTCATGTTACTGCTTTTCTGAGGCCTCAGAATCATTGGACAGCATCCTGGTGTCCTGGAATTTTTAGAACTCTAAAGCCCCTATTGATAGTAGTTTTGTCATTTAAAGAGACTCTTGTGGATTTCTTCTCAATATTTTGTGAGCTGCTGTGTTGAGCATGATTGCGTTAAACTGGTCTGAGTGTATTATCATATTGATCACTTGCTTTAGTATTGTAGTTATCACTTGTTTTTGTTCAGGAAACATTGTGGGAAGAGGAGAGAATTGTGGACTTCAGTGAATGGCTAAGCTTTATGGTTCCCTCTGCAAAGACGTGTAATTTCATTCAAAATAATAACTCTGTTTCAGTGTTCTAAATTGTTTGAGGCTTGCTATTATGAAAGCAAACAAAGCTTTGAACAAATTGAAATAACTACATGGATCAGCTGCTTCTACACAGGAAGATAATATCTGTAAGAATTTAATTGCTTTGTCTGCTAGCTGTGCAACAGCAGGAAACAGGAAAAATAAGTCATGCTTTGTGCATGGACATAAATTAATTAGTGAGTCTTCAATTGAGGAGACATTAAAAAATGGCATAACACTCCTGGCTTATTAGCACTTCATAAGTTATCCTAAATTCTTTATGCAGTCTAGTTTTAGAGCTCTGCTAAGGGTTTCTCCCCGCACTGCTGATAGAACAAATCTAATCTGTTTCCTTGTAACTTCAGAGTTGAAAGTTTTTACTGTGATAGCAGACCTTCAGCTAACAGCCAGCTGTTTTAAAGAGCCTGGATCTTATTACTACAAAGATTAATGATGACCTCTGATGAATGCCTCTGAACCAAGCTGCTTTGTATCCAGAGAACTGGGGAGAAATCCTGTCATTAACATGATATGCTTTCCTCCATCAAACAATATAGGAAGATATTTTCTCTGTAAATATCTTTATCTGTGTTCCACAACAGAGCCTAAACAATGAGTCTATCAAGCTGAAATCCTTGCATTCCTTAACCTTATAAACTGTTCCATTCTGGAAAAAATGTGTTCAATATACTGGGACATGTCTATTCAACATTTGGAGGTTTTTGTCTGCACTACTAATGAGGCTCACATTTTTTATTTTGTTTTAAGCATTTTTCTCGTAAAATAACAAGAGAAGTAATTTTACTTCTGGATGCATTTAGGACTAATTTTTTTTTTCTTACATTTTATTTAGTTTAGAATAAGAGAAATTGGTGTCTTGTTTTGGATTTGAGAATGTGTAATGAAAACTTGACACATCAAAATTCAAAATATAATCCAGAACTTTAACTACATAATTGGATAATTATCTGGTCTATGTATGTCTATATCACAGTTCCAGGACTCATTCCTCTGTCCCCACTCTGAAAAAAGCATTTAATATTTGACAGAAATGTGTCAGATTATTAAAATTAGTGGTTACTTGGGCAAAGTGGCATTGATGTCAGGTTTGTGCATAGCTTGACTGGTTTTATCTGTGCAGTATATAATTTTTTAGGTGTTGAGGTAATCTTATTCACCTCTTGTCACATTCATGCTGGAGTGAACTTGGGACTTGGATTTCAAGGGGCTGCTTTGTATGTATTTAAGTAAAGAAAAAAAATAGGTGTTCCTAGAGTTGGTCTGGCTAAAATTGACAGTGCTTATAGTCTGTTTTACAGATGTAGCCAAATTATTGTACAGCACTTGTGCGTTCTTAAACATGGCTACTTCACAATAATACTTGCATAATTTGGACTGTAGAGCACAAGTGAACCAACACCAACCTAAAAATTCATTTAACCATCAAGAAGGGCTTATTGCACTTTGGTTGCTCCATGCATTCATTATTGCATGAACTGTCAGGTTCTGGCCCACTTCATGTTCTTGCAGAGATGCTCTAGAAATTGGGAAGTAGTTTGGACTGATCTATCAACCTTCCGTCTCTTAACATCTGCACCTTTTACCACTAAGTGCAGAATTACTATGGTGGTAGAAGGCTATAGTGACATTTATCACATTCTTTGCTTCCTGACATGTATTTTGAAGATGTGGTGGTGCTTAGTGATCCATTTGCAGAAGAACAAAATGATGTGTTATTTCTAGGGGAATTGTATCCTGACTTGCTGGTTTTGGGAATGAGGAGGTAGAGTCAAAAGCAAAGGCAGTCTTCACAATAGTTTCCTACGTTAAGCAAGACAGTTTTAATTCCTCAAGAATAACTGCTATTGTAGAAATCTGCTTACTTATTCATGATAAAATGACTGCTGTAATGCTTTGTAAGCCTTAAGAAAATATTAGTTCATACCAGATAGGGCTTCACAAGGCAAACCTGAGAACTAATGAATTGAGCAAACTTACAGCTCAAGACAAGTGAAGCAAATTATTTATTGGAAACCCAGATCTTTCTGTCTTAAGGCTGCTAGTGGTATTTGCTAAAAAGACTTCAGTACAATTTATTCAGGGACCCATGGAATCCTATTACAAACTCAAAAGTTCTTGACACCTGTAGTTAAATTCCCAATTAATCTTGTTGGGATTTTTCATTACTGAAGAACTTACTTGTCTATAAACCTAAGATGGTTTTGAAATGCTTAACAGTACACTGGTGAGCCCATACTTATTTGTTGCCTCTAATTGATGGAGAACCTGGAGGACAGTTTTTTGCAGTCACAATGAACAATGGGTGTCAGAACATTGTGTCTCAGATAAAAGCAAGCATTTCTCTAGGCACAATCTCTTCCCTAGAATGTCGATCTGATGTGGATTATCAGCTGTTCATTCAAAATTCTTTGTGACAGAAATTTGGGAGACTGCATCTTCCAGATTTCTGGGGGTGCAGAAGGTAACTTCAAGTCCTTAGAATATCAGTGAGGATCCCATATAGTCTAAGTTTGGAGACTCTGTGATTGTTGAGTCTCAAATACCAGAGTCGTCTACTCCTGTAGAGTCAGGTACTCCAGCTGGCACCTTAGGAGCAAAGTCAAGAGATTTTTCACTTGTGTGAAGGGGCATCTTAGGGCTGCTAACACCAGAAGTCCTGCATTGCACAGCAGCCTGTCAGAGGAGCAGGGGAAATACTGAATGTGTAACAGAAGCATTTCCCTTTTAACAAATGAGCTGTTCTTATTCTTTAAGTGTTCTACAAGAAAACTCTCAGCCTAGGATTTAAATATGACTTAAAATTTAATCTGAGATACTTGATGGATAGCACATCTGCCAGTGTTTTCTGCTCCAGGCATCACTTGGAGAATCTGTTACACAGTATATATCTTTTGTGTTTTCCTCCAGTTAAAAAAGATGTCTTCCTGTAAAATTCTCCATTTAATTCTGATTTGATAGTTTCTACTCTTTCTTTCTGAGTTAATTATTACCATCATGATATTTTGTTATATTGCTGTCAGAGATGACTCAGATCATTCTGAAATGGGGAGCCTAACAAGACTGGGGTAATACTTAGGCAAACTGCTATTATTTTTTTCAATCAGCTCTAAACCAATTTTCTGAGTAACCTGTGCAGTTTCAGTTTGGCAGTTCCTTATCTTTTGTCATTTTGTTCTGCACCATTGAATATTTTCTGTGGTTTTATTTTTTCCTTTGTCACTTACATACATTATAGCTGGTTGCAATAACTTAAAAAGAACTTTTAATTCTTAATATTTAGAAGCTAGCAAAATGTGTTACTGTACTGTTGTGTCTAGTAAAATTAAAAGTAAATAATATTTGGAATTGCTCTTTAAATTTAGATTGGCATTACAAATGCTGGAGATCAGCAGAAACTCCTAGATGCTATTAACGATCTGCAAACAGAAGAAAAAAAATTTGAAGACCTCTCTGAAGTGATGAAGCTGGAATTGAGGTATTAACAGTATATCTAAGGAAATGGAAGTGAAATATTAACTATTTAAGGTAACTGTGTTATTTTCTGTGGCTCAAAGGTAAAATTGTCTCACACCCTTATCTCTTAATGCAAAACATTCATGAAAATATGCAAATCAGTGGATTATGAGAGTTGGTGGTGGGTGTGTTTTGCACAAAGAAAGTTGGGAGCATAGACAAGGTGGGCTCTGTTAGTCTTCAAATCAAATCTGTCTGATTGTAAGATGCAATTAAAAAAAATGCAGGAGGGAGAGATGCATGCAACTTCTGCATAGGCCTTTAATTTTCAACTCATAAAATAATACCTTATACATGTATATCTTAAATCATAAATGCTACTTCTGTTTAGATTCCAGATTTTGTCATTGTTTTCCACTGGATGCAGTTTTAACTGCTTTTTAAAATATATCATCTTTTTATCTTACCAATTAAGCAGTTTAGAAGCTATTTTCCCTATCGTAGATTATATAATTCAGTAGGTTTATAAGGAAAAAATTTTTTAAGAAGGTGTTACTCCTTCAGACCCCCATTCCAGCTTGATATTTTTTCTCATTATACTATTAAGGCATCAACTCTGCAACACCTCTCATTCTTTAGTATAGTCTTGTGCAGCACCATGAAAGCCAGGCCATGGAGCTGAGAGGTACATTCCTCAGCAACCTTATTAAACTTAGTAAGTTCCCTAAGCACTGCTAGAGCTCTCCACATCCAGTACAAAATGAAAAATTAAGAATATGGTAAGGAGTCTTAAGGTTTCTGAAATCTCTTATCCTGGAAGTACTTTTTTTTTTCCTGGAAGATACACCTAGACCTGCATTTAAATCCCATGCCCATATCTTTCCTCTTCTAAGTTCCCAAACTTACAGAAGTATAGCTACTAAAAATGGATTAAATAGTAACAGTTCAGTTCCTCTTTGAAGTGTGTATATCCCTCTTGACTAGTGATTTGGCAGCTGTGCTGGAACTCTCAGATACCCCTTCCCTCTCCAAAGTACTGGGGAGAGCTGTCTGTACGATTTGAATGCTGTAAGGCTAGAGTCCCTGTTAGTTATGTTGTTCATCAGCCCAAAGAATGTGCTTGGGTTCAAATTCAGTCTGTGCATGTCTCCATGCTTTGGAGGGAACTGAATTGCACCGACACTGCATTAGCAGTCATGTTAATGATCCTGCCATTGTGTTGTTAGAGTCCCAGTTCCATGAGACTGTCCAGTACGTATTCCACTCCCAACCAGTCGTTCATACAGATTGCTCCCAGTGCTGGTGCTGTGCTGGTATTTTATCCATTACTTGGTTTATGAAAAAGAGACTTTGTGGCCTGCTTGAGGAACATTTTTGCAGCACAATGCAAAGTTTGAGCTGTTGGACTTGAGAGGATGTACAAGGCATTTGAGGAAGCTCTTGAAAAACTGAGATGGGCTGGGAGAGTGGAGAGTTCATGTCCTGATAGAGGACTTTGATGTTTCTTCTGGTCTGTGAAGAGATTTCATTCAGAGACCACTCAAAGATGAGGAATTGGTTGGATATTCACACTGGGCAAGAGCTGTAGGCAATGGCTCAATGTCCAGATGAAGACTAGTAACAAGTGACACTCCTCAGGGGTTGGTGTTGGGACTGGTGGTGTTTAACATCTCTGCTGTAGACATGGAGACTGGGACTGAGTACACCCTCAGTATGTGTACCAATAACACCAAGCTGTGTGGTGTGTTGGAGGGAAGGGATACCATCCAGGCAGACCTTGACAGGCTTGAGTGGTGGGTGCATGAAGTTCAGCAAGCCTGAGTACAGGCTGGACAGAGAATGGATTGAGAGCAGCCCTGAGGAGATGGACTTGGGGATATTGGTTGATGAGAATCATAGAAACACAGAATATCCTGAGCTGGAAGAGACCCGCAAGCATCATCAAATTCAACTGCTGGAAGAAGCTCAATGTGCCCCAACAAATGCACATTTGCAGCTCACAAGGCCAACCATATCCTGGGCTGCATCAAAAGAGGAGTGGCCAGCAGGTCGAGAGGGGATTCTCCCTGTTTGTTCCGCTCTTATGACATTCTACCTGGACTACTGCAACCACCTCCAAGACCCCCAGATGAGGACATCAGCCTGGAGGGAGTTCAGAGGAGGGCCATAAAGATGACCAAGAGGGCTGGAGCACCAGTCCTATGAAGACAGGCTGAGAGACTTGGAGATGTTCAGCCTGGAAGAGAGAGGACTGTGGGGACACCTTAGAGAGACCTAAAAGGGGCCTACCAGCAAGCTGAAGAAAGACTTTTTACAAGGGCATGTAGTGATAGGACAAGGGCGAATTGCTTCAAAATGATGGAGGACAGCTTTAAATGAGATGTAAGGAAGAAATTCTGTACTGTGAGGGTGGTGAGATACTAGAGTAAGTTGCCCAGAAAAGCTATGGGTGTTCCATTCGCAGAGGCGTTCAAGACCGGGTTGGATGAAAGCTTCAGCAATCTAGTCTAGTGAAAGCTGTCCCTGTCATAGCATTGGCAGAGGCATTGGAACTAAATAATCTGTAAGATCCCTTCCAACTCAGACTATTCTATGATTCTGTAATTCTCCATCAAAACACCTGTGTACTTTCAGAAGAGCTGCAAACATGTACATGTGCTGCAAGAACATCTGCATGTACTGCAAGAACTAAAGAACTAAAGTTCCAGCATACAGGAGGATATAAAGCAGTATGATATGGAAACAGTATATATACTTTAACACCATCTAGGCCGTTTGTATTAAAATGGAGACTTTGCTGCTGAGCTGAAGTGGTAGACCAGGAATCTGTTAGTGCCTTTGGAAACAGGTATTGACTCTTCAGCAAGCAAAAATTAGCTACAGTTTAAGGGGACTTTTCCCAGTTTAAGCTTTATGCATTTTTTTTTTTGTTAAAATATATGTTTTTTTCTGATTGTTCCACAGTAGTGTTTAGTACATTATATTCAAGCAGAGCAGCTTAAAAATTTGAATAGAGGGAGTAAGTAGAGAAATCCAAAAATTACCCATTCACTGTGTGTGGCCAAATACAGTGAAATACCCACGCAGTATGTGGTGCAGTCTCACACACCAGTGACATACCTTATTCCTAGTATAGTGTGGGTGTAGATCATATGTAGTTCTCAAAACCAGAAAATAATTGAAGATTGATATATGCAAAATATTCCAGCATTTCAGTCATGGCAAGCACTGCATAATTTTCTAGAAAATTGTCTGACATGTATTCTAGGTATCTGACCTTTAGACTAAAATCTTTGGCAATGTTTACATGCCATTATATAAAGATTTTACTTCTCACTTGTTCAAAGTCATTCTGTGAGAAGGAGAATCAGTCATTAAGTCATAGAAAAACTAACATAGTAGAAAATCTTGAACTGATTGATTATAAACTTATGGAGTGTCTAGCAGTGTTTAGCCACTGATGTTTTGACAGCCTTTAATTCTTTTTTAAAGTGATAATTTTTTGAAGACATTATTTCCATTTCTAAATATAAGAGCATGTCATTGCAACAGGTATAAAATTCTGTGTTAAGATGGGGAGTTTTTTAAGAGCTATGGTTTAGTGAAGTAGTATGATAGAATAAATGTTTTTTTCCCCCCATCCTAATTCAAGCCCATGACAGACTTTATATTTGCCAAGAATCCTTTCAGAATTCCAAAAGATAATTTCCTTTGTGATAAAACACAAAAGGTGCCATAACTGATCCCAGCCAGCTAAAAAGTTATCTCTCTAAGTAGAAGAAAATATTTGTAATTATGGCTTGGCTATAGTAATGTGGGAGAAGCTTTCGGACTATCTCCAGATGTTTAGTGTTTGGGTTCTTTACCTGAAATACTCAGTTTAATTACATTTTTCTGAAACAAGCAATAGTTTATTTTATAAAAACAAACCAATAGGCTTTTGTACTTCCCGATCTTCATGAAAACCACATGCAGTATTGGTTTTAAACCTCCAACATGCCTATTAATGCTTCTATATATTTCTGTTTTAAATGTTAAGTTTTAACAGTTCAGCACTATTGCAAATCACAGATGTCCTGAGCAGAGGCAGAAATTCTAATGATCCTGTGCCCAAAGTTGAAGGAAAGCACTCAGTTACACTCTATGGCCTAAATTCCATCTTCATTTAGATACTTGCACTGCATTGGCCTGTAGATTAATTTACCTGTTTCACAAATTTCCTGGATACCATTTTGCCCTCAGAAGCAAGAAGCCAGTGGTGTGAGTATGTTGCATTTAGGTTTAATAGCAGATTACCTGGACAATGGAGGAGAACGGAGTCTGAATTAGTTTATTAGATCCTATGAATCTTCAGAACAGGAAGTTCTGCAGTAAGAAGTGTAATTGTCTCTTGTTTTGGCCCTGCCTGTCATTCCCCCAAATAGCTTAGAGTCAGCAGAAACTTTCCTGCTGGAGATACAGACACTTCTCAGGAGTTTCAGGGTTTTGAGAGCTCACTCTGTAAAAGCAATTGGATGATCTTCCTTGCCTTTCTTCCCTCTTCTGGTGAGTGGCAACAAATTTCTGGCCAGCACCATGACTTATGACTGAAGTTCTCAGACATTACAGTAGAGTCAGTGTCATGTGGAAGCTCTAGAAACTTAAAGCTGAAAATAATCTGTTAATTTTTTCTATCCTTCATTCCACTTTTTGGAGACATGGGTCAAACTAATTTTGAGAGTTATCCTCCTGGTTTATATTTGAGTACCAAGTAAGAATTTTCTTCAAAATAGATAACATCAGGTATTTTAGGCTCTCAGTTACATGTTTCTGGATCCAAGGGCCAAGCCAGTATTACTGAATTCTTATTTTCTTCAATTCTGTTGGAGACTAAATGACCCTAAACCTAGTCATTTCAGTCCTAGCTCCAAAGTACAAACCAGACTTTTTCCCTCTCATCTACCTCAAAAATGTAAGCTGCAGATCAGAAATATTGTCCTTCCAAAGTAAGGCAGGGGAGGGAAGGGATGGGACCAACAAGAGGAAAGAAAAAACCGGCTGGCTAAGATGTTAAATATCTTTACCTGCTCACTTCTAAAATGATACTGGGTTTTTTGCATATTATGAAACTGCATGTCTAATTCACTAACCAGTGTTGGAAATCCATAGGTAATATTCAGATTGCATAAAGTTACAGCATTTGACAAATAACAAAATATAATTTTATTTTTCTAGTGAAGATGAATTGCTCAAGTTTCTTCGGAAGTTGAATAAAGAGTGTAGTAAGCTGATCATTCCTGTGCAGACCATGAATAACCATTTCCTCAAAAATTCCCACAAGGTATTAAAACAGAAGATTGATTTTGAGTTCATTGTTCCACCTTGTAAAAAAAAAAAACTATGAATGTTCGTCAACCATCTTGGTTATTATATAGTTACATAAAGCTGTCCAATGCTCTTTCTCTAAAGGACACTTCTTAAAAATAATTTATTTCAAAGAGTTGGGCCACACAACTAAAAGAGATAGATTTATTTCTTCATGTTTCTACTGATAGGAGAGTTAAGATGACAAAAGTTTCCAACAAAGGCTGCTAGGGAGTAGTAGCTTGTTATGCATAAATCATACAATTAAAACCCAGCATAAATGCAGTTATAAACCTTTTCTGGCACTGTCATTTGTGATACATTAAGTGTAGAATATTAAATTATAATCTACAATTATGTAATTATGGCAAATAACTGTAATTATTAACAGATGGTACTGCAGTGGGCACCAACTGAATGTTATATTGAAGTCTGCAAAGATGTGATTTGCAGTGTTAAAATGTTGGGAGAAGAAGTTGGCAGACTGAAGGACCTCGTGGTGGAGGTGGGTGTGTGTGAATGAGGCTGTTAAATACTGTGTATGCATTTCTGATGCAACCTCAGATGTGACATCTGTCAGGGAAATGTTTCATACCTTGTTCTGCCAAAGGCTGTTTAGCCTTAGCTTGGACAATGCATCGATCTCTCCCGCTTCCACCTTTCCATGGACAGAATGAGAAATAATCTCTAATATTCCATGGCAGTGTGGAGAATCTCCAAAAGAGAAAGCACAGTCTACCTTTTTCTTTCAACTGCATGAAAGAATTAATTGGAATGTATCCCTGTGCTCTTGGGCAACCACTGTGGGATAGATGCCATGCTGAATACTTACACTTGTACTTTTTAATTAAGGAATCTTTTGTTTGGAATTATTGACTCTCAAGGAAGATACTAAGGTTTTATGGATTGAATGGGAGGCATCCCAGATAACTCTGCAGAGTGACAAAAGAAGAGGGTGGGAGAGGTCAAGGCTAGATGTTAGCACCACATCAGTCATTCTCAGACCAACACAGTGACACTCTCTTGTCAGATGGGGTCATTTTAAGTAATAGGCTGGTAAAATGAACGGCTGCTGGGGTAGGGTAAATGGAGCATCAGTGTCAGAAAGGAATCTGTTGCTGAACGAAGCCATGTGGAACTCGGACCTTGAGTATAAATGCTACTAATGCAATTTCCTGTAGTTTAAGTAAATTTAATGTAATATAACAGCTTTCTCCCAATAAATCACTTAGCACCAAATATATTAACTAGAGACTGTGGCAAATAACTTATTAGCTATTTATTCATTTTTTGCATATGCAATCATCAATCGTGTATATATTTGCCTCTTAGATATGCAAGCCAATTATAAGGGCTGGGAGGGTTCCAGGTTTGGTGCCACTTGACTTTATCTGTATGAAAGTTTTTATAGCTGTCAAGACAAAGCATGGTGTCTTTGTTTCCTGTGTGAAACAGCCTTCTAATTACTTCAAAAATGTAAATCCTTCTTTTTAAAAATCCTGTTTTATGAATTTCACATATGAATACTTTAATACAAGATATTTTTGTGCTGGTTAATTTATGATGGAGCAGTTTTGAATGTAGAGCACCCAAGTGTTTATTATGAGCATGTGATTCTAAGTGAAACAGTTAAACCTCTTACATAAAATGTTTGTATAAATTCCCTGGAAGTCTTCTGTGCTGCTTTCTAAGCTTAGTCATGACAAGACTTTGCCAGCAGTACATGTCTGTAGCATGTAATTTTTGAAAGTACAGTAAATGAGATCGTCTTCCAGGTATTGTGAACTGAGGTAGGAAATCAGAACTAACCCTGGCAGTTATGACAAGGCTTCACTCAGGTTCAGCATGTATTGTCAGGTACTTTCCCCTCTCCCTTTAATTTCAAAAAAATCTGATCTGTTACATATTTAACTTCCTTTTTAAATAAACAGGTTTTTTAGTAATTAAATGGCAGAAGTTCTAGTTAAAGCATTTGATAGTCTGAGTTAAGTTGTTTCATTGTTGGATTTTTGTAGCATCTAATAATAACAGTGTTTTAGTCCTGAGTAATTAAGTTTGTAAATAAACAGTTGGTTTTTCTAATACACATTGCAGAATGGTTGAATGTCAGATAAGATGAACATTTATATACATTTATTTCAAATTAAGTAGGACAGAGACAGAAAGAAGTAATAGCAATCCTAGATGCATGCAGATTTGTAGGTCTGGGTACTTTATAATCTACTTAAGAAGCTTTCACACTAACTTTTTTTTTTTTTTCTTACATGGATTTAACATCTGTCTCAGTATGAGGAGAAGAATAAACCTAACCAAGTGAAACTTCCAGAAAAAGCAGCCACCTTGGAAAAAAGATTAATAAAAATGGGAGGGGTAACATTGCTTGGATTTGGTTTTTTCTTCTTTGTAATTAAATTAGTAGCAAAGAGAACCCGAATTTCAGTTTAGAGCTGTTTCTCATCATATCTGTAGTATTTGTGTCTAGTATGTACTTTGATCTAAAAATGAAGTTATTAAAAATTAAAACTGTTACTTAAGAGTATCTTAGGGTTTTATTTTGAAATTCATTGTTGGTATAGAATGTAAGTATAAAATCTTGTCAAAGCTGCTTTTTTTTTTTGGCATAAAACTGTGATTATTGCTTACTAATTACTAGTTTCAGTTTTTTACTTTTACCTGTTCAGAGCTGAAAATAAGCAAATTCTGGTTATATATCACGTTTGTGTATAATGCAGATAAGTTTTGGGGTTTGGGAGGGTTTAAAATATTCTAAGTATCACCTTCAGTTTTATGTTGATAAAGATCTTTTCTCTTGCAGAAAGATTCGCGTGGGTTTTTTCTTTTCAGAATCAAGAGAACTGTGGTGATCTTGTTACATATTGTCAAAAAAGTAATTTCCCACTGAACTGTGATACTTAAATTATTCCTGAAATCTGCTTCCATCAGAAAACTCACCTCTATTAAGAGTTTCACATCTATTAAAAGAATTATAGTAGTCCTTTGCTATAAGAACAGAGACAACTTAGAAGGCGTAACAGTTTGGTTTTTCTTGGTCTGGTCTTTCACTACATATTTTTTCTTAATATTTTCTCCGCTTAAAAATGTGTTTGTAATCCCACAGTGAAACATTTGTAACTGGTTTTGAACTGCTTATCAAACCAGCTGTTTTGGGAAAAAAGGAAATTGGTGTAAGTGAATTCAAACTAGTTATGTTTTTGCACGTTTCAGTAAACATCTGTAAAAATGCTGAATATTTGGGAAGGAACATTTTTCTTTCAAAACAAAATAAAAAGAGTAAAAAAAAAACCTGTAAACCTGGATGGGTGTGTGCAGCTTTTGGTCTTGTGAAACTTTTGGTCTCTGGGTTGTCAGAAATGTTGTGTGGAGTCAACCTTTGGTATTCTCTCTAGAGACTAGCAAGGAAAAGATAAAAACTTGAGTGCTATTCTGATTACTATTATTGCTATTTTCTGCTTCTTTTAGAGAATTGCACTGGGCATTAGTGTGTTTCCTTGTTACTGCAAGTGTTTTACCTCCTTTCATCCTTCAGTGCCAGGAATATCCCACAGAGTGATAAGGCCAGAGGCAAAATCAACATAAGTTGGGGAGGTTTTTTCTGGTTTTTTATGCTCCCAACCTGGTGTCAGAGGGGATAAGCTGTATTCAGCCCCACCATCTACCAGAAGTGAAAGTGAACATTCTATCAGCATGAACAAAGTATATAAAAGGAAATACTTAAAAAATAGTTCTATTTCTTCATATTACCTTAGAATTAATCCTAAACTATCAGGGTGCATATTGTGAAAGAAGAACCTTTTATATGCGCACCAGTCCTCCTATAATCAGCTCAAAATATGGTTCAAATGCAGCTGCTCCGTGATGGGTTGGCTCACAGGTACTGCTAGAACTTTGACACCTAATGTCCACTGTGAGTTTCTGTTGGGTGAAGCTGTTTGGGGTTTTTGGGGTTGGTAGTGGAGGGGGAGTGGCCAGGCATGTTGTTCAGACTGTTTCCTGCCTGTACTTTTGCATTAGTTAAGTGGAATTATTTCAACCCCTAGTAGGGTTTCTGCCCTTCAAAAGATTCTGCTTCTTAGTGCTTACTTCTCCACTTAAGTGACAATTTGCATTAACAAAGCCACTTCAAAGGACACTGAATATAGCTTTAATTTCAAGAGATGCATTTCCTGCCACTAGTAGAGCGTGACATTTGAGACAACAAAAATTTAAATTTTTTTTCCATCAATTTGAAGAAAAGATCTGGTCAGATGGAGGCCATTTAAGCTTAACTTGAAGCTCTTGTGGTTAAGCAGAAAATCTGCTCCAGAAAAGTTTTATCAGTATCTAACTAAATTATTATGCCTTTGGTGTATAATACTTAGGAGGGAAAAAGTAATGCATGATAGTTGCTGCTAATTTTTTTTCAAGTGTGAGAGTTATAATAAAGTGGTTTTTGCAGAAGTGAGTCAAAGGCCTGAACTTCAGGAGTTTACCTCCAAAATACATTTGGAAGAAGGTGGTCCTTTTGAATTACCTTATGGATCACCTGTTTCTGATGCAATAGTCACTATTGCAAACACATGTGTGAATGAACATCATTTGGGTTAAACATAGGCTTTGTGCCAGCAGAATCCTTGGTATCCTACACTGTTCAGGTATAGTGTTCAAAATTCCATGAGCCACTCACAAGAAGCAAGGGTCTTGGAGTAACCACTTTAAGCTGTTTTCATTAACTGGTCAATCAGAAACTGTGTTGCATTAGGAGGGCATTTTAAGAGCCAAATGAACAAAGATTTTAACATACCATATCATAAAAAAAAAATAAAAATTGCATTTACCTTCTTGGGTTCCAGACTCGGGCTTAGATTATGCATTTCAAGATCCTTTATTCACTTTCATATTGTTGCAGTGCCTCTTTCAAATTCTCTGGCAAGGTGTCACAGTATGGTAGTGATAGGGCAGGAAGCAAAGAAAAAGATTCCTTCAGCATCTGGCCCTTGAGCTACACTGTCAGAATTCTTACCCCACCAGCACCTCCTAAGGGGGCCTTCATATGAAAACATCCCTGCTGAGAGGCCTCCTTCTGCAAGTCATCAAATTGCAGTCATTATCCCAGAACAGTAAGAATACACTGATTTGCACATCTATGAGGGGATTGGAGGAGAATGCTAAAGAGCTTTGCATGTATTAAGCAGGTAAACTGGGAAACCCTGCTGCTGTTGTTCTCCTCCTACAGTAGTGCAAATTGAGATGCTGAGGATTGAGTGAACCGGACCTCGGGCCAAATCCTTCGGGATACCTGGTTGCTTAAAGATGCAGCGAGGTTCCTACTTGCAAGGTCATTGGATACCTAACTTTTCTTCATAGGGATGGCTATTCATACCGTGGCCTTTTCTGAATCTTCAGGCTGTTATGTAAAATTAGGATCACCTTGGGTGATCCTGTGGAGATCTGAAGGAACTGCAAGATTTTTTTTTAAATTTTCTTATCTAAGATATGTTATGGCTTGTGTGTCCTGTGTATCTCTTCCGTGCTTTGGTATTTGCCCTGTTCTTTAAATTTGACTTGTGCAGTACCTGGCCTTTCATAAGGCATTACCCTTAATTATTCTTGCTAGCCAATTACAAGTGATAAAGCTTGGGGTATGTGTATTCTTAAATTGAGAAAGAGTGAGCTTTTTTTTTCCATTATATTCTCCATTGATCTTAGTATATGTTTGGTTTCTCTTCTTTTATTTCATCCAAGTGCCTTATTGAGGACAAGACTTAAAAATTGTATTTTATTCTTCTTTATTTTGTTGTCTTCGAACCCTTCAAGGTGTTTCCCAAAGCTGTCACTTCCTCTTTAGTAGGTGATTGTTTGCACTTGCCTTCTCTGTTTCACCAGTTCTGCAAAAGCTAAAGGTTGTCTTTCCCAAATAAAACTTCTGTGTTACTACAAATGTAGTAATACACACTGTAAAGTGTAAAGCTACAAATGTTGCTTTGGATCTTTATGTAGAGAGACTACATACTAGTTCTGATACCTGTTAGTAGGTAGCAAGGCTATAAAGCCTTGAAGGTCTAACAGGTATTAGAACTGCAGATTTCTGCTTTTAAAGATGTGTGCTGTCATTTCTTTGTTCTGGAGGCAGGGGAAAAGTATGTGTTTGAAAATTTAAATTTCCCTATTCCAGAAATAGAAATTTTTAGGTAATGGGGCTGTATTGAGATATGAATGAGATATGACAGTAGGGTATTACTGATACAAAATGAATTGTTTGATCTCAACAGTTTTAATAGCTAATACATTGCTTCTAGTTTTTATCCTGATCCAAATACTGTAGTTTCATATAATGTAGAGCCATAATCCCTTGAAGTGGGACTTACAAAGATACCTCTGGGGAAGGATTTTCAGTTTTTTTAAGATGTGCTAGTGGCTGTAATATATATGGGAAGATATGTTCTACCTAAGATTTTGGTGGGGTTTTTCTTTAAAAAAAATTCAGATGAGACTTCCATGCTTTCAGCTCTCCTGAAAACAGTCTTTGTAGAAATACAGGTTTAACTACATTATTTTCATTATTGTATTGAAAAACCTCAGCTTGATTTCAGAAGGTATGGAGAAAATGGGGCTTTCAGTGCTCTGGCTACACCACTATTATCTGTATTGTACATTGGTGTGATTTCTTAACTGTATGAAAAAATGTACACTCTATACTCATTGAAGACACCTACAGGTTTCTAGATTCAGTCTGTTCTTGCAGCAAGGGAGGCCAGCAGCCTTTCCAGGCTGCGTCAGGAACCAGCACTTGCTCATGAGAGACAGTCCTTCATGAACTTCTTCAGCGTGCATGAGTCCTTTCCACAGGCTGCGGTTTTTCACGAACTGCTCCAGTGTGGGTCCCCCCTTTCCCCCCGATGGGGTGCTGTCCTTCAGTAATCAAAGACTGATCCATTGTGGGTCCCCTGTAGGGCACAAGTTCTGCTATGACCCTGCTCTAGCATGGGCTTCCCACAGGGTCACAACCTCCTTCAACCCACCATGGGATTCTCCACAAACTGCAGGTGGAGTTCGCTCCACCATGGACCTCTCTGGGCTGCAGGACAACCTGACTCACTGTGGTCTGCTTGGGAATCTCTGCCCAAGTGCTGGAGCACCTTCTCCCTCTTGTTCTTCACTGGGCTGGGTGTCTCCACTGTTCCTCTCACATGGTCTAACATTCTTAGGCACAATTGCTGTTGCAGAAGGGTTTTTTCACATTCTCAAATAGTGGTCCCATAGGTGCAACTACCATCACTGATGGGCTTGATCTTAGCCAGTGGCAGGTCCAGCTTTGAGCTGGCTGACATAGGCTCTGTCAAGACATGTGGGAAGCTTCTGACACCTTCTCACAGAAACCATCCTTATAGCCCCCCTAAACCTAAATCTGTCCATGCAAAACCAGTGTGGTCTCCCAGGTTCCTTTCCAAACTCACATGTCTTGTCATTCTCTATAAGGGGAGTGTGGTTGTTAGTAGAAGCAATGGATCCAAGGTGAACTTCTGTATGGGTGGCATGAAGTGGAGGGGTTGGAGAAAGAATCTGAATAGCAATAAAGCTGGAATGCAGATGGGGTAAATGACTTAAGGAGAAAAGGGTATCACTGATAAGCCACTCATGCAGTAGCCACAGGTAAAGGACCTCCTGTTAATACTGAAGGGCATGAGAAATTCTAAGTCAGCTTTTTACTGCAAACCTGAGAAAGATGGTAGCAGGGAGGATTGCAGCCTGTCTTTGTATGGGTCTAAAATACTGCTGGAATTTGCTGTCCTCTCACTGGTGTTTCTCTGCCCTGGTAATTGATCCAAAGTGTATTGTAAATGTAAGAAGTGAGTTGGCCAGAAGCTAAAAATTGGGAGTGTTTTTACACTGATTGCATTTTATCAAATAGATGAATGCTCATCTGTTGCTTTTAAGACCTGCTGGAGTTAGTAAGAGGAGCTGTAGTTACCTCTGGGCAAGTAGTACTGTTGTAGAATCATTCATGTGTCCCAAGCTTAAATTATTCTTACTCAGAAATCTTCACAGTCAAAAGATTTTGCCATTGGAATTGTGGGTGGGTGTTTGGTGTTGGTTTCTGAGGGTTGTTTGGGGTATTTCTTTCAAGTTAAGTTGGCAAGTGGGTGAATGTTACTACGTCAAAACTTTACATAATTCTACATTTTGCATTTTCTTTCTGAAATGGTGCTTATGTCTAGTTCTGTGTCTGTGATCTTGAGAAGTTATACCGAGAAACGGGAGAATAGCTTTAACATGCAGCCAGAACAGCGGCTCTTAAAGGGTGCTTCCTAGCTTGCTCTTCCAGGATTTTCACCTGGAGTTGACAGCTGCAGGCTTCTTTTAGTACCAAGAGCCGTGTAGTCCCTAACTCACTTAGCAACCTTGGGCATTTGTCTTTTTTCAGCCAACGAATGCTGTCTCGGAAATGGGACATCTCCAGCTTGATAATGAGGGTTCGTTGTTTGGAATACGCGTTAGCCTGTATTTGCTTTGCAGAGAGGACACGAAGTGAAAAAGTTGCTAAATCCCTTATTCTTGAGTTTGCTTCCAGCCCCGGCCGCATCGCCCCTCTCTCGGGCGGGGCCCGGCAGTCGCCTCTGGGGCCGGGTTGCGGCGGGTTCCCCCATGCCGGGCTGGGAGCGCGATGGGCCGCGCAGGCTGCCCCCAGTCGGAGCCCGTGGGCCGGGAGCTCCGCGGCGCGGGGCTGCGCCGGGACGCCCGGGGCGGAGGCGCCCTGGCGCCGGTGCCCGCGGAGAAGCCGGCCCGACTCTGCGGGGCCCGGGGCGAGGGGAGGCAGCCGGGCAGTGTCCACCCCATACCGGGACTGCTCTGGTTCTCTGCCTCTCCTCTGGCACCGGATCGCGGTTCCGGTCCGTGCTCGGTGTTCGCGGTTGCGAACCGAGCCATCAATTGCCGTCGTGCCAAACCCCGAGAAGTGCCAAGTGCTGCCGGTCTGTAACAGCCTGCCGGGGCCGCCGCCGGCTCCGCAGCAGGTCGTGTAGCATCTGCTGGCGGGTTTGAACTCACTGTCTGCTTGTAGGGTTACTGGAAAGCAACTGGCTCCTCGGGATTCCTTGCCTAATCAGAGGTGTTACCTCCTCCTCTTCCCCCAGTGTCTCTTGACATCATTTCATCCATCAGAGTTTCAGAGGAAAAAAAACACCAACCAAAGCAGAACCCACCCAGTCTGAGAGCAGCCCACACCAGCCCCTCAGTTTTGCCGTGACTGCAGGGAAGAGCTGGATCGGGGCAAAGATGAAGCATGGGAGCGGGGCTGAACTCCATGTCCTGAGGGATTTGGTGCAGGGCGAACCGAGAGGAATCCAGAGCGATGCACCAAGCGGCATGCCCCGTATCCCGGCAGGGGATCACTAAGCCCCGCGATCTCGTGTGGGGATGTGGAGGTGCTTGACCCACGGAAAAGAAGCAGCTCTCAAGGTGCGTTTGGCCCTGCTCGTCCTTCTTGCTCCATGGGATTTCTTCTGTCCCCCGCAACTGACCTGATGTGGACCGAAGCGTTTCTAACATGAACTTTCTCTCTGGGATCTGGTGGTCTCTTCCCTTGGTCTTGGTCTGGGCGACCCCACCAGTCACCTCTTCATGGTGGTAAGCTTACAATTCCAGAAATTTTTATTTGCTCTTGGGGAAGGTGGGGTCGGATTAATTGTGAATTAGGGGAGGTGGGGGAAGCCTCTCCTTCTTAGTCTCGCAGAAGCGGAGCTCGCTGCTGCCAGCTGCTCCGGTCCAGAAAGTCCTGCCTTAAAGCGAGCGGATTTAGACGGTCCCGGCACCTCCTCCCACACCCCGTCCCCGCTCTCCTCCTCCGCATAAGCACAGCGCAGCTGCGGGGGCTACCCGGGGCTTTGGGCAGCGGTGTGGGGGCACCGCCCGGCAGGGACAGCGGGCACCGCCCGGCCGGCGCTGCCCGGGGCCGCGGAGGGAGCGGGACGAGCGCAGGGGGGCGGGAGGGGAATACGCCCGAGGGGCGCGGGCGAAGCGCTGCTGCTGCTGCTGGCAGCCGCCCCTCCGCGCCCCGGCGGCGCTGGGAATTGGCTACAGCGGCGCTACTTTTTTTATTATTAATTTATTTTTTCCTTCTTCTTCGCCCTCCCCCGCCCCTCCCTCCTTTACAGTTTCTCCTCCCTGAACTGCAAGCTGCCAGGGCAGAGGGCTGAGAGCCCGGCGGGCAGCGCAGGGCCTGGCTTCAAGTGATAGTTGATGTCGGCGTGGGGCGTCTCAGGCAGCTCGCTGCAAAACGCGTTAGAATGGAAACATAAGTCTGCCCCTCCAACTGGGGACCCCAACCAAGCCCAGGCTGGAAAGTCTTGGTGTAGGAGAGGAGTTAAACCTCTTCTTGTAATTCTGGGGAACGTTTAACCTTGCCTCTGGCTGATGCGCGATCAAAGCCCGATTTATCAGACTGAGCATGTTTCAATAAAATGACTATCTGTGTCCTTAGTCGTATAAACGTTATTTATTGCGGTATCTTTTTGTCATGGTGTCTTCTAAATGCCACTTAACTATTTATTTTTTGGAAGTCACGGCTTTAACGATTTTATGATCGTATAAAATAATGAAAATTCAAGAAAAGGACGTTTTCTGTTTGATCCCTTCAAAAGACACCTATGGAAGTTTGGATTTTATGAAAGGTACCTTTCGAAACATTTCAGGACTAATAGAGACCATCTGGATACAGATGATGTAATTTAATTTTTTCAAGATTTGGTTTGTTGGTTGTTTTTTTGTTTTTTTTTAAAGTACTGCACGGATCTGCAATAGCGGGGCTTGGGGTTCTCCTGAATGCTCCACGTTATTAAAAAAAAACAAAACAAAACAAAACAAAAAAAAACCCAAAAACACAGGGTCGATGACTAATTGTAAAGGATTTCCACCAAAAAGGCAGAGGTAGCTGCGGCTCGGGACCCGCCGGAGGAAGGCTCCGGGGCGCTGAGGACCCTCCTTCCCTCGGAGTCGGTGCCCGGGGCTCGGCGCGGGCCCCCGGCGCTGCCCTGCCCCTTCCCTCCCGCAGGTACATGGGCGCCGTGGGCTCGTCGCGGGTGATGTGCGACAACGTGCCGGGCCTGGTGAGCCGGCAGCGGCAGCTGTGCCGCCGGCACCCCGAGGCGATGCTCTCCATCGGCCGCGGCGTGGCCGCCTGGACGGCCGAGTGCCAGCACCAGTTCCGCCGGCACCGCTGGGACTGCAACGCCCTGGAGCGGGGGCAGCGCCTCCTCGGCCGCGTCCTGCTGCGCAGTGAGTCCCGCGGGATGAGGGAGGGGCTTCCCGAGGGCTTGGGTGCGGCCTGCAGCCTCCGCGGGCCGAGGGAAAGGGGGTTTGCAGAGTCGGCCCGAGGGCAAAAGTGTTTCTCAAAAGGGTTTGAGAAACCTCAACAGGGGCTGTTCTGGGGCTGGCAACAGTGGGCAGTGTGCGGGAGTGATGCGAAGGGTGGCCATCCACCTGTATCCGTGGTCTTGGTTTTACATATCAGGAAGAAAGGAAGAGGACATGCCAAGTAATTTTAGGGTCTCAGGGACAGCAGAACAGCATATATGATAATGTGAAGGTCTGTATTGCTTAAAAACCTGTATCAAATCAGGGAGATAATGTGAGGTTTTGGCATATTCGGTGCTGGCTCTGCAGTTCTCGACTTTTCTCCTTTTTTTTTTTTTTTTTTTTTTTTTTTTGGTGTATAGTGGCTATCAAGCCCACATATTAAGGCCTACAGGGAAGTTGAGGCATCAGAATGTGGCAGCAGGACAGAAGTCTTTCCGTCACAGCCCAGCCTGAGGATACCAGTACTCGGGATGGGGCCTGCTGAAAGGGGCAGCTCAAGAGCGGACAGGAGCCCAGTGCATTGCGATGGCAGACGACAGACAGTCCCTCCTGCAGGCCGCCTCCCGCTGCAGCGTTTCGTGGGGAAAGCGCAGCAGCAGGGTGCAGTCGCCACAGGGCTGTGCTGTGTGCGGGGTGAGGGCTCTGTTCCCATGCCGGGGCAGCACTGCCGACCAAGGCACTGCGACATTTCAGGTCAGGCTCCGGGGGAGAAAGAGGCAGGGCACACACATCTGATTGAGGTGAACCAGGCTTGTGCAGACCCCGAGCAACTGAGGACTACATTGTGCTTCCCGCGCTGAGGGAGGATGGTTAAGCAGGGTGTCATCTGGTGGAGGTCGGAATTAGGCAGCCTAGTGAATCTTCAAATCTCAAACATGGCCCTTTCGACTCAAAGAAATGGCAGTATTTGTTCCTGTGTCAGAATGTCCTTACCCGGGGAATAAACGTGCTGAGGTTCTTGTTAACTGCAGCTCTTTCACCAAGTGCCACACCCTGTGCACATGGCCTTCCTTGGTGCGCAGCCAGTGGGGCTGGCCCTGCCCTGGCACTTGTGTCCCTGGAATGTCCCCGGCATCATTCTAAGCTGTGAGCAGCGTGGAGGGGAGTAGGAAAGTACCCTGGGACCATTGCCCCAGCGGTGGGGACAGAGAGGAGAATGGCAGATAGTGGTGCTGACCCAAGCAGGGGGATTTTCATTCCGCACTAGGTTCCACTGCTGGTTAGCCATTGGTTACCGTGACCAGCTTCATGTTCCCTCAGCAATTGTTTGTGAGTAACCAGTAACGTAAGCCATCGGCTGAAGTTTTCAATGAGGTTTTTCTGATATTCAGAAAAACATGTCTGGCAGAACATAGCCTAATAATGATGAGGCTATTTAAAAAAAAAAAGGAAACATGCAGTTTTTCCAAAAGTGAAGTTTTCACTGTTGGCTCATGTGAGAGAATGACAGCATCAGGCTTCTGAGCTCTGCAGTGAGCCTGATCAGGCTGTGAATGCTATGGAAATGTAGCAGGATGGTAGTCTATTAAAATTGATTAGTTCAGTAAACCCAAAAAAACCTTTTCCAACAGTATCAAGTGTTTCTTTTTAATTAACACTTTACAAATTTTTGATATTTCTGAAGAAGTTTTCTCAGAAATAAGTCTTCAAAAGAGCATGATTTGTAACAAGCCAGGGTAACTTGTGCCTGATTTTGAAGGCAGTGTGGGAAGCATGGATTTCCCAGTCCTTTTGTAAGCTTTTACTTGCCATTTGCGAAAGGCTTGCACAGCATGTGGAAGTTCAGTTCATTTGTAAGTTAAACATATTGGTGCTACTGCAATTGAAATGCTAAATAATAAGTTCTATGATGTAATTCTGCCTCTACAAAAAAATCACACTTAACATTTGTCTTTGGGGTCTTCTTTTACTGTGCTAACATTACTTAAGGCTAACAAGCCCTGCAAAGAGGCCCTTCTCACTGCGAGTCTTGTGCAAGATATTGCACAAAATTCTACTTGTCATTCTTCCTATGCTAAAAACCTTAAAAGTAGGAAAATATTCCATTTCCACAAATAGATTTGTGGTAGTGTAATGTAGCTTTGTATTGCAAACTACTAAATCTTAAAATAAAAGCAATTATTACATTGAAATATGTACCTAATCACCTATGAGTGGGCATAGTCTACAAATTCAGATAATCTTTGGTATAATAAAGTATCTTGATTAGGAGATGGGAAAGCTGCCAGAGCAGCTGGCATGAGGAAGTCACAGCTGCCAGACCAAATCCTGCCTCAAGTATGACACAAGCGCTGCCATTGATTTAATGGAACTTATTTGTGTGAATTATGGTCACGGGCTTGATTCTAGGCAGAAAACCTAATATTAACTTATTTTTCAGAAGATAACACCCAGGTTTTCTCCTTAGCATGTTTTAAGCAGGGAAGTCTATTTCAAGAGCTTCGGGAGAGGAAAATCTGGTTTCAGGAGTTACTTCCAGTATTTTGCAATGTACATGATGTTTCAGTTTCCCTATTTAATAATTTCCTAAACTTATCTCTCAAATAGCACTTAATATATTCGTCTAAATTCTTGAAACATGATAGGAATGCCAGCTGTCCTGTTCACATATCTGTATAAAACAACTGATCCATGAAAGTATATTAATCAATATCAGAAGCAAATCTTTAATATTTTCCAACTCTAACACTATATTGATGAAGTTTTACCAGGGAGGGGTCCAAGTTTAAGCCATGACTAATTCTGGCTCCAGGGAATGTGCATTTGTGTGATTTCAGCCTGTTTTATCTTTTACTCTGCAAAAAAGTCCAGACTAACTGTCTGGATATAGGACAGCCACTCAAAGTAGATACCCCAATGATATTTGAAGTGACTTTTTTTTTGTTTCAGGTAGTCGAGAATCTGCTTTTGTACACGCCATCTCCTCTGCTGGAGTTGTTTTTGCCATCACCAGGGCATGTAGCCAAGGGGAGCTGAAATCCTGCTCCTGTGATCCCAAGAAGAAAGGCTCTGCCAAGGACAGCAAGGGCCATTTTGACTGGGGTGGCTGCAGTGATAACATTGACTATGGCATTAAATTTGCCAGAGCCTTTGTGGATGCCAAGGAACGGAAAGGAAAAGATGCCAGGGCGCTGATGAACCTTCACAACAACAGAGCTGGAAGGAAGGTGGGTGTTCAGGAAGGTAGGAAGGAAAGTAGATGCCTAGAGACGTTCTAGGACAGCTCTCTTGTGTCTGGGGCAGTTAATGCTTAGCCCTTGCTGTCTGGGCTCAGCAGTTATGAAGAAATATGGGAAGAGCAGGAGCCTGAGCTGCTGTTTCTGTCTCCCTTGGAGGTTCTGTGCAACAGAGATCTACAAACAGACTGCCTAACAGTATTCCTGTTGGAGTCACTTCAGTCGCTCCTTGTGTGGAAAGTTAAGCAGGAGTCTAAGCTGCAGGACCAGTTTGGATGGAGGTCTTTTTTTGAGCCTAGTTCTTATATAAGCAGGAGTTTTATTTTTGGTTAATACAGAATACAAATTCCTAAGAGAGGCTGAAGATCACACTGAAGAGCAGGCTTGACAAAAAGCAAATTCAAAATAACTCTTGAGAAAAAAGTCCATTCTGCCCATTTATATATGTATATGGTAAACCTAATCACAAAGTGAGCAGAGATAAAAGCTAATTACTTCACTTTTTAAGAAAATAAATTCAAAATACATGTCCCTCCAAAAAAGCAATGTCCTTGGAGCATGACCTACAATCCCTTTTCTAAACTTTGTATGAAAATACCATTCCTGAATTGCCGCTAAAAGAGTCTTTACTTTCACATTGTAGATAAGTAGGAGTAGTTGCCAGGTGTGTTGCCCATCTCTGGTGCAAGGGCTGAGGAATATCTGCACTAACATTTTGTGGTGGTAGCTATAAAAAGTAAGAATAGTGCATGAGACTGGAATATGCTGTTTCATTATTTAAAACATGTTAAAAATTTGCTGCTCCCAGGACATCTGAAATAATAGAGAAAAAAGTTTTATTGTGTAGACTGAGCACTTCTGGAATAATTTGTATAGACTTTTTGTGTCTTATCTTTGATTTTCCTTAATGTATATTTAGTAGGAATTAAGTTGTTTGTATTCTGATCTTTCTTTGTACTGCAAGTAGATGATTTTCCTGAAAAATTTTTGTTCTTCAGCATCTTTCCTCCTTGCTGTTTATTGCCAGCAAGTGTAACTAATATTTAATGTAGGCAGATGAAGTTGTTCAGATCAGTGATTAGGCACACACAGTACTGTGGTCATGTTTATGTTACTGTCCAAAAGAGGCTGAAGTCTACAACACAAACAAAGATTTATTTTAGGGGTGAATAAGTTCCATGATGGGAAGTACTTTCTTTAGTATTTTAGCATCTTATAAAGTTTTAAAAAACACCTCTGCCAAATACTAAGGTAGTACTGGTAAGGTAGATTTTTAGAGAAAGGTCAAGAAATTTTAATAAATATATTCGATTAAAAATAATGAATATGTTCTCATATGCTCTGTGACGTGCTTTTTTGACAGAGACACTGTTTCATATTCACAGTGCAGTGTAGTGTAGGTTTAGCTTTGCAGGGATCTCACCACCTCAGCTGCCCACAAGCCTGGCATTTTGACCTGGGTAAGACCATCTGTGCCCTTTTTATTTTCTTGCCCCCAAAAGGGGTGTTGATAGATTTCTTTTAAAACAAGACTATTCCAGCTGTGTTAATTAAAAAATAAATAGAACAAATATTTATAATATTCCCATTTGTATAATAGAACATAATATGCTGTATATCAGTATAGGTACATCACTGACAAAAAGAGACCTGCATTCCTTATGTGTTTCTTCCACTATTCCAGCAAGTTGTTTTAAAAATACAAATAGTTACATTGATTTCTGTTCAGATAATGAAAACCAAACATCTGCTTAAATCCCAGATTTGTGATATGGCAATGAAGTGGGGCTGTGGGAATGCCAGTGACTTCTTTGAAGTAGTCATATCATTTACAAGTTGGAAAGAAAATTAAAAGTAATTTGGTTTTATAATACATTCTCACTTTATTACTAAGCGCTTGACTGAAAAAGGCTGCCCCACTGTGCATCAATCTCACATCTAATCATGGAGATTTCTTCTCTCTTACTTTCCTCCCATGATGACATGCCTCTTGGACAAACTCTAAAATGTTCATATTTCATGAACCCTTAAGGCATAATATTTATAAATCAAATATCCATATCTACATAATTGGGCATGAATTATTTACTGTCTATGAACCCGTGCATTGTTCTCCAACATCATACAGATAGCCTAAATGTCTGAGATGAAGCTGAAATGGCTTTAATGCTATCCAGATGTTAAATTAATTATAAGGGCGATCTCTCCAATACAAACTAATGAAGGTCTTATACTAAAATGTTTGTTAAAAGCTGTATAAGCATTTTAAGTATACAGTATTTTGGAATTTTGCATAGATCTGATGCCTACCACAGGTACAATGCTTTACACAGTCTTTTAAAAATAATTTAAATATGAAATGCCTATGAATTTCTGGGCAATATTTGAAATACTGTTCAGGGTAAAGGGCAACTTCATGAAGCTGCAGAGGGTCAGAGGGTCAGTGTGGCGATTCTGCGGCTGGAACAATGGGGAAAGGGGGCACCTTTGCCTCCTGAATGGTTCTGGCCGTTTCTGATAATTTCCTTCTGTCCAGTGTGTGTGTCCTAGCACTATAGACCACCTCGATCCTTGGGATGAGTGGCAGGAGCAGGAAGGTAAGCCCACCAGTGGGAGGATTGTGTGTAAGGTGAGTCAAGCAACCAGAGCAGACCAACCACATGGGGATGACTTGATGCTACCAGTGGGTGTCACTACAGACCGTAATTTGGAGACCCATCACACAGGCCTGGCACTACAGGATGGATGGAAAAGGGCTGAGAAGCAATTAATTACACTTTGTTTTACCTGTGTATATTTACATTTACCTGTGCATTTCTAAACAGGCTGTGAAGCGGTTTTTGAAACAGGAGTGCAAATGTCACGGTGTGAGTGGATCGTGCACTCTAAGGACCTGCTGGCTGGCCATGTCAGACTTTAGGAAAACAGGAGATTATCTGTGGAAGAAATACAATGGAGCAATTCAGGTGGTCATGAATCAAGATGGCACAGGTTTCACTGTGGCTAATAAGAAATTTAAGAAGCCAACTAAGAATGACCTGGTATACTTTGAGAGCTCTCCAGACTACTGTATCAGGGACAGGGATGTAGGTAAGCCTCTATCATTACATGTGAATGTTTTCATTTAAGACATTTGTACTTCAAAGGTCAAAAATTTTAATTTTACTGAGAGTGTGTGTATATGTGTATATACATATATATATTTATAAATAAATAAATAAATAAATTAAAAAAAATATATATGTATATATAAATATATAAATCCATGCATGTAACCATGGAAGAACTTTCAGGAAACATGAAAGATGTTTTGGAAGAACTCAGTACAAGCACAATAGTTCCTTGATGTCTCTAGGTGTACAACAGCCAGTTGTTCTAATATAATTCAGCAGTTTCTGCCAGATGCTATAGGGCCCTGGAGCTGCCGTAAGGCAAAGCTGCTTTCAGTACAAGTTTGAGTTGTGCTCTGGAGGCAGGTCCATACTGGGCACAGCCACACTCACTCTTGTGCCACGCAGCTCACTCCAGAGCTGCCCCAAGTTCCACGGTGTCCCTGTGATGCCACCTCCTGTTGCATTGCTTCCTTTCCACGTTGTTATGCTACCACAGTGGTGCCCTCCTTCACCTGCACGTTCCCACAGCTCTCTGTGACTGTGAACTGTGGGACTGGACTGTGTCCCCATCTAATGTGGGAGGTACAGCTTGTGCCAGCCCAGCCCTGCTTGCACCAGTCAAGGCAGCTGTGGGTAACGTGGGGTGAGGCAGCTGGAGGACTGCAGGTGGATGAAAGAGGAGAGGCCAGTGGGATGCAGCACACTCGGCTGGGTGACACAGCTGTTTATTCCTCTTTACGAGGCAGTGTTGGCTCTGTCCATGACAACCATCACGTTTTTTGAAGAGTTGTGCCAGACCCCGTGGGAAGAGATAAAGTATTGGTGCTGCTGTTAACACTGGATTTTCCTGCTTCAGAGATTCAATAGAGACAGACTTAGTGTTACAGAATTCAAGGCATTGCCAAGCACCAGGAACCCTGGTGACTGCTCTTGACCCATGTATAGTATTTCCTGCTGTGGAAATTAAAAACTAGCAACTAGAAAACCAGAAATTTGGAAAAGAGAGGCAGACTGAGTAATGTATGAGAGAAGTTGTGGAACTAATTAATAGGACCAGATTGCACCCCATATGACAAATCCTTAAGTATCTGGATAGCAGTGCCGCTCAACTCCTTTTGGCACTGCTGCATGTTTACAATCCAGGTTTGCTTGGAATAAACATTGCAAAACAGCTGTACTTAAATAAGAACAATATGTGAATTCCTTGTCATGTACTGTATTGACTTCAGTGAATCCAGAATTTCATCCAGTACAATTACATTGTACAGTGTTTCTGGTTAGTTAAGTTGTCAGCATAATTTTAAATGTTATTTATTCTTTTGGCAGGGGATATTTATTACCTGCATGAACACATAACCATTCCTTGAATAGTGACTGGTACTGTAAAGTCTAATCCATGTGAATAAATGGGCATGTTGTGGAATCATGCAGATATTAACTTTGCAGACTAGGTTTTTTTCATTGTAAAAAACATGATTTCCCCTGGAAGAAGAACTTTTACACTACCTAATTCTATATCAAAAATCCATTCAATAATATCTTTGTACTAAGCCTAATCTCTTCTGTCAGTCTTGTTATTGTGGAGGAGAGTGGGCACTTTTCATCATAGTGTACTATGTGCATTTGCCAGACACTGACAAGCCTGGCCAGAGATGGCAAAGTCTGACATGTTCTTTGGCTCAGCTCAATGTAAGGCTGCAGCTGAGGTGGTGTTTCTTTGCTGCCCAGAATTCAGAGAATGTGGCTGTTTGGAAGAGCATATTTTTAGAAAACTGCGGTAAACCTTTGATGGGCTGTGGGATGCTGCTTGCATGGAGCAAAGAAAGAACCACACAAACAACCTGATCTGTCTTTGAGTGAGATGATTTTGGTAGCTGCACAACATCTTTTTCATTTTTTGGTTTGCCTTGTTGAGGATTGCAGAGTGCCAGCCCTGTTAAATGACTGCAAATGAAATGAGATTATGGAAGTCTGAGTTTGGAAGTAGGTGGGGAGCATCTCAGTGTCAGCTGAATCTAACACCACAATGTATGTCCTTAAATACAGCTCTGCCTTTCATTCTCCAGGGAATTCAAGCAATTTAGTGATTCAAGAAAAAAAAAAAAATTATCTGGAGATTGGTTAGTATTGGAGCTGAATGAAGGATTCACAGAGTAAACCTTATGAAGCATCATGACTTGACCAGGAGACAACTTCACAAACTGTAAAATGTCCAAGCCAGTGTCCTCTGTGGCTTGATTGTGCTAGCACATAGGACATAGGAACCAGGGAGTTAAAAGTGCTCAAGGATTCTGCCATCAGCAGCCTACCCAGGAAAAAAGCAGATACCTTCTCTTTTCCCACTGGAGCTTCCACCCTGGGTCTCCCATTCTCTCTGAGGGTGCAGCTGGACATAAATACATGGAACACCCCAAAATGTGGTTTGTTTGTTTTTTCTCTAGAAAGGAAAAGAGGAGTAATTGACTTCAGGAGGGGTGTAATATGGGAAATCACTAATAGTAACTCAATAGCAAGATAAAGTAATAACCTGACCACCTCTTTTCTTGCCTTAAGATTTCACAAAGGACAAAATGGAGATTTTTCAGAACTGTTCAGAATTCATTTAACCATGCACACATAACTCTGCTGAAATAATTTTTGCTCATAATTTCATACTCAAAATTAGATAGAAACAGAGATAGAACATCCCAGAGGGGTTTTAAAAATAATCCTAGGTAAACTTCTGTTCTTATCAACACATGGCCATCTCTTCAGTGCTGGCCTGGGAAATCCCAGCCCCTCCAGACAAAGCTGCCTCCAATGTGTACTGCCTGTTCTCTCCAACCCTTCTGAACTGGGTGTTGTCCATAAGATCCAGTAGCTTCAGAGCTACTTTTATGTGAACATTTCCTTTAATTATTGTTTCCCCAAGAACACTTCTGAGGAAACTATTGTTGGGTATTTCACTGGTTTTGCACCTTTTTTTTGCTTTTGTTGCGTACGTTTGTGTGTGTGTGTGAAAGTCTAATAATTTATGTTATTGCTTGACACCAGATTTTAATCAGTAGAAGTTGAAGGGAAAAGCTCTCATTATATACTAATAAATACATTTTAGGGCTTTAAGAATGGAAAGAAAATATTTTTCAACATAACACATGTTGACTTCCAAAAATAACTGTGCAAACCAAGAAGAAAGGACTTGATGTACAGGCTGTGAAGTTGGCAGTATGAAAAGCTGTGGATGTTTTGGCAGGTAGAATGTGTGTAGGCATGGCAGTTCCAACATTTGAAATGAAAAGAAAGAGGTTGTACAAAAACTTTTTACAAGTTAGAACCTAGTCCTGCCTCGTAAATGCTGAGGAGGTGCATTGCAGGTAGCAGGCAGAAAACTCTGCCTTATTTTGTGCAGTGTCTTCTGCTGCCTTCATCACTTGGGCCTGCCAAGGAGCACAGTAACGTGTCTGGCTCCTCACTGCTAGTTATAGTTCATTTTCCTTCTCACTAGAGAAGCTGCAGAGATTCTGAAGATGCTGTTTGAACTTTGAAAAAAGCTTGGTTTTGCTCAAAAACTAAGCCTTCATATGAGCTTGTTTTCACTTCTGTCACAATCTGTGGATTAATCCTGAGTTAAGTCTCCTGTCCTAGCTGTGTAGTAAATGTTGATGTTTTGTGGTCAGCATCAGATGATACCAGTTTCTGACTGTCTGAAATAATTTTGTTTTTTAAGCTAGGACATAACTCCTGTTGAAAGCAGTGGATACGTCCTGCTTAGGTTGTCCTTTAGTGCTGTGTGATTTCCCCTTACATCTGGAAATAAGAACATTGGACTTGAAAACTAACTTGTGCCTGGGCTGTGGAATATGGTCAGACCTTTCTGAGCAGCTCCTGATGGATGTGGGGGAACATGGGGTCTTCCTTCACCTCCAGCAGCCAAATGACACAGCCCAACTCTGCTCCTGGTTGGGAGTTGTGCTGAGGTGGAGGGCAGCTTTGCTTTTCCTCCACTGGTGTGAATTTCTGATACAGAATGTTAATCACGTGGGTCACAAGCTTGGCCTTCGTACTGTTTCTTTGGTCTGAGCAGAGAGAGCAGGACAAGTGCCTTTAAAGGTTCTTCATGGAATTAATTAGGTTGAAAAAGACCTCTGAGATTATCAAATCCAACCTTTGAGCGAACACTATGTCAACTAGATCACGCACTAAGTGTGACACCAAGTCTTTCCTTAAGCATCTCCTGGGCCAGTGATTCCACCCCCTCTCTGGGAAATCCATACCAGTGTCTAATAACCCTTTCTGTGAATTTGGTTGTATTTTGCACAGCCTGGCCTGTGATGCATATTGCTGTGGGCTGACACAAACAGCAAAACTTACATTCAGGTATCCCAGCTGTTTGCTCAGCATCATGGATGGAGGAGAGTGTGATGGCTGGGAAGCAGGATCTGGCTTTTATTCTGCCACAGGCTTCCTGTGGGACCATAGGTGCATCATGTAGTTCTGCATGGCCAACTCCTCAGCCTCTGGGGGCACTGGGGGCCATTGGAAGCCTCTCTTCCCCCATAATGGAGTGATTCCTGAAAAAAAGATCTGGGAAAAGCTTCTTGGGATCACATATGCCATTAGTTGCCACGGTGCAGCTGGCTCTGCAGGGAGAAGTGCACAGCTGAGGGCTTGCTGGGAGTAGCATGTGCCCATGTGGGTCACTGCTGGGGGACCCTCTCCTCTCTGGGCCTTCCTGCAGGGGATCTGGCACCACCTATAGGGACAGTAGGCCAGGAGAAGGAGTTACTGCTGTTTTCCTGGTGCAGGGTGTCCCTGATACACCACATCACTGGTTGTTATAGCCAACTGAGATGCTCCCCCAAATACCAGGGGCTTATTTTAAAGCCCATCTCCCCAGGGGAGATGTTAGGCAGAGCATTGGTCCATAGGCAGCAGCATGAACATGCTCAGACCCCAGAGGAGACTGGGGATTTATTAGGCTGCAGGTGCCTGTTTCTGGCTCCATTCAGTGTGTTTTTTCTTCCCTCTGTCAGTTCCCTCTGGGGTGGCATGGCAGCACCTTTGCAGCTCAGGATCCTGAGCCAGGGCCAGGGGCTGGTGCGTGGCTCTGGGATGGGCAGCCGTGGGCACCTGTGCTGAGCTGGGGGGCTGGCAGCCACCAACACCCTTCTGCTCTGCCTGCAGCAGACATGAGCCAGCCACTGCATAGAGAAGCTCTCTGGGTGTATACCTCTACCCAATGAATATTTAAACATTTAAATAAATACAGGAATCTAGGCCATTGGAGGGAAGCTGAGACGTGTTCTAGGGGCTGAAGCACTTCTCCAGGGCAGCAGTTGAAGACTGTCCTAAAATTGGTGCAAAAAGAGGAAAATTTGCACCCCTCTGGCTGAGAGGCTGGGTGATGTGTCAGTCCCATGAAAAAACAGTTTGAGAAGATGACTTTGGTTGGATCCCTCATTGCATTCATTAGTGGTTTGGGGTCAGCCCCTATATAATATGGAGTCTTCCTGATGCTGGGGAGGCAGCCAGGGATGGAGACACAGTGAAGACTTGTATGTTATAAACTGCTTTGAGACAGCAGCATCAGTGCATACAACCATAAAACCACCATAGGGAAAAAAAAAGGAAAATTGGAATTTATTCAGCTTAAATTATTAATAATTACAATTTAACTGCACTTTACATTTTTATTAATTAAAATTAGTTTGCTATCCTAGCTCATGCAAATTTTAATTAATATTTGCATGTATTTGTATTCCTTAAGAATGTAAATTGTTCATGTTTGGTGTGCACCTGCAAATACACATTGTAAAATATTTTGTTAATTTACTGACCACAGCCTTTACTTAAGGAATATCACCTTGCCCAAGATGAGAATGGAGTTGTAATCAGGTCTATGGAAAATGTGAGAAGAATGTTAATTTTTTGGATATATCTGCATTTGATTCATAATAGCAATACATAGGAAATTAGATGAGCCAATCAATTTTTATAAAGTTTCCAGATTGGTGGTACTAACCTGTCAGCAGCTGTAGTATTGAGCTTAAAATGTACCTTAAAATCAGTTTGTGTTAGATGAACAGTGGCTCCTATGTGGTACAGTCACTGTTCAGACTAAGATATGCCTTACAGAGACATTTTACACCACGTGGATATATAGGCACAGGCATTTCAGCCACTCCTCCTGAGTGTTTCAAGAACGTGACAAGGTGTGGTATGGTTCCTCTCCTTCTTTTTGTCCACAGCAAGCTGTAATTTGTAATTACAAGTTTCTTGTAATCTCATGAAAGGAGGGAAGAACCCTTGGTATTACCCCACAGAGACCTGAATGGGTGGAATGGGGCCTGTGGGTGGACACAGCAGTGATGCCAAATGCTTCTGCACTCACTTCTGCGAGACTTTACTCATTGGCAGCACAGTTACTTTACCCATTGAGTCCCCCGCAACCACCAAACTTTGTGGTCCTCTCTTTCCTGCACACCCAGAGCTCCTCAGCGAAGCCCATGAGATCCCAAGCACCATGAGGATGCTCCACCTGGGCATCCCATTTCAGACAGTCCTGGGTGCAGGGAGCAGGACTGCCTTGGGAAGGATGTCTGCTCTCTGGAGGGGGAGAAAGTGCCAGGGAAAGATGAAGCAAAATGCGATGATATTAACAGAATCAGGCAGACCCTTTAAGTGTTTCACCCATTTTATTCCTCCTCATCTCCAGGCCTGATTCCTAGGGGAAATATGGGAGCAATTTTACATTTATAGGCATTTCTCTGGCTTGATATTGAAACCTGGGTGATATGATGTTAAAGGATCAAATACATCACAAATTATGTCTCCTATGCTTATTTTCATATGCTTACTGTCCTTCCTTAAAATCCACCTCCTGACCTTTGCTGCACTCCCTTTGCAGGGTCCCTTGGCACAGCTGGTCGGGTGTGCAACCAAACCTCGCGTGGCATGGACAGCTGTGAAGTGATGTGCTGCGGGAGAGGCTACGACACCTCCCGTGTCAGCAGGATGACAAAATGCGAGTGCAAATTCCACTGGTGTTGTGCTGTGCGCTGCCAGGACTGCCTGGAGGTGGTGGACATTCACACCTGCAAAGCGCCAAAGAGCGCTGGCTGGATTTCCCGGACATGACGCACAGGCTACTGATGCTGAGGACCACAGCCTTTGCCCTTCCTGGTCCATGCAGGGAATGCATCAGAGGTCGTTTTTACTTTTATGCCTGTTTTGCCTTTGTTGTTCATTGCACAGAAGCTGCTGAAAAATTGATATAAACCCTGCAGCATTTACTTCGCATTTCTACATGACAGTGTTGCTGCAGAGTTGTCTCCGCATGAACTGATGCAGCTCTGGAAGGATGTACTGATGCCAGGACTGTTCCACCCACCATGTAACTCTCCTCCAGAATCCAAGTGGCAATTCTTTCCTGCCATCAGGAACACAAGAAGATAGAAAATATGGCACTTTTACAAGATCACCACCACCAGCTGCATGGACTGGGCTTGCTCGAGCATCTTCTGAACAATCTTGGGCAGGTCACAGTTGAGTCCTGAATACCAAATGGCTCAGGAGTTTGAGCACTGCTTGGTGATTTCCCCATGAAAGAAAATTTGCAACCAGATTTGTGAAAAACTTTACTGGAAGGTGTTTGTTCATCCCTGGCGGACTGGAGTTTCCAGTAAGGTGGCCACCTGAGGCCACCCTGGCCACCATTAGCACACTGTGGCTTCCTGTGGGGCAGGAATTGGCCCATGGCCTAAAACAAAGGAAACCGCAGGAGATGTATTCAGCCACAACACTTGATGAACTATTGGAATCAAAGAAAATGTCATAGTTATGTTTGTGAAAACTTGCCTTAAAAGCTTTTAAAAGGTAATGAATATCAACTGCTGAGGATTTTTTGTTTCCTGACCTGAAGGATTGAAGAGAATGGTTTTTCACCCTAGTGAAATCTGGGTACAGGACACTTGACTACCTAAGGATAAGGTTTCCACTTTTTCACCTACACAATAGTGGAAAAATGTTTGCGAGCAGTGTTGGAGAAGGAAATGCCTTGCCTTAGTAATGACTTGGATTCTAAAACAGTTACCATCTTCTATGTTCTTTTAAAGTTAATAGATCTATTAAATGTGCTCAAAATTATACTTTCTACTCAGATGGCAAATTTGAATTAGATTTTTTCTGCATATTTTCTGCAAAGCTGCATGCCTATGATTTAGAGTGTATCAGCATATCAGCTTGCGATGGAGGCAATTACAGGTTGTGCCAGGTCCATATGCTGGGCTGGGATCAGCACAAAACAACAAGTTGCTGTAAAGATGTGCAGGCTTATGAGGCCCAGAAATTGCAGCCTTGGTGGAAAGGAACTGGGTCAGAGAGGGACCAGCTGTCTCTCCTCAGGGCAGAGATCAGCAACATGAACCAGAAGAAAAATGGGCTCTGTACCAGCAAGTATAAGGCTCTGAAAAAGAACCCATGAAAAGTAGAGACAGGCAAGGTAATGAAAAAATAACATAGGAAAAGGAGATTGAATGAGTGATAGAACACATTGTAGATGAAGGTGAAATTTCCATATGAAAACAAAATAGACTGGAAGAACCCTGCAGGTACAAACAGTGCAAGAAAAAATAATATCCAAGTAGCTAACCAGGGCAATAAAGTGAATACTCTGTGTATGTTCTGTTTTTGGAACTTTCTTAAAAGACTATTTAAAAAGAAAGAGGTTTGGCATTAAGTGGTCTTGAGGGAGCAGTCATTTACATCTGCAAGGCTTTAGAAAAAGTTTATATAATTAAAACGGGCAATTCATCTCCAGAAGGCACAGCTGGTGTTAAAAGATTAGGAGGCTCCAGAAAGTTCTTTTTTGGACAATAAGATAATGTTTCAGTTACTGTATATGGAAATGATCGTGGCTAGAGGTAACAATCATCACACTTCTGTCTAAAAACCAACTGCTGGTGGGAACAGCCCTGCCCACGTGTCCCTGCATGTGCAGTGTATGTATAATGTGTATTTATGTGCCCACAGGCAGCTCTGGGCTTATACTGCTGGCCTCTTCATTGCTGCCAATTCTGGCTCTGGGCTGGATAAGGAAAAATTCATATCTAATTGTATTTAAAGGTGAGCTCCAAGGAGAATTTTTATTGGGATTTCACTGTGAAATGAAATCCACATGTAGTTTGTAGCCTCAACAATATCATACTTTAAGCCTTAAGGAATTTAAAAGAAGTATAATAATTTTTAACCTTTTAGAGACTTTTTTTTTTTTTTAAAGATTCAGGGAGCCTGAGTGGTGTAGAAGAACCTATTTAATAAAACCGAAAATATTTCAATGTTTAGGAAAAAAGAAAAAAGGCTCATTCTTACAAGAGAACTTGTTCTAGGCAGTTGAATGAAGGGTAATGAAATCAGATCTCTTCTTAAATATTCCAGAAAAATCAACTCACCTGAATTCTGCAGTCCCAGATAAAGTGTTTTCGAGTCACTGTATTAAAAATGTATTAACTTTTATTCCCAAACCTGGTCCTCCTCCACTAAGGCACATCTTCCTGTTCCAAACCTTCCTCTGGATCAGAGACCTGTGGTTTCTGAAGGCTGGTCTTACCAGAAGGACCAGGACAATGGGGGCATTGAGTCCCTTGGCCTTTTCAGTGTCCTTTGTCACTCTGTCCAGCAGCAAGCCCACCCAGGTGTGCACAGCAGGCTGATGTTCCCATTCTGGGCACGTGATAAACCATGATGCAATGCCTGCATCAAAACCGCTTTACCAGAAGAAACCCAGAATGCTTCACAGCATAACAAGTGGGTAAATGCTAAGCTTGTCACTTTCTTGATGATGGTTTTTTCTGTATGTATGTTTTTTGGAGCTTTTAAGAGCTCAAGGTAACTTCTTACAGTTGTAGGCATTTCTGCTGCCTCTTCCACAAAGAAATGCACTCCCAGAAACTTCTGTTTCTTATTGGCAAAAGACACTCAAAGATGTAAATATCGCTAGAAAGGCCCCTCCATGATCTTAAGCAAATCCAACAAAGAATTTAAGCCCTAAACCAAGACAAGGGGAAATAAAAGAGGAAACAAAAAAAGAAGAAACAGAAATAGGCATGGCAAATGAAATAATACTGTAGTTTTGTTCTATGGAATAAATTTACTCATGTATTTAGTCATGAAGAGGAAACAGCTGTCTCTGGGTAGACATTTTAGTGTCAGAATAATGTTAGCTGAACTAAAGGTTGTAGGATTATTTTTTTAAATACACAGTCCAATTTTCTTGAGGGAGTTCCCTTTAATTTGCTGCATGAACTCAGGATCTAGCAGCGCCCTGAAAAGCCGTTAGCCTGCCAAGCATTTTGGGATTGCTCCCTCCCCACTATTTTCAGCAAACTTTACCCTAAAAAGTGTGTTTGGCTGTTATAGGTGAAATCTTGTAAAAAAAAAGTTTAATTTTCTTTTACTACATGGAAAATGAGGAATGACTTAGCAATGGTGGTGTATATTAGGGCATGTGGGCATTGAAGGTTGAGAGATTGCTTCTTTTTCTTTTCCTGGAAAAATAACAAAAATCAATTCATCCATCTCATCCTGTCCTCCCATCCCTGTGTGTATTTGTTTGCAGATGTGAATTAGAAATAAAAGGCTGCATTTCTGGTCCTGTGCTGCACAGCTGCCGAAGGGCATCCAGCCTGCATGCCCACACCACAGCTGTTGGTTGCTGCCTGCGGGCTTCATGTCCAGCTTGTTCAGTGTATGGTGGCAAGGGGAAGAGGAACGTGTGAGGATTAGTGAAGATCTGGATCTGGGGAGAGTGCTTTTGCTAAGAAAAACTAGCTCTTACTCCACTGTGGCAGCACAAATGTACCGATGCTTGCTCTTCTCCATGGCGTTTGTCCTGCACTCTTGGGAAGGGCTTTATGCAGGTGGTGGCTGCATCCAAGGGCAGAAGTGGTTTTGTGGTCACATGTCTCAGCCTGCAGGTTTTACCTGCCACTTCCAATGATAGAAATGAACTTATTATCAGAAAGACAGAGGCAGCGCATGGGCTGTAACCACAAACGTGATTTTGGATTGTTTCTTTTGTGTAACAGCTCATTTGCCTGGGGAAATGGATGCAACTTCATAAAGTTAAGATCTCTTGTGAGAAACGAGCAAATGCATATGAATCAATACATTGACAGCTCCCTCTGTGGTGGGAGCTGGGCAGGAGCCCTGCTGGAGGCTGGGTGGAGCCAGGGGCTACATTTTACAATCTGCTGTAACTACAGCCACTGAGGTTTTCAGGGCCACCACAGGGTGACAGCCAAGGGGTGTGTGCGGCGTGTGCAAGAGGGGCAGCTTCCTTTAGATGCTTAGCTTCTGCGGATTTCTTCAACGTGGCAAAACTCCTGATAATTTTCCTCCTTTCTGCTAGGGTAAGGACTTCCATGGTCTGGAAAAACAGTCCGTATGTTCAGCATACACACCAAATGATGAGAGGGAAAGCAGCAGCTCTCCCCTTGGTGTAGCACTCTGAGTGCAGTTCCTGCCAGGGAGCAGCTGTAAATCTATCCAGTGGGAGGAAGGGACAGAAGGGGACCAGATTGACTTGGCACTCCCAGGAAGGTCCTCTCCTTTTTTGTTCTATGCAGGTTATAGTGTAAAGAGAGAATGTGCATACAAATTCTATTAAGTTGTCTTTAAAGAAAAAAAAATCAGGAACTGCTAACATTTGAAGTTAAAAAGCTTCCTCCACCCCTAAATCTGAAGATGAATTATTATCTGAACCAGATTTCCACAAGGTTCATCTCTGCACTAAGCCAGAGGCTTTCCATCATTATAATCATGGGCTGTGTTTGCTTTTTCATCTAAGCCATACTGAACTTCACAGGAAACATGTCAGAGGCAGCAAAGCCTAAGGCAATAAACTCTGCCCAATGAAAAAGAAAATCCTTTGTCTGTTTTGCCTAGTCTTTCAGATGCCTAGAATTATAATTAGAGATTTTTCTAGATAAAAAATCCATGGCACATTACTGCTTATTAGGGAGACAGATACTAGAAATAGTAGAAATAAAACTGCATAAGGATATTTTTGAATTCTTAAATATTCCCCATAGTTTAAGGAAAGGATGTGATTCTTCCAGGAGATAAGCATTCCTATTTATCAGACTATTACAGATAGTAATTCCTACACAGATCATAGTATCTTTGAGCAGAAGGCCAAACTACTACCAGGTCTCACACAGCTGATTTCTTCTAGAATGGGGCTGCCTTTTTAAAATCTCATAGCACAGCAGTATTTACATGGTACTTATGCTCACTTTAACAAACATCTGTCTTCTACTAGACTAATGTGTCTGTGATCAAGGAAACAAAAAAAATAACATAATGCATCTTCTATTGTTGAGAAACACTTTCCTTTTATACCAGTTCTAGTACTGGGAGTTTTGTCTCTGCTCACTCATTTCCTCATTAATTAACAAACCTATCTGCTAGGGATCACAGTCCCTTAAACTGCTCAGCATTTTAAGAGCAACAGCAAAGTTGAAATGGTAAAGTGGCATTTTTGATCCTCTGCATCAGGGTTATGCTTCCTTATCTGGAAGGTCAGCTGGAAAACAAATTCTTGAGGCATCTGTAAGGATGCACTTTTAATTCTTGACGGAGGACTATTTGCTTCAATTTCCAGATCAAAATCTTCATTTCAGAGCTGGCCTTGGAAGTTTCCATGGACAGTGGCTATGTCATAAATGAATACTTAGTCTAAACAGTCACGGCACAAGGATAAGATTTCCTGAGGTGAGCACTAATAGTGAAACACCAGCCTCTCTATTAATTGTGCATGAACACCCATTTTGCTAATGAGCCTTCAGAAGGTACCTGAAACACCAGGGGTGTGAAAAAAATCTGTCAAGTACGTGGGCTTGAAAATTCAAACGAGGATACAGTGACCTCTGTGCAGCGAAGGGAATCGGAAGCCCAGTGTGCCATCCAAACTGCCTGGAGAGCCTAAAGCTGCTTTAAGCAGGAGCTTTAACTGTCTAGAAGCCTCCTCTAGACTGCAGAAGTGAGGGCCTCACCCTAACTGAACTCCAAAAGAAAAGGCAGTGACAATGTTGCTTAATTATAACATTATTAGTATGTTTCATTACCTGAATGTATAGCTACACCCTAGATACCTTGAAACAGATGCCACACGTTTAAAAAACAAAATGTAGAGTCTGTGTTCTGAAAAAGTCAAAAGACAGCAATGCTACAATACACAAAAGTTTATTTTTTTCTTTTCTGAAGGCAAAATATAATAGAACCTAACATCAATGTATTTTGTACAACAAAACAGTTTTTATATGAGAACAGACAATCCATGAAGAATTTTTAAGTCTTAGAACTGCTTCCCTTTTTATCATGCTTTCTTGTGGTCAACAAAAAGTTGGCACAGAAGATGTCATGGCAGTCAGTCAGCGGGCATGCTCCCTCAGATCCTTGTCAGCTGGTGCCACAGGCTGGAGGGCAGGATACTTTCTACTTTTTCCATCACAAAATTTAAAGGGGCAAAGAGGGTGCTGAGAAACTGCAAAGAAATCAGATACACATTCAGAACAAAATCCAGGAGACAACACATCTCAAGAGAAAGTTGTTCAATAAGATAAAATATTCTTGCTGTGTTCCTTGGTAAAGTCCTCCAGCATGATAAAATGACATAATTAATTCATAAAGATTTTTAAATTCTTGAGCCTTGCATATACAGAGATTTCTGGATTTTGCAGCAAAGAAAGCAAGAGCCTCATTTTTACAAAGATCAAAGTGATGAACTGTGAAAGTTTTCACACATCTCACATCCTAGATTGGAGCTCATACTGAAGCCACCAAAAGGTCAACCCAAAATCCACTGAAGAGAGGCTTTTTCATAACAGGGATCTGCCAGACCACCTCACAGAAACAAAAAACTTGTCTTGAGATTCAGGTTTAAAATGGTTCAGGGTTATCTACAGATCTGAGGCATCACTAACTGTAATTTGTCCTAACGTACTCTGCATCACTGACTAAAATTTATCTTAACATCCTCTCTCTATTACAGAACGCAACATTCAAAGAGACTTCAATATATTAGTGTTCAGACAGGCATATGAAAAAAATCAAGATGGAGAACATTTTATCTCAGCAAAAAAATACTGGCAGCTACATAGGCAGAACTCAGGTATTCAAAACAGTCGTGAAATATATATTGAAATACATATTAATTTTAATTAATTATTAAAACATTTGAGAAATACATATTAACTGTGATTTACATTGCCTGCAGTTCAACTCTAAACATTACATATGTCTATGCTGGCACCCTACATGTGTACGAGAGGGCACATCATTTATGAAGCTTATGCATTTTAAAGGCAATAGTAAGCACTCTAATTCTTTTTCCTCTTTGATGTGTTTGCCTACACTGCAGACACTACATCCTTGTGCATCATGGGAAAACCAGGTAAAACCAGGAAAACCACTGGTAATGTCATTTTGTCGTAAGCACAGGTCAAAAAAAAAACTAACTGAAGCAGAACAGTTATTTCAGTTCTGGTGCTGAAGGTCAAGCTGTATGGCATGAGCCACAGCTGAATCAATGAAACACTGACTTACCCAGTCCTAGAGACTGCTCTTTCTGTTGCAAGTGGCTTAGCCCAAGGAGAAACGTTCCCTCTGGTTGCAAGTACTGCAAATTACATACTTGTAAAATCAATGAAACAAGAATAATTTGCCTGACAGTGACTTTTATTGCAATTCATAGGAATTTTTTTTCTCAAATAATTGATTGTATTCTATAAGAAAGTCAGCAAATTATCAGCAGCTTAAAACAAGCCAAGTTTTTCTCCACCTGGAGAATCAATTTTCTACAAAATACATTTAAATTCATGGATACCAAAACCTGACTTCCGTAAAGTCCAAGCAAAACCTGTGTGGACAAGAAGCTGAGGATGCCACCTAATCTCTTGTGCAAGGTGATGTAACAGTACCTGTGCTGGGGCATTCTGGCCCTTGGAATGCTCCTGGTGCTCCTTTCCTCAGGAGCAGATGCTTATCCAGCTTGCTGGCAGCACCCAAGAGAGCTTAGTCAGCATGATACACACCAAGGTTTCTTCTTAGGGTTTGGTTCTTGGATTTTTTTAACTGCTTTGCATTTCCTTTTGACTCTGTCTTTTTGCACAGAGATCAAAAAAAGCAGCACCAGCAGAGTAAGAATTCAGGGTGGCAGAAGGGGTGGTCAGAGACCTGGTTTCTATTATTATTTTGTGTTTGAAAAGAAAACCATCAACCTGGCTATTTCAAAGCTGCTTTCTGGTAGCACCTTCTGAATAGCACCATTTGATTCAAATATGCATGTAGTCTCTTTTCAAGCTTTTCCATAGTGTGATTGGTGTTTTCATGGAGAAACTGACTATTCAGCACTCAGTCCCAGTGATCAGATCCATGTGTTCCCTATCTCAGCATCTGTAGAGGTCCAAGCAGATGAAATGCCTCCCAGGGCAAACCCACCTGCTGAACTGCGGTCTCATCCACCACACAGGAAATATTGAGACACACTATGTGAGTGATCTCAGGCAAACAAAGGAATGAAATCAGAAAAATTAGTCTTTCTGAAGTTTGCCTTATTTTAAAAATTTAACTAGGCAGTACACTTTTAGCTACATTTGTTGACTTGAATTATATAGTGACCTCTGTGTTAATACATCTCTCAATTTTAAGATAAACTGTTATTGTTACTAAAGACCCTGCACTTACATATTTTTAATGATTTCCCAGATTTTATTAAATTTCTGCATGTTAAAGAAATTTGATACTAGTAACTGTGGTCTGGCAATTTTATCCAAGCCATGCAATCAGAATTTTGCCTATATTTATTTCTTAATTGACTTCCATAAGCCTTTTGTTAGAAAGATCAGCAAAAACTAAAAGCACAAGCTATGAAAATGTTTTTTCCTAGCCAAGAGAAAATGCTAAAATCTGCTTTTAATTTAAGATTACTTAGTCTGACAAAATGTCAAGGTAGAACTGGATTTGATGGAAGAGTCAAACTTATTTCCAGGTACAACATAATGTGCATACATGCACAGTTTCACAATGTAATATAGCACCATCACAATGACTACCAAGCAGACAGGAATATGTAATTCCATGAACATAGCCACAGAAACAGCACTGTTTTTTCTTTGAGCTATTCATCTTTGAGCTATTTAGGGAATTAGTTACTTATGAAATGATCTTCCCTAAATCTGAAAGGGAAGAATCAGGGCTGGCCCAACCTGTTCTATTCTGACACAGCTGTATTTCAAAGAGATCTCTGCCACGATTTTCTTCAGTCTCATGCACCTGGGACACTTTTCCCAGAGCAGACAACAAACATGAGCCTTCTGAATTGAAGCCTTTCTATGAGCTACTAAGTCAATGTCCCAGGCTCTTAAATTCTGTCCTTCCCATGGAAAAACCTCAGTTGCTGCATGGTTTATGAAGATCAAGATATAGCTGAACCAAGCCATAATACATGTTAACTGACACAATAACTTCATCATACAAGTTTGAAGATCTTGAGTAATTTTGCCAGCTTTATGCACATAATGTAGCTCACTTTCAGTTCTTTGTGCTTACTAACTATAAGCTTTACTCGTTTTCATTCAGAGCCTTGGGGTATCTATCTTAATATTAACACCAATGGCAGCTGCACTTACACATCAGGGGAATAGATCCTTCTGGTCTGATTCTATTCACCAATTAGCTTTAGAACCTGCAAGCTCCAAACCATGGAGAAACAATTACCAACATGCCACCAGTTCCATTATCTCTCTGAAATCAAGTCAGCCACTAGAGACAGGTAATTTAAGCCCATGAAAAGAGTCTCCAATTTTCTCCAATTCCAGTAGCTCACTGCCTGTGGCAGCAGAACTAAGTAAAAAATCTCCTTGTGCTGCCAGCATATAGTCTTTGTTCAGGAAGGATACAAGGCTCATAAACACAGGAACAAGGAACAACAAACAAGATTTGGGATCTGCAACTGTGATAGTATCAGAAAACTAAAGATTTGATTGAAAGAGCTGAACAAGGGTCATACATTTCAGTAACTTCAGTAACTACAGAACAGAAAAAGACCCAACCACCAAATACAAGAAAAGCTTTACAGAGAAGTTTGTGATCATATGCCCAAGTTAAACACTTACTGTCTACCTAGCACCTATGTACAGACTAAAGAAACAAGAATGAGTAATAATATTTCAGCACTTTTTGCTGAGAGAAGAAGTATCTTCTGCTACAACTGATCTTATTTTCTGTCTTCTAGAGATAATGAGAGAAAATTCTTGTTGCATGAACCATCGCTGTACCAAACCTCCATCACTCACAGGCCTGGATTAACAGAACACCCGGCTCCCCTGCAAAGGGAGTCTCTTGCCCTTTGCAAAAGGGTTTGAAAGAGTACTGACAATCTGGAATTTGCCAAAACCTTTCAGCCTGGCCTCCTCCACCCCATTCCCTACACCCCCAAATCAAAAGTACCAAAGACATTAAAAACAAAGCCAGGAGGCCAGTTTGGAAAATGAGACCTAGAACAGAGACAAATATTTTTGAGAAAATATATTACAATGGAAGATATTCAGCTTTAATGGAAGATATTCCAGATTTACTGGAAAAGGAATTCTTTACTATCCTAGAGCTTTTCTCTTAGTGGATTTTTCATCTCCTAGCATGCTGGAGCAGTGGTGTTCTTGGTTTTGCAAAGAAAAAGTTTAGTTTAGGATAATTCATGGCTTTTCCCCCCTCATCCTCCAAAATTTATTAATCCTTGGTGGATTAAAAAAGCACAATTAGGAGAGACTTGTCTAAATCTGGTTCAGAAAAGTTATGAGGGAAATACTGAGACTACTTCCTCCTTGGCAGTTCAGGGGAAAAGGACAGAAATTTGTCCTGGTTAACAGTACACTCTATTTCTACCCATACTAAGAGTTTCTATTGCATTGGAAATCACAACAGCCATTATGACTCCACACAAAATAGAGGGATTCTGCAAGCTGTTACTAGTTTATTTAGGAGATGATATATGAAAACACACTTCTCCCACTAAGCCTGTTTTCTGGCAAAATCACAAGACATCAAACCTACCAAGAGAGCCATATAAACCAGAAAATACAAATAGCTGTGTCTTACTGATTAGCAACCTTGACAGCTGTGTATGAGTCTCCCCACTCAGATATGGACTGATGCTTCTGAATATGGAGATATTTAATACCTGGCAGTATTTAGCTCAGCTTTTCCTCATTGGTGTCTTTATTTACCAGAAGGGAGCAGCAGCAGAGAATACTCACAGCTTTTGCAAAGACCCCCATAAGCTCTGGGAACTGATGTGTCAGGAGGGCGAGCATGGCTGTGAAAGAACAGAGTCCAGCAGTGAAGAGGATGAAGAAGGGAAGCTCTTTCTTGGGATAAACTGAAACCTCATGAAATGCTGTAGAAAAAGATATGAGAAGGGGAAGGCATTATACATTGAAAAAAAAAATCAAATCACAACAGCAACCAAAACCAAACCAATGTTCTTACATAGTTTAAACAACCAGAGACACACAAAGATGCTTTTGAAGTAAGAAGAGGATGGAAGGTCTGATGCATCTAAGGATATTATTGTTGTGTCTTTTGTCTCTGCCAAGTAATTCTCTCTAAAGACCTGGTTTACTGGTTTACTCTGGCGCTATGTACTTTGTCTTCCTTCCTGTGTCAGCAGCTCTGCAACAGCTAATCCCAGAAAACAGACTTAGAAATAGAACACCAATTTTTTTAATGTACATCATTAACTAATCCCACGGCTGCATGTTTGCTAATGCTGATACACAGAGAGTGCAGCAACATGTGCCCAGGAGCAGCAGTGAGCCCAACCATATGGAAGCATTGCTGCAGAGCAGCTAAAGCAGGCTGTAAAACTACAGTCTTTGTAACTGTAAATTCTGAGTGTTTTATCTGCAGAGCAAGAAAAATTATCCTAAAAGCAGGACATATATGCATGTATTTTAAAACTTGGAAATTAAATAAACAGTGAATTTTTAAGATGTTTGTTGATATACACTGATAGGACTCTGGTATAAAAAAATCCCTTGACTCTGGTATAAAAAATCCTTCACTGGACTTTGGGAAAAGCAGCACTGAGATGACTAAAAGGGTTAGAAGAGGATAATGAATATTTTACCAGAAGGATATATCCCTTAAACTTTTATGGCAGCTCAGATTCAAGGTGAAAATTCCTCTGGGTTGGCAAAAGGTTGGGTGGACTCTTACCTGTCTGTTTCACTCCTTCAGTCTATAGTTTAGAGCTATAGTCAAGATAAATGCAAACTTTGAAACATTTTTTTTCTCATATAGGACCAATCACAAGGCTTTCCATATACTCAAATTCTATGGCTATTCATATATATGAAGCATTACTCTTCCATTTTGCCTACTTTCTTTGCTTCAGTGATCAGCTCCAATCTCTGTACTTACAAACAACATAAACACAGGGTAGCATGCAGGATAACATTCATGACTTCATTCATCCAGAATGGAGTGGTTCTCAAAACCAAAAGCAGGAATTAATGAGTTTAAATTAGAATATTAAAAACTAGAAATATGTATGACTCTTAAGTCTGCTGGTTTGACCAGTTAAAAAAACAGAAGTAGGGATAGATTTTGTCCTCTTTGACTTAAAATAGAGATAAGAAATACCAGAATGTGGACTTTGTAAGTCTAGGATCTTTTGTGCTTTTCTTGCACTGCCTTTTCACACAGACTCAACTCTGCTGTTCCAGTCTGTTATCCAGTCAGGGCAAAAGTTTTGTAATTGACATTTTTAATTCAGAAAGCCTGTCCAATTGTTGTGTTCTGATATAATTCCAGTTGACTCTCCCATAAAACATGCACAATTAAAGGGTGTGGACAAGTATGCAAAACCTCTCTAACCCACCTGCATCTGTCACGGTATGCTAAACCCTTCCCTCCTCTAACCCAGGAGATTTTGCAGTGAAAGGCATTTCCCATAACTGCCTGAGCAGAACACACTGCCTGCACACGCTGTTAAAGAGTCTCACTGTTAGCTTGTAACATTTGACAAGAATGATTAGTTTTGCATCTAAAAAGAGAATGCTGAGCTATTCTGCATGACTTCCGTCATTCCTAAATCTCCTGACACTTCACCCTCCCCAGCTCAGCATCCCTCTGAGTAAAGCAAGCAGAGCACTGTGAGAGGTGTTGTTATAATTAGGATGATTATAATGGGGTGGGGAGATACTGTCAGTTGCCAAGGATTTCTGCGTAATATCAGCAAGAATGTGCTGTAAAGGAGAGACTTGCAATGAGTGGATTTTCGCTGTATTATTCTCACCTAATGTTTACTCATGTAGGCTTATAAAAAGAGGCAACACATTTTTCAGCCCAAAACAGGGAGGTTCCAAATGAAAGACTACAAAGGGTTCAAATGCCCTCAAAAATAGCCTTCCCAGCAGAAGCAGGCTTCATTTTTACTGTTCAGAACAAATTTTTCTTTATTCCTTCTGAATAAAGGAGAAAAAAGGTGAGAGAAGAATCTTCTTCCTTGGATCAACTTTCATTTGCCCCCTCTGCCCTGACCCTGCAAACTTGTGTGTGTTCCACTTGTGCTCACACAAAGTCCCACAGAGAGAACACATGTGGGAATGAGGTGTAACTGCAAGACTGGCTGCTTTGGCTCTTCCTCTGCATTCTTGTGCTTCACTGAATGCACTGCAATGAGTCTCATTAGTTTGCACTGTAACACTTCTTGAGGGCTGGATCTCTCCTTATATCTGTATCTGGGAACACTGCTGGCACTTCCCTAATACACGCCATCAACCCACATAAAATTGACAGAGATGACTTCACCTCAATCTCTTCATAGCAGTACACATGCCATAACATGAATAAAACCCTTTCTTGCTATTTAAGACTGCTTCTTGGAAAACATGACACAGCCTGTCATGAGTACTAGCTGCAGTAATGATCCAGCTGTCCTCAAGCAAGTTGGATCCTGCCTCAGAATTTAAGTAGCCAGTGCGCGTACCAAAGATTAACAAGGCCTTGACACTGTACTTTTGGTTTGATGGGATGTTAACCTAGATGAAAGATTAGTGTCTTGGCAAGAGAGAATAGGAAGAACTAACTGATTTGGATTTCCTTGGTAATCTCTCTCCCTATCTGTAAGCTGTCAAAAATAATAAATACAGTGAATTGTAATGACCTATGCTGAGAAGCTGCCTCTGGAACCGTCACAGGAGCTCCAAGGCTCACTGTCAATCTGCTTATTCTAATCCAGTGTACTCAGTCTAAAAGGCATCAAAGGAGACCAGTGCCGCAAGACTCACGTAAACAATTCTTGAGTGTCAATCATAAGAAGAAAAAGTTGAACATACACGGTAGTAGTTCTCTGTCTGCAGTTTCTGTACAAATAGGGTAAGGGTAGAAAAGATGTCCTTTTTCCAGTGGATAGGGGATCATTCTGAAAGCTGAAAAGAAAACATGGTGCATAAGTCACTGTGAGTGTGGCAGTCATACTTACGAATACTTGCAATTCTGAAAAACAAACATAGACAAAACATTTATACTTGGTTGCAAACAACATATAAATTGCTTAATGAAGTGCCAAAATAGAAATCTACATTGAGCTTTTAATCACAAAACTCCTATGTTTATTTTTATTCTTGAGACGATGTTCATGCATGTCAGTTGCCATCACATTACAAGGGCATACAAAAATGTTTGCATAATCAAAGCCCATTATACTTCCAATTCCATAGGCAAATTTACACATTTTGTCTTAGGGTTTTAGGCTGCAGAATTTTTAAATCTATGGGGAAGGAAGTGCATCTGATATAACAGGTATAGCCTACAAAAATTACCAACCAAGTCTGTAGAGTCAGACCAATACAGTCTCTGTTCATAAAAAATAATAGAAGTTTTTCCTGGTAAAAATACACTACTCTTTTTCCATCACACTCTAGCAAGCCAGGTAACACTGATGACATGAGCTCTGAGGACCAGTTTTCCAACACAGTCATGTTTTCATTTTCTATTTGGCAATCAAAGATTAATACTAAATTATTAAATCCATGTTCCTCTCATGCATTCTTTCTAAATTCAGCAGATCAAGTCAGGTTTCCAATATAAATCTTCAGGTCATGGATTAAATAATACTTAATCTTACAAATTTTTAAAATTGAAAATAATAACAGAGAGGGAGGGAAATGGATTACTAAAACTTGATGGTGCTGATGTCATAGGCCATCTGAGTGTGGTTTATGGAAACATCAGAATACTTGACTGAAATACAGCTTGCAATCAAGGCATCCTTTTCCATTATCCTATATATTATTTTCACTGTTAAAATGTCATCAGCGTGTTATTCTCACTACTCCTATGAACATCAGTCACTGAAGCAATATTTTCCCCAACAGATGTCCTAGAAGCACTGTACACTTGAGTTGTTAGGTACAGCCCACTGCCACACAATAACACTCCATTATCTCTCGCTCACAAGGCAACTTAAGAATTTGTTTAAATACACAGTCCCCCAATATTTTCAGCTGTGCACACTGCATTTGAAATTATTAGCTGTATTTTTTTGTGAAATTATATTGTTGTATCTTTTCTTGATTGCTGCTTTTAAAGCAATAGTAAAGAAGGCAGAGATCTTGAAAGATTCTAAACTAACCTGGGCTGTAATGCTCTTCCAGCATTAACTACCCCTCTCCATAGCAACCCAAAAAGCCAAGTACAAATACAATAATCCAAGCTGTGTATGATCTTAACACGCAACAAATTGAGTGTCTGTACAAAAACATATGTTGAATGATGTTCAGTGCTCATTTCTTCAAAATCCCTAACACAAGTTTTACCTTTCAATTTGACTTAATATTGAAACAGAATCAAGCCTCTTCTGCCCTACCCTAAGCCACAGTAATATTAAGATTTTAATCAAAATAAAAAGGGAGGTAAAGATGTTGTTTTTACAAAACAAGTGAAAAATGTCTGGATAGATTTTACTCAGTTTAAGCAGTCATGGTTGACATGAGATCATGGGATATTTACAGCAAAACAGCTTTATTTAGCAACGTTATCAGCCATGGAAGGAAGTGCTGTGGTTCATCTGGATCAATTTGTGTCTATGTAGGTACTTCTCTGCCTTACTCCCTACAGTATTATCTGATCCTATTTTACATGAATTGACCCAGCACAGAGGCAGTTTGCCACTCACCCACGTACTTGCTGCAAGAGCTACTGGAGCATTTGGTAACCCCTAGGTTTCTCCATGCAAACAACAGGAATTTTGACACAAGCTTAGATATTGATGTGCAAAACACTCGCTCTCAGTGAGAGACTTCTCCAGGGTCAAGCTGTTCAAGTATAAGCAATTTATTATAAGGGTAAAGAGAGGGAGAGACCCGTGTCCGCCACCAGCCTCGGCGTTCACATGGTCGGGGGGAGGGGAGAGAGCGAGGAGAGCAGGAGAGAAGAGGTTAGAGATGAGGACGGAGGGGTCAAGAGAGCATGAGAGAGATTGGGGAGAACTAGGGAGGTTTAGGAGAGAGGAGGAGGACAAGAGAGGGGTAAGAGGGGGAAAAACCAAGAGGGTAAGAGTAAGAGAGGGAAAAACAAGAGTGAGAGGGTAGGGAAAAACAAGAGGGTAAGAGAGGGAAAAACTAAGAGGGTAAGAGTAGGGAAAACAAGAGGGGTAGGAGCAGGGAGGAAGTAAGAGCACAAAGTTCTTGTTACAATACATCATATGCTTTCCTATAGTGAATATTCTAATTCCCAGTAACCAATCACTACGAGATACACCCACTAAAGAATTTACATACAGCCTATGAGAATTACTACATTAACATACAGCGTTGCATTTTAAACTCTAAAAGCTTTACAAATTCTTCCCTTGCTTCTTGACCTTTGGATTCTCTATCAGCAGAAGGACATTGTTTCATCAACAGGGATTCTCCTTTAGCTGGCTAGGCTATTGTTCTTTGGTTATATAGTAACTAGTACTCAGCATCATGACTCAAAGCAGGCTTTAATTTCTACTTCGATTCTAGGCTTCATATTTTCAGAATCTTCTGCCAAACAATCACATTCATAAGGTTTCCCTGTTTCATCCTCCCCAACATTTAGAAACCAATCGTGACAAAACATCACGCCAGACACTTTTGAAACCTGGTTACACTTGAAACTACAGACTTCCTGCACAGAGAACCTGGCCCAAATGCAGTGGTGGCACTTGGGCTTTTATAGTTTTACTATGAATAAAATACCTACAAACACGTAGAAAGAAAGAGGGCAATTGACCATGTATTATATGTAGACGGTTAAAACTAATATTTAATTACATTTAACTTCCCTGGCATGTCTTCACTGGTTTTCACTTAGTTATGCAGAGATGCCAAGATATAGACCAAACATTACGATTACCACACTAGACACTGTGAAACCATTAGAACCCTTGGTTGTCTGCATGTCTGAGCAAAATTTGAACAAAAATTTTGAGGACTTGTGCACTGTTTGTATTTTTCTGAAATCACTGTACAAAATGAATTAGGGATTTTTCTGCAGAAGTTATGCAATGATATTCATTTACATCTTTACAGGCTATTAGACAGCTATTAGCTAATAAATTAAGTGTTCAGATTGCTGAATGTGGCAATAATAAGAAGGGGAATGTAGCTAGATGAGAATTCCCTATGTTGCCATCAGGCACAGATGACTCGCAGGAGGACTGCAGACTCCTGTGCCAAAACCTGGTCCTGGTACAAAGCTCTTTAGGGGCTCCCCAGCCTGACAAAGTAAATGAAGGTCTGTTCAGGATTCCCTGCAAAATACTGCTTTACTGATGGAATAATGAGCCCTGAGCTAAAGGACTTCTGCAATAATCCAGAAGAGAAGGAACACTGCGTAAAAAGCAAATCACTGAAAATAAGCCATTAGGAATGAACCTATGACAGAGAAAATAATAGACTGGGAGAAATAATGGGAGAAGAGCTAGCAGATGTGACAGAGAACAATGCAGCACAGCAAACCCCAGGCAGCACTGGTATGGATTACTGAGCAAGGTGTTCTCTACACCTAGAAACAAAACCAGTGCATCCTCAGGGAGCCTACATTGCAAATTAGGCAAGTTCAGGTCATTTCATACTGTAATTGAGACAGTAAATCACTTTTACACTGGAGGTATTAAGTGCATTTCTATAGGGATTATAATAGCAACAAAATATCTTTTCTATCAAAGCTAAATGAAGAAAAAAATGATGAAACACACACACAATAAAAAAATGGTATAATAACATATAGAGAGGATGAAAAAGAACAGAATAAAGCAGAGCAGAAACAGGGAACTAGATTACATAAAGGAAAAACTGCATCAGAAAATAGGCCAACAAAGGCTGATTTTAAATTGTACTTTTAAATTCTCTGAAACTTGGTAGAAAAACACATCACAAAGACAGGATAAAACATATTAGAAGATTTGGAAGTCATATACTCCAACCTCCCACTCAAAGCAGGGTCATTTCCAAGTTAGGTTGGATTGCCCAGAACTAAGTCAAGCTGAGCACTGAATATCTCTGGGGCTGGAGACCCCACAGATCCCTCTCACTATGAAAATATGTTTCTTAGGTCTGGATTAAATTTATCTGGTTTGAACTTGTGTGTATTGCTTCTTGTCTTTATTCTGGGCCATTCTGTGAAGACTGTGACTCTGTCTTCCATATCATCTCTCTATTGGGTGGTGGAAGACAGTAATTGGATCATCTCTTTGTAGCTTTTCTCTAAAAAATTCTTTTTCTGTTTCTCTGTTCTGTTGCATCTCTTCTGTATTTTTCTTTTTATTCTTGGATTTTTCAGCCTCCTTTGGACTGAATTCTTTTGGGATCCTCCCTCGTGGGGAGCCCTGCTTATCTCAGTTCTTATGATTCGAAGAAAACTCCCGAGCTCATTAGAATCTTGTTTCTCGTGTTTATTAAAAGGTCATCACAAAACTTGACAGGTCTCTCCAGGCTGGCTACACAAGGTTAATCTTTGTAATCTGGTACATTTCTTTCTTCTGATGGTACAAACAAGGCCTTGTGGCACACTTCATGTCTGATGCACAAAATGGCCCCAAAATATGCAGTTCTTTTATCTTTATACCTATTTTTACTCAATTAACAATAGACACGTATATTATTTTTCTTAATGACCCAATGACCCGTCACCTCTGTGATGCACTGCGGCATTCTCTGTCCAATCACTTACTACTACCCAAAAAACTCTAGGAGAAGAACATGAAGAAGAAAGAAGAAGGGACAAGAGACAGCACCCTAAATCCTCCATCTTGTCTCCTGTTCTCTAAACTAACTTTTTCACCCAGTGATTTAAAAAAACTTTCTAATCTACACACTTACACTTTTAGCTTTTTCCCTCTAACTTCAATATTTGTTTTCATGTATCACCATGAAAATGTGCTCATGAATTTCATATTATATGAAATTCAGTGTTTTTCTGGATCTTATAACTAAGTATCAAGGGCACTAATTCAACTAAGAAACAAGGGCACACACTCTGTATTCCAGACTCCAACACTCTTCACCCACCTTAAGGTTTCTCCAAGTTGAACAAAACCAGCTTCCTCAGCATTTTGTCCATATTCCTTTGTCCACAGATTCCAGTTCCCTATGCATCCCAGTAACCCTTCATTGAATTCACTCCAGTTTGTCAGTTGAAAAAAATCCATAATAAAATACAGTATTGCTTTATACTACACATTAATATATACCTCTCTATAAGGCACACTCATCAGTTCCAAATATCAAAGCATTCACAGAATCACAAAGTGGTGTGGGTTGGAAGTGATCTTTAAGATAATCTAGTTCCAACTCCACTGCCATGAACAGGGACACCTTTCACCAGACCAAGCTGCTGGAAGCCCCACGCAACCTGGTCTTGAACACTTGGAGGGATCGCACATCCACAGCTTCACTGGGCAACCTGTTCCAGTGCCTCACCATCCCTATTGCAAAATATTTTTTGTTTATGTCCAATCTGAATATACTCTCACTTTGAAACTATTCATTCAAATAATGACAAATCTCTACAATCCTGGAATGAAATAAGTTAATAATTTATCTCCTTATCCATGAACAAGAAAATACGTCTCAAAGAAGTTGGGAAATTTTGTTCAGTATTACACAGCAAACACAATACTCATTATTTTACTCATTAAATGGTTTGTGTTTTCAGTTCAAATTTCAAATATTTCAACTGACAAAAACTATTACTTTTTTCATGACATTCAATAAAAATATTTGATTAGCTCCTTTGTAAGAAAAAGGATTACTTACTGCCTTCCCATGTACAGTGTAAGAGGTTCAATGCCCCCTCTACTCTTTTCCAGTGTTGAAGATGAAAGAAAGCATATGCTATTGCTTCACTGTCCCCTCTCTTCAGAATATGTTCAGGGGGCAGAATTAGGCTTTTCATTTCTAGTAGGTACTGAAAAAAAAACAGAGCACAATTATTGCAGAGGTAATGCAAAACATAGAAAGCTGACTGCAATTCTGTAATGCACACTGGAAGGTCTATTTCCCTAAAGTACTTTTTCTCATAAGGTTTCATCAAATGTGTAACATCACCAGCTTGAAGACAACTACTGAATTATTCCCAAACACTAAGATATGCTGTCAGATGCTTTACAGCAGTAGTATGGGGACTACAGAGACATTTAAAACTAAACATCTCTTTTATTGAAGGAGATGAAAAAAAGGGCTCAAAGCAGAAAATGGAATTTAATTAAAAGAGCTTTTTAATTAAAAATGTTTATAATAAAATGAAGAAGACTTTAAGCATTTTGATGCACAAAGTCTTTCTATAAGGAAACATATAGCACTCATAGTTTGCACACAGGTTGCTGCATTTACTGCACTGCCATTAACTGGTTGTGAGGTTTATGAATATGCAAGCTTGGCAGCCAACAAAGTAGCTAAGAACAAGTTACAAAGTAAAAATATTACATAATTTAACAACCGCCTCATTTCCCAGGATGGGATGGGGGTAAAAGTATAAGACCTTTAAACTTGCTACTAGAAATAGCTGTTGAATGTATCATTAAAATGAAAAGTACCACTGACTGAACACACAAGCAATTTTCACAGAAAATTTCCTGGTAACTGGCTCCCCCCACCCAGCAGAAGCAGATGAAACACACAGAGGGTTCATGACACAGGAAAAGACAGATGATTCAAGCAGGTGATTTTTCCTCCCTCCTCAATCCATGAGCTAGACTAACAGTTAACTAGACAGACAACTAACAGCAGCTCAGCAGATATCACTGGTGTTACTGCATTCCAGCTAGTGGAGGGGGAAGAAACAGCAGAGGGTAAAGATGGCATCCTTTACAGGAGAAGGAGTAACAGACAGAAAACAAGTTGCTGAATCAGGTCCTGTCAGCTCTCCTGAGGAGTGTAACATTTCCCAGCTGTGTGCTGACTGCTCACCACAGCACAGGGAAGCTGTCGCTCTCTTCCAGGATGCCCAAGATCAAATGTTCTCCCCACCAGACTGTTCAAGCCAACACAAAATGCAGCAGGTGAGCCAGGCCCTAGCATGAGGCTGGGAAAGGAAAGGTATGGGTGATCACTGGCAATGAAGGAGGGAGTGCACAGCCCCTCCATTTCACCCTGTGCTACAGCCCGGTCTGGAAGGAGGAGACCGCAGGACCTAGGGACTGACAACTTCCCAGAGCAGGCACCTGGGAGGAGAAAGGGAGGCATGGGTGGTGTCAGCCTTGCACAACCCATGATAAATGCTGACTTTTGTGAACAGGATGTGCTGATGCAGAAACGAAGGCAAAAGAAAGGAATGAGGACTGGAAGTCAGCCTTGTGGAAAGGAAAAGGACAGAGGGAAATGAGCACCAATGAGGATGTCCTAGAGCATGTCACCCCTTTGTCTTAAAGAGTTGTCAAGCAGGTAAAAGATTTGGAGAGCTCATGATCAAAACACAGAACTGTCAATCCTGGAGAATAAATAAACACCTCAAAGAGAAATCACATTTCTGACATGGGTCACTATTAAAGGAGGAAAAACTGAATTAGCAGTGGGAGTAGTTGACTGTGATACCTGGATTTTCTCTAAAGCCTTTCAGAAAAATCTGAGAGAGTTGCAGAGCAGGTGGATTAATGGAGGAAGTTGCAATTTAGTAGGCAATCCAGGGAATTAAGGATGATAGAACAGAAAAAAGAGCTGACAAGAGGGAGGGAGCTGTCAGGCTTACATGGATACAGCAAACATTCACTGCCCTAATGAATGCCTCACCCTTTTAAAAACACATATCTGTTGAGCAGAATGGAATACAGCTGCAAGAGCTGCAGGTTTCTACTTGTCTTATTAATTTAGAACATTAAACTCTTATCTCCATATTTTCTGCAAAATTAAATGAGAAAATAAATTCTCAATATTCAAATGTTCCAAGCAAAGGAAAAATCATCAAGAAACCCAATGACATGTCACTATTAGTAGGGACAGAAAAACCAGGAAGGAATGTTGTATTTCTAGGAGCATTAAAAGTAAATGTGTTATTTTGATTCTTATGTATTGCTTGTTATCAGCAATTAAAAAGAAACCAAGAGGAAATACCAGATGGAAGGATATATATATATATATATCTTGACACTTGCAATCAAGCTTAGTCCTCACTCAGTTAAGTTGACTTTTCAGTCTGCATTTTTCTCAGTTTCAGAAAGAAATTATTTTTAGAAGTGCCTCAGATGAAAAATGTGAAACCCTCCTCCCTTGTTACTGTATCACAGCTACCTTCCCAAACAAAAATCCATAACCTGCATTGGTGATACTCAATAAGACTCGCACACAAAGTTGATAGGTGGCTCAAGACTCATTTGTGACTCATAGATGTTTTTATTTTATGCATAAATGTCAGCCACACCTCTTGGGCATATGAACTGTCAATTAATTTATTCTGGAAGCATTTCCAGCAGGAACACTGACTGTTCACAGCCCCAGAGAGACCCTGTCTGGAACACTTTGTACAGTTCTCATCAGGCACTTCCCAAAACAAAGAAGATTAAATTTCTCAAGTACACCAAGAAATGGTTTTTGGAGATGGTACCTGAAGGCCTCCATCTACTTAAGTTCTCTAAACATCAGTAAAGGGTACCAAAAAGCTGCCTAGACGTAAGTAGGGCTTGATTATTATGGAAGGATAGATATGACTGTCCATGAAAATTAGGATGGTCTTGATGTCCTAGAATATCATATCCATTGGTGCACTGCAGTATTTTCAAGGAGACTTCAGGAGCCCAGAGGGCATTTGAGTTCCTGGAGGTTTTGCTGGCAGGGCTCAGGGAGACAGCCAAGGGCAGCCCTCTTTTTGGTAACTACAGGCTACTGGTCGGGTCTTTCAGAGGCAGGACTGAGCCCCAGCAATCTGCTGGGTTTCTAGCAGATTGTCTGTGAAACCAACACAGTCCCCCTAAAACATTTTGTATTGAACCAGCAGACAAATTCCAATCAAATGAACTAAATAATAAAAAAATTAAAATCTTTCCCTAAAAACCATCCAATGAGCTGTAGTCATCATGCTGCCCATATAATGCGTGAACTACAGTCCTGATGATCTTCTGCATGCAACAAACATCTTCGGCTCTTGGGAAAAATCAGTCAAAGACATCTGACTGTAGTTTCCAAGAGGCTGCTGCTGCACTTGATCAAAGGCTAGACAGGTGCACTGTACTCTTGAGCCACCAAAGGCTTCAGGTGGGAATCTGACTACTCATATCTCAAAATTTCCAAAGGCCTTATTCCAGAGCACAGCCCTTGTTGTCACAGAACTAACAGGGACACAAAATCCAGTCATAACACTAAAATTCATACTAGTAACCTACATCTGTTGACAGACTCCCTATTAACTCTAACCCCTGATACACTGGCATCCACCCAGACTGAATCACAACCTTCACAATTTAAGTGACAATTTACTTTATCAGTCCTTTGAACACACAGGGAAGAGGGGACCCCTCTGTCATCCTGACAGAACTCTGAACCCAAGCATGATTCCACTTCAGAGGGAGAATCAAAAAACAGGCTAAATAAGAAACCTAGCTAAGAGCTAGGCATTCATGGAGGAAATCTAGATGGTAAGACCAACACATCTCCAACTGCATTTGTTTTTCAGGAACAAATGAAGAAGTTTAACTAGAACAAGAAATAAAACGCCATCACCATCTGGGCTTATCATGTTCCTTCAAAAAATGAGCCAGCTCAGAAACAAACAGCCAGAATGATCTCTTCATTCTTGTGGCCAGTTGCAGGACTTCTTGAGCACTGGAACAGGCTCCCCAGGAAAGTGGTCACAGCACCAAGCCTGACAGAATAAGCTTTTGGTATCTTATGTCACATGGTATCTTGGGAATGGCGCTGGGCAGGGCCAGGAGTTGGACATGATGATCCTTGTGGGTCCCTTCCAACCCTGGCATTTTCTTGGATTTGATGATTCTATGACCCATCCTCAATAAAGTTAGAAGGAAATACTGGAATTGCACAATGATTTCTGCCACCATGAGGTAACTCAATTAGCCCTTTGTCACTGCGGGCTCGGATTACTTTTTTGGGTTGTCCTTTTTTAGCTTTGCCTGATCTCTCTCTTCTCAACCTCTAATCTAACCTTTTCTTTTGTCAAATACCTATGTTTAGGAGTTACAAATGTAACAGTAGTTTTCATGTACCTTTACAGAGGGCTTCTGGGCCAGGTACACACCGCTGTGATAGATGCAGCTCAGCTACAGCCAGTCTGTACACATACAGGAAAGTGTTTTAATGAGCATGTTGAGAATGACAATGCACCTTGCACACATGAAGTGCAACAGGGTGGAATTTATACTTCTCTTGCTTAACTCAATCGAGTATACATTATCTATTTCACAATATTGACAGCTCTTTGGCTCCTAATTATCTCCTGCTGGGAGTGCTTTTAGCATTCCACATTACTTCAGTGACCTTTTATAAAATAAATCAACCTAACTCAGGCAGGTTTCCTTTTTTTCCTCAATCGTGCAATTTGACTCTGAAATTACAGGTCAGGTTGCAAACAGGCAACAGTCACTCCTGCACCTGTGACAACATCCTTCCAGGCCAGAATATGAGAATTTAACATTGTCTGAACAGGAACTCTCCTCCTCCCAGTGGGATGAACAGCATAAGCTTAAGAAAGTTCCAAAATACTGGTTTCTACATGCCCAGGGAGGCCACTTTTAGATCACCTTTCAAATTCTCACTGAATTGATGTTAATTAAGAAGTTTGGCCTTTCTGCTGGAAATACAGCAACAAATGACTGTCTCACTGAAGAGTTAAAAACTCTCTGAAACATATCTCACATAGTTTCTCTGTAATATCATGGGGTGTGTGGAACAGATTAATTTCCCATCTGGTCTATGAATTTGTTTGCATTATTTGTTTCTATTAGCAACTACAACTTACTAGAAACCACACAAGCATACGGACAGACACAGTTCTTACCAAGAAAATCAAAATAAATAAGAAAAAAATGAGAAGGGATGCAACAGAGAACAGATGAATCTTTTGAAAGTGTTTAAGTCAATGGTTTATGACATCCTTTTAAGAGACCGTTTATGGACAAAATTATTATTTCTTAAAGCAGTATCAATATTTAAGTTGTCTGACTGAAATGCAGCATACTTCAGCAGAGACTCTCTTCAACTCAGCTCCTGGCTTACATACAAACCCATACAACTGTGCGCAGGACATACTTTTGACTCACTTCTAACAATCAGATATATGGACCATGATCTGTTTACTCTTTAATGAATACCTTTAGTCTCACACATCACAGAAAGGATGGGGATGCTTTTCAGGAGGAGTTTGAATGAAGGGAAAGAACTCTGCAAATCAGTTCAGGAAGGGTGTTCCACAACTGAGAAATGTCCAAGAGACAGCTGTGGTAGCTTATCAGCATTAGTTTTTTCTAGTCCTGTTACATACAAGTAGGGAAGCCCCAAACACATATATAAATAATATTGATGAAATCATGTCTGAGTATACATATACCTTTTCCCCCAACTACTCCACAAATTATGTACTCTTCCTGATACCCCTTCCTCTGGAATTACAGCTTCAGTGGAAACACAACCCTCTCTGTTTAACTCCTAAATTTTTGTGCAGTATGTTAAATAATTTGTCACATTTTTAGTTTATTTGTTCCTCACTCTGAATAAAAGACTCATTAACATTTAAATCCTAGAGAAGCTCTGAACACACGTTAGTTTTGTGGCCCTGTAAGATTTTTTTGTGATGCTGCTTGCTAAAACTTATCCTCATTTCATTAAAAACAAATGGGATATGACTTCAATAACAACTGAGTGGAAACTGAGGTGTAATATCCACACAGTAAAACTGTGTAAAACTGTAACCAAAATGAACTTTCACACCTTAATATCCTTTAGCTAATAGCAGCAGGAATGAGTGTGAAATCAGCACTGCTGTATAACTGTTTTAGGCTATTCTGGTTTAAAGTTAAAATGTGAACTATAAAAACCTCTGGAGTCTGCTCCTATTACTACCTTGTCATCCTGGTAATTTATGTTTCACAAAGGTTTTCAATTTCAGAGTGTCAGACTTTGAAAAAATAGAGGGAATAAATTAACAATATGAATTTAAGGAGGAAGAGGACTGGAATTTCTTTAAACCAAAAGTAGAGAAAATAATATAGAACCCGCATTTCACACACAGGCATACTTGTGAGAGGAAATTTGGCCTCTTATTGAACAGCCACCTAACCAGAAGCTGCCTAAAAAGAAGGAGGTGATAAAGGATGAATGAAAGTACTGATCTACAAGAAAAGCAGGATTTTGGAGGTCTGGAAGTGCAGAGATTATGGAGCAAATGCCACAACTTACAGTAAAGTGGATTTTGAAGAGGAGGCCAAACCAAAGAACATCAAGGTCTTAAGTAGAAATAGAAACAGAAAAAGCAAAAAGGTAGTAAATGAAGATTTGATCTCAGTTTTATGGCAGCACAGAGCCTGGAGACAATAGCAGGATGGACATTAGGAGCATGCAAAGAAGTAGAGGCCAGTGCACTATCTCTGTCTCTGAACAGTGAATAAACCAGTCCCAGAAACAGTCTAACAGTCCCAGAAACAGACCTAAGGCAAAAGATCCCCACTCAGGTAACTGATGAAAGACATAAATGCAAAGCCATTAATTTATAGGGGATGGAAACACTGTGTGTTAATATGGGAACGTTAGTATGCAAATTGCTAAAAGTGATTGTAATGGAAACATTTATCAGTAGCATGGAGATAAGTGAGGAAAATGGAACAGGCTCCCAAGGATTGCACATGACAGGCTAAACTGGTACTTTTCCTTGGCAAGATCTCCAACTGGGTTTCATTAAAACATGAAGGTTCACCCAGAGAGTTAAACTGGCAGCTGGGCAGAAGAGAAATACCAGTGGTTGTGCTGTTGCAAGAGCCATTGGGATGGAAGAAAGTAAACAGGGAAGGCCTGGAATCAAGCTTTATATTATATTTTCCTTTTATAGTAGGGCACATAAATAGAAGCTCAGCTAATATTACAAAAGGGCTCATTCACACCTAAACTTTGTTGTCTAAAAATCAGGCCTTTACTGGAAAAGAGTTACTCCTTTCATAGTCAATGTAGAAACATTGAGGAGGAAAAGTGTGTCTAAAGATGTCCAAGACAGTTCATTCTTTCCAGTGCCTGTAGAGGAAGTCTAGATGATTTTATTAAGCAAACAGTGTAACTTTCAGACAGCTACACCATGCTATTTAGTGGCTGGATTAAGAGACAAAGATCACAGAGAAAACATTTAATTCCTGCAATACAAGAGAATTAACTTTCTGCAATCCATGTATACACATGGAAGAGGGTTTGGGTTTATCTTGACCAGACCTGGTATTCAAGTGTACCTAATAAATAGGATCTCTCTATTAACACATCCCAGTTTTCTGCTGCCTACTTTCAAAGAGCAATGCTAGCCTAAAGGTTTGTGGGGTGAAGTTCAGAGGCCAAAAAGGTCCAATTACCAAAAAACATCTGCCTTTAGCCTTCGGCAACCTCTCAGCAACTTTCTTACTGCTGAGATACAAACCTCAGAGAGCAGGTATGGGAATTAGAACACAAATCAATTTTTTTTTACTTTTCAGTTCTCAGCAATTCTTCATCTCTGAGCTTTGCACTCTCAGAACTTAATGACAGGTTGCTGCATAAGGAATTACTAATGCAACTTATATGAAGCACACCATGAAATCCAAAGGTAAGTTCTTTTGTACAGCATGCCAAAACCATTTTCTTACATATAATCATCGAAACAAATAAAATATGCTACTTTGAACTAGAAGATCTTTAATGACTATTTTGCAAATAATAATGTATCTTTATGCATGATCTGCCTGCAACACAGCATTTGGTGAAATCCATGTCAGCTAAAATTTCAAGCTGCACAGTCCTGAATGTGACATCGCAAATGAAAAAACTGTGCATACTATCAGTTTTTTTCCCCTTCCATTGCTTGCTCTCTTTTCCACAACATCACTCCTTTATTCAAACACAAAAATCAGGAGTTATATCCTCAGCAGTGTTAGTGCTACAATAATGTTTTCTCAATACTCACTTTTGGCACATGTGGATTAAATTCTACTGCTCTGTGTATAGCTTCTACTGCATTCATCTCTGCAGTACTCAGCCCTCGCCTTGAGGCAGCCTCTGGAGAAAATCTACAAAAGCAAAGAAACAAACAACATTAGGTCAGAAATGCTAGTAAGAAAAAGTTAGAAAAGGAATCTAGAACATGGGCCCATGTAACCAAACTGAGTAATTTTCCTATGCTCTCCAAACTTCCATAGCAAGTGGAATCTCTGAGTGATCTATTGCATCAAGGCCAATAAAAATCCAGCAGAAGCGGAAAGCATGTTTGTATCTAATCATGGCAGAAAGTCAGTTCAAACAGTCCCTTCTCTGTCACTAATCTAAATTTGCTCTAGGTACCTTGCTAGGGGCATATTCAAGGCTAATATTGCAGGAAAAAAAAAAAAAAGGAAAGAAAAGGAAAAATAACAAGACCAAAAAAACCCCCAAAAAACCAATGCCAAATTATTGTTGGAGGGTTTCTATTAAAAAGAGGTTTGGGGAAGTTTTAGGAAGGTTCCCAACCCAATGCCCCTGGGTCAGGTTGAGATGGAAGCACGATGCAGCAGCAGTAGCAGGTGGTCTACTGGCTGCAGCACCATTGAGGGTAGCATGCCCAAACTGTGGGCAAATCATCTGCCCCAGTGAATAAAAAACCAGACCATGCAATCTCTTTCTCACCTCACACCCCACGGCTAACTCCAGAGCTGTACTTGGCAGGCAGACACCACAGGGAAAGCTGTGACAACCTTAGCCCTGCCCTCCCAAGCTGGAGTCGCTGTGTAGGGAGGAAAGATGTTGCAGTAGGTACTGGCGATCTACAGGATAAAAAGAATGAAAGAAAATTACTTAGATCTTGATGTGTACATACACTTTAAAAGCAAAAACTGTCAGGATGTCAGTCAAGAAAATGGCTTTCCACTCCACTTGCTTTTCAACTTTAGGGGGCATTCGACCCTCAGGTGCACAGACACAACTCTGCCTGGGATTTGTGTGAAGGCATCTGAGAGCAGAACGGGGATTTTTGAGCTCCATCTCACAAGGAGCTGAGCACCCTTTCAGACTGGGCCAGTGCTCTCAAGTCCACAGGCATCAAAGAGATGTGCTCAGCACCTTGGAAGGTTGAGACCCAAGAGAAAAACATAAAAGGAATGAACAGATATTTGTGTCTCTAAAAATATGAACGTCATCTACCTCTCAGAATCCCTGACATAATAATGCTAAATCTACCTGCTGCTATTTAGTCTGCTGACAGTACTTGTAAAAAGACATTGTTACCAGTGCATCCACATTTAGTTGTTACCTTTTTGTGCTCAGGTTTACACAAAGTTGAAGAGCTTCAGCCACACAACCCTTTTCTGTTGCATCTTCACTATACTATCTAGGAAGCCAAAGCTCACCCAGACAGTATATATAAAACTGAAACAAGAACTTAATTTATGCTATTTCTCTTCTTTTCTTCTTCCTTAGTATCTCAAGTGCAATGTTTGATCACTACAATTTTTTTATATATAAGGTAATTTTATCAATGTACCGCAGGTCTTAATTTTCCTGCTAAATCAGCAGATTGTTAGGGTGTGGGCTCAGCTAAGAAAAGTCTTACATTAGATCAGGAATTTCGCTGGACAGTGGTTCTTAAGCACTTACTTGTCAGAGACAGCTCTGGCTTTGAGCAATGCAGCTGTGTAACATATTGTTGCTGATTTTGGTAAACTTATATCTGTTGAAAAGAAAGGAAAAAAGTAAACATTTGAAAACTTAAAAGCATGCAGAAAGAAAAGTGTTTGATACTTATGAGTAAGCATGACATACAAAAAATTAGTATGTGAACTCAGAATACTTTCTCATCTTGGGACTTACTCTGCCACATCACATGGATTTTTAAATTTTCACCTGATATACAGGCTTTAAAATGTGTGTTAATGACCTCTGGAATTGCTATTTAAACAGCAACTAGTTTCATTAGAGGACTAATTCAAAGAGTGACATGATAGAGACATAATGAAAGAATTTGTTACTTCATATAGAAATGTATAGATAACTTGGAATACCTGAATTTTACCATAGTTTATAAAATATTTAAGTAATAGGTAAGGGCTATCTTACTCTTCATGTTTTCACTGAGAAGCAGTTGTCTAATATGAGTATGTGGCAGCTATACAAGTTAAGACAGCTATTCAAGTAATAACGAATTTGATTTGCAACCAACCAACCAGTAGATTGATTGAAATTAAAGATCAACAGTAAAATAAGGTGTTTTGCCTCTTAAGAAAATATTGGATCAAAACACACATTCACCAGACACTCTCAGGCCATTTTATCCTGTTCCAGAGACACGCAGGAACCATAAACCCAGCTTAACCCATTAGTTAATTTATAAGTGTTTTCTACCAGCAAATTGGCACAATGCATTCAAAAGGTAGAGAGAAATGCTGTTTAACAGACTTGAGTGATATACTTGTTCTCACTGTTACAGAGAATTCACTTCCACATTTTTAAACTCATGATGTGACCCCTGGAGATGTCCTGCGCAGGACTAAGAGTTGAACTTGATGATCCTTGTGGGTCCCTTCCAACTCAGCTTATTCTGTGATTCTGTGATCTACCCAGCAGTCACATATTGAGACTGAAATATTCTAGAATTAAAAATTTAAAGACTACAGCTACATGAAAAAACCCCAAACCACAACAAACCAAACCCACTAAAGGCTGGATTCTGGAAACCCTTCTGTACATGCTGATAATTTCCTATAGGGAACAGAAAACACAGCACAGCAAAACACAAGGCACTGAAGTAGGTCCACTGTAGAAGTGAGGAGCAGCTGATTTGACTGTTGCTCTAAGAAACTCTCTGTCCCTTGGTTTGTCATTAAACTTGATTAGAAAAAAAAAATTATCATAACTTGGTTACTTTAGGATTAACAGACACTTTTTATTCCCTGAACTCATGTGCCTAGCAAGATAAGGCTCCAGAAGGGAGTTAAATAGGACAAGCAAGTCATATCTCAGCAGTCACCATCCTTCTCTTATTAATAACCAAGCAACCAGGCATAATGTTATTCTATGAGACAGAAAATATTGCCAGAACAACTGAAACACTTTGAAATGGCTACCTGTTAAATCATATAATCTTTTTATGCACTTGTACTTCAAGCATGAGATGCACAGATCCTGCTGGATGTTTCCTTATAATATATTGCAGCTATAATTTCACTGGAGTATGCAGCTGTAGTGACTAAAGTAATTAAAATCAACAGCATGCTGAGCAGTTTGGATGACAGATATGTTAATTACTCCACTAATAGAAGACAGCTACAGACACAGGCATGAACAGACCTTCAAGGACAGGAAGAGAAAATATTTCTGAACACATCCAGTAATCCTCTTTATACCAAGTTATCAGGAGTTACAAGTTATTTCCAGTAAAAATAAATGCCTTTTAAATACATTAAAACAAAATACAGTATCACAAAACACTTTCTTCTAGTAGACAATAAGTGTTCCTGAGTTGGAAACATCTGTGCATATAGATTGCAAGATGATTCACAGTGAACAGCTGGCATCTGCAAGGAAGAGGAATGTGGTGAGATGAGCTAAGGCTCAGATACACCATGTGAGTCCTTTCTGCAAATGAAATGAGATTTCTCAGAGAATGTTGTGTTTGCATCTGATCACCCATGGTCAAGAACAACAAAAGCAAACAGAAGGACTGGACTGTTTTTGTATCAAACCGAATGAAATAAAGACAGAGAGAAGATCCAACTGTTTCCTATGCAGACCCACACAGAACACCAGGAGAGAAGGATTGCTTAAGTAAAGGACAACATTGGCACAAGAATAAAGAGTTCAGAATTAAATTTAGGCCACAGATTAAAAGGAAGTTTCTGTGAAATGAACATTTGAGGGAGATTTCCAGATAGCACAGTGGGGCAGAACCAACTAATTCTACGATGGAGCTTGCTCAGCTCATGGAATGGCAGCATCATGCAGGGAATGCAACAGCAGGGGCCCTGATTCACCCAGAAGGCTTCTTCCAGTACTATGCTCCTGGAGAGCAATCAGCATTTGTATGAGGATAATACCTATAGACCCCTAGCAATGGAAGAAATAGATAAAAATGTTTATCACAGAATCACAAAGTGGTTGGAATTGGAAGTGAGCTCAGGACATCATCTAGTCCAACTGAGTCAACCCTAATAGGTCCATGCCAGCTTACTTTCAAAAGTGTTTTTCTTTTTGTTTAATACTTTTGTTTAAGTATTTGGTCCTGCTATATGCTGGTCTATGACTACGATACTTTTAAATCTTCATATAATTTTGGCTTCATCTCCAAAACTGCACCCTGATATTTTAGAGAGAGGTATAAACAAGTATGTCTGGTAACAACTTGAATTTAGCAAGAGAATCGTATCCAAACCAGCCCTAGGAGATATGTACTCTGTCAGGAACCAAAGCAAAGTTTTAATAAATGACTGTGTCCAGCTCTGTGAGCCATCTGGCAAAATATCTTCACATACACTGTTTCCCACCCTCCTGTGATTTCTTGGGGAGCTCCCACAATGTGCTGAAAGATGTGACTGCTATTCTGCTGTCAAATCCATAAGAACATTTTTGTCTAATAGAAACTGATGTGTCAATCTAGAAAAGGCTCTCCTTCTTTCCTATTGCTTATATAATTAAACAGAATACAAAAATCTAGACTAAATTTATTAGCATTTTCTTTCAGTAAGCCCCAGTCATGTATGGTGAGGGTTGGGAAAGTGTATTCTTACTATTAATTTGCTTCTTTAGCAGTTGCTTATGAGACTGAACCAATGGAAAGATGCTATGGATATGCAGAGTATGCCATGTATTATCTAAAATGGTCACAGGATCTATTGTTCTTATCAATAGCAACTAAACCAAGAAGTTATGAATCTGGATACAGAATGATGGAACATTCCCTACTAAGTCAGCAGAAGGCTCTAAACATGAAGAGACAGGCATGTTGCAATTGCTTTAGTCATTAATAAATGCAAAAATATAAGTCACTATTCACAAAGTATTCCCTATTTTGCACAGGTGGTAGGAAGAACTCCTTATCGATTGAAAGCACTCTAGCAAATAAATATGTGCAGGCTGGATCAGTGATGACAGAATAGAGATGCAGTCATCTATAAAGACACAAGCATTTAGAAAGGAAGTGAATTAAGCTGATACAAATGGTTAAAAACAAGAGTAGTGTGATGGAAATCATTAAAGAAAAGTATGAGCTGAACAGCAGGGGAAAAATACTATGAGAAACATTTAATATCCCATTAGAACACTGATCCCATTTTCCCACAAAATGTAGTAGAAAACATGCTGGAGGGAGCACAACTATGCTTATGAAAACCAGTTCCGACTCTCTGTACTTTTGGCATTCTTTCTCAGTAGAGGGAAACACCCCAGTCAAACATACATAACCACCATGTTAGAATGGGAAAACCATTGCAGCACATACAAGGAGTCTTTATTTTGCCATGACCACAACTAAAACTTACACTCTTCAGATATGGAAAGATATACAACTGCTGATTTTAAACATTTCATATGCCACTCTTGTTGACATGCCTATCAGTGACCAAGCAAGTGTCAGCCACTATAACTTGACTGAGTTCAATCCTAAATGCCTGTAGGGGGGAAGGAATAATTTCTGCCAAATTAAGTTGAAGAGAGCAAGACTAGTACAGATACTTTATATTTCTTGTGCTTTCGCACAAATAGGAAAAAACAAAAAATGCCCTAGAATCATACGTCAAAAAAAAGAAACCAGATGGTATGAACAGACACAGAACTGATGCTGAAACCTAGCTGAAGGGACAAGTGATTTTGATATGGAGAAAAGAAATCAGTTCTTGCAGGCAGAAGCTGGAAAAGATGTGATAGGAACAAAGACAAACTATTCTCTGTTTCTATTACTGTTACACAAACTGGAGGTCTTGATTTGTGTCTCTTGGAAAAGGTAGATTAGGTTTTGGTATAACCACAATTAAAAGGAGCATTCTCTTAAGATGCCTCTTTCAAAGAAATAAATGTGTTATAAAATACAGTGTATGAGGGAATGCCTGTTTCCATACTGCCACTTGCTACATCTTGGAAGAAAACTCTTCATTGCACTTAGAACACCTACCCAGTTAGCTCCACCAGGTAGAATATCTCCAAAATGTCAAATATAAATATGGCAAGTAATGAAACTATCTACAAAACCCCTGGAGACCATAGCTAACCATAACTGAAGTCTGCATGCAATTGATTCATCTGCAACTCTCTACAAAAGGATTGCCTTCCTTATAAATAGAATTTACGTGCATAATCTGTAAGAACAAGAAGAAATTGGACAGAAGAGCGAAGAGAAAAGAGAGTAGCCCTGAATAGGATTCATTTTAGAAAAATCACTTCTCTGTGGTAACTGTTTGGATTTCACCAAGTTAAAAGTATTCCAGAAAAAGAAATCTCTATTTCTAAAGTGTTTCTTCGACGGCCTGCGTTTTGATATAACACTAATTTAAGCAGGATTCTGCTCGAGCAAGCTGTTACCAAATAAAGAAGTGTCAAAGCATAGAGCAGAATGAGATCTTCTAGAGCAGAATGAGATGAGACATCCACATTCGGACTCTGGCAAGGTAACATGGTCTTTCTCCTTCTCTGCAAAGCGGTATGTGAGAGAAGAATCTGTCTAAGGTGTTCATCCTGCAAACCAGGCAGCTTATAGTCTCACTGGAAAACACTGTACTTTTAAAAAATGAAAGCAAAGACAGATTTAGAGAGGAACCATTGCATCACTAAGATTAAATACAGAGGCATCCATTCTTTCTAAACCTGACTTTAAATTGCCAGAAAAGTCTTGAGTTTTCACACAGTGCCCAGATATCACTAAATATCTATCAAAGCAACAGGCTGCCCAAGGAAATTAATAAATCAGTTGCTCTAAGCATCACTACAAGCAGACCAACTTCTGCAGCCATAACTATTTCTGCTGTAAATAACATGGATATGTGTTAAATCAGAGCCAAAAATATTTTCAGAATTCAACAGTATTTAGGTCATCCTCACTCTATTGACAGACACTGAACTCTGAAACCATAATGATGTAGCTCAGCAACAGTGCATGCTGTTCCATTAATGAGACTCTTTTTCCATGAATAATGAGTATGGACATCAGCTCTGTTGCCAGGTACATAATATAAACACAATTTAACACATGGCTTTTGGTAAAGCAGTGCATCTGCTAGCATAGGCTGAGGTTTCACATTATGTGGTCCAACATTTTAGCCCAGGGTGGGAGCAGACTGCAAGGAAATAATTTGTTCATATGTTATCAAAATACAATAAATCAGGTTTGGTCTTAGTCAAAAAAAAGCAGTGGAGTGGGACCAACAGAAACTGCAGATAGGAAAGTATAAATGAGTTCAGTGTTTTATTTTCCAATAAATCTTACAACACATGAAGCTGATGAGTTCTAAAATGAGCTGAGACTCCCTGAGACAGGCCTTCTGAGACTTATGAACTGTAAGGGTTATACTGGTTAAGCCTGTGTTTGCTGAGTCCTTTCGCAAACCTAGTGCATACGCACACCATACCAAAGTGTGAGCTGAAACTGCCTGTATTCAAACAGCCAAAGTAAGAGCTTGATTTTTAAAAGTCTCATTTGTTCTGACTCTATCAGATGCTTTTGAGAAAATGAAACACACTTTCAAGTTTTATTGGCTTCTATGACATAAACTGCTGCCATGGTATTGTTTAAAATCAGGGATCAGTGCTTTTAGTATGCCAGAGTAGACCTTGCACTGGAATTTAGTCTTGAGATTTGAGAATACCCTGTTCTGTCACAGTTCTGCTATTTCCTAGGACTATTACCTCGTAACTACATTGCATACTAGAAGGTGCCAACATACTGTGATGCCTGGGGAAGAAAAACCAGCATTTCTACTCACTTGCTTTTTAACATGGCAAAATAAAGAACACAGAAATCTCTCCCAGTGTCACAGGAATTACTGAAATACAAGGAGCTACTAGAAAGACTCTGATGTTACTTTAACTGCCAATTTCTTCAACCAGACTAAGTACAACAAAGATCTCTCCCCGAGTCATTACTGCTACTGAATGGCAGTACTCAAGGGCCTGGGTGACATTTTGAGTTCAGCTTAGAATGATTCGACTCCAAAAAGAGTTGAAAACATTCCAAACTGGAACTGGTAGGAGTGATTATCACTAACTTTGCTTGTAATCAGCTGCTTATTTATCTTTTTCTTAAATAGCCTCAAGTCTGCCACAGTCTACACAGGAGTCTGAAATCTGGCAGGGTGATTGTGTTAGTACCAAGCCAGTGTTCTATTATGAGCCTCATTTAAATTTATCTTAACTTCCTAAGTTATAAGATGTTAGAAGAAAGCGGTTAGCACATATTCAGTGGGAGCTACTGCATTTTTTTTGGCTATACCATCCAAAGATTCATTGCTCAACAAGTACCAGTCTCAGTACTCCAGTGAATGTTCTCTGTCCCTTTACCATGGCTCTGTGTGATGATATGGGCCCAAGTACTGGGGCTGACAGCGAGAGGCCTCTGCGTGAGCTCTTACTGCTCTGCTTTTTGGCGACCAGACAATGCAACAGGGAATAACAAACACAGAGGAGGCAGAAGCCACAGAGAAAAGGGCAGACGGAAAAGATATTAAGGCAGAAGTTGGAAAGTGGAGGGCAATGTATCTTGACCATCACTGCCCTGAAGAGAAGATTTGGATAGGTAGCTAGGAAAAACAGAAGAATGGAACTGAGAATGTGCGGTAATGGCTGAACAAAGAGCCTCTGGTAGGAAGTGGGAGTAATTAAAAGCTAAAACTAAGCATGCAGAAGAGAAGACAATTCAGTAAGCAAATGAGACAAAAGACCAGCTAATTCCTTAAACGAATCCACGAGAAAGAGAAATGAGCACTGTGGATATAGGTTCCAGTGTCCATAATGGTAGACATTTATGTAACAGTAGCTTAAATAATGTCCATCTATCCTTTCCAAAACTGTGGATGTTTCAAGCTTTAAAATCTTTGTTCAAAGAACATCAGAGATAGTAAGACCTAGCAGTTAATAACATTTTAAAAGCTACAAGATCAACCTGGCAAAAGAGTTAAGAAACATCAAATTAAGGCTACATAGGTTTCACTTAAGTCAGTTAGTTGATCCATGCAGTTTATGATCTTATTTCTAGTTATATCATTATGTAATATTCCTTTCATAAACTCCCATAAGCCAGTGCATAGAATGACACTTTTCTGAGGATGAATGAAGACTGTGTAGTAACACAATAGGAAACTGACAGCTGTAGGCTCCCTCCCTGACCTGGTGCAGAACTTGGAAAGTGGCTACTGAGTAAGCCAGGGACTGCAGTAAGAGGAGGAAGAGTGGCACTGTGCAGGCTGAGCAATGCTGCTCTGGAGAACTGAATTGTATTCCTGCTTTTGTCACCAAGTTTTTATGCAATAGGAGGAAAACCCAGTTAATTTGAACTAAACAAAGTGTGCCAGTTTGTGCTTCTACCTCTGCCTCTCTGAAACCCTGGTATCTTCAAGTTTAAAGAGCTAGAACTCCAGCAGCTGTGATTTGAACATCAAGAGTTGCAATGCTGCATAAACCAATGTTTACTGAAAAACAAAACAAAATAATTAAATGTCCACCTAGTCTTCAGAGCTTTCCAAGGTTTCCTTATAAGACATGAAGTCTGCTACTCTCTAGACTGCTATGTAGTTAAATCAGTGTCTTCTTCTATGCTACCAAGTCAACATTCACAGGTAAGTCCACGGGGGAACTGATAATTTTTTCTTCAGAATAGGTTTGAATAGTATGCAATAAAAATTCTGCAGAACCTAAACAGTCATTCTTTAAACATCAACAGAAAACAAAGAAAGCACAGGGAAGCTGCTAGAGTACAATCACCCTCTATGATGATTTCAGCATGCCTTGGCAGAAAAAAATGCACAGTATTTAATCTTTGGATAAAAGATTGTGTAAGGGCATGTATGAAGCTCATGCCTAACAACTTAATTACAATGTTTCCTAAATTTTAGGAGCTTGACTTACATATATTTTATCTGTGTGTATCACCTACAGAAAATAGGAATAGGTATTTGAACTTACCATCATACTTTGCTAAGACTGCCTGGACATCTGCATATGCTTGCAGTTCCAACAAAGCCTCTAGCAGGTTTTCGTGGATGTTGAACATGCTGAGCAGGGGAAACTCCTTCATCAACTACAATCAATAAGATATGAAAGGGTTAGATTAATAAATGGAGAAAGGTTTCTTGTTCAAAATGCATTGAAATAGACAACACCAAGTTAAAACTCCTCAGCTCCCCTTGCTTTTAATTAATTCCCTGAGTTCACTATTACCTCAAATTTCTGAGCTCATAATGGATACTAGGTCAGGTTCTTGTCAAGACATGCTTCTATAGGATGTAATTAGTCAAATCCAACAACGTAGCTATCTAAACACATAACTCTCCTTCAATCAACAGGTTTATTCAAAGTGAAAAAAAGTTATTGTTCTGGGAAAGAATCCTCACCAATGTAGCTTCAGTCTATCAGTAGTACATAATCCAGCACCTTTCTGGTATATTAGTGGAAAAACCACAATAACATCAAATGAGAGAAATTTACATATATGCAACCATATTATCAAGCATGTGATACTTGATATGATTTGATTTGTAATTGTAAAAACTTTAGAACACAATTGCAATTGTGGGAAACAAAAAAGAGAAAAGGGAGGGGAAGGGAGGGGAAGGGAGGGGAAGGGAGGGGAAGGGAGGGGAAGGGAGGGGAAGGGAGGGGAAGGGAGGGGAAGGGAGGGGAAGGGAGGGGAAGGGAGGGGAAGGGAGGGGAAGGGAGGGGAAGGGAGGGGAAGGGAGGGGAAGGGAGGGGAAGGGAGGGGAAGGGAGGGGAAGGGAGGGGAAGGGAGGGGAAGGGAGGGGAAGGGAGGGGAAGGGAGGGGAAGGGAGGGGAAGGGAGGGGAAGGGAGGGGAAGGGAGGGGAAGGGAGGGGAAGGGAGGGGAAGGGAGGGGAAGGGAGGGGAAGGGAGGGGAAGGGAGGGGAAGGGAGGGGAAGGGAGGGGAAGGGAGGGGAAGGGAGGGGAAGGGAGGGGAAGGGAGGGGAAGGGAGGGGAAGGGAGGGGAAGGGAGGGGAAGGGAGGGGAAGGGAGGGGAAGGGAGGGGAAGGGAAGGGAAGGGAAGGGAAGGGAAGGGAAGGGAAGGGAAGGGAAGGGAAGGGAAGGGAAGGGAAGGGAAGGGAAGGGAAGGGAAGGGAAGGGAAGGGAAGGGAAGGGAAGGGAAGGGAAGGGAAGGGAAGGGAAGGGAAGGGAAGGGAAGGGAAGGGAAGGGAAGGGAAGGGAAGGGAAGGGAAGGGAAGGGAAGGGAAGGGGAAAAAAGAAAGGACAGCAACAATAGGGAAGGTAAAGCTTATGCAAATCAAACACGGTAACTAAGGAATACAGTTTACATGACAAACTGAATATAATATGGAATTCAAATATCTAATCTTTTCACCTGTAAATGCTTTTACTTTATGAACAAAGCCATTGAGAGATACCAGGGTTTTGGTTTCAGATATCCTCAGTTTCAATATCTTTATAGACTCAAATGGCTCAAGCTGATACTCCAATTGCATCTCTTTTTTTTAAGTCACGCTTATAAGAAGCATCAATGTTTTTTACAGCAGAATTGATGAAACAATATTTTTTGTTGTCAGAGTGATTCTCTAAAGAACTGAAGTGTTAAAAGATCCTTACTTCCTTGTGTCCCCTTCATGGTTGTTTAACTGCTTTTGTGATGTAGATTCAGCACAAAAAGATCCCTGACAGTGAAGAACTGAGGTAGCTGATATTACCACTGCTTCTCAGGAACTTGCAGGGAAATACTAAACTTTGCAGTCTCTCTGATAGGATTTATGAGAACAGAAATACTGTAACATGCCAAGTAAATGATAAAAAGTATGATTCAACATCAGCCTTGCTCTATTTGAAGATAGTAAGCCAGATCTGAAAACTCTGATACTTAATAAACCTACCTTTCAAGATGTAAACGGCAAAACTAATGAGAACCAGCAAATCTTAATCTCTCAGATGAGATAAAAGTAAAAAGGACTGAAACAAGAGGGATGGATATTCACCAAGAACTTAAAAAAATGAGAAACAAGTAATGCACTGGAGCTTCTTCACTCTGTTAAGAAAGAGACTTTAACAGGTAAACAGAGAAGAACCGCACAAAGAATTTATTTCTTGTGAAATGGTCTGGTATAAACTAATGAAAGAACTATTCTGACTTTAAGACTCTACATTTGTCTGCCTGGAATAGCATTGACTTCACTGCAGTTTCAGGATTATTAGAAGATGAAAGGCATGAATGGCAGTGTTTTGTTTAATTGATTATATAAATTTCTGGTGAGAATCAGGATCACTGAGAGAGCAGCTGAAAGAGGCCACTGAACTTTTAATGTTAATGGCATGGGGATGACCATAACTCCTGGTTTCATTGTTAGGAGCTGAACCTGTGAAAAAGAGCACAAACAAAACTGCATAGTTTGCAAGCTTTTCTCCCCCATTTAAAAAAAAGAAAAAAAAAAAAGACTACAGATCTTGAGATCATGATGCTCATGTAGGTTAAGTGGAATGGTTTGAGAATAAAAGAAAAAGTTTAAGTTGCTCGTGAAGAGACGTAAGTGCAGGTGAAAATTCACATAGCTGGATTCATTACTTAAAGATCCAACACTAAGTCTACTTTTCTTCATTCTTGTCCTTACTCACTATTGCATTTTTAAGAGAGGAAGCTACTATTTGGCAGGAAAGAGCATGACAGAATCTGGCTCTACATAAATGTGATTTAAAGTTCAGAATGAACATCTTGCAAAGAAACCCCTCTAAAGGATTAAGAAAGATTATCCCTGCTCATTGAGAATGAATAACGGCTGGCAAAATAACATTCCCTCCATCAGTGAAGAAAAGGGAAGAGCTGCAGCTAGTTATAGATGTACTCTGGCCAATAAAAGTTCTTACTCTGGTTCTCCACCTCTCACTGACATCACTCAGTGATTATTTTTTTTTCCTATTTTGATTAGGTTCTGTCAAAGTGATAAAGCCTGTCTCAGACAGCAGAGGAATAAAGGTCACTGTCTGGACTGCCAGGTCTCCAAACTGGAAAGTGTTAATAAAGGTTTCATCTGGGAAAGGTCAAGTGTTAACAAGTCCAAGTCAGTAATATTGAGCTCAACTAATACTCCAGCCTCAAAAAAACCCCACTTCTAAGTGGCCACTCAGCTACTTGAACACTGACTGTGCATAAATGACAGCATGTTTGCTATTAAAAAAAAAGAAAAAGAAGACATGAACTCATTTCTCTGTCATATCTGGATGTAGAGTTTCTAGTACTCACTGCAAATAATTTCCAGCCACAGTAAAAATTTGTTTACTGATAAATTTACCAGAAAGTAAAGACACTTGGATGGAAGGATATTATGACAGGTCATCTTTCAGGTCTCATAGGGAAAGCAAACACTGGGGAAGAAAAAAACTGCCACACAGGTCTGGTGACTGGTCAGGGCAGGCCACATACTGAGTCATGCTGAGGAGCAATGGGGAGCAGACTGAGCTTGCTCCCCTCCCTAGCAGATGGAAGGGGAGCTGGCTCATACTCCTCACAGAGACGTAAAGATGGGCACATTATTCCTGAACACAAGATGAAAAACACACCCTTGAGTTCCCCAGATCTGTACATCATTGAGCTCTAATCTGGACTCCAGTTCAAGAGATACAGACATCCCTTTGCACCCAAGGATTTACTTTCTGTAAAGTTACAGACCAGTATTTGCCAAATCATTTGGCTTATAATTTTTAATTATTTTTACTTCTTTACTGTAACCTGAGAAATAATTCTATTTGAGTGGCATGCACTGCACTTGAAGACAAGATGAAGGCTCTGCTATCATCTTTCTCCACACCTTCAGACCTCAAGAGACAGCCATCAAATTCAGGAGTCAAGATTTTCTGAGCCACAGAGCCACTACGGCATTTCACATATACACTACTTAGGTGTAAAAATGCCCCTGTGAAATTCCAGTTAGTTTGTTTCTTGGCTGGCATTAAAGAGAAGTGTTCCACTGAGCTAAACTAATTTTCACACTGTGTGAAAACAGACACCACATGGCTATAAATGTATTCCCTCCTTACGACATGAGGATATTCTAACGGCTGTTGAACATATCACGCCAAATCTATGTTCTCAAGGGTTTTACTTTGAGCTTATATTGGTCAAAATACTTTCTAGCAGTCAAAGTCAGACCTGGAGCTGGGTTAGGACATATTCTGTTCCAATTCCTCTGTGTGTTTGGGGGCAAATAGGTACAGGTGTAGAAAGTGGAGCTGCTTTTCTTTGAAAGAGTCATTAGGTATACTGCAAAATATTTTGGGAATATAAGTTTGCAGAAAAATTCTAGAAGTCTGATACAATCCAAACATATCTGAACACTAGTCCCAGAAGCAGCCCATTACCAGATTCACTTCAATTCACATTACAAGGTGTAGGTTCACTGATTTTGTGATGGATATGAAAAAAATGATGATCAGAAAAAATGCCTTATGGTACAAAGAATTCCACATCGAATTTCTTGGATGTGGAACAAGTTTTATCTCCCAAAGGACTTTTATTGAAGAAGATTCCCTAACTGACAGTAATTCAGTTATTGGCATTTTCATTTAGTTCTAATTTTTTAAACATTTTCAAGAAATGTAGCTTTAATGTCTGCATCCATTATTCTCCCTGTGACAACTTTAACATCATGAATCAATTAACCAAGAAACATTATTTATGTAGAAACCCACTATAACCTGCAGCTTATGCCTACAATTAGACCCCAGGACTCAAGGGAAAGGTGGATAAGTGGACAAATGAATAATGGTATATATAACCTGCTGTTGATACATTTATTCTCCATTTGCACTAGGGTTGTATGCATGGTCACAGATTTTATGGGCAGGGCATGCAATCGTTCATTGCTGCTTGTACTCCTATCTTCTCCACAAACAAACAGGAACATTTGCCCGACCAATGTATTCAACTGAATGCATTCAGAAAAAGGAAGTGTGAATTTATCTCAAAATAAAGAAACAACAAGAGAACAAGGGAAATTCAATGAAAACAGTTAAACTGTTACAACCTTAATGCATATGTTCCTGCAGTGGGTATCTGAAATGGAAAACTGTCTCCTAAAAAAAGAATGACCGAGGCTACCATCTTTCAGGTGCAAGTGTCCACCAAAACTGAAGGACCAAGCACACAGTATGGATAGCATTGGCATTTTCATTTTGTGCTTTGCATAAACTGCTTTCTGGTATATGCAATCTGTTAACTGAACAAGGCAGAAAAGATAAAACTTCAAGCCATTTCTGAGTAGAAAAACAGAAGCCTCAATTTCTGTGGGCTTCATTGTCTCTGCAGGTGACCTTCCAGATGTCTAAGATCTGACTGAAGCTCACCCTGGGCTTGAGGCATTTGCAACATGTCACTCCATATTGACCTTCTGATATCTAATTAGATACACTAATTCTTAAGTTGTTCTCCTGGCCAGCTCACCTGGCAAGAATAGAAGGGCAGAAACACTGTCAGTAGACTAAAGTTAGCACACAAAAAGGCCCTCTTACCAATGTCAGATGCTTAAAAATTAGTCTAATTCCTGGTCCTAAAGGTACAACTCATTCCACCACTTTCTCATGGTGAGTGGGATTCATGTGATGCAAGAACATCACAGCTCTTGGAGCTCTTCTTTTTTTTTTTAAACACAAAAATTTTTCCACTTTTCTCCAAGGAAATCTTTTCCTGAACCAGCTGGGGGAGGGGCCACTTGAATCTGCTTTCTAGAGGGACTCCATTTGGAGGTTTCCTCCCAAATTTTCCCTAAACCAGGACAACAAGTCTCTGAATATGGAGTGATGTAAGATGGTGGACAAAAAGGAATCCAGTTACCAGGGCTCCCACCAAGACTATGTGACTACATTCTATCTTAATAGAATGACAATGCTGGAAGCCTGTAATTTATATGAGAAACATTATTGTCAGTTTAGGTAGCAGTCACCAAATTTCTATCTTTTGAGAATTCTGGGCAGAATCACAATCATGACTAAAAGTGAGTGGTCTGAGTCATATGAAGATAAAGGAAGGGATAAACATCACTAGGGCAATCACGGAAGTCTCCATTTTAAGACCCACTGAAATGAGGGATATTCCAACCTGCTCTACCCACTTGCCACACCATGTGAATCTGTGACCAAACAAACTGTATTTGAATATACAGATATATGAAAATGTTAAAATTAGCATTTATCACTTGCCATTATTGCAGTGCTTGTGTATCAGAAAAAGGATTAACTGAAGATATCAAATATCACTCTGTGGTGAAGATTGGCAAATGTCACCATTCACAAGAGTAGCAAAATTTATGTACAAGTACAGTAGTAGTAAAGAAGAGTAAAATCTATGAGATAACATTTCATCTCATTGAACTAAGTACCTTCCCTTCAAATTTTAACTAATGGTACTTTTAACAACTGCTACAGATATTAATAAAACTAGAATCCCACTCAAGACAGAGCAGCCTGCCTAACCTGACCTGTGTAACACAAGCCAAAGAGTCTGACTCACTAATCCTTGCCTCAAGCACAGAAGCATTTGGGAGAGACAGACAGCAGCTGACGATGCAAGTAGCTGCAGAAATTGTGTTGTTAAGTTGCTAGGGATCATAACATCTTTATTAGGAATAAGTACTCTCTTTGTTCACACAACTTGATAATTTGAGGTGCAGAACACTGTTCTGGCTATGTATTTGTCTTATTCAAGAAGCAATCAGCAATGCACACAAGAATATAGAATTCAATAGAATATTGAATAGAAATCCTCATTCAAAGCTCAGCAAAAGAAGTTGCCAAAAAATTATGCTAGGTTTGCAGAACTATCACACCAGCAAAAATCTCTAATACAACTGATCAGAAGGAGATAAAAACCCAACCTACCCATATCATTAAAATTGATTTAGTGTGGTTGAGTACCCTTTCAAACAAGTGACATAACCTCTTAAACTATTTCAGATGATTAGGGCAGCCCAACTGTTTACAGAACTTTTCATGCAGTCAATGGATAATCACGCAGCACTCTTGACAATACTAGCTGCTTAGGTGTCTTCTGTGGCATAAAATATGCATATAATGACTGCAGGTGAGCACCAAGATGAACACACAAGCCCATTCAACTGAAATATCCTTAGCAAGGTTCTCAGACCTAAAGATGTAGAAGCAGACTTCTAGATCCTTTATTGTGATCTGGAGAATAATTTCTCAGCTGATATGACTAATACTAGAAATAAAATACGCTTTTCTGACCCTGTATAACTGTTTTTCTTTCTATCCTTCTCCAGACTTAAGGAAGACCTGGAGACCGTCTTCTCTCCATAGACCTCACTCAATTCTGAACAAAGTTGCTGAGCACAGAGCAAGCTGCAATTCCACTGTGTCTCAGAAATATATACTTAATAAGAACACAAAGCAATCTTAAAGAGAATGCATGCCCATGGGGCAGGAGATAAATACACTCTAGAATTAGTTTCTTTCATCTTCCTGAAGGAGGAAGCAATTATGAACTTCCACTTGCTTTGACTACTAGCATACCTTTTGCCTGCCACCCTTCTCTTCTAGAAACACACATCTCCCTTCAATTAAAGCTTGTTCCACCAAATGTTGTCCATAACAATCCCAAGAAGCTCCAATTAATTTGACAATTCATTTTCTTTCATGGTACTTTTTCATCTGGATATTCCAGTAGACCCAGTTAAGAAAAAATGACTGTATTGGCCTGCTCCTGAATTCAGTGGTGCAGTCACTGATTCAGTTGCCCACAAAGCAGAGAGGGAAGTGCCTTTGTGATACCCTCCACATCCTCTCTGTTTTCAATCAATGAAAAACACAAAATGCAAATCTAGCACATTCCAGTTTTCTTCCACTGTAATGGTGAGGGAATCTGAAAAGAGCAGATGGAAAGCAGGTGGCACAAAAGGCTACCCTTGCTCATCACCACTACTGGCTTGCAACATTGTCCAAGAAGAAGATTCAACATGAAGGGATACTAAAGATTACTCACAGCCACCATTATGGCCTTTCGCCTCTGCACATACTAAATTCTCTAACATCATTTAGAACAAACTACCTAAAATCCTCCTAACATAATCAGCACAACAAATAAAACAACCAACACTGTAGCCTTTCTCCTCGGGGGCAGTAAAAGCAATCTAGTTCCCTCACAGACCATATCATGCTCTGTATAAACAATAATAAAACTGGAATAATTCTGTTGACTACATTGGAGTTATTCCAACAATACACTAATCAAAATGAGATCACAAGTTAACTCAGTATATACAAATAGTGACAGCTGCTGGTTTCTATAGCAAAATATAGTAAATAATTATCATCAGAAATACAAGCAAAAGCAACACCTATGTATGACTCCATCACATGCCTCCATGGAAACAACAGGTTTGTAATTCTCATTAATTCAACTCAACTGAAAGAATTACATCCAAGCAGCAAAGCCAGAAAAAAATACCATCTCAAAATCAATCATAAAAGCAACAGAAATTCCCACCTAGTTTTTTAAAATTAAAGCACCCTTGATTTTAAACAGTTTTTAGAAACAGTTTTAAAAAAAGCCCCAGGTTTTAAATACCTTCAATATAATATTAAGAAATATGATTTTCCTATCAGCAGTGTATATAACCATAAAATCAAACTCTTATTTAAGAGTCTTATTTATTTAACTCTCATCACCAGCAGCTCAACTTCCTTCCATTAATGTGCTTTAAGTAGAATCTCAGTCTTTTCTTACACAAATTCAAGCAAGACAATCTAATCCGTCAGTAATGTCCTCAAGATGGCCTCATATATGCGATAAATTAAACACTCTCAAAATATTTTATTTTTTCGAAGTGGCAAAGACTCACTACATCCCAATCATATTTCCCAGATGGTGTCATGAACCTCTTAACACTTCATTTCCATCATGTTCCATGTCTTGAGAAACCTGTTTTCAATCTTTCAAACACAAACAGGACCTCCGCCCTCTGTTCCCTAATGTTAGATTCAGCAGTCCCTAGCCAACATATTCTTCATATTCTTTTTAGGATGAATAAATTCATCTCCTTCCTCATCAATCACAAAGAAACCTTCAATGACAGATTCATGTTCTTCAAACCTCTCTGTAAGTGTACTATTTATGACTTCTATGAAGATATGGAGAATATGCCTTCATCAGAAATAAGTAGCTCCAAGCCAGTCTAAGAGAAGCATATGCAAAGCTGACTTGACCCTAATCTTGCTCCCAGTGTACTGGAGCTGTGACCTAGAGTTACTACTGCTTTAATATTACATCTAGAGACTTGATAATTCTCACCTCTGCTTGCTTAAAATGAAGAGCTCTAGAGGCATCTAAATTCAGTTCTGAGGATTTGGCTCAGTGCCTGTATGTGGAAAAACACAGAATGCATTGATCTGAGTTGAAACTCTCTAAGATGAAATTCCATCTTTATACTTTCTTCGTCTTGCATCCAGTCCTTTTATTTTAACAAAGCATTCCTGTGTTTTCACAAGACTCAAAACATTGAGTGTTTTCTGTTCTTCAAGTGTCTAATAATTGATGACTTTGGGTCTCCCTGTTATTGCTGCTTCTTGAGATCCACACTGTACTTAATTTCAACAATTTTCTATTTTGCTTATTAATTTCAGACAGTTTTATCTCTAGTGAAACAATAAGTCATTCACTAATCAAAACTGTTTCTCACTTTGCAGAAGAAATCTAGGACTAGACAGACCACCCAAGTCCCTAAACTAAGTGTTCTGCATACACAACTATCCATACATATTGACATCAGCAGAAGAATGCTTCACAGAGTATCCAATCCCCATAGCCCTATCTACAAATCACAAAACACATTCAGCAGCCCAGAGTAAGCTCCAGAATTTGCCATAATTATGATGTGTGATATTTGAATGGGTAATTCAAAATTTTATCTTTCTTGTGTATTAATGCCAGAACTTAGAATTCCAATGTCTGTCCCAAAAACATTTCAGTATTCATCCCACAGTGCTTGTGTAACAAAATTCATAAAGAATAGGCGGAGCTGGCTGGACTGAAAACAATGTTTTTGAAATCAACATTCTCCCAGCTGACCAGAAGACTGCTAAACCAGGTCCTTCTTCCTCATCCCTCTTTCTCACACTCCTAGCTGTACAATGGCTGTTTTTTTGACAAGCTCTTTTTCAATACCTCTGTCTGGGTTTCCAGTGATTCTGGAGATTGAGAGTTGTGTGCCTGAAGAGTCCCAGCAAGAGTCAGAAAACAAAGTTACTCACCACTTGCCATCTGTAGATATTTAGGATGAAAACCTGCATTATCATGGTGAACTCTGCTCAGTGTTTTCAAAAACTACTCATGAGTGCTCCAGCTGCAGGAGGAGGAGTAATGGATTCCAAGCTGGCAAACACACTTGCCCTATTGCCCCTGATGCAAGTGCCTCAGCTCCAGAGAAAGTCACTTTCCTTTTTACATAAAAATTCCCACTGACGTGTAACAAGAATTTCTCTTTTCACTAGGCAGGTTCCTGGACCATTCATCCGAGCTGCCTAAAGAACACGTTACAGGTGCTTCATTCAGATCTGGGATTTCATTTTGTCCATTTAAAATTTAACACCTGAATCCTAATTTACAGAACTATGTATCTTGCTGGATTAATCTCTTCTGTTTTGTTTGTTTGTTTTTTTTTTTGTGGGAGCTGGAATATGAAGTGTAAGAAACAAAGGAAACTGGGAGGCAGTTTTACCATCATTGCCCAGAGCTGCAGGGCTCCATTCCTCCTTCTGTCACAGGCTTGCTACCTCTGGTGATATAAGTCATCTTCTCAAAGAACTGTGATCCTAATCTGCATCCTGGGAATATCACTGAAAGAAATGCTTGGCATTCACTGCTACATCTAAACTTGAGCATTTTACATATTTCAAACATGTACATTGCCTAATGTGAACTGCTGCCCCTTCTGCCATCTCCAAAATAGCTCCTGTTCAGTGTTTCAAGTCTGTAGTGTTGCAGCTTTCTGACTGGAAATTGGTAGCTCCCCTGCCTACAGAGACAGAATAGTCAGCCCCCATCTCAGAGGGGGTTCAGCTAATTACAGATTCATTACTTGGGGCTTGACTTTTCAGTGATAGGTTTTGCATTAATAAATAACACTGTCCTCAGAGCTGAATAGTGTGACACAAACAGAGCCAAACTGCAGCTTTGAAGGAGAAAACAGAATACTTAAGACCCGCTTATGAAGTCAGCAGCATTCACCACATGGCCCAGAAAAAAAAATATTACTAACTTAGTGATCAAACAATTAAAGACCGCACTTCATTGCACATGTACCAGGATGGGAAATTCAGTCTGCATGGGTAACCATCCATCTGGTATCTGATGTTGCTTTCATAACCTTATAATTAAATGATCACTTAAGTTAGTGTTTATGAACATTACACATACAAAAGAACTATCAGCAGTGCTAAATGAAGCAGGAATGCTTGCTTGTTAATTCTTGCTAACTAATATAAAATGTATCATTTCTATACTACTATTATGTAAATCACATGTGCAAAAGAAATCCAAACTCACATCTCTCATCATTTTCACTGCTTCCCTGGTCCTTCCCAGCTTCCTTGCACACATTGCCAGCCTTCTTTTAATATATACTAACACATTGGTGTCCCTTCCTGTGCAAGAGGAAAAAGAAACAGCATTAAGACAAAAAAGATAAAACAAAGGTTCATTTAGTATTCCAACACAGAAGGAAACACAGTTTACTTTCAATCTTTTTCTTACTACCATCAATGCCTTCACAAGAATTTTAATAAAACATTACCAAATTCTGAAGATGTAGATGTACCATAATAGCACTAAAATCAGTGGAAATAATTCAGATATACAGTGGTATAAATAGGTACTCTTAGGTTGACCTTGCACTAGTGAAATATAAGCAGATCTGAAGGTACAGTTATGTACATGTTTATTAACAAGAAGTATTAAAGCAAATCTTCATCCTCCTAACAATCTTCTTCTTAATGATTAGAAGAAAAGTATACTCTGAACTTTTTGTTTACAGCCTTTACCCATTACCCAATTATCATCTTCAAATTCCTCACACCACTAATTACAGATGGCAAATTAACATATTTCAGATATGATAGTCCTGTGTGCCAGAAGATTCCTCAACAGCAAAGATGACAGAAACTAAACAACAGTTATAATTATTCTCTTGGAGAATTCCTATTCCTTTCACTTCTCTTTCATTTGCTTCGAATGCGAGCTCTTAAAATACTTCTTGACCAACAGGAAATGAATAGACAGATAATCATCTATAAAATTACTGAATCATGAAAATGTAAGACACCTGCTACAAATTATCTCTGTGTATATAGCATGTGGTTTGTAACGATTTTAGCCTATTCCTAGTATTTTCAAGCCTTTCATAATAAGAACAACATGTGTGCTGAAAACATTCCAAATACCTACAAATCGTTTTTAAGCTGTGATTAAAATTTTTAAATAGATTAAGCAGCAGCTCGAAAGGACTTAATTTAGAGGAAAAAATAAATAAGGAGAGAAGAATTTCTTTAGCTGTATTCTATATTACCTAATTCCTTATCTCTTTATTGATTCTTATATATTCAATACACAATTTTATTAGTTACATCTGTTTTGACATGTTTATGTAGTGTGCTATGAGGTATACATTTCAGTTTAAGCTTCTTTTCAGGATTTTAAACAGGAATGGTCAAAAGGCATCTATTTACTATGATATCAAGATAATTTTTTGGGCCAAAATTCTCTGAGGTTGCTAATGATGTGGGATGCCTAACATGAGCAACCTTAAAAATAAAATTGCCCTTGCTTCCTATGATCTATCACCATTTGAAAGATGGCAAGTTGGGTACTCAAAGTCATTATTTATTCTTAAAAGTCATTATTTACTGTTTATGGTCTAACAAAATATTTTATGAAGGAGGTGAAATATATGAATAAACAGAAACATAGAACAATATGTTGTTGTTCAAGACATTACAGTGTATTTCACCTTTAAAAGATGAAATGCCCACTTTTCATCCCAGAATTAACTCTGAAGACCAGAAATGGAATGCAAGACTTCTCAGAACCATGGAACTGCAGCACATGTCTCTCCTCCACAGTCCCTCCTCTCCACCTTCATAAACCATGCCGAAATCCAGCATACAATTGTAAATATTCTACAAGAAGCCCCTGTGTCCAAGGCAACATCTGATGCTGGAGATTCTCTAATTTCTGGGGGTGCACACTGACATTTTCAAGGGCAGACCAATTGGTACAGAACAGTGGGATGACCTAGCCCCTCCTGAAGACACAGTCAGAGCTGGCAGTCACTTTTCAGCCTCCCTGCTCTGTGACAATGCACTTAGTTTTGTGATTCAATGGGTTACTTCCTCTGCTGCAGTACTGAAGGTTCAGGGTGTCGAATCTGATGATGACAGCAGCCACCTAGTACACATGGGTTACAGAAATACCATACTTGTGTCTGCCTGCACAAACTTTCCCAGGTTACCTTGGACAAAAACACTGTGACATTGCTCAATAACTACTTATTGTGTACTTTTCATAGAATTGCTGCACTCAGGATGGATTGAGTGCACAAATTAAGGTTTCACATGGAACCATAAACCTGCTCAGCTTATAGAGCCCAAAAATTGCTTCAAGGGCTCAGCTGCCCTATATTTTTACTTTCACCAAAAATGAACAAATCAGCCTAAATGTGATTTCACAACCAACAAATGTTTAAAATACTACCCCCCCCAAGCTTTAGGAAACCTTGGGTTTTCAGGTATAGACTTACATACACTTTTAAAACCAGACAATTTTACTATGTACAGTTTTTATCAGTAATCTTCAAATTATGTAAGATAGCCAGAGCCTGTGAAATCAGGTCCTCAGAAACCTGAAGATGCCCAAAAGTATCCTAGTGCTTGTATTTATGTAATTAATTTGAGTTATTTTTGCCTAAGGTATCCATTGTAGTCTAGAAATAACCTTGACTGTTTGCTTTATTATCTTTTGGTCGTTTACTGTCAGTGAATGTATTTTCTTAGATTTAAGAAGTATCTAATAAATAGCACAGCAGCTAAATCTGCTTATTCAAGACTTTTAAGAAAGTAACAAAAATCTAGACTTTCAATTAAAACACATTATTATTCCAGTTATTAAATTTAATGTTTCTGTGACCTTTCTTAATAAATGCAACTAACTTCAAATGTCCCACTGGCTAATGGGTCTCATTAACTTTTACACAGAACAACACAGTGTAAGCATTTACCCCCAGAGCTGATGGAAAAAAGCTCTGGCAAAGCATCACTTCACCCCTGTTTTCACCATTCTATACTGCCTTTTCACAATATGAGCCCAGGTTTGCAAAATGGCTAAAGGCAATTTCTTTAAAGGGTGCTCAGCTTTTTCTGAATGTCATATTTCTTTGGCTCTGACACCTTTTCTTTTCTTTTAAGTACAAGCTGAATTATCTTCTGCCATAACAAAATAAAGGCACATCCGTAATCTGAAAATTGACAGCTCAGCAACAGAATCAAGCAAAAAGACTAAAACAGAATAGTCTGGCTCAAGGGCCACATTCCAGCCAATGTCAAACACTGAGTGTATAGTTCTTAGGGGGAAAACAAAAAAAAAATCCCAAAATCCCAAATCCAAAGAACTCTTTGGAAGATCTCTCCCTCCTGTAAAACTTACTGTGTTGGGCTTCATATTGGGCACCATGGTGCTGTAGCTGCTGACTGCGCCTGTAACAGCCCTCTCCAGCTTTCAGAGCCTGCTTGAACAGTTTCTCTGCCTCTACAATTGTTGTTGCTTCCTCTTCAGCTAAGAGAATATAAGCAGTAGCACACCTGTAAATATATCAGAGGAAATACCATGAGAAAGGTACATGAGTAAAAACTATATGAAGACTTGCAGACTGGCAAGGATGTTCTAAATACAGAAGTAAGGAAATTTTGTCCATGTACCTTTCTGATGAACTATTCTGATGAATAAATATTCTGTCAACAACACCATAACTCATTTTTAGATATTGTCTCACTCAGCCCTTGAGTACACTGTACATCTACAACTGTCCCAGAAAGGAAAGCACTGTCTCACTGAGCCTGTATCTCTAAAACTCCTTCTGGAAATCAAGACTAGTTTTATGCACTAGTGTTTTAATATAAACCATATCCCTTAGTGTAATGATATAGAAAGAATCAATAGAACTGTATCACCTGCTATATAAATATAATGGATTATAAATTTAGTTGTAAAAATAAAACAACAATAATAATAGCAAAGAAAACCCACCCCAGACCAAGCAAAAACCAAAACAGCAATGTGCTCTTGCAGCAGAGCTGTACTAGAGTGTTTCCACTCCAGTTGGGGGAGTTGATCCTTTCTCTAGAGAGGAAGGATCATCTCTCTAGTCAGCCATGATGACGCCACATGTGGGTGTGCTATGTCCACTTCTGGGCTCCCCAGTACAAGGGGGACATGGATGTACTGCAGAGAGTTCAATGAAGGGCCACGAAGATGATTAGTGGCATCTCACATATGAGAAAAGGCTCAGAGAGCTGGGACTTTTCAGTCTGGAGAAGAAAAGGCCTGGGGGGGAATTTGTCAAAGTTTGCAAATACCTGCAGTGAGGGGGAAAAGAGGAAAGTGACAGGCTCTTTTTAGTGGCTTCCAGTGACAGGACCAGAGGCAATGGGCACAAAATGAGACACAGGAGGTTTCCCCTGAACATCAGAAACAACTTTTTTTATTGTAAAGGTGACTGAGCACTGGTACAAGGAAGTTGTCAAGCCTGCTGGACATGGTCCTTTGCAATGCACTGTAGGTGGCCCTGTTTGAAGGGTGGGGTTAGATACTGACCTCCAGAGATCCCTGCTAATCTCAACCATTCTGTAATTCTGTGAAATGTGAGAAGGACAGACTTATAGCTCACTTTCCCCTTTCATGCTGCATGTTAAATCATTAACAAGAAAAAACAATTCTTTTTCTTCTTCTGATGAAACACATGAAGGACAATCTGTAAAGCACCAGTTTATGGAATTTTAGAAGGTAGAAATCTCAGTTCAGCAACCTAAGGGATTCCCTTTATGCATGTTAGCAACATTTATACAGTTTGCCATACCAGTAAATCATCACAGCACTGAGTTTATTGTGGGATCTCAAAATACACTTCTCATTGAAAAAATAACAGACTCAAGAACCAAAAGTCACAGCAAATTACATCATATTCTCTCATACTATGAAATAAGTATTTCAGAATGTGTTTATGAGTCTCTTCTTTCCTGCTTCTGTTCTTGACAACTGAGAAATCCAAAAGGGAACTCTCCATCTTGTAAATGCATATTTCATATGTTCATCAGGAGGTAACTTAAGTACCATTTTTCTATGCTGTTCCAAAGCTTGCTGACATCAATGGGAAGACTCCCATTGTCATCACTACTGTAAGGATCTTCTGGATAGCTAGCACAACATGCAGCCGTGCTGTTTTCTTTCTGTTGTAGGTTTTCCTTTTATAGGCCTGTAATTGTGGCTAAAAATTACTATAGTAAACCCCTGGCCTTAAAATATCATCAAATGGATTTTTAAAAGACAGGAAATAAATGTTAATGTTATTGTCACTCACTCATTTAATTCCAAAGCTTCATGTGCTGCAGAAATTCGGGCTTGAGGGTTTCTCTCTCTCCAGGCTTTTTGCATTACTATTCAATAAACAAAGGAGAAGAGAATAATATGAGTTATTACAGGATTAACAAGGAGAATCTACTGCACTGTAATAACAGAATTTATTGATCTCAGCCTAACTCACTATAGAGTATTTCATACAGCTCAGTGATCATTCAAAAAGACACATAACAAACAGGAGCTTTTGTCCCAAACACTCAGTGTTTCTTATTCTTCCATTTAATTAAACTTCTTTCCAGAGAAAGTCTGGCTGAGAGATCAGGCTGTCTGCACTGACAAGTATAGAGGTGACAAGCAGCTACTTCGTCTTGGTGTAGTAGATTCCACAGGGAACAAAACAATAAAGGGATAGTTGGGATTCTTATTCTAGCTCCTTATTGTGCTACTGCTTTATGTGAATGCTAAATGGAAAGAACTTCCAGGCTAATATTACCACCTCATAATTACACCACTGCATTCAGAAAATAGGATTAATGTTTATCAAGCGTCAAAAAACCACAATATGCTCTCCTACCTTACTATGCCTTCAGAATGGAGCACCCAACTATTACTATCTCTCCCTTCCTAAGAGACAAAGATTTATCTCTTCAGAGGCAAATTCTAACGACTGAAATAATTGTTGCACATTTTTAGTAGAATCAAAGTCTGTGTGTGGACTTCCCAGTACAGGCTCAACACAACTAAAGCTGCTTATACAAATTCAGTTGTAAATGTGCTGTTCCCATTTTTTACAGACCTAACTACATCAGGGAATGAAACACAGGTCTCAAACTTTGTATCAGCTCTCTCTCTTCTGTCAGTGTAAGCTAAATGGAACCTGAATAATGTAACTCAACCTACTACACTGCAACTGGAGGCAAATTAAGGTATACATGTCTGAAGCCACTGCAAGATAGAGGAGAAAAGGAACAAGCCTTTGCACTTTTAAATGGTATTTTGAATGACTCCAGCAGCACAGCAAAACAACACAGCAACATAAATTAGATTGTTTACATATATAGACACTTGTTCAGACCTAGAATTCTATAAATTCAACAACAGTGGTTCCCCAGCATGATCAAACTTTTGTCTTTTCTTATCTACGCAAAAGAACTGATGTCTCACTGCATTTTCCTTGCATCAGATTAAATCAGTTGTTAATCTATTAGCAAAAGCATTTGTTCACAAGGTCTCTTACTAGCATCTGCAGGCCGTAAATGATCTGTGTCACACGTAAAGAATGTCTGATGGTCCTGTGCCGAAAGATTCATATCGTAGTAAGTCAAAGGCTCCCTTCCTGTCACCCATGTATACCTGCAAACGTGCCAACAAGGAGACATTTTGGTTAATGAGGTAACACTTGGCAAAACAAATCCAGAAAATAATTCTAGACCTTTGAGATGGGCATAGCCAAGTAAGTACACCTGGCCAACCTTCCACCCCATATACACTGCATTTCACAGTACTGTGATGGAGCAACAGTAGCTGAGCCTAAGGAAGTAAGGATGTGGGAAAGTACACAAAGGAACGTGGTAACACATATATTCAAATATTAGGACTCCATGAAACCTATATGGAATTCATTAGGTTTTTTTGCTATAATGGATTTGAACAGAATTGCTGCATTAACACCAGGTACAACACACTTAGGTTACTCCATCTTTTTTTAATAAGGTTGCCAAAAATTGGAGAAATAACAAATATTAGACAAATAAGAAAATGCATCAGCATGAATTTAAATTCCTTTTTAATTCAGAAACATTTTATGAATTACAGAAAAACCTGACATGAGTGCATGTATCCACAGTTGATTTTGTTTTTTCATCTCTTAAGTTAGATTAAAGGAAAAGCAGTTAAGCTCCTTAAGCCAGTACTATGCCTGAAAAATGTAATTTTGCAGCACCTACCGATTATATTCAGCTCCTCTGAACAGATTTAAAGGATTTCGCCAGACTTTGCATTCTGGAAGAAGCAGACATACACATAATGAATCTCTCCCAAATTACAATGGTACTTGAGGTTTATAAAAAACATCAGTTACCATACGATGAGCCTTATTGAATGGCTTATTTTTTATAGGTGCAAATGAAAAAACCATCAAGAGCACTGAGATGGAAGTAATCAGACTGTTCCTTCTTTCTTAAATAATAATTTAATTATAAATTAGTGTCAACAAATGCAATCATTCCAGACAAATAACCACTAACAAAGCCCCAAATGCCACATGAAAAGATAATACTGATTAGTTCCAGGACTCACATTTACCATAATGCAGAATTGAAGAGGGATCCCACTGGGTTATTGCACTGAAAAATAGCAATTAACTCAGTCCCTATGGACTTGTTATTTCTCCAGAAAAACATCACTGTCCAGTTAATGCTGTAAATCACCATGAATCTCAGCTACAGTTGCCAAATTTAATTCCTCTTTAGTTTGTGAAATAAAATCCATGGAAATATCTGCTGATCTTACTTAAGATAGAAGCAGATGCTGAAATTGATCGGCAGAGGACAGTTGATTGCATTGCAAAGGTTTCAGAATATTAAAAACATTTTACAAATTTTCCTTGGGGGAAAAACTGTGAATTTTTCACACTACAAGAAGTAAGAGATATGGAAATCAACAGTGTAATTTAAAGCAAAAATTTTAAAAATATAGTCAAATTGTACAGCCTTTGAAACAGTGAGGTCTTGATTCTGGACTTTCCTTTAATTTAACACCAGATTTATTCTCTTAATTTTAACAAAGACAATTCACTCCAGTGAAGGTGAGACCAGAATAAACCCCACTATTTGCACAAAGACTCACTGAGAGGCAGCATGTCACTCCATCTCAGATCTGCAACTGGATGACCACTCACATGGTGCTCTGCAGAAACTCATCAGCAGCACTGGCCCTCCAGCATTTCACTGGGTGCTTTCCACTAAAAATGTTAACCAGCACATTTCTCCCTAGAAATTTTTGTTACATCATTTCTAAAGAGATCAAACCAACAGTTTTCTGGCAGAAGATTGAGTCTGAAGGGTGTCCTTATGGCAACAATATGCCTGTTTCCTTTATGCCTGTTCTGTTACAAAAAGAAGTACTGAACAGCAAGTCAAAGCCTCCTCTTTTCTCATGGACATAGCTCCCACATCTGAGTATGGGGCTACAGTGGCATGGACAGAAAACATTTGACATAAATTATTCCCAGTAACAGAAGGACACCCTCAGCAACACAGAAACTAGTGAAGGGGAATAGAAGGTGGGCCCTCAGTTTGCTGCCTACCCAGCAAGTGCACGGAACAGACACAGGAACAGGCGCGCTTTAGGGAAGAGTGTATCTTTCAAGTACCCATTTCAGCAGGCAGCTAATATTAGAAAGTTCCACTGGTTTACTCAGCAGAAGTGCTTGACTGACGTTCAGCTGCTCTGTTGTGCAGCCAGAAGGTATGGCTGTTTGACAAGCTTTAATCTGACAGCTTTTACATAATATGACTTTCAAACCATTGTAAATATTAAATCAACATCAGACTCTTCAGTTCCAAAGGTATAATTCAATGTGCTGACTTACTCTGTTTGCAACCAATGAGATTGGTAACAACTATGTGATTGCAGTGACACTTTTTGTTCTTATTTGAACTCAAGTGGTTATGCTTTATTATTTATTATGAAATATTTTGGCACTGTAGCTGGGAAAGGTTGAACTGGAGAACAAAAAGGAGAGGTAAAGAGGGCCTTTCATTACCACCTTCATGTGATGTTTTGGCTGTGTGGCTAATTAAATATGGTATTCTGTAGTTCCTTTTGTCTTGGTATCTGCAAACACCATGGTCTCAGTACAACATCATTTTTCTTACCTTTCTAAAGACAAAGGTATCTACTGCAACATTCTACCATAGTCAAACATCTACATAGGAACACGTGGTGAGCCAAGAGAAAAAGCCATCTCCATCTTGTTGAATAGCAAAAGAACTATCCCAGTGTTAATGCATGGAAAACCAAAAAGGTTGCCTTTTCTGCTACATTACAAACTAATAACATCACTATGTTCTTATTTTAACCTTTCAGAGGCTTTTTCCATGATCACTTTTTGAGCACTGATACTTTTCTGAAGGCACAAATAACAGGCTATCCATTAAGACACACTGTCCAGAGACATCGAGTCCCAGCTCAGTGTCAATGCACTGAAAGCAAACACAATCCTTGATTATTTCTTTGTATCAAAATTGTCAAGATGCTTGTGTGAACCTCATTAGTCAAAATATTGTGCCTTCAGCTTTAAAATGACAGGAGTTATTTCAGAGCTACTGAAGTGACTGAGCACACTGATGAGTGCACACAGGTGTTCCTAAGCCATCCCATGCTTTCTGCCAGTTCACCCAAATCTGATATCCCTGGCCATGCAGTGCTGCTATTCACAGCCTCCCTTCAGATGAGAGTGACAACAGCTGAATTTGCTGTGCTATATGGAGGCTTCCTTGACTAGACTTAGTCAGTAAATAACAGGTTTTGTGAGGCCACCTACATTATTTAACATGTAAGTTCAGAGCTAACTTTTGTTTGTCTGTTGTCATGCACACTGAGGAGCAGAGAGAAAAATTTCTCAGGCACAGACAAAGGCAGCTCTGTTGTAGAACAACGTATTCTCCATAAATGAATTTTTTTCCTTTCATTCACTTTTCTTCACTTGTAAATTCTGATATATTCTGAAGGCCTGGTGATGAAATAAATTTAATACAATTGTAGTTGATTCTAGGGGCACATCCCTAATTGATTTCCAATATTAAGATTATGGCCTGTAAGCCAATGTAGGGCATTGACAGATAACCTTCGTTTTACAGATGAGGAATGCAAACCCAGATGTTCCTGCCCTGACTTTTACAGGGAGTATCTCCCACTCAAGCCAGAAGCAATAGCGTAACAGCATTTTCATCACTTATGGGCTAATTTTTCAATTCATTCTCCCCAGGCAGCTAAGACACCCAACTAGGGACACAAGTTCCCCTGTGGCTCCTTCAGTCCACAGATTTCAGTGCTTGGGGGGGCTGATTCATTTTAGGCAGGCTGGTCTGTCTCTCAGAGGAAACATCGCCCAGGCAACCAGGCACCTGACTAGTGCCTCAGGCTTGAATGACTTCGGGTCAGACACCTTCACTCCTTGCACTGAAACTTGTAGGAGCTGTGAGTGCCTGGAAGCTTGTAAAAATCAGGCCACAAATGCCTGAAATCATGCCTCCTAAACTGGAGGCCTTTTAAAAACGCTTGACTATGTTAGGACTTGCCCAAAGTCACAGATCAAATCCATAGCAGAGTCAGGAACATAACAAGCCTTTAAGCTGTTAAAAGTCACCATGCTTCCACTTACTAAGGTGGAATCCCAGTGTTGTTTACATACTACTTACAGTATCTAAAAAAAAAAAAAAAAAAAAAAGTGATGCAAAACCAGATGAACATTTCTGACTTCTTTGTCTGATTTTTGTTTTTTTTTTTTAATAACTTTGTTATTACTTATTATTTCAGCAAAAATACTACCTGCCTTTTGAATGACAGAATCAGAAAATTGGTTGAGCTGGAAGGGACCACAGTGGCTCACCTTATCCAGCCTCCCTGCTCAAACAGGGTCAACCCCAGAGCACATGGCACAGAATTGCATCCAGACAGTGCTGGAATATCTCCAGGGAGGGAGACTCCACAGCTTCTCTGGGCAACCTGCTCCAGTGCAAGTTCATCTGCACAGTAAAGAAGTTCTTCCTCATATTCAGGTGAAAGCTCCTGTGCATCAGGTTTTGCCCACTGCCTTTTGTCCTATTGCTCGGCATCACTGAGCTCCATCCCTTTGACACCCTCTCTTCACATAGATACCGATGAAGTCCCCTCTCATCTGTCTTTTCTCCAGGCTGAACAGGCTCAGCTCCCTCAGCCTTTCCTCGTAAGAGATGCTCCAGCCCTTTAATCTCTTTGCGGCCCCTCCGCTGGACAAAGGACACTGCAGAAAGGCCACGTCAAATTTCGCGGGGCTTTCAGAACAAGGAGAAAACAAATGCATGAACCGCGCAGCCCGAGCAAGACACAGTGCGTGAACTCGGAAGGGCGCAGTTCGCGATGAATGAGGCAGCTCAGCCTTTTGGTGGGCCGGAGCAGGAGCCCGAAGGCAGCGCGGCGCCGCTCACCTGAGACGCTCTGGCGGTTCGAGTCCGCGTCCCCGCCGGCGGCGCTGGCGGCGCTGGGCGCGCTGTTGTCCACCCCGCCCAGCAGGGGGCGCAGGTGGCTCACCGAGACCTGCTCGATGAAGGAGGTGCCGTACTTGCGGAAGTACCACCACTCGAAGATCTGCAAAGCACACACGCCGTCAGGGCTGCCGGCCTCCGCCCCGACTCCCTCCCGACTCCAGCCCCCGACTCCAGCCCGCTGCCCGCTCCCAGCCCCGACCCCAGCCCGCTCCCGCCTCAGCCCGGCAAGCGAGGGGGCAGCTCCGGCGGGCCCGCGGCCTCCTCCCCGCGCACCCCGGCTCCCCGCCCGGAGTTAACACGGGGGAAGTTAAATGTGACCCGACTTTAGGTGGAGAATCTCAAATCTTCTTGTCAACGCAATTATTTTCAATTTGTTTTTTTAAAAAAAAAAAACCTCAAATTATTTCAGCTGTTAGGCCTCTTTCTTTAAATTGCCTTCGAGAACAGCCCCCACCTTCCCCCCACAGCCCCTCACTCGGCCCGCTATCAGCCACGCCGATAGGATGCTGCAGTCACGGATGAATCCGCCTCGCCTTGCCTCAGCTCCCTCTACAGGGAATGTGAGGAAAAGCAGATCTGCTTGTTTCCCCATTAAATGCTTCCAAAGACATTCACCAAGGTTAATTAAAAAAAAAAAAAAAAAAAAAAGTTAAAAATTCCAAACAGACTCCAGGAAGTTGAATCCTGTTCCTTTTAGCAATTTTTTCCCCCTAGCTGAACTATGTTTTATTTTTTTTGACTGACTCCAAATTAATTTTATTTTCAGGCATTTGTTTGAGCTAGCAAATAATAAAAAAACCCCTATTATTTACAGAGCTCTACTTGGAAAATTATTTCACAGCCTAAGAGAACACCTTGTAATTGAAGTTATAAACATATATCTGTGGTATTTTCACCACAAAATATATTACTCAGTAAGAGTAATTCAGGATATTTCATATTTCAGGAAACCACATAAACCTGGAAATGAAGACTATTTCATATAAATATGGAAAAGGTTTAGACTGTAAAAATTGTAAAAAAACACATGCTTATAATGAATAATAACTTAAGTTGCACTTGAATCATCACCCAAACATCTACATATCATGGGAAACAAAAGCAAATCTAAGGAGTTAGAGAAATTTGGCAGGACTTTGTAATACTGATTGCACTAATAATTGGGAACGAACAATCTCCCCCGTTTCCATTTTCCTCGGTATCTCCATGTGTTACACCAGTACTGAAAGCTTTGATAAAATCTCTTCCTACTAGGCACAATCAACAGTAAGGGGAAGGATTGTGGTCACATCTTTGCCACCATCAGTGTGCTGTTGGGCAGGTTTTGGTGGGTCAGACTATAGACAGCAAGCTCTGGAAGGCCTCTTCAGGGTCTACCTGCTCCAGGAAAGCTCAGGCCAGGCTTCACACACTTCCTCCTTCAATATTTTTTTTTACTTTTAAGTTCTCTTGACTTCTTTATATAGTTGAAATTACTTCTGTCTCCATGAGATTGGATTGTCTGTAGACAAGACATACTTTTTACTGCACCCCCTTTAAAGTGGGGGGGAAATAAATTTTCTGACATAGAAGGAAAATGTTTCTCTCCAAAAAATGCTCCCAATGCATTCTGCACTGGGACTTCCCCTAAATTCCAATGTGTTGTTAAAGCATCTAGAGGATTCACATCGAAGGACTCTATCTGCACAGGAGTGAAAGGGAATTAAGCTGGCATCTATTTGAGATGAGTTGACACAAGATTTCATGGCAGCTCTGGAGGTCATTCCCCAAAACAATCTAATGCAGTTTCTGGGAGACATCAACAAGAATGAATGGAGCAGTTTGATGGGGAGAAGATAGAAGGACTATGTGAACAAATAGCATTTGGGAAGATAAACAGATGGTCACAGAGAAACCAGAGCATCAACATATTCCTATCTTTGTGAGCTCTTTCCTACTCAAGTCATCAAAAACCCACACAACCTGGACAGTTCCTCCTTACGCAGATTCTGAAGTGCATTTGTCACTGTTCTGGTTCCACCGGCATGTGCCTGCAGCAGCACCCAGGTGCGAATGGCAAGTGCCAAGGACAGAATGCTGCTGCAGTGTCACTGAACACTTGTTCCACACTGCTGATAGGCTTCACCTGGCATGCACCACTGCCTCTGAATGCTGGAGATGGTGGATAGGGAGCTGGCACAGGTTTTAGCTGTTCTCAAGCTCTTAGGCACACCACACTTTTTAAAGGGGTTAAAGTTTATATCTTATGATTTAAGAGAGCATCATAAGCATGTGCCTGACCATAAGAGAAAGGCCATAAAATACCGTCATAGATCTGCTGTTCTATCTTTCAAAACCCTGGAACAAATCAAGGTAGAAAAGCCACAGTTCTACCTGTCCAAAGTCTCAGAGGTAGAGGGTGTAAATGGTAGGAATGAAATGGTGTAAGAAGTAGGAATGAAAGATTATGATATTGCACTGAGGCAAGGGACACTCAGAATTTCACTACAGCCTAAGTCAGGGACTCAAGCACAGCTGCCAGTCTGGCCATGCAAAACTCAGACCACATCTAACAAGCTTCATACTTTCTCTAAGAGAGGGGAAAAAAAAGGCTTTGCAAAATGTGCTAACAAATTCCTGCTCATTATTTCAACCATGATCAGCTTTTAGATGAGGTCAGTAAAACCCAGAGAGGGAGTGCACAGCACAAAAGCACACTTGAGCCCACTTGTCCTGCACAAATATATACCAGCTGGAAAGCTGTCACACTGAATATCAATGAAACTGAGGGGACAATCACAAAGAATGTACATATATATAAATGTAGTCTTTGCTGCAGTTCAGCTGAGTGACAGAAACACACATGTGACACAGCTCTAAGTCTGCCTCCTTAGACTTACAAATACATTATTTATTTTTAAAAATGCCATTAAAGCTCTTAAATTGTTTAAAGCAGCTTTAAAAAATATTTGCTATGTTGAATGAATCCAATGCCAAGAAACATCAGCCAGGTTTCAATCCATATAGTCTCTTAGAAATTAAAGCCATAAATCATCATGATCATCATCAGCCTTTGCTTGGAGTGATTTGTTCAGCATGTATGAGGAAGTAATCTGTAATTTGGTACTTAAGTCAAAACAATAAATTCTCTTTAGAGAATTTTTGCATCTTTCTCAGACAGCATCATCTGGTTTGAAACCTGATTTCTATAAATCTAATTTCACTTCTAACTGCATCATCCATTTGAAAGCCATGCAAAGTAAACAATCTTTTGACAGTTCAGCAGATGAGAGATCATCTGATAGAATAAATTACTCTTAGGATTAATTACCCATTGGCAGAGATCTGAAGTAGACAGGAAATTAATCAGAAAGGTAATTTCTGCACCACTTCTGAAAGAAAAAGCCACCTCATTTCTGTCATATACATACAGTGAGAGGGGAGCTCCCCTAGTGATCTCCCCTTCACAGCAGTGGCAAACTTCTTGGGGGTCTTTCTAGTTGTTTCCTGTGCTTTCAAACTGAATCAGATGAAAACATCTCCAAACCCTCAAGGGATTTTTGGGACCATAGTATTAACAAGTTAAAACCCTGTTCTGAACATGTCCAGTGTCGCATGTTAAGAAATGCAAATTAGAATTTTTATTTTTTAATCTGGTATAGGTATTGCTTAATATAGGAGTATTTGATTTTGGACATGTTTTCTTCTTAATGCACTTCTCTTCCCCTGTGCAATGAAAATGTTATAGCCATCTCTTATCTCTGCTCTCACATACAAACAATCCCAGATAATTTTACAGTATTATCTCTGTAGTAATGAATATATTCTGCATCACTTGTCTAACAGATCTGATCTTCCTTCACAGTTTTTCAGAACAGATATTCCATTATATATGCATTAATTCACAAGGGATGGTTTTGGTGCAATGGCTATCAATGATTTGAATTGTGCTTTCCTGTTTCTCATATCTGAGACGCCATCCTCTCTTAGAGCAAACACTCTGTCATTCCCTCCTAGTGTTTGTGTATGGAGTCTTCAACAGAAGCAGTGAGGGATTTCATTTGCCAGCAACTTCCACAGGTCAGATTTCTCTTTCAGCCTTGTAATGAGACTTTCAGGTCTCAGAGGGGTAAATCTGGAGTACTCTTCAACCAATCTAATGGGTTTAAAGGAAACTTACTCTCTGGAGGAACAGCATAGTGATAGTAAGACTTGATTCTATGGTTAAGCCTATTTTATAAATAAAAGGGACCACAGCACAGGTTTAGCTCAAGTAATCCATGCTGTTGGTTTGCTAGCACCTGTGTCAACTCTCCCAGGCAATGACTGCAAATGTTCTAGGTGTATTACAGCCCAGGGGCTATTTCCAGTAGACAGTATGGAAAAGGTCATCCATGTTTTGGGAGGCAAGAATGTTTATTCATATGAGTGCGACTATACAATGCTACTTGCCTTTCAACAAAGCAAGATGCTGGTCTGTTTTATTTAGCTGTTTGAAGTAGCCAGTGACTCCAGGAGATCCTCCAGTCCTGCCCATCTTGGATTTAGGAAACAGCATGCCTCTGACCATGCTGACTGTCCTTAATGACAGCCTTGAAGGATAAGCACCCCCATTCCTTCTGGATTAAATACACCCACTCAGCATCGTCTTAGACTCTGCTCCTGGTTACTGAACCCCCATTTGTCTTATCTCAAAGAGTCAGCAGGAGAACATACATGCAGTGCTAGTGGGCATCATATTCAAAATAAATAGCTATTTACTTCATCCACCTCTGGAAATACAGAAACGCAAAAGAAAATAATTTATTGCCTGCATTAAGTGTATTACTTCTCTCCACACTGTGTAGACCCCACCTAGTTATAATACCATTTTCTTGTTTGTGGTCTGGGTTACAGCCTACTTTCCAATAGATCCTTCCTCTCTCATCTGCTCCTTGGCAAGGGTTTTCAATTTCTTAGGAACTCTCTACATGATATGTGAGCCTTCTCTAAGCAGAGCAGAAACTTTGAATGGTTACCATGTATTGCTTTTCTGCCCACAAAGACTGTCCCTGCACAACTGTCAGACTTTCACAGAGTCTGTGGCAGCACCCAGAACTCAAGCCACCCTTCTGCCCCTCTGCAGCAGACTACACAAAGGTAGTGAAACAAGCAGAAGACCAGTTACTATCTACAGGAAATAAGACAAGCCCTTCTGTGTTACTCAGGTCCTATACTGGTACCATTGGCTACAACAGGCTGTGACTCTGACAGTATGCTATGTACTTGGGTAGTAGCAAACAGCCTAGCTGCTCAGTGCTAGGAAGGGTGTAGACTCATGCTCTGCCTCTGTAGGCTGGCTTTCTAATTCTTGCATCTGAAAGGGCTGGTATTTGTTCATTGCAGAATGTTTTTCATTGTATAGAAGAGGACACTTACTACTGTCCCAAGCTCAGAAGTAGAATAACGAGGAATTCTTGGTGGAGATTTAAGTCTGAGGTTCACTTCTACCTGTGCTTTGTTAGAACTGAGACTCCATAAGTTTGCAGTGCAAGTGCCTCACATGCTTGCTGAGCAACTTTGGCGATAACTGCACATTAAATATGTGGCTTTATTTAGAAATCTCAGTGGCATTTACACAGTTCTAGTTCACAGCATTTATTGGAAGTCAGGTGTGTTTCGTGACCATTTTATTACCCTACCTGTGGAAAACCTCAGCCTCCCAGACATCGAATACAGTGCAGCTCATTGTATTCTGTGAGACAGCACATTGTATTTTACTTGATTAAAAGTAACTGTGGTGGAACCAAGTGTCCAACACAGTATTTCTAATGCAACTGTGGATTAAATCTTGTTCTTATTTTTGATGCCTACAACAGTGCATGGATGAAGTGAATATTTCAACTTTTCAGCTTTCAACTATGTTCTGTAGTCAAGTAATGGTTAAGGAAAATGCATGCTATAGAAAAGTATTTTCTGTACAGTTCTGATCTATAAGAAAAAAGGTCTGAAATCCTTGCTTTAGTTAAGTCACGTTGCCTACAGCAAGGATACAATTTTACCTAAAGAATTAAAACGAAGTAAGAGACAAAATAAGACAGGAGTGTAGTGTTTTGCGAAGGAGTAATGTAGTATTTAATTGCCAAAACTTTGCAGTCATTGTTTCATGAGTTAGTAGCATGAGTTAGGAAAAGAAATCACTTTCCCATCAGTTACCACACTTATGAAATGATGGAATTTTCCATTCTTTCATAACCTGTGGTGCTGTGATTTCTCCTTCTGATTAGGAACTGCAGCCAACTGATAATGGAAAGAAATCTGCCAGCCCATATGGTGGAAAATTCCAAGCAGTAATAGTACATCTAGTCTAAAAAGTACCCCAGTGATGTAGATTTGACAAGGGAATGTTTATTTTATAAAGGAACTTCACTTTATACCATTAACAGGACTAAGAATCCTTTAGAACTGATGGTGCTGTGTAGTCTGATGTAAGGCAGGCACTTCATCATGTTCCTAGTGATGGTAAACAGCATGTAAAACTGGGCCACTAGTAAACAGCAAGATTAAGAAATAATTAAGCTGAAGCACATTTGGGCTAATGAGAGGCTAGCACTACCTCACTAGAACTTAATCAGCTGTCTTTTCTGCTGTGTGATCTGTTCAACTTGCAGTTTCTTCTTTCCATGACCACATCTGCTTAGTTCTTTTTCCATTATCAAATTTAGAGAAAACATGTTCTTCTCAGCACTGGTCACTACAATCTGGGGTTCCTGGCTGTTACCTGCCTGTTACACATATACCTTTTCCACATTTAGGAAGGTGAACAGCAAACAACAACTGATAGCAGTAGTGAAGATTAAAAAAAAAAAAAAAAAGGCTTTCAGTCTGTTTTCTGATTTCTGTGTCTACACCTCCATTACCTCACTGTTTCTTCAATTTGTTCATAACAGACTTCTTCGTGCAATACTAAGGGATTTCTTTTGGTTAAGGCTCAATCTTATTTCTTTGTGAAATGTTTTGATTGGTGTCCTTTTGCCCCTTCTGCATATCTTAGTCTTGAGTACTTCTTGTCACTTCCTTCTTGTACTTCCCATCAAAATACAGCACTTAGAAATTTCTTGCTCACAAGTTGCCTGCTGAGCTCATTCCTCAGAAATTGCCTTCATGACTACAGGATAAAATGTACCTAGATTCACAATGATGAATTTAGTTCCACATAAATTAGTCACTCTTCAAAGTTCTTATTCCTGTTTGATTCTGTAATGTAATTCAATAGGGCAAAAAGTAAACTGTCTTTGTCTTGCCACCTCCTCCTGCTGTCTTCGCCTTCTAGCAACAAACACGTAACTGTGTCTGAGAAAACCAAGGTATTTCTCTCCATCCTTCTCATCTTGGTGGTGGGGCCCAGCATTTTCTTCTTTCTGAGTGACAGTGCTGAATGTAACATTGTTTTCCTCCTATACATTTAAGTGAGTTCTGCTGAACTGAATCCAAGTCTTACAGGTCTGGCTCCTGCTCATATTCTGAAAGTTCTGTTGATTTCTCTGGAACTCTGTCCTGTGCTTTGGGGCTCAATCTATACAAGACTGATGAATGCCCAAGGTGCAGACATTAGGTAATTGCCTTCTGCTATGAGGAAACTCAGAGCAAGCACAGCAGCAGTGCACCTGCTGCTTTATACCTGAAATCATCTAAGTGATGAGAGTCTCACAGGCATTAAGTAGTCAAGGATGCCATTTGTTTATCTACATCAGCTAGAAGCGATGTGGAAGTGAGAGGTGTGGATTTCCATAACCAAACTGACAGTGTTCAGGATCCTAGTTGCTTTCAGTTTTCTCTGAGATTAGTAGATCTGATGTGAACCAGCCTCCAGCCATGTTTCTCTCTCTCTCTCCTCTTTCCACTTATCACTGCAGTAGCTTCCACATGGTCTCACTGGTGCCCCAGTTACATGCCTAGTTTGGTGTGGTGAAGGAGGGTCTATAGCTTGTGTACAACAGATTTTAAAAGCGTACAACTTGAAGAACAAGACTAAGACAAAGGCAATGATTCCCTGAGGAGGGGAAGTGGAGAGGGAGGGGGTGATCTCTTCTTCCGGCTATCTAGAGACAGGTCTCATGGGAATAGTTCAAAGCTGTGACAGGGGAGGATCAGACTGGACATCAGGAAGAATATCTTACTGAGAAAGTGATGAAACACTAGAACAGGATTCCTTGAGAGCTGGAGGATACCCCAAGCCTGTCAGTGCTTAAGAGGTGTTTGCAGAATGCCCTCAAAAACATGTTTTAACTTTTGGTCAGCCCTGAAGTTGTCAGGCAGCTGGCCTGCTGATGACCACTCTGTTATATTCTGTGTTATGCTATACTATTAATTTGTGTAAGCAGTAAGCCAACTCTCAGCAGTGAGGAAACAAGAACAGGCCACATACAATAATATACATGCACACCCTGTTAGTTCTTATATTTTTAATCTCCATTTGTTTCTAAGAAGATATTTAATAAAATTCAAAGCAAATGCTCTGCTTTGGACTCCTGCATTGTGATAGTATTGTGATTCACTCCACTGCATCCATTTACATAAAGAAGCCCTCAAGAATTACATATGGGAGGAGGGCTTTTTAAATGGTTTAAAAGTACAGACATGTAAGCAAAAAGGCAGATATGTACTGGGAAAGACTTTAGAAGTGAAGATCTGAAATAATTATCCCTTGGAATCCTGGCACCAAAACTGGTGTTTGTCTAGTAAGTCCTGCTGTATGTTTCTGAAAGGGCTGAGATAGTTGGTACTTTTCCTCCTCTTCCTTTTATTGGCCTTTATAATTTCTGTAGTACTTGTCAAGGAAGGCACTTAATGTGCAAACATTTGTTAAGAATTACTGTAGGGCTGTTAGTGAGTCATATTGTTCTTCAAGAATTTTATCTTCAAAGATAAAAAGCACTGAAACTTCTTTCTCTTTCATTCCCACAGAAAGAGACAAATCTTATGTGCTGCAGAATTGTAAGTTAACAGAAGAAAAAAAGATACCTATTAATCTGCATGAAGCCCAAAATACAATTCTGGATATCAAAATCAAATTCTAAAGTGATACTAATAGTTAATATATTAATGATATTTAATATAGATATAGATATAGATATAGATTAGATATAGATATAGATATAGATATAGATATAGATATAGATATAGATATAGATATAGATATAGATATAGATATAGATATAGATATAGATATAGATATAGATATAGATAATTAATGATGTAGTACTTACCAAAATAAGTCCCGAGATTAATGAGGATGTGCCTGTCAGGGCAACATAGAACTTGGGGGTTAATGTGTTCAAAAACATACTCACTGAAAAAGAAAAGAGAGGAAACCATGAGTACAAGAGCATGTTCTCCATGTGTCCCTTCCTCCTCCCAACTGCAGGTAAGTTATTACCTTAGCTTTGACAAAAAAGACAGCTAAAATAACATCCTGTTCCATCTGCCTAACATGTGATAAAGTCGAGCATTAGACTGTCACATGCAGAATTTTGTCTTCACAACAAAGCCAATCACAAGGCATTGGAAAACAGTTGCACACATGTCTGGGACTTTTCTATTTCAGTCAGTGATCCACTGACATAGAGTTTAGTATTTTCATGATATATGGAAAACATTTTATTATATGCCTTTGCTACTCAACTGCAGTTAGAAGTCAGGGAAGTCTATCTCAATGTCCTGCATTCAAAATTGTCTCAACATCCTGTAGATCTTGATGAAGTTTTTTTAAGCTTTCTACTTCTCACTACCTTGGTTCCTCATTTACAAAGTAGAACATAATGACATTTTCCTAATTCATTCGACTGCTCCAAAGTTGGTAAACCACTCAGTATGACAAGAGTGAATAAATGATTAGAAAAAGACCTAACTAGCCTTCTGTTAGTAAGAATATTCTGTTAATACCAGAAAATCATGATAGTTGCCTGGATTATCTGAAATCTAGGGCAGAAGAGAAGTCAGATGAGCAATTCCACCTGTATGGGCTTCTGGAAATCCAAAGGGCTTTTCTAGTCATATCCCACCTTGAGAGCTGCCGAGCAAATCATCAGGTGATCATGCTCATCTCCCACAAAAAATCCATGTGGCTGGCCTTAAGAGAATAAAATATTCTAGGGTTTTGATGACTCTATGGAAGCTACTAGAGAGAACTGGAGTTCTACTAAATTCTAGATGTTTAAAGAAAACACAACTTTCCATCACTTCCATCTTCCACAAATGAAAACATTCCGTTAAAGCACATAAAGGGTTAGAATACCTTCTGTAAACAACCCTACTGGTCTCATCCTTAACCACTGCCAAAGAATTTCTCATACATATATACATTTATATGTATACACACACACATGTATTTGTATATGTACATCCATCCAGGACTGCAGAGGGAACTGACAATAGTTTAGCAGGTAAATTTAAAAGGCTTGTAGCAAAATACTAGTCATTAAAAAATATTGCTAAAAGGCCTGGATATGTAGATGTGAGGCCCTCAGTTCATTCTATTCTCTTTATAAATAATACCTAACAGAAATTAAATAATATAAAGCCAAAAAATGAAGAGGAGACAACAATAGCAGAATACAAACAATCAAACATATGATTCACTTTCCATGACCAGTAAAAAAAAAATGTTTTTAAAAAATGCATCACTAAAAGAGATTAAACTCTGTAATTCATCTGCTTTGTTTGGGTTTTGGCTGCTTATTTTCTGAGCTGTTTTTTTTTTCCTTTGAAGAAGCTTAAAGTGTTAAAATGGAACTGTCCTTTCCTAGTCCACTGGAGTGGCATTAAGCACCAAGCTGATATAGTAAAGAATAAATCTGGTGGTTTGTAATATCATTATATATTTTCTTTCCCAAATGCATTGGATGCCAGATTCTCAGCTAGAGTAAATCAGTACCACACTCTCAAAACTGCTGTGTGCAACACAGGTACCTACCCTATGCCTGAGAGAGAATATGCTATGATGGGATATAGATGCCTGTGTTCCACCTTGTAACATAGCGCTACTGTAGTGCCAACAATAACATGAAAAGCCAGGCAGCAAGAGACTTTACAGAGGAGGTTTCTCTTCCACTCTCCCACCAAGCTTATGGCATGCTGGAATTTTTTCTAGTAAATTTCCCATTACCCTGGAGGTAACTTGATTTCCAAAGTCATGAGCCATCTAAGTCTACTGTGAAGATTCCACACGAGCATTGAATAATGATATAGTCTATTTGCTTTAAATATTATTACTGACTTCCATCCATAAAAATTGGTTTGGGAAATACATCCCCACTTGGAAAAGCCCTCTCAACAAATTAGCTCTAGGAGCTCATCAGTGGAGTACATTGAATTAGGCTCATAGGAAATATTAGCTTTCCTCTGTCACCACTCTTTTACAAGCAATATATACTGGTTTATAGAGAAGCTCTCAGATGTGAATGGAGATTGGATTTTATTTATCTGTAATTTCCACAAGTATTACTGCTTTCTTCTTTGCACATATACTGATGTTCCTTTTATAGGCTGCCGCAATTCTTCGCTTTTACAGCTTAGTCACAGGAACTCAAAAGGTGAGCAGATATGGTGCTGGATGCTTTTAGATTTTATGGGCCAGACTCACAGATAATGGAAATAACTCAGTAGTTTTGATACACGCCCACTCAATGACCAGAGCTGTTTATCTGGACTGTATTTCTCTAATCCTTTGGCCATTCTTTTTTCCACTCATTAAATATAAGAATCTTCATTATGAAAAATATCACCTTTAGCCAGTTATTAGCTACTCTCCCAGTTCCTTTGTCTCCATAAATACTATTAACAAAAGGTAATACTTTCGAGTAAGAAACGTATCTCCAAAACAGTAAAATTAAGCATGTCTGGTCCAACTATTTTTGTTCTGAAGTCAATGAGAATTCAATCATCATTTCAGTGGAAACTACATCAAGGCCTAGTTCTTATAATAATTAATCTCAAGAGTAAAAATCAATCCACTTTTGCATTGTGATAATATATCATTATCCAAAAGGGAGCATTTCTTTACAGTCAGCATTCTGACATTGAAGAAATCACTATAATATCCAACATCTCCATCTCCCAGTGGAATTAGGGTTCCTGAGGTTGCAGTAAACTAGAGCCATTAGATAATGCTACCTGTTCATCTGCCTAAATTTGGATAGCAGTATTTTTCTTCTGTATTTCCACTTGATGATGCAGCAGGATTGAGGAGCAGAGATATATTTCTGAGAAATGTGAGCTGAAGACAATAGCAGATGACTGCAGAATAAAGAAGCAAGGTAGAATTACCACCAAAAAGTAGTGCTGTATGTAATTTCTTCTGAATTCCAGTGTACGCCTAATTATTTCTGTTCACAAAGGGAAGATGTTGCAGCTATTCAGTTCAGAATACAATCTCCTGTCTGTAACTTGGTAGGACTTAAAAAGGGCAAGTAATGAGTATCTAGACAAAGAAACTTGCCTGATGTTCCTACAGTGGCAGCTTGTTTGAAATTACAGTTCAATCCAAATTATTTGGCTTTTGACAGTGAATGATCTATTTTAGGTGTGTTAGTACAGCTTGTTCTGTATTTTTCTAAAGAAAAACAGCATGACCTAATAAATATAAATTCTGTCTAAAAAAGCCAAACATGTCTACTTATGAGAGACTCCTGGCCTTAGAAATATCCATCCCCTCTTTCTTCCATTCTCTTTATTGCTTTCATTTTAGTAATATTTGAGACATCTAGACAAAGGCATATTTACATTTTCAGAAGTACCTAAGTTACACTGCTAAGTCATTTCATCATTCTGTATACTATCTAGGGAAGGACTGTTATTTCTTTGTTAACTGTGCACGATCACAGAGATGAATTTACATCCTATTCAATTCACAGCAGACAAGTTACAAAAGTCATATCTAACATTCTCAGCTGAGACTAACCAAAAGAGGTAACTGAAATGTTTTTGAAAGCAGATGCCATTTCATTCCTGTTACATACTTTATTTGCAATAGTTGTGTTTCATTCTGAACCTGGGAATAAACACAAGAGGAAAATCTGGGTATTTTTCAAGTAAAAAAATCCTTGAAACATGTAAAATGTATCACTCAAGATGATACAAACACTGTTGCTTTATAAATTTCTTCAAGGTCTTGAGGCATTCAGAATTCAAGCATGTGAGGAACCACAGTAGAAAATACTGGGGTTGAACTGCTGAAAGTATCATATTAACTGCTGCAACAGTTAATTACATTAGAAGGTCACTAGGGGAGGGAGCACTGCAAACTACCAACTATTCCCACATGCAGATCTACTAAAATGACAGCCCCATTACCTACATCTGAATGTGAGGTGATATAAGTGTACAGTAACGTGCAAATAAAAATTTAATAGTAATGTAACATAAATCATATACACAAAGAGATCAAGCAAAGATGGGATGGTATCATATATGGCACTTCTTTGTTACCTCAAAATGCAGGTAAAATTATATATATCTCAATAACCTTGTTAAATAAAAAATATTATGCATAAATAAATAATATATAAATTAACTTACATAAATAAAGATATAACTAGGTACAACAGTTAATTTTGTAAGAGAAAATTGTCAGAAAACATATAAAAGTTTACAGTACATAGCCCTTCTTGTGCATTACCAGTCCTTAAGTCATCATGGCTATATTTGAGTCTCTAAGAAATTCTGCTGCACTTTCTGCCTCTGTAATATTTGCTTGGTATGCAAACTGATTTAAACTCTTTTAACACCAGTGCCAAGAGCCCCAAATCCCTTAGACAGATGACATGCTAAGAAACCTATCATTGGAGACCTTTGACACAGCTATTTAATTTCTTTTCACTGCAGCCAGCCATTCAGGCTGCTATTCCAACAGGGTACAGAAGACAGGGCAGTGACTGGCTTGTTTCACAGGGGCCTCTGCTTGGATTAATGAAGCTCCTCAATTCAGTGGTAGCAGCAATGAAGAACTCATCTACTACCAACATGTCAGCAAAGAGGGCAAAATTAAGTTCAATAAACTTCTTTTACTAAATGTATAAACTTTCCCTCTCTGAGTATGAAATGCTGTGTATTCTTTACTTTAATTGAACAATTTGTACATAAACTTTCTGAACTCTCAACCCCTCCCTCATAAGAATGTTGCCTATAATTTACTTTTCAGAAAACACACTAGGACCAGGCTGAATTACGCATTATATACTAAGATGGTCTCCAGCTAAATATAAATACAAACCCCATCAGATTTAAAGCTAGCACAGAGTATTGTCTCAGAAAAACCAAAGCACTTTTACCAATTACCAGGACTTTCCCTGGGAAGCTACCAAGATTTTTTTAACTTTTTCAGACTTCTTAAAGACATTACCAAAGAAGTAAGCATTCAAAAGTTTCAAAATGCTGCAGAGAGGTTTTCCATTTACTTGTTGCAGATGCTATGTAGTTTCCTTCTTTTGTCTAGATCTGTTTTCAAAACTTGAAAATATTTCTCAGGCAGAGACAGCTGGTGTCTTACCTGTGCACAAGGAAATCCAGATCGACCACTCACTTTGTTCAAACATCCAGTCCTGTCCTAAAGGCATGAGACTGAATGTGAGTCACATTCAGATGCCTGGAGCCTGTGCTAATGGCCAGGGGTCTGTAGCTCTCAGTTAGGGCTGGATCAGAACCCAGGTGAGAGAAGATGGTGATGTACCAGAACCCTCCTGTTACTTCAGCTCTGATTAACTGCATAATCAAAGTTCTGCCCATACAGACATTTCAAATGAGTGAAATAAAACTTTTTGGACTGAAGACCACCATACTCTTTCTTCCATGTTTCCACATCTTAAATGCAGGTTTTTCCTTTCAATAGAGTAACACAATAAAAAGGGAAAGTGAGTGGGAACAGTCTTCTGGAGAAAATTTGGGTACGATGGGAGAGGCTTTCAGCCACAAAGCATAGCCCAAAGAGAAAAAGCAGATGGCAGTAAACACAGGACCAGTTACGTGTCAAAAACTTTCAGGTTCATTTACTTATAACTGAAAAATAAAGAGTTTTGAAAATGGTGACTAATATTCTTTCCACTTCGCAACCCAATGCCCACTGAGCAAATTATACCCACCACAGAAAACTGAAACAAATCTTACTAAATTCAGTCCATCTCTTCCCAAAAAAATTGTTGCCTGAGGATTGCAAACAAGTTTGGTTTAATCATTCTTCCCAGCATGCTAACATGTTAAATATCTGAAGGCCAAAGTGACACAATGATCTGTGCTGGCTTGCTTTTCAGTGCCAAGTCTATATTCATATTATGATGTCCAGAAGTTACTGGATTGATCAAAACTATTGTCTCACTCCTAGCAGGACTTAGTCTGTGCTGGCTGCAGAGCTTTTGGGACCTAACCTTCTGCAACCTTCAGAGTGCATTAACCATTCAGCCTGTTACAGTAAGTTTGCTCATCCCCACTGTGAGTAGTATACAGGGAAATGTAACTGATAAGAGATAAGAACCAACACAGAGCTGAGGGCAGAAGGGCATACAGGTGCATCAAGGAAACCAGATCTGTGAGACAAAAAAGCACTTAAGACCCTATTGTGACTTGGGAAGGGAAAAAGAAAAGAAAACCGGGTTAGAGGTAGACTAATGAAATACAGAGATGGGTTAAAAGAAAAATTAAAAAATGGAATGGCAATAAATATTATCAGGCATAGAAAGAAGACGATAGAGGCAAGAACAGCAAAAGAAAAAAAAGACACAAGAAATGACTAATGCAACATGAATGTAAACAAAGGCTATTTTTACTTCAGCAAGAGATGCTTTGCATGTTAGAAGTACCTTTTCACTGTGAGAAATAAGACTGCTAACAATAACAGCTTTGGTCATTTGGGAAGAGATGGTGTCCAGAAGTTATTCCTTGCTATCAAATACACCCCAAAGCCTTTTCTCACAAACTACTAAACCCTTAACAAAAGGTGCTACTAAAGGTTCCCATTCCCAGCTCTATTTTCCCAGAATGTCCTGCTATGGTCAACAGCTACACTGTGTCTCAGGAACAGAGAGGTTAGACAGACAAAAAATGCACTGTAACTATACCCCAAAGAAGACATTCTGTCTTGGGAGTTTAAATATTAAAGCCAACTTAGTATAACTAGACCCAAGCACAGTATTTTGCTATTCCATTTGTCTGAGATCATAAACTCCCTACCCTGGATTTGGGGAGAGTAAAACTATGAAGAAAAGAAGATCAACTTTCCTGAATGCAAGCCACTATTATAATGCAAATTTTCTGTCACATAGTTACCCCTGCCAAGGGACAGGGACATTTGCTCTTGCTTTCACAATGCAGTGGTGACATGAGTTAATTACACAGCTTCTGTTAATTGCAGAGCATGCTGCATGAACACCAAGATTTGCTGATAGTTGGCAGCAGAAACCCTTCTAAAAAAACCCACCCACCTCCTCCCCCCAAACCAACAGAACCCCCACAGCATTTTAATTTAAAGAAAACAAGGGAGAAGCCACTTCCCTTGCAGCCCTTAGCTATCAGGGACTGAACTACTGTGCATTTCTTTATGACCATCACTGTGTCCTAATGCTAAAAGCAGACTAGTGATATTAATAATGTACAAGCGGAAAGGAAAAACTTGGTCAAATAAAAATGATGCATCAAGGATGAGCAATGATGCACTGAGTAGATTTTTACAGATGTAGATGCATAAAGTCATGCTGTTGCTTGGTTGTTAGTCAAAGTCTCTTACAACGCTTTCAGCTTTAATTCTTCTAAAATCAGGTTCTTGCAAATTGATTTGAAACACTGTCATTATACACATCTCCCCTGCAGATTTAGTTTCAAGAATCATGAATCCTTGTCTTAATTTTTACTTCAGCATTGCAATGCATGAGGAAGCGCTCTCAGATTTGTGATGGATGTCTTTGTAGGCAGAACCAGTCCAGATACTGGAGAGAGCACCTTCACAATTAGGTTGAGGTTTCCTCTTCGAATCACACACATACCAGCATGTGTATCACCGAATTCCGCAACACAAAAGCAAAGGAAATCCTGACGGGATGCAACAGCCAAATGAGGATGAATTCCCCAGAGGTCTCTCAGATGACTGCAGAGTATCACCATGCAGAGACATCTTCTACCTTCTCTTGGATACACACTTGTAAGAGAAAGCAGGAGCAGGGCAAGAGTATGTATGGCTGTTGCACAGTTTATCAGGTAGATGTTTTAAAGTCTTTTAGGTCTTCAATTTAGGGTGCACAGCAATTGGGCTCTATTGAAAATCAAAAGTAATGTATTTCATTGCAAAACTGTACTTAAACACTACAAAAAAAATACCTTATTTACCACTCTGCAGCCCAAAGTGTTCAAAGAAATCCCTATTTCAAGATTACTCTTAACATCAACTAACCATTCATGTAACTGAACTGACAGATCTTTATCCAGTTTGGACAGGCACTCTTTGCAAAGTTAAACACACCTGTTACCTTAACTGCTGATTATTCTGAGGCATTACACAGATTTATGTGGTTTAGCCTTTCAAAGCTGTATTAAAACAAAAACCAACTACTAAACCTGATTATCTAGAGTAATTTAAGAAAATTAAGGGCTTTTGTTCCAAGTACCAGATCCGTACAGCTCTCTCAATGGAAAGGGTATGTTTTGCCCTCTTCTTTCATGCAACACTCAGGGAGGTAACTGTACCATTAAATCTTTTTGATGTTAGTTCATTAGCTATGTAAAGAATACCCTAAACTAAAAGTTTGCCACAGTGATTAATTCCAATGCCACAGATAACAAGGGCTAATCTACTCTAGAGAGACAAACCATACAAAGTTTTTACCAGCATTCCACAAAAGAGAAAATATCCCATGGGTTCCCATTGTCCAGGAACCTCTCTTGGAAGAGCTATTCCCATGCTAAGACTAAAGAGACACATGAACAAAACACCCTCAGCTGCCCTGCAGCCTCCTTTTGTGCCTCCTTTTGTTCAAGGCAGGATTTGATAGAGCACTAAACCAACAAATGAGCAGTGCTACACTTTCCATCCTTGCTTGTGTGTTGCATTCCTAGGCATGCAGACAGGAGCACCATGATTTTTGCAACAAATGAAATTGTCTCAGCAATGAAAAAAAAATCAGAAAACTGGACTGAAATTTGCATATTGAAGAAACTTTTTTTAAAAAAGCATTTTTTTTTTCATTTTTCTAATTCTGGAGAAATATTCTATTCCAGACATTTCTGTTCTAACCTTGGCAGCCTGACTCTATATAGTAAATCTATTTTGAGAGTCTCTAAGATGCTGATCTCTTCGCATGCAAGAAACTGCAAGGTGCTTCTTGGAATAGAGGTAACTAGAAAACACTTCCATAATTAGAGCCAGCTATGTCATGAACATTCCCTGGAGATCCACAATAGCTGATATCATTATCCTGTCATTGAAAACTCATCTACTTACAAAATCAGTAAGATGTTTGTGCTGTTTTTCTCCTATAAGAAATTTCAACCTATGTTAAATTTCTATATGAGGCAGGGATTTATATTTTTTTCCAGCAATTGATGGCCTGGGTAATGTGGCACAAAAATAAAGGGAAAATGATTTTTCCATCAAGTGTTACTCATTATTGCTATGTATCTAACAATCAGCTTTCCACTTCAAAATATTCTTAACACTGTGTGACTCACACAGTAATTGTACCAAAAGAAAAAGAAGACAAGGCAAGTGGAAAAATTTTACCTCTTTGCCTCCATTTTGGGGTATTTCAAAGAAAGCACAGCAGCAAGTTTGACAAGTACTGTATAATCTCCATTGTTTACCAGTCTCTTGGGATACCCAACCTTATTAAAATGGAAAAGGCTCTACAGTAACTCTGCAGACAGAACTCCAATCTGCATTCAGGACCTGACTGATGATGAGACAAATGTATGGGGAGGAATTTTGCATAATAAAGATTTTCAGTAGAATGAGCTCCAGAGAAAGAATTTCCAACCAAATGCAGAGCAAATGATGAAGTGGGGTTTGAGGGACCACCCCTCTCACACAGACTTATGGACATATAGCATGAAGTTAGACTTTTAAAAAATTATCATCTTGTGGCTGGGGTGGTCTTCCTGTCCCCCATAGGCAATGAGTCTCCCCAGTGCATTTTCTCTAAAGGTCCTGTGTGTCTGCTAGACAAAACCAGACTGTCCACCGTTTTAAAGTTTGCTTTGTTTCATGAGAAGACAAATTAAATGCCACTTAGTCTATCTCATTAACAATAATGATATTATTTGGTTTAGCCTTTGATGAAATCCCATGAGAAAAGGCAGTGCAAGACACCCACTATTTTTCTTACTGAATATTTGATGGTTTTAATTCCAAACATGACCGTGGCTGAATTGGCTGAAAATAACTGAAGCAGCATTCAGTCCAAAAGTCTTCTTTAATTTTCCTTTCTTCTGTTTAAAATTAGTGAATCTTTTCAGAGGTGATTCTCCTCATACAGGTAGGAGGAACCACAGAAGGGGTGGGGGGAAGGACTTGCAGGTAGGACTCAAACTCAGGAGTTCAGTTTTCCATTCTCTAGGGCTGATAAAACCTGAGCACATGTGGTGGTCACTGCTTCTGCTGATTTCCAAACATGACTGAGTGCTACTTCCTCACTGCACCTGGTGACGACCAGAGAAGGTCATTGTGATGGGCTGTGTGCAAACAGAGCCCATCAAAATGCTGTGGTTTCCTTGCATCTGCTTATTCCTCCTCTGGTCACATTGGCGTATCTAGGACTAGTGACCATGGCTATGCTAATCCTGAAATGCTGGTGGCTAATTATGATAATCACTGCATTGGAATTTTTGCTGCTGTCCATTAATTTGACCTATATAGATCACCCTGGAAAAACTGTCTCTAAAGCTGAAACTTGCAGTGTTTTCTCTAAATGAAGTACCAAAAGTTTCTAGGGTTTTTTTGGGTAGGGGAATGCCATGCAAAAGGATTCAACAGCTGGGGGACTTCCCATCCACTCCCAGTTGCCCCTACACCTGTGGTCAGGAACCAACTTTCTGTCTGGCTTTTGAGGGAGAGTAGGAGGAAAGTGACCTCCAAGTGTGTGGCACGTGGAGCCAATTCCCCTCTGAACACAGATCTGAATGAGCAACTGCTTCAACAGAAAAATCCAGAACAAAACTTTGAGAGTGGCAGAATACCAAAATCAATACAGCAATACATTCAAAGTGGGCTCTGGCACAGAAAGCTCAAAGAGGGAATGCAAAATTATTGTAGGAGGCTACTTAACTTAATGCTTTTCAAAATGCCACTTGGCTCAGAAACAGAGAGATTCAGAACCTGTTAAGTGTGTTTAAGCACTTGGAACTGTAGCATTTAAATGACCAACAAAACCCCTATTGCTCATTATTCAAAGCACGAAATACCACTGAGAGGGCAGCTGACTTTCTGGCTAGAATTGCCCATTAGAGACATGTGTTTAGGGATATATAATACTGGAGCAACATGGAACTTGCAGTAGATCTTGGCTTCTGCTCCCAGCTTCATGGCTGGCTTACCTGCAGTCTTTCAATGCAGTGCTTTGGGGCCTTGGATCCTTGACTGTGCTTTGGGAAGAGACCAAAGTAACCTTTTGTGCGCAAAAGCAGCAGAGATCATTGCTCTAATTTCTGGCCCCCCTACTGGACTCTTCACTTGCACGTAGCAACTTCCTAAACTCCAGCAAAGTGAACTGCTGTGGCCTTTTCCAAGGATTGATCCTGGTGGTGTCACCGTCTGAAATAGCTGACTGTATCCAGTACTTTCCAGCAGACCTGATCTAGGTCCAGTCTGTCCCAGGACACCATGGTGGTCTGTGAAGCAGACTTGCTTGCTTTTCACTGTATATAAAGGGGTTGGGAGATAAAATAGAGCATGAGAGAGTATGTAAAGGAGATTAGAAAAAAAACTAATACAGCCTTGCAGACTAAAAACCTCATTTTTAGCAGAAAAAGTGAAGACTACATATAACCTACTGTGTCGGGTTTGGGTCTCCCTGTATTTGGCTCTGATCTCCCTCTTTTCTTTGTTACTTCATAAAAAGAAAAACAGCTCCCCAAAGGAGGTTTCTCTGAGCCCAAACAACACTGGCACTATTAAAGAATGGGCCCCTTGAAAGAGCTCTTGTTCATATTATACAATTAATCCTTCCCATGGTGAAGAGCTTCCACTGCGCAAGAAGATCCCAAACTTTGAAAATAGGAAACATCATCATTTAGGGGAATTAAAGAAAACCATCTGGGCTTGTTAAGGCTTTACTGCCCAAAGGAAACAGCACACCACAGCTTGCCAAGCAAAGCCAAGCTCAGAGTCTATATTGGTAGCAGAAGCCAAAGGCAGGAAATTCCATAGGTGTGTGAGCTTGAAATGATATCAAGAGATGTTACCACCTTGTAGCTGTATTAAAAAATGTACTTGTCTGACACGGAGTGGGGCAAGATTTGTTTATTGTTGCATGAATACTTCAAGAAAGATATAAACCCTTTCCCAAAAACATTCACAATTTTCTCAGCGAAACGTAACACTGAAAAAAATACTTAACTGTTTTTCAAAACCCTTTTTTTTCCCCATTAACAAGTTCTTTGTCCTAAGGACACTTAATTTTTAGACTAAATAAATAAATCCAGTCTTATTTACCTTATGAGTTATGAACATGGCTTTGTGGGAAAATGCACCTCCTGAAATGGAAATATTATAATAACTTTCTAGAGTTCGCCAAAATGGTGGTTGCCTTTTTCTGAAAAGTAAACCTTCTGAGGAAACTATTCCAGGTTTGTTGCTCATGAAATACAATCAGTTTTTTTGATAATTAACTAAATAGCACAGAATCATTATCTTTTCCCTAAAGCTGTTGTTTTGGTTTTTTTCCTGTAGGAGTTTTCATAATTTAATTGAATATTGCCAGTTTTCCCAAGTTAAATTAATACCACCAAATAGGTAAATCCTTCAGAGATTAGTTAGTCTCAAACCAGAGCTGAGCAGACAACTTGCAGCTGTTTTTGCAGCAGTTTTAAGTATGTTGCTCTTACCGGTTTTGAAAAACAAGGAAACATTTTTAATCCTATGCTTGATTGTTCCTCTGAGGTAAATGAAGGAAAAAAAGGGCAAGAGAACATTGTTTAGAAAACTAAAGCTCTCTTTGCCCCATCTGCCAGTCGCACTGCCATCAATGCTGCTTGGCTGTGAAAAAATGCTGACTACATGGGTATGTATGAGGAGAACTGAAGTGCCATGGAAAGCCACTGACATTTTTCCCATACTCAAGTTTTGGGAAATTCTGGAAAATTAGGCAAGCTGAGCATCACTGAAGCAAAATTACATGTAAATATGTAGCACAGATATTCAAGTGAGTAATTAAAGCAAATTCTCCTGGGTTACAGCCTGCTGCTTGGATGTTTGAAAACAAGCTCCTGAGGAGTGGTTACAAAAGACCTCCTCACTGAAGTGCACAAGGACTCAGGAGCTGGAGAACCTCCTTCCATGCAGACTGCACTGGAACCAAGCAGCACAGCTTGCCTTGTGCTCAGCTACAAAGTGAAAATAGAGCTTTTATCCTGCAGTTTCACACTTATTTCATATGGAGCCAAGCAATTTCTGACAAATCCTCACTGATAAGATTGAATAAGCAGAAAAAAGGAAAGCAAAATTGACAAATAAAATGAAATGTCTGGATTCTCTACTGACAGTCTTGAAATGTATAATTTTATTTCTGAGTAGAGCACTACCGATTCTCCTGTTTTGCTCTGAGCAGACATAACTTTTTCACCACAGTTATACTCCCTTTCTTTAGAATTGTTTATCACCAGGAGCCCTGGACAAAGCTGCCAGGGAAAGCAGAGCCTCTGCTGGCAGATGGGCACATTAAGATCTTTTGCTTGAGGCCAGCATGAGTGGAACCAAAGTGCTGTCTGTACATCAGATGACCTGAAGTGGTCACATGTATTAAAAGGACTGAGTTATTTGCTCCTCCATCTCTTCAGGGCACACCTGCACTTTACAAGTTAATTTCCCCAGCACACCAGTGTCCAGTTCACAAGGCCATTTTTATTTTCTTCCATGCTGCAGCAGTTTAAAAGCCTCTTCTTGCATCCACTTCCTTACCTTCACTGCAGTTCCCTCTTCTTTGACTTGTAAATTATTCATTCTATCAGTTAGCTCAATTTAGTTTCAATTTGCAATGTCATTCAAACATAGCACAGTAGATTTATCCTCTCCTCTTTCCCCTCCCATTCCAATGCATTGGAGGCGGTCTCAAAAGGAGAAGGAGCCAAAGTGCAAAACCTCTGTTTGTGTCTTTTCTGACAGGAACAGAGGAGAGCATCCATTCCTGAAGAATTCAGCAGCAGATGCCACCTCTAAAATCCAACTGTATGGTGAACAATGAGGGGCCAAATGTATAATGAATGCTGACGGGCAAAACTCTAGTCGAAGTTACCACTGACACATAACAATTTCCCAGTAAATTATTTTGCAAAGCTTTCCCTGAAATCAGATGTCCCTGTAGTTCAGCTAAAAAAGCTGGGAAGAAATACAAAGAAGTGGTTGATGAACAGCATTTAAGGACAAAGGGATCTAATCAGGAAATACAGATGTTTACTTTATTTAAAGGATGAATAAAATATTCCTTCACCTTGAAGGAAAATAACCCTGTTAAAGAAAAGGAAACCATCACTGCCAATGCTCTATTGCAAGAATGAAGTCTGTAATTGATTTTTGTATTGCCTGGTGGGATGAAGGCAGTGGGATTCCTGGAGGGGTGCTAGTTCATGGGGAGAACCTGGAGATGCAGCAGCAGCTGGTTCTTTTGATTTGAGGCAGGGCAGCCTCTGTACTACTGAACCTTTGCTTTGAAAGGGAGCCCTTAAACCTGATGGATGCTGAAATCAGAGTTTGCCTTGTGTTTGTCCTCACTTCTGTCTGTTAGAAAATCCACATGCCTCATTCTTGCCTACTCTTCCTAGATTTTGTGTTAAAATCCTCTGGGCACTGTCATTTCCTACACATCCCAACAGACTCAGCTACTCAGCTGCATTCCCAGGGAATCAGAGAGCCACATCACTCCCTCCTTTAGAAAGAGCTTAGAAAGAGGCTAAAACCAGTTCAGTGACAAAGGGCTTGAGGTCTGACTCTGCTCCTCTACCACAGACCACAGAGAATCTTGCCTGGGCACAACAGCCTTCATGGGAGGGCTGCCTGGAGCAGAGATGTAGCTGCAGGTGTCAGTATCCACCACTCAGGGTAAACACAACTGCACGGTGAGAGCTCATCTCACCAATCACATGTGCTGCACCTTATGTAACTTCTGACTCACAATTCAAAGAGTGACACAGTAGGATTTATTAGAACCCACCTTCTAATGCCAAAAGAGTACTTGTTAAAATATACCTTAGAAAAAAAATACAAGAAGTGAATTTTGGCTTTTCTTTCTTCAGCTTTCTGTCCTCCTCCTTCACTTTCATGTGATGCTAAGCCACAGATTCTCCAGGCAGTTTCTCAAATAATCTATGCTTAAGATGGACTCCAAGGAGCAGATTTCCAGCCCAGGGTTTTAGCTTTCCATCTCTAACTAAGAGTACCAGCAGCTCAGCAGCTAAACCTTTGTGCACAGCACCAAGCATTTGCCTGTACTATTATTTAAACTGAGGGGTTTAATGAGATTTTGGTTGTTGGATTTAGTTCAAGAACTGCTCCAAAGCTGTTTGCTCCAATAGCAAAAGCTTCAGTACAGCTCTGTGCCCAGTAATACATACAAGTCATTGAGTGCAGTCACTTAGTGGTTTTTTAGGTTCATGGCCTTCAGCAGTATTTTCACATCTCTTTTTCTGAATCATAAAAAATGGGATAATTTACTGTCTTGTTTCACAGTAAAAGGACATTGTCAGCCTAAAATAAGGCCTTAACAGGCATGTGTTTCTTCACAGTGAAGTGAAAAAGACTGTGTTGAGAACTTCTCATATTAAATGGAAAAGATAACCTATGTTACAGATGGGATTTTTTTTCCCCCAATCTGTTTGTCTGTCTTCTCTTCTGGAGAAAAGTTTTCAGTAATGTGCTTGCTATATTTTGGCCTTTCATACAACAATAAATAAAAAAATCTTCCAACAAACTAGGCTTGTATTATCTATTTTGATACAGATATTACTTTCAATTTATAAGTTACAACACTGTAAAAGCCTGTAACAAATGAGGACAGTCATAATTTTGATTAGGATTTTATTAAAATTTAATAAATACTGTCCTCTGGACTTGCATCTTTTGTCTCAATGCTCAGAACACCTAACAAACAGAAATTAAAACTCTTTCTAATCCTGCACAAATAGCCTATTATTATGTCCATTTTCATACTGAAACAATCAGAGTTAAAGGGACAGAAGTGCACCCCAAAACTTTGGCTCTCTTTTTCTTTATGCTCATCCTGTGCTCTACTTCTAGATTTCTAGTCTGGTCTGAAGCCACTTTCTAAAGTGGGATTAAGTGCAGTGCTAGACTGAAGTTTAATAATGGTGCTTTCTAATATAAAACTAATAGAAGAATAACTTCTGAATATCTAATAAAGGAGGCTTTATTAATGAAGTCATATATGCACACTGCAGGGAGAACTGGGACTCCAGGAAATGACCAGAACATCCCAGTTGCTATTTTTTGGTTTTGTTTTTTTTAGTCACATTAGCATAGAACATGAAAAACTGATGAAAAGACAGCATGCAGAGCATGTTGCCTGTATCTGCAGTACATGGAACTGGTGCTTGCCTATCATGAGACAGGACTAAAAGGAGGTATATAAGGAAATTGATAGAACTCAGCAGCTCTTGCCGACCAAAATCGCCCAGTCTTTGCCTAAATACTCATTTTGCTCATTCTAAGCATGTTTACAAATCTTTGCAATTTGCCATTGTACTTCAATATTTGGTATGTTATTTTGCCCAAAAAAAAAAAAAGGACAGATCCAGGAAAATCTAAACAAATTTCAGTATCTGAACAGACGAAATGACATCTGGTAAAGAATTAGTGAAGTGACTGTAATCTCTTTCTTAATCTCATTTCTGTCTTCAGGCCATCACAATCATAAAAGCTCTGCAGCCACAACATGAAACATACCAAAACTTGATGTCCAAAAGGAAGGCTCTATGACTCAGAAGAAACAGGAGCCAGTGACATGACTTCTGTTTCAGAAAGGCTTGCAGGTTGGAAATACACTTGTGTTTTTTTCAACTGTAACAAGTGATCTGAAGAGATTATCTCTTCTAATAAATTTTGCTTATCACTTCCATGTCCTTTCCATTGTAGATCTCAAAATGCATTGCTGAACAGTGGGCAATAAATTCACCTTTTTGAAGGGAAAACTTATATAGAGAGAATCACTGATGAACACTGAGTCTGTGTTTGATCTTAGACAGGAATCAAAGGGGAAAGCCACCTGCTCATCTTGAAGCCAGGGAATTTTGCAACTGACGCTAACAGCACTAGGGTTTCACCCTAACAATCTGCCAACTCCACCAATTCCCTGATAGGGTTAACAATTCCAAAAAACTCACATCCAGGTAAAGCTATGTTGCTAGTTTTGCCTCCAGAAGGTGGTCACCATAATGGTGGTAAGCTATGCAGGGGGATCATTACATGCATGCAAACAGTTCTTGGGTACCTCTGCCCTTGCATGTTGGTAAATAGTCATATACATTAAACACAAGAAAGCATCATCTAGGCCCTATTTCCAGGCAAAGACAGGCCTGATAGACAAAACCCATCTGTTTCAGACCCAATTTCTTTATTTTGCACATCTGCTCATTTAATTTCATTTGGTGTTAATATACTTCACAAGAATCTTTACTAATGAAACAGTTGTTAAGGAATAATAATTTGCTTGATTGACTACTGTTCTCTGTATTTCTGCCTTTTCTGGATCTCTCTCACAGTGCAGATGCTGGGAATAAGCCAGTCACTCTGATGCCTGAAGATTTTTAGCTTTTTTTAATATTTATTGTAGATTTTTAATACATAGCTGTATGGCTTCTAACATTTTCTTACACTTTAGAATATTACCCTTTCTCACACATTATGCCATCTTCTTGAAATTATGGTTAGCATTATTTTCAAGAAAAAAATTTCTAACGAGAACACCCTGTTTTGCACCCTGGAGACATAACAAAATTAAAGGCTAAGAACCACTGGAGAAAAGTAAATTTAAATTCATGCTATAAAAATATAATCTGATAAGGAAATGGATGTATTTTCTGACAGCAGCTAGTTCAATTTTTCCCCACTAAGGATGGACTTAGAATTTCTATGCAGTCAATACAGGGTGGAGAAAGAGTAATTTTTTTTTCTGGTCTAAGGGAAATAAATTATGAGGGTATCTAGATGTATCATTATATTAATACATGGTAATCATTAATACATGAAAATCTATAGGGGAGGCACAGGCAGTTGTTTCACTCAGTGTCTCCCCTTCTCCCAGTGCCAAGTGTAATTACAGACAGCAGCAACACGTTGACAAAAAGCTTAGAAGACGAAAGGAAGGTGGTGGGAAAGAAATGCATTGTCATATAGGGAAAAAAAAACAACAGGAGAACCACCTGAAAAAGCAGTGAGCTTCTCTCCCCAAAGACAGGCCCGTGGCAGCAGTACTTTATCCCCACTGCAGCTAAACAGATGGCAGCAAAGGCTGTAGCGGTACAAAGAGCACAGAATATCCTGCAAAGCCATAGAAGGAAGGAAACCAGTAGCATTGCTTAATAGTCTGCTTATTTTACAGTCAAGTGGATTGCCAAGCAACTAAGCTGTAACAAGCTCCATATTTAGGGGAAGAAATGTTTGTCTTCTGTCTGTCCCTGCTTGCAAATGGCAAGTGGAGGGCATTTCTAAGCCAGATAATTTGAGTACAGCATGTTCCACAAGTCCTGAGCCTGGCTGCTGAGCAGCCACTGTTAATCACGGCAACAGTTGACACACACGCCTTGCCAGAGTCCAAGTTTGTCACCATCACTGTGACTTTCACTCTCTGCTGTTCAAAACAAAACACAAACAAATGACCCCCAAAAACCTGCAGTTACTCAGGAATCTGAGATTCCCACATTGCTTAACATGACTGGATCTCTTTAGAATACAAAAATGACAACCCTTGATGACAAAGAGAGCTCAATTTGGTTGTCTAAGCAGGTTCATCCAAAGCTGTTTGAGATGCATAGGGTAGCTGACACACTGACACAAAGCACACACAGAATACCCCAGAGACTAACAGCTGGTGGCCAGGTGAAATTTCCACAGCATCTGAAATGGCTGTAGTTGCCTCATTTAGGTAACTGGTCTGAGCCCCAAATGACCCTTTTATATCTTGCATTCTTCAACTGTGTCACCACCCACAAATAAAAATGAGTTAGCATTGCTATTTAAAAGCACCTGTATAAAAGTACGAATACACTAAGTATGTACATTTGGGAGCACACCTGAAATAATTTGCAAAGACTAAAAATGTAGTATTCCTTCTGACACGCACATACTGAAGACGCTCAGCCAAGGGAATCATCTTGTAAACACAATGCTCAAATGCTGAAGAAAGATGTGATTAGGACAAATGACAGAAGACTCAAAAGGGTAACACTTCAAGATCCAGGTAGTCCAGTCCCTGTCCCACTCCTGCAGCTGGAGAAGGACAGTGCAGGAACAGGACAAGCCTAGGTCATTCACATATGTGGGACAAAATGACCCCAGCCTGGGTGACTGACACCCGCAACAGTATTTCAAGGATAAATGTATTTGGTTAAACTCAGCACTCCCAGCCCACAGGAGAAGGCAATTATCTGAATGATTATCTGATTTGTGGCTTCTCAGAAAGCACCTGACTACCTTTATTCAGAAGACACATTTTTTTCCCTGACTCAGCTCTCTGCCATCCAGGATCCTGCCTAATGCTGACAGAATAACATTTATGTATGATGAAAAACTATAAACTAAGTGTACAAATGGCACCTCAACCAAGGTATCTCACACGGTATTTTTCCAAGGTATATTACATTAACACCCAGCTAAAATATTGATGAATGAAAAATAATTGCTAAAAAGTAATGATTTAAAATAATCAGCCAATTTTGAAACGGATTCTTTTTGTAATTCACTGTTTAACTTCAAATAACAGGATCAAATTAATGACAAAATCACTGTTTTCCTGCAATCTGAAATTAAACTAAGAATCAAAGTAGGATTCAGCAATGGAACCATCTACTGGCCGATCAGAACTAAATTTGATTGGAAAATTACTAAAATGTCTTTGCTTGGGAAATTATTGTATCTAAAGTCACTGTTTTCAGTTCCAGCTTTGTGTTGTGCAGAGATTTATTGGGGTGAAAGTGCTTCCAGCTGTGAAGCTGTAGCTTAAGAACCAAATTCCCTTCCTTACCCATTAAAGAGGGCTGTTGTCGGTCCACTCAGAGACCAGAAAATCTCACTTAGGAGAAAGCTTAACTACCTAACAAGACTTGATGAGAAGTCAAAATGAAGTGCTTAACAAACTAACACACCAATTTCCTGGAACATGTCATGAACTCTAAGTGCACAAACCAGAGTGGCCATAGCATGGAGCTTGCAGACCAGTCAGATGTGTTTGTAGTGAACAAAATAAGTAACTCTGGTGTCTAAGAAATGCTCTGCATCAGATTGAGCCTGACCAGCCAAATCAAATGCAGTGCTGGGAGTCAGTCATGAGCGACAAATAAATAAGTGACAGGTATGGGACAAAAATACAATAGACTGCTCCAAGCCAAATAACTGAAGGCCATGTTATAGATAGCAGTAACTATTTTCTGTACATGTCTGTTTGCTTCCCATTGCCAAGAGGATAGGCTTGTTTTGATCTTACTTATCTTTCTTACCATTTCAGGGATTGTATCAAAAAAGATTAAGCCTTTTAGCTTCAGAGGAAATTTACATCTACTTTCAAAATATTCAATCCCTATCTTTTAATTGAAAATACATACTGTCTTCTGGCTACCTATACTTTGGACACTTTGACTCATTCATGCCAGACACCTAGATAAGCCCTTTCTGTAGCAAATTATGCTGCTTTTCTGTGCTCAGATCTGTCCACCAGAAACTGATAAATATATTTTTATAGATTTACTGAATTAATTTAGTGCACCCTTTTATGCTCAGGCAACCTCTCTGGCATGCTCTATGGACTGTAATAGAAAGGAGGGCATTGTGTTTTGTACAGCTGAGGACTGTAAAGACTAAATGCCCAGGAAGAACCCGAAACACCAGATGCTGAAAGTGATCATACAGCACATGAAACATAGCATCCTTGGTCATTTTCAGAGCATCACTGTCATCTTCAGAGTTCTGAAAAATAGGCAAGAAAATTGAGGAAAATAGAAATATTTGAGAAAATAGCTCCTCAGGAAGTTTGTAATACACATTCTGAAAATAATAGACTTTGCAGAGTAAATAGTCTTCTATGCAGTAGGAAAATCTATATGGGGCCATACTAGTGATGGTGAATAAGTGAATAAGCCTATGCCCAAAAATCCAAGTTCTGAATAAAAATGCCAGTGGTGCAGCTGGAAGCTGCAGGAAATCTTGTTAATAAGCAGCGACTTTCAGTTATTTTCCCTAACTACAAGGTGCTAGACCTAAAGGAAGCAATGGACTGAAAGGGATCTTACCATAGATGGAGCTAAAAGAAGGGGAGGCATTACTACATAGGGCATAAATGCATCTCGTTTGTTTATTAGAGAAAGGAAAAAAATGGAAATACCTCATTTTCATAGCAGCTGAAAGTAGCATGGCAGCCCATGGGAAAGCACAGCTGGTACTCCAGCTTATTGCCACCATCAAGGCTGAACAGCCAGCAGGATTAGGAACAAGCCAGGCTCACACAAAACAGCATCAGGCGGTTTCTCTTGTGCCCAGCTCCCACCTGGCCCCAGTCCTGCTCTTTCTCACTACGCTGCTAATGCACATCCCACTACTAATGCAGCTTCAAACAGCAGGCTGAGCGAGATGGGAGCAAGAACACAGCCTGCGCCCCTGCCCGCTCTCCTACACCGCAGATCGCTTCCCGTATTGAAGAGGGAACCATCTGGGAAGAAAAGCAAATACTCAGCCACTTAATTGGCACTTTCAGTAAAACAGACCACAGTCAGGACTGACAGACCTAGAGAAAATCACAGAAGAAACCATCAGCCGTCATCAGGGAAGGAAAACAGAACTTGCCTCCTCCAAACTCTGAAAGATTTGAAAATAAAGTACGAGCTGTGTCAACCCCTCCAAGCCTGGATCATCTCAGTCACTGCAGTTTCTAGCACCACCCCAGTCCTAGAGACTCTGCCCCATCTTCCTACCCCAAGCAGAGGCAGGGCTCTATGGACATGATGAATCCACGCTCCTATGGCAGTCAAAAACAATGTGATAGCATTTAGTAAGGCAAATCATCTGCCACCCACCTCCTCATCTAGATACTGGAATAAAGGGAGACTGATGTCTTGTTTTTAATTTCTAAAATGGCCTGATTCACTAAAATCACTTAAATAGCATTTCCAGCATTTTCAACCATTTCTATTTTACATTTTAGGGATGTCTCTTGGTTTCTTCATGGGAATGGCATCCTTTAAAGGATGGGCAGGATTAAGAAATCCACCATCAAACCTGCTCATATCTGCCCCCCTCACCCTTCCTTTCTCCCATCCTCCCCCCTCTTTTACACATATACAGTACGTGTGTCTATTTGGCATATGAGATTTTAGCTCTTACACTTGCCAAATCACCCACAATTTGAGAATTTACTATTCCAGGATCTTCCATGTTGCCGACTTCCTGGAAAAAGCTCTTCTAGCTCATCACACTTCAATTTTCTTGTTGTTCAAGAAAATTGATGATCAGGCCTCTTCCTTCAGGTTTCCAACCACTCTCTTCAGTTTATTTCAGACTCCCCAGATCAGCCACCTGTGACTGATTTTGCAACAGCTTGCAAAATATATTTTGTGCTCAGTTCCTGTTTTTGTCAGAATCTCGTAAATTTTAAAACCAGCTCAAGTTTAGTATTTAGCTTCTGAAGAGTACATAAACAGTAGGCTGTTCCATATAAAGAGTAACTTTCATACTACCTTGGACAATGGCTTAAGTGCTGACTATTACAGATAACATCCTCAAAAATTTAAGGCGGCTTTTCTCATCTTATGTTCTCAGAACTGTTGATGCCCTGCCACTATGGATCAAGAGAGACATCTCAAGGCCTTCCCACCAGCAAGGTGGTACCATCTAAGGTCAGGATGGCCCTATCCACAAGATGGGCAATTAACACTTCCTAGTACCCATTTTCTTGGCATCCTTCAAATATGTATGATTGGCTTTGCAGAAATACCACCAAAGGGCTGAGTGCACAGCAGCAAGATGAAAGAAAACAAAGCTATTTATTTGTTATGCTTAGAAACTGCAGTTCATCTTTGGCAGATGTGAACTTGAAACCCTTTACTAGAGGTCATTCCTGCTTGTTAAGAAACCTGAGAACACAGGAAACAAGGTGATATTTCATCTTGAATTTCTGAAAACTACAAGGAGTCTCATGAAAGGCATTATAAACAAAAACAATAAAACACATTGACATTTTTACTCTAATACTACTACATTTTTACTCTAATATTACTACTAGTAAATTGACCTGCCTGCACGCATGTTTTGATGC